>NC_081778.1:4244559-4984099 GCF_963082965.1 Carassius carassius | reverse complement strand
GCACCTATACGTGAGGCGCTCGAGAAATACCTTGATACTTCGCTCATGGCCGGTACCATCGTTCCCTGCTCCTCCCCCGCCAGTGCGGGATTTTTTCTTCGTGAAGAAGAAAGACGGCTCTTTGCGCCCTTGCAACGATTATAATGGGCTGTATGACATCACCATTAAGAATCGGTACCCTTTACCACTGATGTCATCGGCCCTTCGAGATCCTGCAGGGGGCAAATATTTTCACGAAGTTAGATCTCCGCAAGGCATACCATTTAGTGTGCATCAAGGAGGGGGATGAGTGGAAGACACCATTTAATACTCCCTTGTGGCACTTTGAGTATCGGGTTCTACCGTTCGGGCTGGTAAACGCCCCAGCCGTCTTTCAAGCGCTCGTAAATGATGTATTAAGAGACATGCTCAACATTTTCGTCTTTGTGTACCTGGATGATATCCTTATTTTCTCTCCATCTCTCCAGGTACACACCCAACATGTTCGTCGCGTATTACAGCGCTTATTAGAGAATTGCCTCTATGTTAAAGCAGAGAAATGCGCGTTTCATGTCCAGTCAGTTACTTTCCTCGGTTCGGTCGTGTCTGCGGAGGGCATAAGCATGGACCCCTCCAAGGTTCAGGCGGTCACTGACTGGCCTGTTTCCAATTCCCGCTCGGCGCTTCAACGTTTTTTGGGGTTTGCGAACTTTTATCGCCGGTTTATTAGAAATTTCAGTCAGGTTGCTGCCCCTTTGACTGCGCTCACATCCGTAAAGTCTCGTTTTATCTGGTCCGAGGCTGCTCAAGGTGGATTTGAGCGTCTTAAATGCAATTACTTGTAAGCACACTTCTTTTTTCACATATGTATGCAAACAGCAAAGCAGTTCACTAGGATATACTGTATCAGAGCTACTGTATTATTAACATAATACAAACTTAATCTTTAAAGTCTAGGTGGGCACTAAATTAAAACCATTTTGAACAAAGTTAACTTAGGACTGATTTTAAAATATTTTAACAAGTTACTGATATGCAAATCTCCCTTTTTCAAAAAGCACTGAATTGGGATGACGAGAATGACTTCTGATTCCTGTCTGTAAATCCAATAAAAGCAAGTGTCCATGCAGGCCATAGCCATTCCATTTCCCACAACTAAGTCTGTGGAAAAGTGTTCTTGTTCAGTGAAGGCGGAAATGGCACACATGCCTAATTCAGATATTCCCCTGAAGACAACCCTTTAATCAAATAGTTACTAAAACAACACAATAGTGTGTAACTCTCAGATGCATGAACATGGATGCATTGTCAGTATTTATTGAATAAATGGGCCCTTTGTATACCAATGAATGGGAGAAAATGGAATGCTCTAGTAATGTACTGCCTTCCAAATAAAGCTAGTCAATAAACAGTTTACAGCATAAAATATGTTTGAAGATAGTGGTGCAGCTTTGGTTCTACACCGCACCTGTGCATTGACTGGACCATTCTAAAAATATGTTGATTAAAAGAAACAAAATGTATAAATTAATTAATGTAATTAACTGATTTCATTGCTAATTTAAAAAGCTGTTTTTTCAGAATATGGTATTTCCCCAAGCAAATAGATAGGAGCTGTACTTGCATAATTGAAAATAGCTTTCATTTAAAGGTGCAGTGTCCAATTTTTGTGCCACTTCACACTTCATCGAACAGAAAAATAATGACAGTTTTCAAACCTATTACCCAAACACTTCCTGTCTTCCACTAGTTGAACAAACAGTATTTTAACACCGTGAAATTACATACATCACATTTAAAGAGTTTAGCATAAACTATAAACATCCATTAATGATAAAGTGAAAATGTCATGTTTGAACAAAAAAAAAAAAATTATAAACGTTTGTGCAATTCAGAGACAAAAGTGCATTTGATTAAGTTGATGAACGCAAAGTGGAAGTTTTCTCATTAAAGACAAAGGCACAGATAAATTTGGTGGAGTGTTTACAGAATGCTATATCAGGTAATCAGAATATATTACCTGCTGTTATTACATGCTGTCTGTGTGCTTTGGTCCCTGCTATGCAAATGAAAACAACTTTAAATTTATTATACAGCATTAAAAGTTTTTTTTTTTTTGTATAAATTCTAGTCAAGATCTGAGGGTTATTGTTCCACTGAAAAAGCTTGTAATTGCAGTCATACATATTAGCATGAAAAGCAGCTTCACAACAGGGCAGTTGGTTAATAAACCAAAGCTGCTTCTCTCAGAGCCTCACACTGACTGAAGACCTGAGCTTTTTTGAAAGAGTTTGATGTAAAAACTATAAGTGATGACTGTCCACAATGCTTCTCTAATAGGCATTCTCATTAACAGCTGCATCAATATGAAGTTCAAAGTGCTAAGCCTTTATAACTTTGCAAAATAAACTAGTTAACACTGATGTGGAATGGATATTTCTAATACAGCATCGTCGGGAGTGACAGTAAATTTGACATTGTTTTCTCTTCTGACTGCTGATATTAATGTCTCTCTATTATTCCCTCTTTTTGAAAGCCATGAAAACACTATTGAGGAGTTTTTCTTTGTCTAAAATATATTTGATGTAGCGTCCTATTCACTGCTATGGAAGTTCACCCAGCTATGAAGATTTCCGCTGCTGAGATATCCAAAAAGTTAAAAAGGTTTATCATATGCAGTTTTCATCAGGGAAGACTTCTTCAAAAGAAAAAAAAAATGTTGCCTATGTGTGTGCATTTTGTGCATGTTTATGTTATTCCTATGACGCTACATAGGATGAGCAAAATATATACATATGGAGTCTATTCCAGCATCTCAGGCCATAAGCAGATGAACACCTGGACAGATGGCCAGTCCATCACAGGGCTTACAAACACTTAAACAGGCAATTTAGTGTCTCCAATCTGGATTGTGAGGGAAACTGGAGAACCCAGAGGAAACCTATGCCACCTATGCCAACACAGAGACTGCATTTGAAATCTTATATTTCCTTTTATAGTAGGGTGAAAAACAGAATGTGTGCCGAAGTATGTCTGCATTCACAATATTCATATAACCTAACCAGACTCTCTGTAAATATGTATGTTTCTGCAAAACTAAAAAAAATAAAAAATAAAATAATAATTACTTAAAAATTACTTAAAATATGTGATTTTGAACACAGCCAAGGAGAACAAACTCCACAACTTGGACCAAGAACAAGATGTAAGATGACAGTGCTATATAAATAGTTTTCATTAAATTATACTAATTTCTGGGTGAACTATTAATTTAATGTCCAATTTGACAAAGACATGCAATATTGTTAGAACACTTAATGCCATATAGTTACATTTTAATAGCTTTGTGATCGATAGATAATAGAACTGGATGATGTATGGTTTTGTTATCAGGTCTGTGTGTGTAGGGGTATGGTTTTCTCAGTGGAGGCATGACTGCAGCCGTAATGGATTAAGTGTCTCTGTGTATTTCTCCAGATAAAACCAGCATTCTCTGACTCTTTATGGCTCACCAGGTTTCATGTTATCTACCGCAGTTTCACTCACAGACTTGTTTCCAGTATTCCAGTGCTGGGGTGTCAGTGACAGCTTCTTTAATGCAGATAAGCTGCTGTCTGAGGGAGACAGGAAGGACTGGCCTTGAAAAGAGGTGGGAGAGGGAGTTGGAAATAGCTGCAGGGATGAGTGAGAATAGAAGGCAACATTCTTCATCAGCATGGCCTGCTGGCACAAAAGCAGATGCTTTGAAGTGTGCACATGAGTGAGGCTGAGATGCAGTGCTTTTTACCATCATAGTAAACTGGATGCTATCTTATATGAAGGACTCTTTAATGTGTCTATTATGGGAATGTCATCTTTTCCTCGCAGTAACATTATGGATCCGATACAATAGATGTGATCTCATTTCACTGTATACAATGAAACCTGTCCAAGTGAACTCAATGGAGTTTATAAGCAAGTCACCAGAAAGTTTTCACACATTTCTGTTTCATTTAAATTTGCCCAGTGTCTCTACAATGGTAAAGTTATCTTTAAGTATTAAACAGTTCTTCGCTCAGGGCAAATAACTGCATGAATTTTATATTACACTCTCCTAAAAAAAAAAGAAAAAACCTTTCTAAATGTACAAATATGTACCATTTAAGGGAAAATAAGGTGGAAAGATGGACCTTTTAGCTTTTGTATCTTTGTAATAGGGTACCATATCAGTGACAGTGTTAATAGTTATATTGTGATTTATTATTACAATTTAAAAGCACAGTAGTGTATGTTATATTTTATACGGTACCTGACCATCTCCATAATGCGTAACTTTCACAACATTTGCATCAAGTGATCGTGCATGACAACCTGCAACCCAGTGCCTAGGATTTTCATTGTAGTTTTGCATTTTTACCGTTTTAATCAAATTGCTATTTTGAGAATTAATTCATATATGCATTTGATTTAAAAGATTTGAGGCCAGATTTAGTCAACGGCAAATTAATGTGAGAGTGCAATCCATAAAAGTACCAAAGTAAGTGCAATGTTCTGCAGCAGATATACTGATAATGCGCAAACACAGACATCAAGAAAACCAGGAGCTTGTAATCTGCTAACAAAACAGGTGCAACATGGGTTAAGACATTAAATGATGGGCAAAATACCTGTAAAGTGAATATCACAAACCTTAGTAAATCACCTTGAATTATTAATTTAAATACTGTTGTCCCGTAAATTTTGCATCTGAAAGAGAAACTCATTTTTCTACTGTATTCCACATCGCCAGCACTTCAAGATGGTTGTGTGATTAATATTGTTCATATTCAAAGTGGTAAGCAAGTTTTTATTTATGGTTTGTATGATTTTAAATTTTTTGTTTGCCTTTTTGACCAATATAGACTATTGATAACGGCTGATATAGATCGTTATTTGCTCTCATGCAATCAAAGACCATACCTGTTAGTTGGCTGTTGGATAAAGTATTGTTATAGTGTTAGTTAATTAAATATAAGTTTAGTTAAAGTTATTTTATATGTTATAATGGGTTCTGTATTGTCCAATTAGATGCTGTTACGTCATTACACAGGGACTAGTTTTACTGATTGTTATGTTCAGAGTTAGTTTGTTCGCAGGTTCTGGTGCAGATGGTTGTAGTAAACCCATCAGCACTGGGCAAGAGCTGTTGTAAATCTATACTTTACTAAGTAAAGTTCCTTCAACGGATAATCTTTGTTGTGTGCTTCTCTCCACGCCTCCATGGACACTGATAGACTAACGTTATAGACGAGAGCACAACAAGTGGCGTCAGAAGTTGAGCGCGATAGAAAATCATCGGCGAATTGTGAGTGTTGTGAACTGCTGGGACATCCGTTGTGATTCTATGGACATTATGGACATTCTGCAAAACGCCATTGTGAAGTAGTATTACAGACTGATTGATACGTTTATTCAGCGCATTAACCGCTCTTTCATGGAGATAAAAGCAGCAAGGAATCCCCCCCCCCCCAGCTGAAAGGCGTGGCGCTGGTAGTCTGCCAAATCAAGCGCTACATTTGGCTGCCTGCCAAGATTCACAGGCACTATGAAACAGCCTTGAAACATCACGTTGCAACTCACAGAGCATAATATACTTCCACACTAATAAATAAATATTATAAATAAAACATTGACTCAACAGAACAATCAAGTTGGACTTAAAATATAATATAAGATGGATTCAACTGATCCAGAAGTCTCACTTGGAGCTTCAGCTGCCCCAAACCCCCCACACTGGCTACAGGCTATGCTGTCACAGCAAAATAAGCAACTTCAAAATGCCATTTCACCTCTGCTTCAAAGACTGGAAGCAACAGAGACTGGTTTGTTAGCTCTCACACAGCAGCCCCATGCCAAAAAGGTGACATGTGTTCCACACCCACATGATGACACTACCACACTTTCATCTGCCCCAGATAGAACACTTGTTACAGATAGAGATGAAACGGTGCCTTCAGGGTGCAGTCACAGGGTTATGTTACTCAGCACCAGTTGCAAGCACTCATGGATAAAGTTGATAAGCTCCAACTGGCCATAGACCGTCTACCTCCTCCCTCTTCTGCTGCTCTCCCTTCTACGGTAAGACCCATCCACCAGACAAATTCAAGTATGGCAGTCCAGTCAGAAAGGGGACGGACAGCTCAGACTTCTTTCAAGTCAAACAGATATAGACAGCAGAATAACAGTCCCACCAGAGCTGCTAGTGGGCCATATTTTCAGTGTGGGGAAGAGGGGCACTACAAAAGGAACTGCTCACGGTCCCCCAGTCCATCTACAAGTCCCCTTGCAACTACTGTGACTAAAATGGAGCCCCCAAGTCAAAATCGCTCTGAGCAAGTAGAACAAAATCCATTCATAGTACATGTAAGCAGAGCTGAGAGTCGAGGGCCCAGTTTAATGATCTTGCTCACTGTTGATGGCATACCTGTTAATGCAGTTATAGACACAGGTGCTGAGGCCACCATCATGTCTGAAGAGACATACAGAAAATTACCTGATAAATCACCTATAGGACTGAAAAAGGTGTGTCTCCGAAATGCAGAAACTGGAAGGGAGATGTCAGCAACAGGAGGAGTGAAAGTGGAATTCAGAATTGGCTCAAAAGTGTTGGAGTGGACAGTTTGCATTGCACCAATTCGTAGTTTAGATTTCTTAAAAGCAGATTTCTTTTCAACATTCATGCCTATGGTAAAGTTTTCATGGGCTCAGAACTCATCCCAGCCTATATATCTGAAGGCAAAGGGCCAGACTACGCCATTTCAAGAGTGATGTTAGAGAGTGATTTCACTGTGCCGCCAGAGTGTGAATGTTTAGTTTGGGGTGTGGTAGATGACCCAAAACCAGAACTCCCTGCTGTTCTAGAGCCTGTTATCCTGGCCGACGGAGTGTCTACAGGCAGTATCATGATTAACATGGCACAGAGGATTCCGGTCAGGCTATGCAACATCACAGCTTCCAGTAGACCCTTATCAGGAGGAGTCTGTTTGGGGGTGCTCATCGAAGCATATCCTGATGCTCAAGAGGAGGGAGAGAGAGCCTATACAGTTCCAGTCGAGGCACAGTTTTACTCAAAAGGTGGGGACTCAGTGTTACAAGACCCTAACAGTGAGCCCCTGGATGAGCACCAAGTGAGAAGGGTGTCGTCACCAAATGCCCTTGACCTTCCAGAGCACCTCAGACAGTTGTTCACTTCTGCAAGCGAAACAATCACGGAACATTACAAAGAGATGTTAATAGCTCTACTGAATGAACACAAAGACGTTTTTGCAGCAACTGATGATGCTGGGGAAGTTCTCTGCTCTGCAGCACAGCATTAACACCGGAATGGCTAAGCCTGTTCGACACCAGTGTGACGTACCCCTTTAGGATTCTGGAATGAGGAGGAAACACATCTAAAAAAATGCATGACGCAGGTATTGTGATCCCCTCAAACTCTGAATGGGCATCGCCTATTGTCCTCGTAAGGAAGAAAGATGGCGGGGTCCGTTGGTGTGTAGATTATCGCCAGCTTAATGATCTTCTAATTAAGGATGCATATCCCCTACCAAAAATAGAGGAATGCCTGGATGTGCTGGGTGGTGCGAAGACATTCTCGACACTTGACCTTCAGTCAGGATACTGGCAGATTGAAATGAATAAAAAAGACAGATCCAAGACTGCTTTTGTGACAAGGTATGGATTATATGAGTACAACAGAATGCCATTTTGGTGATTTAGGAATTAAGACCAATCCTTCCCTCATTAATGACGTTAAGGGCTGGAGGACCCCAACCAGCATCAAGGAACTCCAGTCTTTCCTGGGTCTTTGCAATTATTACAGGATGTTTGTTGCCAACTTTGCTGAAATAACTGCACCCTTGACAATGCTACTCAAAAAGGGGACTCCCTTCTCCTGGGAAGAGGAACAGAAAAAGGCTTTTGAACATCTTAAAAGGAGTCTCACGGCTGCACCCATCTTGGTTTTCCCAATTACATCAGGACAGTTTGTCTTAGACACTGATGCATCAAACCAGAGCAATGGAGCAGTGCTTTCACAGTTACAGTGGGGGGAAGAGAAGGTTATCTCATTCGCCAGCTGTCTCCTCACACCAGCACATCAGCGGTACTGTGTCACACGTAAAGAACTCCAAGCGGTTGTTAGATTTACCAGACAGTTCTGCCACTATTTGCTGGGGTCTAACTTCATACTGAGGACGGTTCACAGCAGTCTAACTTGGCTATACAGGTTTAAGAGACCTGAAGGCCAACTTGCTAGGTGGCTTGAAGAACTTAGCCAGTACAACTTTGTCATCGAGCATAGGGCAGACACACACCACGGCAATGCTGATGCACTGTCCCGAAGGGCACTGGATGAGGGATCTTGTGACTGTTATCAAGCAGGAAAAGAGCTGGAGAGCTTGCCGTGCAAGGGCTGTCCATTCTGTCGAAAGCTGCACCATCAATGGGCCAGATTCGAGGAAGATGTTGATGATGTTATCCCCTTGGCGATAAGACCCACACACTCCATTAATTGTCAGAATGAGAGCAGTTGCACTAACACATCCAGTCATGTAAATGAAGTAGGTGCTGACAATCCAGGTCCTTCCACAAACTGGCTGCAACCACTGGACCTCAAAATTCTTCGGGAAGAACAGTTAGGTGACCCAGACCTTTTAATTCTCCATAAATGGATGTCTGATGGTACCTTGCCTGCAAAAAAAAGAAGTCATGATGCTGAGCCCAGCAATTCGCAAGTACTGGCTGTGTTGGTCCCAAGTGGAGATGAGAGATGGGATCCTCTACTACAATTGGGACAGTATTACTGGAGGTATGTCGTCTCTGCGCTTACTTGTTCCTGCTTCCCTGTAGAATGAGATTCTCCAAGCCTGTCATAATCCAGCACAAGCAGGTCATGCAGGGGAGGAAAAGACACTCATGCGCCTCCGCAGTCGTTACCACTGGTACAATATGGTAAATGATGTACGCCTTTTCATCAAGAATTGTCCACAGTGTAGTTGCTGTAAGGGAACTTGGGAAGAGCCAAGCTCCAGAACTACCAGGCTGGTGCACCTATGGACCGACTCCACCTTGATGTCCTAGGACCATTTCCAGAATCTAATTCAGGCAACCGTTACATTCTCGTTATAATTGACCAGTTTACCCGCTGGGTAGAGGCATTCCCTAATCCAGAACAAGGAGCTGAGAAAACCGCAAAGAGATTGGTGTTTGACTTTGTTTCCCGCTTTGGAGTTCCCCTTGAAATTCACACTGACCAAGGACAGAACTTTGAGAGCTCACTGTTCAACAAAGTTGCCAAGTCACCAGGACCCGGACCACACCATACCATCCAGCATCAAACGGACAAGTGGAAAGATTTAATAGAACATTATTGCACATGATACAGTGTTACGTGGATCAAAGTCAATGGAATTGGGATGAACATCTTCCCCTACTCACCGCGGCGTACAGGAGCACTGTGCATTCAGCAACAGGTTTCACACCAAACCAGCTAATGCTGGGGCGAGAAGTTTTCCAGCCACATGACATCTGGTTAAGGACAGCTGAAGTTACCAGGAAAGCTAGAGAAACACCTAAGTTTGTTCATGAACTGCAAGCTAACCTGCAAATGGCTCATCAAGTGGCGTGTCAGAACTTACACTCTGCTCAGGTTCGGCAGAAGAAGGTGTATGACTTACGAGCCAGAGAGAAGTCCTACCAAGTGGGTGATCTTGTTCTAGTGAGGGTCTGTAGCAGGAAAAAGGAATACAGTCCAAAACTTCAAGCTCCATGGCAGGGGCCATTCATTGTCACAGAATGCCTTGGACCAGTGCTCTACCGAGTCAAAGATAGACGAAGTGAGAGAGTACTGCATCATGATCGGTTACAACCCTATATAAGTGAACACATCCCTACTTGGATGTAGCGGATGCGACGGAAATACACCGACACTGAGGAAGGCTAGTTGGTTCCAAAAACTGCCCAGAAACCTGTAGTCACTATGGCAGAGGCGTCAAATCTTTCTCCCTTCAACAACTCTTTGTCAAAAGAGCCTCAGATTCTTCTCACCATGGATTCTAACAGTGATCCATATCATTGTGGAAAAGAGGGGACGAAGACAAAAAGGGGGCAACTTTTTCGGGCCCCAAGTCGTTATATGGACTAAGAAAAAAAAAGAGAGAGAGAAAGAAGAAAAGTAACTATTCACCCTCAATAGTGCAGAAGGGACTCTGCCAAGCTAAAAAAAATGGAGGGGGGGGGGGGAGTGGTGTTATAGTGTTAGTTAATTAAATATAAGTTTAGTTACAGTTATTTTATATGTTATAATGAGTTCTGTATTGTCCAATTAGATGCTGTTACGTCATTACACGGGGACTAGTTTTACTGATTGTTATGTTCAGAGTTAGTTTGCTCACAAGTTCTGGTGCAGATGGTTGTAGTAAACCCATCAGAATGGGGAAGAGCATAACCCCACTGTTGTAAATCTATACTTTACTAAGTAAAGTTCCTTCAACGGATTATCTTTGTTGTGTGCTTCTCTCCATGCCTCCACGGACACTGATAGACTAACGTTACAGATGAGAGCACAACAGTATTTTTTGTGTGTTCAAGCGCAACTTTTTTAAACAAACTGCAACCTACAACCTAAAAGTTTTCATAGCCACTTGTTATCTGACATTGGTTTGGTGTGTCAGGGTTCTAATGCAGTAAAACTGGATGCTTTCCCATTATTTCCCACTCAACTTAACTTTGTCAGGTGATATTAATGGGATAGTTCACCCAAAAATGAAAATGAAAAACTCACCCTCATGTCGTTCCAAACTTGTAAGACCTTTCTTTAACATCAGAACACAAATTAAGATATTTTGATGAGATCTGGTGGAGACTAACCGGAAAAGATTATTTTTTTTGAGTAATTAATGATATTAATGAATTAATGAATTTTATTTTTGGGGGGTGAACTATCCCTTTATTATAAGTACCACTGATGGTTTACGTTAAAACTGTGTCTCATATACAGGCTATAATTTGCTATAGTTTCAGATTGTTTTATTTCAAACCGGTAAAAGTGCATTTTCACCTATAGGAAAAAAAGGCAGGGCTAAGCATCTATTCTCCAATTCCCAGAGCAAATAGTGTGAAAGATTCTTGATCAGATTGTTGACATCTCTGAGATGAGATGTACTACAGACATGACATTGATTAAAAAAGGGTGGTGTGAAAATAAGGAACCAATGTAAAACATGTCTGAGAGTGTATCTCAATGCAAAATCAATGTGGAACATGAGTTAGTTAATATTGATGTCATTCAAAAACTTTTCAATCGCTCTAACAACATCAGTCTAACTGGCATCATAGGAGCTTTGGCAAAGGCAGCAGATGAAGTGGGTCAGACACATAATTTGTATGCCCCTCAATCGACATCCTCAACAGGTCCTTTACAGTCTGTTACTCAGTATTTACAGAGTCTCTGTGAGAACACTAAGATACTCTCTCTACTGAATTAAAGACTATGACTACAGAGCTGTGCATAAGTTCTGCATCAAAGGACAGTGGAAGCAATCAAAAACAACAAAAAGAGCAATGATATATAAGTGCTATAACAAGTCTCAGTTAGGTTAACACAGTACATGTAGAATGGAATTTTAAATAATATAAAAAAATATATTTAATAATAAATTAAATAAAAATATTTAAATGTAATATTATTTAAATAATATTTTTTTAACAGTGTATGTGGTCAGATTTTATTGTGGATTGTGATGGTAGCTACATAGAGCTGGAATATGCAGTGTGTAGTACTCAAATGTAAAATGGACCCACAAGTTTGGTGCGTATGCAATTGTCAGGTGTGAAAAGTCTTTACCACAGCATATTAGAGTTAATTGTGATTGGCTGTTTCTGATTGCTTAGGTTAGCAAGCAGCCCTTATTTGGTCTGTCCCTGCCCAATATATAAATCAGACTTGGCCTCTACAATCAGCGTGGACTTGATGTGACTGATTTTAAAATTGCTGTGCATTTTTAAAGGACATTTCTGAAGACCTTCGTAAAACTGTTTCAGTCTGGAAGGTTACACAGCTATTTTTGCCTTGAGGACTTTAAAAAACCACAATCACAGCTGGTGGAAAATCTTGGAATATTTTGTAATCTTCCAAGGAGTTGCTGTCCAGTGAAAACCTCTCTAAGAGCAAGGCACACAATTATCCAGAAAATTAACTTTAAATAACTGCAATATATAAAGGTCTTCAGGCCTCTCTTAATGATGTTTTATTAAGAAGGTTCGAGAGGAGTGCTTTTTACTTCTTACAGTTGATAAATTTATGAATTTCTGTCATGATGGTTATTTTACATACACTGAATGTTGTAACAAAGGTAATAAAGAGTTGGTTATTATTATTATTTTTAAGTCTCTTTCCAGCTCAGACTCCATTGACTGAAACAGGTGAACTACTAGACTAATTCCAGTAAAGATCCTATATAATTGTGTGCATGCGCGACTGAATGAATCACTCCCCAAGATGACTCGTTCTTCTCGAGTCACATTAAAGATTTGTTCAAAATGAACGGATCGTTCAAGAACGACCCATCACTAGCACTTGAAGACAGCAGAGAAGCGCTTTCTCAGCACAGTGGAGTGCATTGTTTTGTTAACTTTGTGGTTTATTATTTTGAGTCGTATGGGACGTGGTTAAACACAGCCCTCTCACAATTTATTGCTGTACACGTCTATGGCTTTTGCTTCTCAGAAATATTCACACAGTCATGCAACACATATCAGAAGATCTGCGCTCCGGCGTGGTTAGCGCTCACACTCACTGATCTATTTATTTCTGAACCGCGCTCTTGTCCACCTCCTCCAACCAAGTCAGGGGCTGCTAAACGGAGCAATTATCACACTAGTCAAATGAACCAGGCTTTGGGGATTTAGATTGCCTAGTGTGAGCACGCCCTAATTATTCTCTACCCGCACATCAAGTGTTGTCCCGCGCCACACTTTGCTGCGATGGATCAGGAACAGTATTTGGCAATATTTTTGAGATACAACTTTGAAAAAATCTGGAATCTGAGGGTTCAAAAAAAATCTAAATAATGAGGAAATCGCCTTTAAAGTTGTCCAAATGAACTCTAAGCCATTCATATTAAAAATCTAAAATCAAGTTTTGATATGTACACAGTAGAACATTTCCAAAATATCTTCATGGAACATGATATTTACTTTTAAGATCCTAATGATTTTTGGCATAAAAGAAAAATTGATAATTTTGACCCATACAATGTATTTTTAGCTATTGCTTGGCTAAGCTCCAGGGTTACAAAAGATATTGTACTTTTGTTCATATAGTAGTACTTTTAAATAATGCATTATCAGTTTTTTTGTGCATAACAATGCAAATAATTTTGATTAATCACAGACAATCATGTGATTAATCGCAATTAAAAAAAAAATATATATTGTTGCCCAGCACTTATATATACAAACCCGATTGGGACACTGCTCAAATCGTGAATAAAAACAGAATTCAATGGTGTAGAAGTTTCAAATTTCAATATTTTATTCAGAATACAACATAGATGACATATCAAATGTTTAAACTGAGAAAATTTATAATTTTAAGGGTAAAATAAGTTGATTTTAAATTTCATGGCAAAGTTGGGACAAGGCCATGTTTATATATATATATATATATATATATATATATATATATATATATATATATATATATATATATATACACACACACACACACACATTACAATATAATATAAAACATTACAATAGAACATTTCTGTAATCTATAGCCGCAACAGTTTTTGAACAGTAAGATTTTTTATGTTTTTAAAGAAGTCTCTTCTGCTCACCAAGCTTGCATTTATTTGATCCAAAGTACAGCAAAAGTTTTAAAAGTTTTTACTATTTAATTTTTTTTTTTCTATTTGAAAATATTTTAAAATGTAATTTATTCCTGTGATCAAAGGTGAATGTTCAGCATCATTACTCCAGTCTAGTGTCACATCCTTAAGAAATCAAATAATTCTAATATGCTGATTTGCCGATTATCAATATTTAAAACATGAGTAAAAAAAATTTCAGCATTCTTTGATGAATAGATGGATCCAAAGATCAGCATTTATGAGAAATAAAAAGCCTTTGCAACATTATATCGTATATCATTCAAATATACATATTTTTTGGAAAACAAATTATAGATATGAATACTTTTATTTAGCAAGCTTTAAAATATCAATAAATAACATTTTGAAATATATTCAAATAGAAAACAGTTATTTTAAATGGTCTAGTAACAATATTTGAGTTTACTGTTTTGCTGTACTTTGGATCAAATAAATGCAGGCTTGGTGAACAGAAGAGACTTGACTGGTAGTGGATACTATAGGCAACTTTAATTATTCTCTAATTTCTAGCTTTTAATTTGCTTAGAAATCTATAACTGCTTGACAATAACAAATAATAAAGATTTTTTTTTAAATATACTACAAACACTTATTTATCACATAATAAGGCAGAATCTATACTGTAATAAATCTATGTCATTTAGCACTGTTTTGTTGATATACTGCACAGTATTTATGACCTGCTGGAGATGACTTGAAAAAACATATATTATCACAATCGTATATTAATGTCTTCGTGTTTCCAAAAGTTTCAGTTCTTCTGTCAAAACAACTGTTTTCATATAGCGATAGCTGGACGCTGTTGCCCATATTAGGAGTTTCCTGATATGACTTTCTGCGCGAGAGCGCACTCCGGCTTCGAGGATGAATGAAACACACACAGCAGGAGTGTTTATCGCTTCTGGGTCCGAATAAAATATCAGGTCATGCACAGACTATCTTGTCTCTTTGAGTTTAAATCTATATTTATTCACACCAGCTCTTGAAAACATCAATGCGAACACATTTGACTGAAAAAGTGCGGGGGACGAATTTCCATGATATTAAAAGTGGGGGGGGGGGGACACGTCCCCCGCGTAATCTACACCCCTGTTGCAAACGTCTGGGGTCTGAGGAGACAAGTTGCTCAAGTTTAGGAATAGGAATGTTGTCCCATTCTTGTCGAATACTGGCTTCTAGTTGCTCAACTGTCTTGGGTCTTCTTTGTCGTATCTTCCTCTTTATGATGCGCCAAATGTTTTCTATGGGTGAAAGATTAAAGCAGCCATGAAGTTGTAATTGATGCAGTATGTGGTCTGGCATTGTCGTGTTGGAAAATGCAAGGTCTTCCCTGAAAGAGACGACGTCTGGATGGGAGCATATGTTGTTTAGAACTTGGATATACCTTTCAACATTGATGGTGACTTTCCAGATGTGTAAGCTGCCCATGCCACACAGACTCATGCGCCCCATACCATCAGAGATGCAGACTTCTGAACTGAGCGCTGATAACAACTTGGGTTGTCCTTGTCCTCTTTAGTCCGGATGACATGGCTTCCCAGTTTTATAAAAAGAACTTCAAATTTTGATTTGTCTGAGCACAGAACAGTTTTCCACTTTGCCACAGTCCATTTTAAATGAGCCTTGGCCCAGAGAAAATGCCTTCGCTTCTGGATCATGTTAAGATATGGCTTCTTTTTTGACCTATAGAGTTTTAGCCGGCAACGGCGAATGGCACAGTGGATTGTGTTCACCAACAAATGTTTACTGTAAGTATTCCTGAGCCCATGTTGTAATTTCCATTACAGGAGCATTCCTGTATGTGATGCAGTGCCGTAAGGGCACAAAGATAATGGGCATCCAGTATGGTTTTCCGGCCTTGACCCTTACACACAGAGATTGTTCCAGATATTCTGAATCTTTGGATGATATTATGCACTGTAGATGATAATAACTTCAAACTCTTTGCAATTTTGCTGATGTTGCTCACTATTTTTCGCCGCAGCATTGGAGGAATTGGTGATCCTCTGCCCATCTTGACTTCTGAGAGACATTGCCACTCTGAGAGGCTCTTTTTACACTCAGTCAAGTTGCCAGTTGACCTAATAAGTTGCAAATTGGTCCTCCAGCTGTTCCTTATATGTACATAAAAATTTTCCGGCCTCTTATTGCTACCTGTCCCAATTTTTTGCAATGTGTAGCTCTCATGAAATCCAGAATGAGCCAATATTTGGCAAGACATTTCAAAATGTCTCACTTTCAACATTTGATATGTTATCTATATTCTATTGTGAATAAAATATGTTTATGAGATTTGTAAATTATTCCATTCCTTTTTTAAACAGAATTTGTACAGTCTCCCAACTTTTTTTGAAATCGGGTTTGTGTGTATATATATATATATATATATATATATATATATATATATATATATATATATATATATATATATATTTTATTTTTATAATGTATGTATGTCAAAACTACTGCATTAGTAATTACACCAAAGTCATGTTTCATGCACAAAAATCTTTGCACAGGTGTTTCACCAAGCCAAATACTCATTACGCTAAAATGCAGACTCAAAAAGTAATAGAACTGTCCACAGCAGAGAGAGCCTTGTGTGTATACACTCTGTCCCCACACTGCAGGCTGCCTTTTATTACCTGCTATCGGGATGAGAAACTTCCTCCTTCCTTGTATTTAATAGTTTTCATGGAGAATGAAAATAGCCTCCAGGCTCCCAAAGCATATTGTAGTCTGAACTCTAACCTTTCTGTTGCCATGGCAACTTCTGTAAGTGTTTGTGCCGCCCAATAATCTCCCATATTTGGTGGAGGGCTATGGGATATCTCTGACCTATTAGGGTATAGTGCCAGTGACAGACCCATAATATTTGACGATATTTGGACTGTTATAATTATTAATTTTATATATTTTCTTTATTTTTATATACATTCAGCAGACATGACAGATTCTGTACTAAAGATGTGGAAAGGTCATAGAGATGATAGATACAAAAATAAATGGGCACAATAAACCACTGTGTATGGGGATTACACAGTGTGACCTTCTAAGTTTATATAAATATTCCCGGAGTGGAGTGAGAGACTGATGTGTGAAGTGTGAAAAGCAGACAGACACAAACCCATTGAGGAGAAATCGTGTGAGAAATCAGTCCTCTTTTCACCACTAACAAGCTACTAGATCAAAAGACTTGTGCTTAAGGGTTTAGTTGTCCCTCCATAACACTGCCATTCCTTCTCAGAAGTGTTTTTCCACCTTTTCATCTTTCTTTTGACAGACAACTTTATGGAACTCAATGGAGTGTGAGGTGCACGCTTTACATATGTAGATACCTCAAGATGTTGTTGAGGAAAAAGTTCAGTGTGAATAGAAATGGTTTGCAGCAGTAGTGTAGCCAGAAAAGAGACTCTGGGTGTGCATATGAAAATCTGAGTGTGCCACATTTATTCTCAGATTACTGTGCAAAATTATTAACCCTAACCATAACCATGCCCCACATAGCCATAAAAGTATATAAATAATATAGCTGCAAGCAGCAATACAAGGCCAAGCCCTGTGAGGCACAGCAAGCAGACCAAGTATGGCGCACAGCAAGCACAGCCAGCACATCAAGTACAGCAGCACAGCAAGCGTTTCAGCACCAAGAGCAGTGCGGAGCCTGAAGAAGAAAACATCAGAAATCGGGGACAGTACTTTTATGCGGCTCGGCCTGAAGATCATTTGAGCAAATGTTGGACAATTTTGGACCAATTTTGAAGGAGGAGTTTTTTGCCGTAGCCAGGAGTGCAGGAGGAGTCACATCTGTTGATGTTGGGCCCCGGGAGGGAGAAACACAGAGGTGTCAAAAGTATTCGTATTCATTACTCAAGTAGAAGTATAGATACTAGGATTTTAAAAGACTTCTGTAGAAGTTGAAGTATCAACTCAAGCTTTTTACTTAAGTAAAAGTGTAAAAGTACTAGTTTCAAAACTACTTAAAAGTATAAAAGTAAAAGTAATGAAAAAAAAAAGTCATTAAGAACAAACAAAAGTTTAGTCCGCGCCACAGTGGCCTATAGTGCACTACCCCACCTCCTTCAATGTTTTTTCTAAAGGCCACAATGACTATGTTATATTAAAATGTTAATGTTGAAAAATTTGGGATGTACTAGGCTACCTGTTTCAGCCGCATATATGCCCATTGAAAATGAACGCATTTTAGTACAATGCAAATACATTAAAGAACCATATGTGTGATACTGTGCATGAATTTGTTTCATGGAGCTGAAGATAACTAGTTGCCTATAAGTATTGTAATGGTGCAAAGTCAAATTTCAGAGGCATTTTATCAATAACCTTTATTGGAATATATTGGTAGCTTAGCTGCAGGAATCTGAAGGCAACAGACAAGAAATTTGGTGTAACTGGTCACATTTAACAACGTCACATTTAACTAGACGATGTAAAACACTTTGAACTCAATCATGTATGTTCAACAACAGAGTTTAAGCACAGAACATGCAAACAAGATTTACCAATAGGCTTGGTTCAGTCGCAAAAGCAGCTGGTTCTCAAAGTTCTTTGAGCCAATGCATGCTCTTCTTGGCCTAAAGATCAGCCCTGCAACACTAAACAGTCTTTCACAGGCTGCTGAGGCAGGGAGTGCTGTATTAAGCTTAAGTGATAGCTGGCACACAGCTGGGAAGGACTTCAGTACCTCTACAGTGTCTCCTGGGCACCCCAGGTACGCATCCAACTGCTGGGTCGTTTCAGGAGGGCCAGTTTTCTTCAAGGAGGAAAAGAAGTCCTCTTCCTCAGATGACTGGGAGCGCTCCTCACTAATGGGATTCTCGCCTGACATTCATTATATATATATACACACACGTGTGTGTGTGTCATTAAATGTCATTTTAAACTCATTTCACTGTCTCCCTAGAAATTACATGCATTAAGGGGAAGTTGAGAAGTGAGACACTTACCAAGTTTGAGGATATTTTCGTCACTCGTCCAGCAGGTCTTAAATTTGGGAACTAGTATGGCGGCGGCTATCAGCTCTGGATCTGCAAGCATCTCGCCGAAGCGTTTTTCAAGGCCTGAAAGTAGTGCAACAATCAAAGGTTCACAGAACTTGGAGGTGACGTGAAGGTGCTGGAGCTTGGTCCTTAGTAGAGTTATGGTGGGGACCAACCATCCCATCTGCACACTGTTTTCTCCCTGAAGAACATCCAAGGCCATTGCAACTGGGCTCATTGTCTTTGCATATTCTGCAAGAAATGCAAGTTCCACTGGAGTAAACCTGTACAAAGAAAAGAAAAACAACATGGAACATTTAGCCTACTTGATGTAGCACCTTTAACTGGAGGAACTGATAATTCAAAAGGAAAAATATTGTCATCTGATACTTTTAGAAATGTAGTTGTTGCTACAAATCACATCCATAGTAAATATGGGGACTGCATACTGGCAGTGCGCATAAAAGTGTTCTACATTTTTCAAAGTATAAAACTATGACTTAATCTATTGTTAATCACTTCATTAACTGAAAGGCAGAAAAACAAGCACTTACTTTGGTGTATCTAGTTCACTGCAGACAGCTGCAAGGGCTGCTTCACCTTGTTCTCTTGTTATCCTCACTATTCTTTCTACGGCTGAGAAGAGTGAATTCCACCTAGTAGCAACAGGCCTTACGAGTTGTAGTTTGCAGTGGTCTTTGATTACTTCAGATGCAATGGTGGATCTTGAACTTTTGTTCCACAGGCTAGAGCATTTGGCAAATGCGGACCTTGACACACGTTTGTACAATGGGTTGGCCTCTGCTTTTGTTGCATCAACTGTGGACACTAAATTGAGGAGGTGGCAGGCACAGCGATGGTGCTTGGGTAGCTGGTATTCCAAGTAGTCATCTTCGTCCAACAGGGCTCCGGCATCAACAAATTCAACACCCTCAGTGCTTTCCTCTTCTTCACTGTAATCATCATTTTGACCATCATCCTCTTCTCCATCACCCTCTCCTACAGGTTCAGGATTGTTGTTCTCATCAGTCTGCCCAAAAACTCTGAAGGCTTTCAGGAAGTTAGATCCGTTGTCAGTTGTAGTACGAACGATTTTCTCTCTGATATTGAATTCTGTGTGAATATCATTTAGGGCACCAGCCAGGGCAGAAAATGTATGGGACCCTTTAAGTTGCTTGCATGCCAGGGCAGCACAGGATCTCTGCATGGTCTGGGGGTTAAACCAGTGCGCAGTGACACCAATGAAACCACGACGATGTGCCGTCCAGCAGTCTGTTGTTGTTGCAATGAACTCAATTTCACTAAGGGCAGCTTTCAGTTTTCTTTTCATTTCAACAGAGGCCTTTGTGACTTTGTTTACAACAGTATTGCGTGTCATGACATTTGTATTTGACTGAAGATGTTTCACAAGATCAATGAAGCCCTGCTGCTGAACAATGTGTGGTGGGTGCAAGCCTTGGACAATGAATTTGAGGACTACTTTATCCACACTTGCCTGGGACACTCGTCGAGTCTCCCACAGCTTGGTTTGTTTGAAAGGTGGGGCCAAAGAACCTTCAGTGGATGACTTCCTTTTGAGGGCTGCTGAAGTAAGTTGCGTGTACCTCTCTAGATGAATGGGGTGTTTCTTCTGTGGAGAAAATAAATGCACAGGCACAGATTGAGATTCATATTATTTCAGACTATCTAGGACTTCCACACTGTATTAAAAGTCATGCTTGGAAGTTCATGAATGAAGGTCAGATTACAAGTTAGAGAGCAGTTTCACTGGTCTATGCAATCATGTTGAGCAGACCAGAATAGCACTTAAAGCTGGGAAAAATATCTAATTGCGATTATTCTGGTTAAAATTGCAATTTAAAATGTTATTGTTTTTTATTATTATTGCTAAAAAAAAATAACAAAATAAGAAATACTACTAGTACAATAACATTGTCATTATTAAAAATAGGAGTATTTAAGAATAAATTAAGAATATAATAGTAATAATAATAATAATAATTATTATTATTATTATTATAATTTACAGAAAACTAGTTTTACAAAAAACTCCACATTTACCTCAGAGAAGTAATAGTTTTG
This sequence comes from Carassius carassius, assembly GCF_963082965.1. Lineage (NCBI taxonomy): Eukaryota > Metazoa > Chordata > Actinopteri > Cypriniformes > Cyprinidae > Carassius > Carassius carassius. The sequence continues at coordinate 4,963,131 of NC_081778.1, read as the reverse complement.
AGTTTTCAGGAAATCCCTAATGTGAAGCTAAGCTCCTGCTGTAGGCTGAATAAAAAGATAGAAACGATTTGACTGATTAAACAACGACAATAAATAAACAACTGTATCTGGTGTATTTGAGTTCAAGCCTTCTCGGGTATTTTCAGAATATTAAAGTATATTACAATGCAGTGCTGATTGACAGACTTTAAACACTGTTAATGCTATAAAATAAATGCATTGTCTTCATCATTCTGTGATAAGTCACATCGGCTCAAACACTCGATTGACTATATGAAGGGAGTTAAAACGTGTTGATAAACGTATTTTGTTGGACAACAGGTTTATGAACACTTAACATACTAGATTGTGAAGATGTTTGACACGTGTTATTTTTTTTTTCAAAAGTTTACTCCTGATCACAGAACCGCTCTGCTTACCTCAATATGCGTTTTCAAATTAGACGGGGATTTTGAAAGCCATTAGCTCGTGGTACTTGGGTGCGCAGAGCTTGCAGCGCATTCGAAATGAGTTGTTTTTGCATCCACCCATTTCGAAAAATTCTTCCAGGTACGGCCAGGGATGTATAAGGGTTGGCTGGTCTTCCTGTCTACCAACATCCTCGCTGGTGCTTGGTTGGCAAATTTCACTCGAATTCTCTTCTTGAGTCTCTGCCACAGACATCATCATACTTGGCTACAGACAGTACACACATATGTCCTTGCTTGAGTGATGAGTGTGACGTGATTTGATCATGTGCAGGTGTGATGGATCGCGTACAAGCCAATAGGGTGTCGGCATGTTGTATGTTTATACTTCTCATCCAACCACAATCAAATTCACTCTCTCCGGATGGCGCGATTTATCTGGATAGGTTTTTTTTTTTTTGACAAGCCGGAATGAAAACAAGCCGAAATGAAATAGTAACGAGGCTATTTTTAAAATGTAAGGAGTAGAAAGTACAGATAATTGCCTGAAAATGTAAGGAGTAGAAGTAAAAAGTAGGCTGAAAAATTATTACTCCAGTAAAGTATAGATACCCAAAATTTCTACTTAAGTAAGGTAACGAAGTATTTGTACTTCGTTACTTGACACCTCTGGAGAAACATCCTCATCAGGTGTAACGTTAGGCCTTGTGTCCGGCTGTGCATCAAGCCGAGGTTTTTTGCTAAAAAAAATTAAGAAGGGAGCTCTGCGACATATTGCTAGCTAGCAATGTACAATCAAAAATCCTCTGTTTATATCATAGACAGTAAGGTTTATATGCAGCAAAGATCTCTGGGGAGCTGCTGGGGTCACAGTCAGCTGCTTTTTGCTGATTGGTTGGCAGTCCGAATGTCGGCAGATATTTTTTTAACAAAAATAATTTAAAATGTAAATTACATTTTAACATTTTTAGCATTAAGGCACCATATATTGGATTCTTATTTCTGTGCCCCTGAGAGTATGATTTAGAATGTTCAGTGGCATCCCAGAACTGCCAGATTCAAACAGCTCTTGCGCGTCGGCTGGCGCTGAGCCAGAGACGGACGCGCTCAGCGCTTGTCATATATCACAACTAATATGCAGAGTTTTCAACCACATAATGTTTATTTTAGGTTTCATACATTTAAATATACATAATCACTAGTAAAACAATACATTGATAGTTTGTAAAATACACACTGATGTCTATGGAAGCAGCAAAAACTATCTATCTATTCAAATGTAATTTGCCGACGTGTTTTATTCATATATCAAACACACAGCAGAACAATAAGGTTTACTCTATTCTTCTCCCAGTTCAACAGCCACTTACTTTCATGTATTTCGGGAGAAATTGGGGAATTCAAGTGCTGTACGTTAAATCCGGCTGACAGGACTCTGAACTGCAGCGCTCATCTCATTATAGATCAAGATAATTTATAAAGGTTTTTAAACGAAGAATCGGAATATCAGATAGTTGACATGGTAAGCAAGTTTGTGAATATATTTTAATAAAAAATGAAAAACGAAATAAAACGAATAGCGATACATCTGTTAGTTATTATGGCTGCGGTGTGTCACGTGAGAATCATGACGCGTCGCCATGGAAACAAAGGGTCAGTTAAAATATTTGTAACTTACGCGTGAAAGGGTTGATTTAAAAAATATATTTTTAAGTAAACATCAATAGATGAAAAAAAAAATTATTGAGACTGTAAAAAATAATCTGCATCTATTTTTAGGTGGCTACCTCACTGGTTTGCAGTTTTGCAGCCAATTGCATTTACCATTGTGACATCTCTTCTAGCAAATCAGAATTTCATTGAGGACTGCTTCAGTGATTATGTATATGACAATGTATTGGTGTGTGAAGATTTCAGCCCAGTGTGGTTGCACTGAAACATTTCCAGACATGGCTGCAGTGTTGTAATTGTACTGCTATTAGTAACATTAGTAACATGATTAGGGTTTGTTCTAAACCAGTATTGTATGAGATTACAATACATTCAGCTTCAACCAATTAATATATAGATACCATTCATAGCATGATTGTTAAGAAAGTACAATAATATTACATACAACAATATTAAAACTACAGTTTGTCTTGAAAAACACTGGTGTAGCATAGTGATTAAATAATTGAAATATGAACTAAACCTAAGCCATATCTAGAGACAAGAAAATAGAAACTTTGGTGAACCGTTTTATAAAACTTGTTACAGTCCTCTAAAACATGTCCATTGTCGTATGTGCTATTTGCAGCCCATTTCTGTGTTTGGTTGCATTGTGAGTATTTGAAGCTGTGTTCACAACCTGTGTTGTGAAAAATATTTATTGATGTTTTTCTATTTGCATGTGTTTTATTTAGTTGCAGTGCGTTGAGCTCTCTTGGCCACCCTATAGAAAGATCTCTCGTCCCCCAGAAACCATACACTAAACCAAGGCTGTCAAAATTTCTTGAGGGTACTTGCAGAGTTTAGCTTCAACTTGCCCCAAAACACCTGCCTGGAAGTTTCTTGTATGGCTATAAACTCTAGAGCTAATCTCGACAACAACACAGAGATAATACACTAAAAAAGCACACAGAAAGCCTGAGCAACTTTAGTAAGCCTGTTAGAATCCACTCTATAGCTCAACTGTGAGGTGCTAACATTAGCCTACTTGCTCAAGGTCATAGGTTTGATTTCCAGGAAACATGTCAAATGCTCTGTAAACTGCTTTTAATAGTATATATATATATATATATATATATATATATATATATATATATATATATATATATATATATATATATACATATATATGAATAAATTATCTGTGTTTCTTTTACATTTCTGCTAATTTCTGTTAATTGGTTCTTATTCTGTGTTACCAAGGAATTCTGCACCTTTCAACAATAAAATATTTTCTTCTCTTATAGCTGTTCTCCTTTTTAAGGCAATCTTCACTGTGTGCACATATAAGACCAGGTTGTTTTTTGTTGATGTTGTTTAATTAGTTCACTGTACACCATTATGAACTCCAGAGTCAGAGGGTGACTATGGCAGGAGGTCAAGACAAGCTGTATGGAAACAAAACTGATCAGTTTGTCACACACAAACTCAAAGCCTCTTCATACTAATAAAAGAAAAAGAAATTAAAAGAAAAACATTAGCATTAAAACCAAAAAGCACTCCGGAAACGTGCATGCATTGAGGCAAAAATACAGTGCAACCCCTTATAACAATACAGACATCACTTTTTTTTCAGGGTTATCAAAGAGTTTCATTATTAATAAATGTACAAATTTGCTAATAAAATGTAAAATTTGAATTTTAAAAATGTCCCAGAGTTTATAAATATAGAATATAGGGGGTTATTTCTAAAATTAGAAATACAACTGTACTTTAAAATTCCTTTAGGTAGTGGTAAGGAGAACAGGGGGGTATTCCAGCAGGGTTAATTTACCATCACATACACCCTGAATTTTCGGTTGATTAACCCAAACCTTGCTTTCTTAAGGTATGTTGAGATTGTAAAAATGATGTAGCATACACACTCTCACTTGCTTCAATTAAAAATAACAGTGTTCTGTGAATGATGCTTTAATAACAAATATTTATCAGGAGCACGAATGCTGGGATTTCATTAATTTCATGAAGAAAAAAGTAAAATAACTAGTAATGTAACTAATTACTTTTGAAATAAAGTAATCAGAACAGTAACATGATACATTTTTAAAGGCGTAATCAGTTATCGGTAATTTGATTACATCTCCTGAGTAACTTCCCCAACATGTCTCCTGAAACGTTGCTGCATGTTCAGGGTATGTGGCCGTTAGCCCTGTTAGCAGCATGTAAAACAAACTTTTATTCAAATTCTGTATTGAATATAGCCTAGAAAGCAAGCAAATAGTGCTTCCATATAATCACTAAAAAGCTGTCATTCACTTCAATTTATCACAATCTCACAATGTTCCGTTATAATCCATGGAACTCTCTAAGCTGCACATATAATATCTTATTTGCATTGTGTCTATTGTTTCATTTAGCATTGAGTGAATTCTGACTGTCTCAGGCTGAATGTCTCATGAGAGTTGGCAGCCCTGTATCTATTTATATATTTCTTTATTAATATATTATTATATCTCATATTAACTACATTAGCATTATCTGACTCGGCTCCTCCCGACCGCAGACACTGGTTTACAAGCCACTTTTTCCTGCATTTTTCAGTTAATTTGTTGCTTCTTTTTTGTACACGATAAAAGCTTTGTGGTTTGTCGGTTTAACCAGTTTAAGCATCCATAAACAATGCAAACTTAGGCATTTTGAGTTTCTGTTACATAGAAAAATGTCCTGCCCTCCAACTGCATTTTGCGCCACAGCAATGATGTCATGTGTAAACAACCTATAGTCTATTGTCGCCCTGCATCTCTTGTTTCCTGATTAAGTTGTTACGGTTTACACATATTTTAGATTATTAATCACCCTTTATGTTCCCCTCTTGTTTTCTGTCCTGTGTCAGATCAAATCGCTGCTCTTCTGAGTTAATCTGGAATTCGTCTGTGTACACTGCTGTCGTTAAGTCTGACATACTTTCCATTAATTTGATGCTTTTTGATATTAGGGTTTTTTCTTCATTGATTAGCTTTGTGTTATCTAGTACCTTGTTTTTGAGTTCCTGCCTTTTAGTTTAGTTTTTGTTTTCCCCCTTCCCTTTTTGCTTCCCAGCTTCCCCATCTGCTCTGGCTGCTGGATTCCCTACAACCTTCCACCATCCTCAACATCCCTGCCCAGCTCTGGCTGCTCCCCATCTTTCCTGTTCCATCCATGCTGCTAATATGTCTTGTCCACCAGCCCCAGTAGATTCCAGTCAGCTCAACCAGGCCTTTGCCTTCACCTTCCTATAACCTCTCTCTCTCTCTCTCTCTCTCTCTCTCTCTCTCTCTCTCTCTCTCTCTCTCTCCAGCCATCGTCATTCCCTGTTCCCTGGTGCTCATTGGTAGGCGTGTCTTGTTCGTTTCCCTTGGACTGTGTTTCTCAGCCATTTACTCTGAAAATACTTTCCTGGACTCCTCCTGCTGGGCTGACATTCACTTCCACAAATCTGGCTGAAATATCTCTGGGTTATCCCTCAGACAGTGGATTAATGAATACTTCCTGTGTTCCCGGTGGTTTTTTTTTGGTTTTTTTTTTACAAATCATTATAATCCCTGCCACAAATGTGCTGGTTGGTAGGTAATAACACAAGATGATAATATATTTGGTCTTCGAGAGTTTTCATCATGCAACAAACATTTAGGGATACTCATCATGAGGATGAAAGTGGTGTACAATAGATGTATATTAAACTGGTACATTAGGTAGATGATGTATAAAGGTACACATGCATACATTTAATTACATTATTTTCAAGTAATTATTACATTTCCAATATGAGGTGAATGAGCTTTTTTTATGAGTACTTAATCTGATTTGTAATGTCTCATTATCTCAAATAATTTGATTGTTACTAATGTTAAGATGAGCATGTTAAATGTTGAAGATGCATGTATGCTTTTCAGTTTCTATGTTCTTTCAAAATTTCAGTAGTACTGACAATTGAACACTCAAGTCAGCATTGGAAAATGAGTAAATAAAAAAGTGAAATAACTTTAGAATTGAGGGAAATTACTGATAATTGAACCAGGATTGCTTGCCTCAAAAACTGACAAAATTAAACTTATACAATTTATCTTAACTAGGATGTTTTAACCAACTTGAGCATAGTATGAAAATGATGCAACCCAGCTGCCAGTATTTTACACTAATTTGTAAGTCACTGACTTTAATAATGTTTTCACAGTGAAGTAGTGTTATTAAATACAACATTCTACTGTAATATGTGTTTTTAGTGTGTAAAACTTTTGTCTAGATCAATTAATTGTATTTATACAAGGAAATACAGAAATTACTGCCTTTCATGCTGTACATTAGATTTAGATCAAAGATAAATGTTCCCAAGAATTTGAGGAAAGTTTGCCCTAATGGTAGCTGATCTGTTGATGGATGAAGAAAGATGTGGGGATGTTTTCCCAATAGTTTTAGAAATCTGGTGGAAACGGTACACAAAATCAGTTAAAAAAAAGCAGAGTGAAGGTGTTCTAATGTATATCTCCTCTTAGAAGCAGCACTTGGTGTTTCCTTCAAATTGTCAGCAGTTTAATTTAAAGATTAGATCAGGAGGACCTTGGATTTCCCAGGCATCTACAACGAGCCTTCTCTAGGTCTGCCAGATACTGTAAACATATCCTAATGCAGAAGCATCTGAGAAGACTGTATTGGACAGGGTGAAAATGCAAGGAGCAGAATGTGGTCTGACAGTCAGGAATCCACAGGCTTAGAAAAGGAAAGGTGAAAAGTTGAATGTACATAAACTGGGGCAGTTGGATTTTATTAAAGTGAGAAACCAGTACAAGTTACAGAGGGAGAACCGGGTAGCAAGACCTTGCCCAGGCTGAATAGAAGGCCCAGGTTTGCGGTGTTGGTTGACCTTGCCTTGCTTTTAGCAACAGGTGTTAGGTGGTTGAGATTTAGATTCAATTTGAAGAATATGCCAAAGGACCAATCAACTTGACGATTGTGGATGGCAAAAAACAAAAAAAAAACAAACCCACCAACTTAGTATCTGATCTACAAGATGGAACATAGAACTTACTTGGCTGTGGACCTTTCCACTTGATGTAAACTGATTAATTGCTCCCCTGTCTCCGTCGCTGTGCCAGGGTACCAAAAACATCAAATTGAATTGGTTTTCAAACAAATAGTAAGTTTTATTTATGACCTTTTTCTTTCTGATTTCTTCTTCTTTTTCTTTCGGCTGCTCCCATTAGGGGTCGCCACAGCGGATCATCCGTCTCCATACCACCTTGTCCTCTACATCTGCCTCTTTTACACCAACTACCTGCATGTCTTCCCTCACCACATCCATGAACCTCCTCCTTGGTCTTCCTCTTTTCCTCCTTCCTGGTGGCTCCATCCTCAGCATTCTCCTACCAATATAATTCATGTCCCTCCTCTGCACATGTCCAAACCATCTCAATCTCGCCTCCCTCACCTTGTCACCAAAACGTCCAACATGCGCTGTCCCTCTAATAAACTCATTTCTAATCTTGTCCATCCTCGTCACTCCCAACGAAAACCTTAACATCTTCAGCTCTGCTACCTCCAGCTCCGCCTCCTGCCTTTTACTCAATGCCACTGTCTCTAACCCATACAACATCGCAGGTCTCACCACAGTCCTATAAACTTTTCCTTTCATTCTTGCAGATACTTTACTATCACAAATCACTCCTGTCACTCTTCTCCACCCACTCCACCCTGCCTGCACTCTTTTCTTCACTTCCCTAACACACTCTCCATTACTTTGCACTGTTGACCCCAGGTACCTGAACTCCTCCACCTTCTTCACCTCTTCACCCTGTAACCGCACCACTCCACTGCCCTCCCTCTCATTTACGCACATGTACTCTGTCTTACTCCTACTGACTTTCATTCCCCTCCTCTCCAGCACGTACCTCCACCTCTCCAGGCTCTTCTCAACCCGCTCACTACTCTCACCACAAATCACAATATCATCCGCAAACATCATAGTCCAGGGAGACTCTTGTCTGACCTCGTCCGTCAACCTGTCCATCACCACTGCAAACAGGAAAGGGCTCAGGGCCGATCCTTGATGCAGTCCAGCCTTCACCTTGAACCAGTCTGTCGTTCCTACTGCACACTTCACTGCAGTCACACTGTCCTCATACATGTCCTGCACCACCCTCACATACTTCTCTGACACACCTGACTTCCTCATACAATACCACAGCTCCTCTCTTGGCACTCTGTCGTACGCTTTCTCTAGATCCACAAATACACAATGCAGCTCCTTCTGTCCTTCTCTATACTTCTCCATCAACGTTCTCAAAGCAAATATGGCATCTGTGGTGCTCTTCCTCGGCATGAAACCATACTGTTGCTCACAGATGGTCACCTCTTCTCTCAGCCTGGCTTCCACTACTCTTTCCCATAACTTCATGGTGTGACTGATCAACTTAATTCCCCTGTAGTTACTGCAGTTCTGCACATCTCCCTTATGCTTAAAGATCGGTACCAGCACACTCCTTCTCCATTCCTCAGGCATCCTCTCACCTTCCAAAATCTTGTTAAACAATCTGGTTAAAAACTCCACTGCCATCTCTCCTAAACATCTCCATGCTTCTACCGGTATGTCATCTGGTCCAACTGACTTTCCACTCTTCATCCTCTTAATTGCTGCTCTCACTTCCTCCTTACTAATCCTATCCACTTCCTGCTTTACTAACACCACATCATCCAACCTTCTCTCTCTCTCATTTTCCTCGTTCATCAGCTGCTCAAAATACTCCCTCCATCTTCTCAACAAACTCTCCTCACTAGTCAACACAACCTTTTTCTTTCTGATTTATTCATTGGAAATGCTGAAGGCAGAAGTGAATTAATTGAACATCATAACAGATTACCTCAGAGTAATCAGATTCACTGGTTTCATTCGTTGGTGCAAGACAGGAACAGGGTGGAGTTGAGGATCTTCAGGGTGGATCTTGAGACTCAGGTGGCCATAGCGGATCTGGCTCTAAAGCCGTGGCTCCAACCCCCACCTCGGCCTCTAAGGCTGGATCTCTACTACCAACACCCCAAAAAATACTTTGGAAAACTTACGGGGCTGGACTCTGGGCCTGGAGCAGACACTGGGGCAAGCTCTGGGGTTCAGAAGTGCTCCCTGGGCTCGAAGAATCAAGAGCCCTCCCTGGGCTTAACTGGGGATCAGGATGCTCAGGAGATGAGGGAGGGATGGACAGGACCAGGGGATTCTATACTGGGCGGAACCAGCAGAGACACAGGGAATTCAATGCTGGGCGGAACCAGCGGAGACACTGGGGATTTACAGCTGGGTGGAACCAGCGGAGCCACAGGAGAGTTAGGGGGTGAAGGAGGTTCAGGGAAGGTTTCTAGAGGGAAATCTGGGTAGAGGATGGGTGCGGAGAAATCCAGAAGTAAAGACGTATCCAAAATACTTAAGCTGGGGACTGGTGATGGAGGGTGATCAGGAGGAGAGGGGGCGGTTTAGTATGAATATGGCTTGCCATTTTGCTCACCACCGGCTGCCGCATTGGCAGGCTGTGGGAGATAGCTGTGTTCGGGAGGCTACTGGGCTGGTTGGGTTTGGGCAGGCGGGAGGAGCTGTTGGAGTGGTATGCAGAGGTTCCCAGCTCAGGGTGAGTGGACGCCGAAAGTTTGGTCGATCATGAACTTCTTCCACTTGAAGTCAGAATTGTTTAACCAGAGGACCAGATTAATAAGCTCGATCAAGGGGAAAATCGCCACCAGGAAGGTAGTCTGTGAAGAGCTCGGTTCAAGGTACTTCCAGGATTGGCCGTAACCCACCAGTTTTCTTGGGTACTATGAAGTAGGGGCTGTAAAAGAGGGCTTCATGTTGGCTGGAGGGACTGGCTCTATCGCACCCTTTGCCAGCAGGGTCGCGACCTCCGCACACATGACACATATATATATATGGCGATAAGAGAGGCACTGGCGGCGTTTGAGTTAACGCTCAAATGCAGCCCCTTGATAAATCACGACTACGCCACCCCAGCATTAACACCGCTGGGGAAATACTCCTAAAAATGGGGCACACAAGTTTGTTTCCCCCTCCCCCAAATCACAAGACACTGAGACGTGAATCCTGATAAAAAAATACAGTCCTTTATTCCATAGTCATAAATAATGTTAAAAGGCTACTAAAGTCAATAGTACCATAGAACTAAACCGCGGAGCTGTTAAATGTTATCGGAATAATGAAATTCTGTCAATTAACAGACATACAACCTTTCATGATGGAGCGGGGGTGTACCAATAGCGGGACAGTCTAACAATAGACCTCAAGTCAACTAGCAAAAATTACCCCGTGCCCCAACCTGTCAAACCACACCCACACTTGTGCAAACCACTACAAGAAAACCTCCACAGCACCCCTATAAAGAAAAGCGCTAAGATCTAGGCGCAGGATGCCTAGCCTGCCCACTTTTGGATCACCCCTGCTCCTGCAAAAGACAGAAAAAAACTAATTAATACAAGAAAATGCATACAGCCTATAAAGAAGCCACATTACGATAAGCAATTTACACCCAAAAGAAATATCCAGCCACCCTATACGGTGGTGGATTGACAAAACCCAAAATGAAAATATTCTAATACATAAATCATCTCCAACACCCAACACAAACCCACAAACAACAGCCACACACTGCCCCGCGGTAACCAAGGCAACCATCCGGAACCGTGATCAAACACACAAACAAAAGGATAAGACAAACAAATAGAAACACACAACAAAATCACTCAAAACAAAGCAAAACAAAACAGCAGCGTCAATGCGAAGTGGTGTCGCTATCAAGCACCCACTTTATTGGCCAATCAGCAGGACTTCCCATCAAATATCGAGCAAACCATCCCTTCCTTCCCTTTACGCGCATTAGAACAGCAGTCACTCCCAGCCCGCCGGGTTACACGTGCAATTGAATTTGTGTAATCATCCAGCCTTGAGCTCTTGGGACAGGATGGAGGATTCCACTCAAGCCCGATGCTCTCAGCTGCCCGGGAAATCACGGCTGTCAGCTTGGAATCAGACTTGGGCAACGCTGGCACTTCCGAGGGAGGCAACGCAGCCGAATCCTCATCTCCCGAGGACTCAAGCCCTCAAGCCCTTCCAGCAAACTCATCCGAAACTCAACCGGCTGCGGTGTTTGTGGGGGGGGGGGGGGGGGTGGCCCGAGGAGGCTGGTTCATTGGGGAAGCCCACACAGTAACCCTCAGGCCACCCTGGCCACCAGCCGAAGTAGCCCTCTTACACACCAGCTTATTGGTGGAGAGGAGACAGAGTGATGAAGTCAATCAGCAGATATGGGAATTGTTAGGAGGTCATGATGGTCAGAGGCCAATGGGCGAAATTAGCCCATAGGGATTTTTATTGACCACAGAGAGTCAGGATCTTGGTTTAATGTCTCGTCCGAAGGACAGTGCTTGTTGAAAATATAGTGTCCCCATCACTACACTTGGGCGCTAGGACCCACACAGACCACAGACTTCAAACTGCGTCCTCTAGGGGTTGCTATGGGGAACAGTATACCCACACCGCCATGCTGAGGGGAGTGTAGGCCAGAATCAATGGCGAACACTAAGTACCAACTCTACCATTTACATGGGAGTTGCCCCTGGGACGTTAGACGGCTGTCCGTGACATTACCCCATATGGCCAGGGCTACAATATGTTTGAGAGTCACCAACTCGATCTGTGGTAATAAAGTTGGAGCGCTCTGGGGAAAAAATAGAGAACTCAATCTCACGTGAGAGGAGAACACTGAATTCAGAAAGAGAGTAGCGCACTCATAGGTGACCCTTTTTGGTAAAGGGGAGTGCTGCTAAACTACCACGAGAACCACCCAAATAGCCCCTAATGTTGAGGGAAGCTATGTTTAAAGTGTATAAATAAAGATACATTGGCTGAGTGGAGCCCAGGAACCAAGGTCTAACCATCTCAAAGAAAGGGAATGAAGCTGAGCGTGTAACCCTTGCGTGCACACTTACCACTCGTGTGGATTTTAGAAAGTGCACAAAGTGTTCAACATGGTAGACACATATCAATCTACCAGGTTGATAACTTATAATAAAAGTTTACCAGAGGAAGTAACCACTTAGCTGCAAAAGCATTGCAAATTCACATTGCTTATTTATTTAAGGCAGGAGATCCCATGTGCTTTCTAATCACTATGACTGTTATAATTTACAGCATCCACAGAGCAATACAACTACAGGAGGGCATGCCAATAAAAAGATTGATGTTTCTTTAGTATTTTGTAAAAGGCTGCCACCGAGAGTTTAGTTTAACACTAGGGGCAATTCAGGAAGAGTCATCATGCCACAACCTGAAAAGAGCAGTAAAATTTAGAATTTACAAGAAGTAAAATTTCATATGCAAATCATGCGATATAAGAGAAGAAGAGATTATATGAATGTATGGCAAATGTATAGTCTAACATAATAAATAAAAAAGTCTGTAAACAGTCACTGAACACTGTATCACTTTTGAAAAGCTTGCTACCCCAGAATCCACAATTTAAGACATATAAATCAGTCTTATGCATTCATAGTTTGGTATATATATAATTTAGTATGCATTTTTATTTTTGCCCACAGGTTAAGTTCTGCAACAATTTTAATCATCAGTCTGGAGAATGTTTCCCCACTTACTTGCTGACAGACTGACAAGACCTTAACCCTATACTCTTAAAATCATGTAAAGCTGAACACCCTGAATGTATCTTTCTCAAAAAAGAACATTTTGACATTCCTCACTTAATCACTTTAATAACAAATTTCAACACAATCAAGTGCATAATATAACATGCTCAAAATCCGTTTTGGACCCCTTCCACATGTGTTTTCAGTGCTTTGTCAATTATTTGTCATCAGTTATGAACCTATGTGTGCTATTTGATAGCAATCATTCCTTTGAAAGCCACGTTTCTAGATTTTGTATAACTGCATTTTGCCATCCCACAAATATATCTAAGTTAAACCTATGCTCTCAATGTCAAATGCAGAAACGTTAATTCATGTGTTCATGACCTCAAGGTTAGTTTATTGTAATGCTTTATCGAGTTGTTGTTCTGCACACTTAATAAACATACTCCAGCTGGTCCAAAAGGCAGCAGTTAGAGTTCTTACTAGAACCAGGAAGTATGACCATATTGCCTGGTTCTGTCAACACTGCACTGGCTCTCTATTAAGCATCGTATAGATTTTACAATCTTGCTTATTACTTTTAATGCCCTGAGTGGTTTAGCACCTCAGTATTTGAACAAGCTCTTATAGTCCTCCACATCTGCTGCATTCTTAAAACTCTAGAATAACCTACCTAGCATTGTTCGGGAGGCAGAAACATAACACACTAACACATTTCTAATATTCAAATACATCAAGGTTTTTTAGGCTGCATTAATTAGGACAACCGGAACTGGGAACACTTACAATAACACATAATGTAAATGCTTTATTGTTAGAAGAATGGAACCTACACTAATATTAGTCTGTTATATTAGTAATATAATAATATTGTAAAAGTAGTCATTGTGACCAGTGGGTCGAGCAGGTGCTCATTTCCAATCACTCCACTGGCCTCGCCCCGTTCCCACGGCTCTCTGCCCCGCCCCGCTCATCACATAGCCCCATCGCCCCTCGCAGGCCGGGGGGGTACTCCCGAGACTGCGCTCTACACCCCCCCACCCACCCCTCCGGGGGGAACCGCTCACGGTGACCTGCGGGAACCTGGGGGTAGGACAGACGAGGCGAGAGAAATGGAGATGGAAGGATGAGGAGCAACAGAGACGAGAGAGGGGAGAGAGGAGAAAAAAAATTAAATTCTGGTTCCCAGACGCACTGCTGCTCGGCCCTCCACCAACTGGGTGATCTCCTCCACGGTGCCTGGCGATGGCACTTGACTGCCCTTGGCGGACGGCACGACACTCCTCCGCCGCCTGGTGGATGGCGACGGGTCCTCCGGTTTTGGGCAGCCGGCAGGAGTCCCCCGTTCCCTGCTCCTCCCGATTCCTTCACGGTTGTGGTGGAATTACCTGCCTCATCAGCCAAACCAGCCTTCTACACCCATTCACAATCACCGAATTAATTAATCACGGACACCTGCATCCACTTACCACACCATTCAAAAACTCACTCATCACAGTCACTCGTCGGCTGGTCTCAAGGTTACAAGCTTCTCAGCAGGTCCCTTGTCTACCTTTCAGCATGTCAGTCCTGGAATCCTCTGCTATCTTTTGAAGGATTAGAAGTATCAGCTTAGATAAGACTGATTACTCTGTTTCCATTGATCACCTAAGTTTTGATTCTCCTATGTTGGAAGCTTCTCCTCAGTTGTTTTAAACTTACCTGCTTGTTTGAATCTGCCTGATGGCCTTCTTGACCAGCTGTGACAGAAGACCAACCCCTAATAGTATACTCAAAGATATCCTCACACCCGACCATGACCAGCATTTTATCTGGTGAGGCAGCCTCCTGCAGCAGGTTTTTGTTGGAATGTTCCCTCTATTTAGAGTTGCAACCCCACCTGTATGTGACTGAACGGGCGAAGGTGGTGTTCGTCATCTTGCTGCTTTCCAGAAGAGCCTTGCAGTCGGCGAAAACCTTGTCAAATTTGCAGAGCCCTTGAGTTCACTCGCTGGATAGCTTTGTTCAACACTTCTGGGTTCCTGTCTGGGGTTCAGGACTTCATCTACAGAGTCAAATAGATCCTCGATTCCCGGCTCCTGGCAGCGAGGTGGCCCGGCTTCAAAACCTCATAGACTGGGAGGGATATGGTCCTGAGGAGAGATCGTGGGCAGACAGAGATGACATACTAGACCCATCCCTTCTCAGTGACTTCCACCAGACCCACGCTGACCACCCCGCTCATCCTTGCCATTTTAAAAGATTTCATCTTTTAAATTTTGCCAGTTTAATGCCTACAAAAACAGCTGGTAGGGACTACAAGGGAAAAGGCAGCTAAGGGGGCGAGGCCATGCTGCACTGCTTTAGAGAAGAGGAAGAGAAAACTAGAGGTCCATGTAAATATCTATTAATATATGAATCGCAATTCTGTCTTCTAATTATTCTAATGGATTCACAAGTTTCAAAATCAATGTTCTAAATCCACAATTCTTAATACTGTTCCACATGTCCCCCGGATCTGCACACGCTCTGCATCTCTCTCTCTCTCTCTGTGCGCATGTGTGAGTGTGTGGAGCGAGTGGAGCGTGGCTGTGAGAGCGAGTGTGAAGTTTGGGGTGTTTTCTCATGGTCTTTTCTTCTTTTTCCAAAGATAGTATTAGGTGAGTTTTTGTTGGTCATTGTTTCGGCGGGTGTTTGAGATGGAGATAGATGTGTACCTGAGGCCGGCGTCTCAGTGGAAGAAGTGCTCGTGGCGATAGGCGATCAGGTGGAAAGGAAGGAACGGAACTTAACCAGTCGGTTGGTTGAGAGTGGCATTTGGGTGAGTGACGTTTATACTGTCATTTCTCCGCTGGTGTCTCAATCGAGCCCCCTTTCATACCAATTCATGACATAGAAAAGGAATTGTTGAGATATGGGAAAATAGCTAGTGGAATTAAAATGGTTCCACTACGATGTAAAAATGAGTTACTGAAACATGTCATGTCTTTTAGACGATAAGTGTTTATGTTTTTAGATTCAACGGTTCTTGACATTTCATTTCGAGTTTTGTATGAAGGCAAGTCCTTCATGCTTTATGCAAGTACTGGGAGTTTAAAATGTTATGGATGTCATGAAATAGGACACAGAAAAAAATACATGCCCTCATAAAACGAACACTGAAAATAATGAGACAGATAATATTAAAAAGCCGGACCAAGTAGGTCAAATGAAAAAGCAGGACTGAGTGGGTCAAATGAAAAAGCAGGACCGAGTGGGTCAAAAGAGAATGATGGTGAGAAGGATAGTGTAGGAAAGAGCTTAGATGAAACTGAAAAGAAGGGAGATGAATTAGAAACGAACAAAACAGCATAATAAGGATGTAAGCTGTGAAGAAACAATTGTAAAAAATTATGGTACTGGTGGTGAGAGAGTTGAGGAAACTGAGGTGAATGTTTCTCAGTGTGAAGATGAAACTGGACACAGGAGTGATCATACAGGTGCAGGTGAGGTTGATGATAGGGATGATGAAATGGAGGAGATAGCTGATGATGACTTTCAGAAATATCTGACATCATTTCTCAGAGTGGTGATGATCATTTATACACAGTGAAATACATTAATGACTTCTCGGATGAAACTTTTGGAAAGACTTTTGATGTCAATAGTTTTTTTCCTGATGTTGAAAGATTTGTGAGATCAGTAGTTAAAATACAGAAGAGTGTAGGATTAAAACAACTGAGTCATAGGAAAAGATTTAGACTGAATTTTTTTTGACAAAATTACGGAGAGGGAAAGAATGGGTTAAAAAGCAATATACATAAAACATAAGTCACAAAGGGTACTTTTTTCTTTTTCTTTCTGTTCTCTTCTGATTGTTTGTCTTTCTTTTTATCTCTTTTCATGGAGAGCATAAAAATAGGGACAATTAATGGAGGAATGAATTATAGTAAAAGAGCCGCTTTGTATGAATTGATTCAAAACAAACATATACTGTAGATATAATTTTTTTTGCAAGAAACCCATAGCGATTTGGGTAATGAAGTAAAATGGAAAATGTGGTGGGAGGGTAGGATCTTTCTAAGTCATGGCTCAAATCTAAGTGGAGGTGTTGCGATTCTATTATCAAAGAAGCTTAATATGACTAATATATATTCTTATGAGATAGATAAGGGCAGAATTTTTATTGTACAGGTGGAGATTTCCTTTCTCTTTATAAAATGTTTACTCACCTAATAATGGAGGAGAAAGTGTAGAATTTTTTGTGACAGTTAAGGGGTAAAAAAAATATTTAGTGAATAAAAATACTTTGATAATGCATGTATGGTTCTTGGGGGTGACTGGAATCGTACCTTCATATTTAGACCGAAATGGTGAAGAACCAAATCCCCAGTCTGCTAATTCATTAAGCAGTATTATAAGGAAATATGACATATCTGATGTTTGGAGGGAGAAACACCCAACAGTAAAACAGTATATATGAGTTAAAGCCTCTCATGATCTCATATTAGTGCTGCGAGGTTGGATAGGTTTTATGTAAGTAAAAATAATTCTAATAGAGTTTTAAAATGGTTTTACTGATCATCATTTGTGCACGATTGAAATGAGTTTAAAAAAGTCACAGCCTTCTAGTTACTATTGTCATTTTAATTTGAAATTATTACATGACTCTATATTTTGTGATAAGTTTGGGTTATTTCGGTCTAAGTGGCAAGAGCAAAAAAGTGACTATGAAGATTTAGTGCAATGGTGGGAGGTTGGAAAAGCACAAATAAGATTTTTTTTTGCCAAAACTACACAGCCCACTCAAATAGACTTGTAAAGAACAATATTAAAATACTTGAGAGAGAAATAACTGAAATGGAAGAAGGAATTATTGAAGGAAACTCAGAAGAAGGGGATCAATCGAGAGAAAAAAAAGGACTGTTTTGGCATCCCTGTTCAATGAAAGTGCTTTGATAAGAGCCCGTTTTTCCTCAATAAGAGAAATAGATGCTCCAAGCTCATACTTCTTCAACTTGGAGTGAAAAGAAGGAGAAAGAAAACTCATGTTACATTTGAAAATACCAGATGGGACTTTAACAACTAATCCAAAAGAAATGAGAAACCATGCAAAGAACTTTTATACTGATTTATTCGAAGCAAGAGACTGTGACAAGAGATCTGCCAAAGCTCACCGATGAGACAATGGCTTGATGCCGATATTCAATTGGACGAAATATCAGAGGCGGTAAATAAACTTTCTAATGGCCGGTCCCCTGGCATTGATGGACTTCCTTCTGAATTTTATTAGCAATTCTGGACTCTTGATGATATACTTGATGTTTTTAGAGTTTCTCATAGGAAAAATGAACTGCCGACTAGTTGTATCTATCTTTATTGCCAAAAAAAGGTGGCCTTGGACTGTTAAAGAACTGGAGACCAGTGGCTTTACTGTGCATGGATTACAAAATTCTAGCAAAGTGTCTTTGAAACAGATTAAAACTTTTTTTTCTGTTATTTTCAAACATATTGTGTGCCAAAAAGAACAATAATAGACAATCTTTTCTTGTGTGTGATGTAATGAATTTAGCAAATGCTGGTAATGAGGATGTGGGTTTTCTGTCAGTTGATCAGTAGAAAGTTTTTGATAAAGTTGATCTTTCTGTATTTATTTAAAACTCATAAAGCTTTTGGTTTTGGTGAGAATTTTATCTTTTGGATCAAACTTTTATATACTGGAGCTTCTGCATTGTTAAAGGTTGGAGGTGGGCTAAGTTGTCCAGTTTTAGTTCATAGAGGTATAAGAATTTAATATAGCATTTAATATAGCAATAAATCAGATCTCATTTTAGATTTTGTTAAATAAAGATGTGGCTATAGAGATGTTTCACAGAATAAGCATGGGGGAAGGAAAGTATGTGTGTGTGTGTGTGTGTGTGTGTGTGTGTGTGTGTGTGTGTGTATTGAGGCTTGAAAAAAGCAAGGTAGACTACACTTGTTTGTATGACCTGTGTGCATTTGTGTTTAAAAATCACCTTGTGAATAAAAATGATAAATGTAATTAAAATAAAAATCATATATATATATATATATATATATAAAACACCCTTTGAAATTAGTTAGTTTCACAAGTTAGTTACAAGCATTTCAAAACCTGTTAGATGTTTTTACAACCGCTTGATGTCTAACTGATATGTAGACGCCTGTAATCACACAGACACCGACACATTCGGGTTTCGGTGCTTGAGATGACCGAGATGACGTCTGGTTTATTTATTAGATAACGCGACACAAGCTTGACAGAAGGAAAGTGTGTGTGTGTGTGTGTGTGTGTGTGTGTGTTAATTGACATAGCTTGAGAAATTAAGCTTGACAAAAATAAAAGATATATCGACGGAGATAGTCTAGATTTAGACTAGTCATAGATTAAAGTAATTAACTTAACACATTAAAAACAAATAACGCCTTTTCAACTATGTTTTTTTATTTATTTTTAAGACTAGCCTAAACGTAAATAAAAATCGTATAGGCCTACATCATTTAAAAAGTAAAAATTGACCATATGTTTAAACGGATATAAAGTTTTCACTAATTAACCCTTTCGAGTCGATTAACGCGGATACGTGTTTTGAGTCATTTTCTCCTGATAACCCCGAAAAGACCTTAAATTACACTTTCAGTTTTAATCGTACAGATAAGAGCAATACATCAATCGAATCTGTAAAGGGTCTACTTTTTTTTGGATTCAGACATAATGACAACAAAACTTTGTGCACTTATAAAGTAAAGATAACAAACAAGGTGTGCTGTCTGCAGCCTTTGTCTGCGCTTATCTTCATTTACAAACAAGTCATTAAAATGAACTGTAACTCCGTGAATACTCAACGAAAATACATGGGGGAGATATCTATAGAAAGCTTGACATGTCTATTTTTAAACTAAACAAGTGCCGCCGAAAACAGATATTCTCTGATAAAGTAATCCATATGAAAACAACGCGATGTCTGTTTTTCAAGTCTCCCTTCATTATATCTAATTTGACCACGCCCCCTGCGCTGAACGCGCTATTCAGATTCAAACTGAAGTCTGACTGATGTCTATTTATTAAAAAACTACTTAGTTTAATTATTGTAACATTTAAATCTATTTAATGCTGCTATCACGCCTCCTGCTCGGCCCTCTCTAGTGCTGGAGGCGTGTTTTTTTTTCCGGAGCATTCCCGAGCCTCATTTTAACTGTGTTTGCGGTGGTGGTAGGTTGTTTTACGGACGCTTCACAACTCTGCCGGAGGATCTTTTTTTTCTTTCGTCTAACAGTCTCGCTTTTTAAAATTGTAGTTAGTGGTAAAGTACTGCATAGATTTGACAAGTATCTTGTGCTGGTGTTTTAAAGACGGGTCCGATGTATTTTCTTTGAGATCAGCGTAAATGCCTAAGTTACCTTTTTTTCTTTTGTTTTAACTTTTCACCCGACATGACAAACGCCTACTTTCTTGGTTTATAACATTGCTTTACGTTCGCTTCTTTTTTTTTTTTTTGAGTCGAGCTAACGTTACCGGAGACGTCATAGCACTTTGCTGTGAGATCTTTTTTTTTTTCTTTTGTTTAACTCTTGTCAATTTTAGTTAGTGGTAAAGTACAACATAGTTTTGACAAGTATCTTGTGCTGGTGTTTTAAAGACGGGGTCTGGTGTATTTTATTTTAGATCCGCGTAATGTCTACCATCTTTTTTCTTTTGTTTTAACTTTTCTATAACATCGTGACAAAACTCCTACTTTTCTGGTTTGTATCGCTGCTTTACGTTCGTTTCTTTTTTCAGTTTGAGGTAAGGTACAAATGCTAAAACTCTATTACCTAGTTTTCTTTATTTTCTAACTGGTAACAAAACACCATTTTTAAATTGTAATGCTACAAGCTCTCACATCTTTTTCACGTATTGCTTAACGAAAACATATCTGATAGTTTTGACTCGTTTGGTTGTATCAGATAAATAACCAGTAACCTAGTTTTATTTCATTTGTAACAACTTTAACAACGTTTTTACACTTTTCCAACTACGAAAACGATCATTACATTGTTTCCATTGCTGCTATGCGTTTATAACCTTTTTCTTGAAATACACTGTTTATTTAAAACCTTAATAAAATCTTCCCTTACACCATTTTCATGATTTCGCCCCTTTTCAGAGTTTAAAAAAAGCACATAGCTTCCCACATTTCTCCCTCCCTCCGAAATTCCTCCTTGGGTTCATAAGTTCATATTAAGGTCACTGGCTGTACAGGGAGGGGAGGGGAGGGGAGGGGAGGGGGGGGGGTGTACAAACAGGTGTCCAGAACAGATGGCTTTTATGACCCTCATCAATCAAATTTTTGGAGACAAGCCATACTATACCCTCTCGTGTGCCATCCCTGTGTTTTACGTCAATTGCGTCAGTTAGAGGTTCTGAATTTCGGTTTCGAGTACTTTGATTAATCGTCCAGCCCTAATTATCAGTATTTGACAAAATAGCTGGCTAAATCCAGTTTAAAACATTTTTTAATCTTACTTTACTCAGATGTTTGTTTAAGATGAAATCGAAAGATGCAATACTCCAAAAACACACTGGTGGCACTTGAATGAGCTGTAAGCTGCAACAGAACACACACACAAACAGTAACTTATTAATTATGAATTAATATGGTAAGAAATAATGGTATGAATCTTTTGAAATGGCACATTTATTACATGTTAAAAGCTGTAGTTGTGGACCATTATCAGTATTTGACAAAATCAAGTTTAAAACAGTTTTTAATCTTACTTTCCTCAAACGAAAGATGAAATAGAAAGAAGAAATACTCCAAAAACACACTGGTGGCACTTGAATGAGTTGTAAGCTGCAACAGAACACACACACACACACACACACACACACACATGGTAACTTATTAATTATGAATTAATATGATATGAAATAATGATCTGAAACAACATTACATGAGGTGGAGAATAGTCATATCATATGTAAACAAAAAAATAGACTCAAACAACTAGAAGTTCAGTGAAAAAAAACAGGTAACGTTAGGCCTAATATTAGCTTGCCTGCTATTTTACTCGAAAGGAGTGAAAATTTGCGTTTAGGTCACACTGGACTGAAACCTTATTTAAAAAGCTTATTAAATCTTTTACTTTTTACTCAAATCTGAGTTAACGCTAATGACACTGAAGAGCTAACTTGGCCACAGTCATTTTTTTAAATTACAAACATTCAAAAAAATCAATTAATGGTAAAGTTACTGGATACAACTGTTCAAATAAAGCATATTTTAACTACTCTTACCGTGTTCAGTCTTCACCGACCTGTCGGCTCCAGCTTTTCCACAGTGAGGAGAAGGATTCAGTGACGATGATAATTGAAAAAGGCGCGTCCGGTTAGTTAATCCGCCCAGCGTCTGTGACGAGCCCGCAAACTGACAGTGCGCTGTGCGGAGGCGGGGTATATTCTGTGCGCGTTGTCGAATTGAATCCGAGCGTACAGCGGAGCAGGCGACTTGAAGGCGGATTCGCCCCGGAGTCTGTTGCTATCTGGGTACCTTCCCAAAAAATCCTATTTAATTTTATTTCATAAATTTAACTATATTTATTTCCACTTCACTGTTATCCAAGGAGACAGAACTATTTGCACTGTTTTTATCAGTGGGACAATATTTATACAATACTATAACCTAGAACTAATTTAACGGGTCTCTTGCAAGTCGCAGCAGCACGAATTATGTGGCCAGCATCATCTGATTCAAATATTATGCTAATTAACAGTGAGCGGTGGTTTCAGACATTACAGTGCTTCACTCGCACTGACTCTTATTCTGCCTGAAAGAATGGAAAGACCGAGCTGAAGGTGGAGCGATTCGACCAATCAGATGAAAGCAGCGTTTCAGCGCCGCCCACAAGTGCGAATGTAATATTGAAGCCATAAACCGAAATGATCAAAACTTACACGGACCAACGGTCTTGTCCATGTTCTCTCACTTGAATCCTCTTCTTGAGATTTGAGTCTCAGACCTTCTGCAAGCCCCGCCTTGTTCACGCAGTGATTTACATGGCGCGAGGGGGCGGACACGTGATCGGCTCGGAATTCATTTTCAATGTGCACATTGAATTTTGCTACATTCATTGCGGGACACTGAATGAAAATGCAATCGTAAGTGTCTTGACTGTGAGTGTTAATGCATTTAAGAAAAATAGCATTTAAATGATAATTTTGCCACAGTTTTTGCTTGAACATGTTATACATATCTAATCATTTCTGTAATACATTTTAATTTTAATTTCGCAACTTATAAAGCGTTAAAAATAGTATTCATTTTACATATTAAAACTGGTGTATGAAATGCCAAATGAAAATTATGTAATTTAATTTTCATTTTCATTTTGCACCAAACGTTGCACAAATGGTATTGGAAAATGTAAATGTAAATACAGAAATGCATTGCCATTTTACATATTGCATTGTCATTTTGCATATTACATTGCAAATTGAATATCGCTACCCATGTGCTTCCATAGATTCGTGCTTGATTCGTGCAATAGATTTTCGAACATAAAGTGACAGTCGACACGGTCACGGTTTTAGACTAGAGAGGAGAAGGGATGGGAAAAGATCTGGGCACAGTTTTTCCAGAACTTTGTGCCAAGTTAAAGCGGTGTCGAGCTGTTTTAACGAATTTTTTTAGATGTATTATGGTGCCCGAACCAGTATGACTTTGAACAGTGACCGCGAACATTTAGTTTACTTCAGCCCAGCCATCATTACCAAGCGCGAACCGTTGACTCTAGTGATGGCCGATTCGTGAACGAATCATTCAATTTAACCGGCTCTTCTTAGTGAACCGATTGAACCAGTTCACCAAATTGAACTGAATCGTTTGAAACGGTTCACGTCTCCAATAAGCATTATTCCACAAATTACTTAAGATGTTAACTTTTTTAACGTGACTGACACTCCCTCTGAGTCAGAATAAACCAATATCCCGGAGTAATTCATTTACTCAAGCAGTACACTGACTGAACTGCTGTGTAGACCGAACTGAAGATGAACACCGAGCCGAGCCAGATGACGATCGAACACGCCCACTGCTGGAGCAGTTCTCGTTCTCGAGTCAAGAGCTGGTTGCATCGGTTTTCGGATCACCAGTACACTGAACTGAGAATAGTTTCTGTCGGACGCGTCCGATTTGAGAACCGATGAGCTGATTCTCGTTCTCGAGTCAAGAAATGGTTGCATCGGTTTTCGGATCACCAGTACACTGAACGAAAACCGTTTCTTTCGGACGCGTCCGATTTGAGAACCGATGAACTGATGCTACTGCGCATGCGTGTAAAGTATTTCGGAAAGTGTGATAAAAGATCTATATACATATTTATTATTATTATTTATTTATTTTTTTTAAGATGAATGTTTCTAATCTGTATATTGTAGATTATGAATAGGCCAGAGGGGGTTTCAGGGAAGTTGGACAATAATTAGGAACTCTAAAGACTCTATGTTTAATAGGAATAAGGGATGATTTATGAAATATGTGTACTGTATTTATAGTAAATGATGACACATTCACAAATTGAGTTTGTAGTAAACAGAACATGAACACGAGTAGAGCTGCTGATTATACTGAACTGCAGCACGTGCCGGTTAGAGTGATTCTCGTTCTCGAGTCAAGAACCGGTTGCATCGGTTTTCGGATCATCAGTACACTGAACCAAAATCGTTTCTTTCGGACGTGTCCGTTTTGTGAACAGAGGAGCTGATGATACTGCGCATGCGTGATTCAGCGTGAAGCCGACTGACTCACAGCGCATCTGAACCGAACTGATTCTTTTGGTATTTGATTCTGAACTGATTCTGTGCTAATGTTATGAGCGCGGGTAAACCGAGGGCTTGAGTGAAGGGGCAATCTGGCGAAACGTAAATTCATTTAATAACAAATACAGCGCAATGGTTTATGTATAGTGGTTTCTGCGCTGATGACACCTAATTTATTTACTTTATATCTTCAAGACTTAAATCCTAATATGCACATTATTGCTGTTACTGTATTTGGGTGCGTTGTTGCAAAACTTAATTGTAAACTTTTCATGATTATGAGGTTTTTAACTGACTAAAGTTATGATTACTGACTTTATATATTTGAATGTTTGATAGACGTGACGCCATTACGTCATCGCCAATGACGTCATTGCGTCGAGCGTAAAAGAACCGGTGAACCGGTTTTTTCAACCGGTTTATTGAATCGAACCATCCGAAAGAACCGGTTCGCGGAAAAGAATCGAACTTCCCATCACTAGTTGACTCTGACAGTGAGTGAGAGTATGAGACGAAGCGAACGCAGAGGCCACAGTGTGACATCCGTGTAAACACAGATGACGTCAATGGTTTTTTTTTTAAATTAAAGAAGATAGCCTTCATTTGTATGTAGGCCAAGGCAATTTATATATTCACAATACTTACTTAAATATAATTAATAGTATTTTATTGCGTTTGTATTAGTTGTTTGAAGAGTAAAAAAATAATTGGTCGGTCTTAACGCAAATTTACAATCGGCAAGTCGGTCGGACTAAAAGCAAAAAAATAAAAATGCTAAATTGACAGGGTCGGTCGGGTTACGGCAAACAAGAATATTTTTAAGGATGGCCTGATTTCAAAACATTTCAGCCAGTTAAATATATAGTGTATATATTATTTATCTCGTATAAGATGCATTGGGTTGAGTCGCGCTGCAGTAAAGCGCTATATGGTACGGTGAATGCAAAAATGCAGAACATTAAATAGCATTAAAACATGCAGAACATTAATACTTACTGTCATATACATAACGTTATAATGAGAGTACAATTATTTAAAAAAAGTATTGTATCGATTATCGGCAAGACTAGAAAATTCCAATTCGACTATGAAAATCCTTAGTCAAGGACACCCCTAAATATTACCACTTTTATAAACTAACGTTACGGTGTTCGCTGGGTTCGAGACTTTATCCCAAGAGGATGTCTGAGTCACAGATAAAAATAGCTTATTATTGTAATACAGTAATACAGGTATAAGTAAATTACAGACCTTTCATTTTTGGAAAAAGGAGCGCTTTAAAAATTAAGTAATGACTTTAACTTGATGCATGAATATGCAGCTTTAAATAAATTGAAGTGTACTTACATGACAAAGATGCAGTGACCTGTTCCTAGTGACTCTTTATCTGCATCTGACACAAACTAAATGGAGAAACATCAATGAATATCAGTGAAATATTGCATATATCAATATAAATTAAAATGTATTTTTATTTTGACACCTTTGAGAAGAGACGCAGGATGACTGCTAGGATGATCACTTACAACAGTGATGTCCTGGAGGACCAGCATCCTGCAGAGTTTATCTCCGGTCTGTCCACACACCTGTCTGAAGTGTGTGGTGATCCTGAAGACCTCGATCAGCTGCTTCAGCAGTACAGGATTGAGACTGGAGCTTAACTCTGCGATCAGGACTAGATGGCAATCAACACTCAAAAGAGAGAAGACAAACATTATGTTAATGGATTAAAACTAAAGTTTAAAAAAAATGTAGTACAGGTCCTTCTCAAAAAATTAGCATATTGTGATAAAGTTCATTATTTTCCATAATGTAATGATAAAAATTTAACTTTCATATATTTTAGATTCATTGCACACCAACTGAAATATTTCTGGTCTTTTATTGTTTTAATACTGATGATTTTGGCATACAGCTCATGAAAAATCAAAATTCCTATCTCAAAGAATTAGCATATTTCATCCGACCAATAAAAGAAAAGTGTTTTTAATACAAAGAAAGTCAACCTTCAAATAATTATGTTCAGTTATGCACTCAATACTTGATCAGGAATCCTTTTGCAGAAATGACTGCTTCACTGCGGTGTGGCATGGAGGCAATCAGCCTCTGGCACTGCTGAGGTGTTATGCAGGGCCAGGATGCTTCGATAGCGGCCTTAAGCTCATCCAGAGTGTTGGGTCTTGCGTCTCTCAACTTTCTCTTCACAATATCCCACAGATTCTCTATGGGGTTCAGGTCAGGAGAGTTGGCAGGCCAATTGAGCAAAGTAATACCATGGTCAGTAAACCATTTACCAGTGGTTTTGGCAGTGTGAGCAGGTGCCAGGTCGTGCTGAAAAACGAAATCTTCATCTCCATAAAGCTTTTCAGCAATGCTCCAAAATCTCCTGATAGCTAGCTGCATTGACCCTGACCTTGATAAAACACAGTGGACCAACACCAGCAGCTGACATGGCACCCCAAACCATCACTGACTGTGGGTACTTGACACTGGACTTCAGGCATTTTGGCATTTGCTTCTCCTCAGTCTTCCTCCAGACTCTGGCACCTTTGATTTTCGAATGACATGCAAAATTTGCTTTCATCCGAAAAAAGTACTTTGGACCACTGAGCAACAGTCCAGTGCTGCTTCTCTGTAGCCCATTTCCTGCACACGCCTGTGCACGGTGGCTCTGGATGTTTCTACTCCAGACTCAGTCCACTGCTTCAGCAGGTCCCCCAAGGTCTGGAATCGGTCCTTCTCCACAATCTTCCTCAGGGTCCACTCACCTCTTCTCGTTGTGCAGCGTTTTTTGCCACACTTTTTCCTTCCCACAGACTTCCCACTGAGGTGCCTTGATACAGCACTCTGGGAACATCCTATTCGTTCAGAAATGTATTTCTGTGTCTTACCCTCTCGCTTGAGGGTGTCAATGATAGCCTTCTGGACAGCAGTCAGGTCGGCAGTCTTACCCATGATTGCGGTTTTGAGTAATGAACGTACTCGGTTAATAAACGTAACCTCAATTCTCTCTAGAAGGGCTGTGCTTACATGTGGAGATGGGCACTGAGGAGTGGGCATCGTCACTGCATTTATAGCACCATCGGCCGTGGCCGGATGAGCGTGCACGGGTTTCGTTTTGACAGAAACCACATGACGCGTGTGACATAGTAATTGTGGGCACTGAGGGGTGGGCACGCTTACTATGCAGTGTGCGCGATCGACTTGAGTCGCTTTTATGGGCGCAGGCCCTGTGTGCAGGGCTGTGCTAACATGTGGAGATGGGCACTGAGGAGTGGGCATCGTCCTTACATTTATAGCACCATCGGCCGTGGCCGGAACACCAGAAAACACACTCTTTTCGTGAAACATCTGGGTAGCCGTGATAATGGCTTTTGTGGGCACTCGTGCAGGCTTGCGCATTGCAGAAGACACTGAGGCAGTCACAACTCTTGGAACTGCAACATCGGCGTGCTTGGGTGAGAGCTCGGCCGCAGCGGAACTCGAACACCGGCGCTTTTCCAGCAGTGCTAGGATGCTTTCGGGGCTTCTGGCTTCACCGCAATCCTCTGCCGCGGCTCCCGCGGCGCGGGGCGACGGCTTGAAGAGCGAGAACGGGGTCCCGAGCTGCGTTGCTGACGCTGTCGCGATGACGCAGTTGGAGGCGGTGGGCGCGGCTGAGAGCTCTGTGGGGCCGGCCTAGAGCGGCTAGCTGCAGAACCGGAGCGCTTCGGCAAGAAGTGCTTGAACGCCTGCGAAGCTTTCTGGGCATCGGCGAATCTCTCCACAAACTCGTTGACAGATGATCCGAAGAGGCCAGCATGAGTCAGCGGCGCGTCGAGGAACCCAGCGCGCTCAGATTCCTTGATGTCAAAAAGCGTCAGCAACAAATGCCTCTCAGCCACCGTAGCGGAAGCCATAACCCGTCCCATGGCCTGTGCAGCGGACTTAGTAGCATGGAGGGAGAGATCCGAAGCACTCCTCAGTTCCGCGAGACAGATTGCTTCAGGTCCCATCTCATCCAGCTTGCGGAGGAGATCGCCCTGGAAAATCTGCAGCGTGGCCATGGTGTGTAGCGCAGACGCAGCCTGTCCAGCAGCAGAGAAGATCCGTGCGAGCAGCGATGACGCCATGCGGCAGGCTTTGGATGGCAACGCCGCCTTAGTCCGCCGTCCAGCAGAGGGCGGGCAAAGGTGCGCTGCTATAGCCTGTTCCACCGGCGGAAGTGACAGGTAGCCTCTGTATTTAGCACCGTCCAGTGTGGAGAATGCTGGCGAAACAGATGAACGGATTCTCGCCGAAAATGGAGAGTTCCAAGCTTTCGCCACTTCTTCGTGAAGCTCATGAAGAAAGGGGGCGTGCTTTGAGCTTGAAGAAGAACGCTCATCCGGGAGATAGCTACCATCCAGCCGGGAACGTGAAGGGGGCGCTGGTGCAGACAACTCGAGGCCGAGGCTCGCCGCGGCCAGCACGAGCACTCGCATCAGCTCCTTATCGATATCCCCCCATCTGCTGGGCCTCTGAGCAGAGGGCGCGAGATCCACGGAGCTCGCCCAACCCTCACTGCCCGAAGCAAGCAGAGAGCACGTGTCCTCTTCCTCCGACGCGGGCCTGAGATCCACTTCCTCGGACGACGCGTCGGCAGACAACGGACGCTGAACATCGGGAAGCGATGCAGGGGAGGCCGGCGAGGCGGAGGGAACCGGCGAGCTCGGCCGAGCTGGAGGCGGTTCCGGTAGGCGCTGCGAGCGGCGCTTCTTACGGCGCTGCGGCGCAGCGGATGATGCAGGCTTCGAGAAGGATGCCAGGCGAGTCCTCAGAGTCACCATAGGCAGTAGCTTGCAATGAGGGCAGCCGCCGTCAGCGAGCGCGAGCGCTGCATGGTCCTCACCCAGACAGGAGACGCAGATGACGTGACGGTCTCCTTCGAGCCACACGAGGGCATCTTTAAAAAGACGCAGCTCTTTTTGTGAGTGTGCGTCGCAGGGCGAACACACACAGGATATATAAGGATACAAAGGATATAAAGGATATAGGCGCCGGACAGCGCAGCAGGAACGGCAGTGGAAGGCGGCGAGGCCAGCAGCTTCAGAATGGCTCATCCCACTGATATGCTTCTCAGACGGCGCTTGCTTCCTCCGTGATCCAGCGATGCGTGAGCTTCGCTGAAGAGATGAAAAATCAGGTGAGTCAGTCTTTTCAAGCTCCTTTTATAGGTTGGACCACACCCGTTTCGGCGGGAAGTGGCAAGAAGGGTGCGAAGCTCCCTTATTGGTCTGATGTTGCATTAGCCTGCGCTCGATAGGCTGTGCAGTTGCCGCAGAACAAGCCAATGAGCGATCGAGCCGTCTCGCCTATGGTTGTGTACTGCTGCAAATGCGCTTTACAAAAATACAAAATTAAGGATAATTTTTTGCTTCAGTATTTCGTGAAAAGAGACTTTTCCCATAGCGTCTTAGCTAAGACGCAGTACGAGAGAGCTCTCGTAAGAGAACCAGGCTGGGAGTTTTTAAAAGCCTCAGGAATATTTTGCAGGTGTTTAGAGTTAATTAGTTGATTCAGATGATTAGGTTAATAGCTCGTTTAGAGAACCTTTTCATGATATGCTAATTTTTTGAGATAGGCATTTTGGGATTTCATGAGCTGTATGCCAAAATCATCAGTATTAAAACAATAAAAGACCTGAAATATTTCAGTTGGTGTGCAATTAATCTAAAATATATGAAAGTTTAATTTTTAACATTACATTATGGAAAATAAAGAACTTTATCACAATATGCAAAGAGAAGGACCTGTATATGGTTTAATATCTGAGAATGGAAAAGGGAGAAAAAAGAAATTATCACTTAAATATTACATAGGTTTGTATGAATGAATGTACATACAAATTAACTATACAGTCAAGAGAAAACAATTACACAAATAAGTTCTTAATCTTAATATTTTCTAAGCTATATTGTTACATTCACTATAAATTTTCATAATTGATTGCTAAACTATTGATGTCTGATTACATCTGACAGTGTCACCATCTTTATGGATACATAGAGTAGGCTACGCTACTCTCTCTCTCTCTCTCTCTCTCTCTCTGTCTCTCTCGTGTGCTCGCGCCGCTCGTGTGTGAGACGCGAAACTCTTCCTAAATATATTTATAATCTATTCTTTTTAAGTAACATTAACATGACAGAAAAATGACTGTATCTTTGTAATAATCCATAAGTGAATGTATATTGTTTGCTAAGCGGTCTCGTAACGTAACGTTACCTGTCAGCATGGAGTTTACCGAAATCCATCAGTTATGAACAGCCATACATTAATGATAACGAGATTTGATAAGCGTGTGTAGCCGAGGTATTGTATTATGCTATATTAATCTTCATTTATGTTGCTATTTAGGACTTTATAAGAGACATTATACGGACTTAACGTAACTCCATTAGACTACCTTATGTACGTTAGGCCTAACGTTACTGCTCGCTGTAAAACAACAACAAGACAGAAAAGGAAATTAAAACTAATTGACACCGCAATGGACGTAAAAAAAATTAATTTAATGAATTCATGTGCAATTTGAAAGGATATATTACCAGAGATTACATTACCTCAGAAAACGATCTGGGCCCGGTTCCCCAAAACGTTCTTATCGCTAAGTAGTTCTTAACCTATTCCTTAACCTCTCTCTTAACCTTATGGCACGGTTCCCGACACGTTCGTACCCTAAGTATATCTTCTGTAAGTCACACTTTCGTAAGGTTGGTCTGGACCATTCGTAGCTCTCTCTTAGCGTTATTTGAGCTCATGACGCTACTGTACAGCAGTCTTTAGAAACCAGCGCAGCGAAGTACAAGTCAAACTATGGTATGTTGACAATTTTGTGGCTCAACAATGATTTTCTGTTATTTTTTAAGACTCATAATAAATTATGTTCGCAATGGATACAGGCCTATTTATGAAGTTGACTTTATGTGGTTACAGAACTAATAAGGTGGTAATTAGTCAAGGCTTTTTCGTAATGTAATTAAAGCGAATTGGCAATCATTTTTTTGATAATTAAAATCTGGCAAACAATTTGGCTCTAAATGGGTAAGACCTTTAAATGGGTAAGCATGGTGGTGTCCAGTAAGCGACCAACTATGGCAGCGATCCAACATGTCCTTGTATTGAATCAAAGACGGAGCCGGACTCGGAGCCATTTAGTCCATGTCAGTTTTTTTATTCGGCAAAACTTAAGCCCTTTTGACATTTTGCCTGACGTGGCTATATTAAAAAAAATCCCCTCCCAAGACAACTCATTGTGGAGCAGCTGGACCTTCCCAGACCTGCGCTGGCCAGGCTAACACGGCGGAATTCTGCTTTGCTTCGCGTGAAGTGGAAAATCGATTCATGAGCAATCGATGCCAACTAATTCAGCACCCTGACTTTGGACAGCGCTCTTGTAACGTCGGACGTAAGAGGCAGCGTGCTAAGAAGCTTCCTAAGGGACACTTCGGGGAACACACTTAGAAACATCAACAACTTTGGTAAGATATATCTTTCGATGTCTTCTTAGCGCGCTAAGAGTGAACGTTATCGGGGAACCGGGCCCTGAAGTCTGCCGTTAAAACGGTTGGTCATTTGAAAACGCCACTAGCAACATTGTTAATCAAAATTCCTATTAAATAATTAATTCACAACTATTTTGACGAATTTTACAAATTGTAATGAAAAATTAAGAAATTAACTGAGAAATTTAAAAAGCTTACCTGGTTGAGCGGAGCTGGGCGGTATCAGTTGAAGTCGGAATGACAGCTCATTAACTATGCAGAGTTCCGGCAGTTCCTGCTCTCATTGGCTAGAATTAATCACGTGCTGAAGAGCTGACGCAAATTTAATGTAATATATTATAAAATATTACTTTTTCCTTTTTTTCCTTTCAGAAATATTTAATAATTAAACGATCGATCATGAATCGTATCCAATATATATATATATATATATATATATATATATATATATATATATATATATATATATATATATATATTTATTTATTTATTTATTTATTTATTTATTTATTTATTTTTTTTTTTTTTTACATAATATATGTGTGTACTGTGTATATTTATTATGTATATATGTTATGTTTATATATTAAATATATTTATATAAAAAATATAAGAATGTAAATATAAAAACGTATATACACATGTAAAAAAACTAAATGTTTTTGTTTACATAATATTTTTACATTTATTATGTATATAAATACAAACATTTATTTATATATAAATACATTTAATATGAAAACATTAAATTTTTTCTTAAATACATCTTTAATTTGTGGCCACCTTTTTCTGCGATAGAAATGCTAGCGTCTATAATTTCTTCAACAAAAATATGTGGACATCACCACACTTACAAAAACTAATTCTTGGTTTTATTGAAATGAAATTTTCTTGTAAGTCATTTCTGAATACTTGAGACTATAAAATCAGTCATAGCCATAAGCGACTGTCTAGCTACATTTGAAATTTGTCAATAATAAAATGTAATTCAAATTTTGTTATTTACTTTTATATTTTATTAAAGTTCCTAAACTAGGTGTTTTTTCTTCCAAAATAATTTGGGGAGGGGCCACAACTATACAGTTCCACTTAGGGCACCCATTTGGCCAGAAAGTTTGGACACACCTTCTCATTCAAAGAGTTTTCTTTATTTTCATGACTATGAAAATTGTAGATTCACACTGAAGGCATCAAGGGCTATTTGACCAAGAAGGAGAGTGATGGGGTGCTGCGCCAGATGACCTGGCCTCCACAGTCACCGGACCTGAACCCAATCGAGATGGTTTAGGGGTGAGCTGGACCGCAGACAGAAGGCAAAAGGGCCAACAAGTGCTAAGCATCTCTCGGGGAACTCCTTCAAGACTGTTGGAAGACCATTTCAGGTGACTACATCTTGAAGCTCATCAAGAGAATGCCAAGAGTGTGCAAAGCAGTAATCAAAGCAAAAGGTGGCTACTTTGAAGAACCTAGAATATGACATATTTTCAGTTGTTTCACACTTTTTAGTTATGTATATAATTCCATATATAATTCCACATGTGTTAATTCATAGTTTTGATGCCTTCAGTGTGAATCTACAATTTTCATAGTCATGAAAATAAAGAAAACCCTTTGAATGAGAAGGTGTGTCCAAACTTTTGGTCTGTACTGTATGTGTGTATTTATTGGGATTGCACACTGTCAGAAGCACCATTATATGCACGCACTTCGTATGACAGTCAGCATGAGAAGCGAGCGGAGAAAATGTACAAATGTATATATATATATATATATATATAATTTTTTTTTTAAATAGCCTGTGCAAATTTACACTCATTTTGCCAGTACGGGTCACATATGATGTTGTTAAACCGAGGAGAAGTACCAAATTGTTGCAAACGCAATGCTTCAGAAAATCCGATCTGCCTGTTTACATGACAGTCGCATTGGTACTAACTTATTTATATCTGTATTCCACATATGAATGAGGCCTGAAACCGATCTCGAAATATCCGAATGCATGCTTTTTTTTTCCTGTTTACACTGTCATAGAACATATCCGTTTTGTGTCACAAAAACTGGGTCACATTTAACTGGCAGTGTAAACGAGGCCTAGGTTAACCTGAGCAAAGATTAAGTAATGCTGAACAGATGCGTTATTCATTTTTAGTTCATTTTAACTAATGCGTTACCACAACGTTAAATAATTAAGCTGTTAATGTGAATACATGTATTAGAGATGCATTTAATGTGTAAGTTAACATTAACAAAACAATAAAATAATGTCATTAAAAAATACCATTGGTCTGAGTAATTTTGACCAAATTGTGACTTTGTGAGGTTAGTGATTTAGGTGGTGAAAATACTGTGAAATTACTAATGGCATGGATTTTAGAGCATATAACAACTGAAGGTTTATGAAACATTAGCTAATAAAGCCTTTTTTTTTAAACAACGGAACTTAAAGTTCCATCCATCCATCCATCTTCTTCCGCTTATCCGGGGCCGGGTCGCGGGGGCAGCAGTCTAAGCAGAGAACCCCAGACTTCCCTCTCCCTAGACACTTCCTCCAGCTCTTCTGGGGGGACACCGAGGCGTTCCCAGGCCAGCCGGGAGACATAGTCTCTCCAGCGTGTCCTAGGTCTTCCCCGGGGTCTCCTCCCAGTGGGACGCGCCCGGAACACCTTCCCTGGAAGGCGTCCAGGAGGCATCCGGAACAGATGCCCGAGCCACCTCAGCTGACCCCTCTCGATGTGGAGGAGCAGCGGCTCTACTCTGAGCTCCTCCCGGGTGACTGAGCTTCTCACCCTATCTCTAAGGGATCGCCCAGCCACCCTGCGGAGAAAGCTCATTTCGGCCGCCTGTATCCGGGATCTTGTCCTTTCGGTCATGACCCAAAGCTCATGACCATAGGTGAGAGTAGGAACGTAGATTGACCGGTAAATCGAGAGCTTCGCCTTGCGGCTCAGCTCTTTCTTCACCACGACAGACCGGTACATCGACCGCATTACTGCAGAAGCTGCACCGATCCGTCTGTCAATCTCCCGTTCCATCCTTCCCTCACTCGTGAACAAGACCCCAAGATACTTAAACTCCTCCACTTGAGGCAGGAACTCTCCACCAACCTGAAGTGGGCAAGCCACCCTTTTCCGACTGAGGACCATGGCCTCGGATTTGGAGGTGCTGATTCTCATCCCAGCCGCTTCACACTCGGCTGCAAACCGTCCCAGTGCATGCTGAAGGTCCTGGCTTGATGAAGCCAACACGACAACATCATCCGCAAAGAGCAGAGACGAAATCGTGTTGTCACCAAACCTGACCCCCTCCGGCCCCTGGCTGCGCCTAGAAATTCTGTCCATAAAAATCATGAACAGAACCGGCGACAAAGGGCAGCCCTGCCGGAGTCCAACACGTACCGGGAACAAGTCTGACTTACTGCTGGCAATACGAACCAAGCTCCTGCTCTGGTCGTACAGGGACCGGATAGCCCTTAGCAAAGGGCCCCGGACCCCATACTCCCGGAGCACCCTCCACAGGCCGCCGCGAGGGACACAGTCGAATGCCTTCTCCAAATCCACAAAGCACATGTGGACTGGTTGGGCAAACTCCCATGAACCCTCCAGCACCCCGTAGAGGGTATAGAGCTGGTCCAGTGTTCCACGGCCTGGACGAAAACCACACTGTTCCTCCTGAATCCGAGGTTCTACTATCGGCCGGATTCTCCTCTCCAGTACCCTGGCATAGACTTTCCCAGGGAGGCTGAGAAGTGTGATCCCCCTGTAGTTGGAACACACCCTCCGGTCCCCCTTCTTAAAAAGAGGGACCACCACCCCGGTCTGCCATCCCAGAGGCACCGTCCCCGACTGCCACGCGATGCTGCAGAGGCGTGTCAGCCAAGACAGCCCCACAACATCCAGAGACTTGAGGTACTCAGGGCGGATCTCATCCACCCCCGGTGCCTTGCCACCGAGGAGTTTCTTGACTACCTCGGTGACTTCAGCTTGGGTGATGGACGAGTCCACATCTGAGCCCTCAGCCTCTGCTTCCTCAATGGAAGACGTGACAGCGGGATTGAGGAGATCCTCGAAGTATTCCTTCCACCGTCCAACGACATCCCCAGTTGAGGTCAACAGCTCCCCACCTCTACTGTAAACAGCATTGGTAGGGCACTGCTTCCCTCTCCTGAGGCGCCGGACGGTTTGCCAGAATCTCTTCGAGGCCGACCGATAGTCCTTCTCCATGGCCTCACCGAACTCCTCCCAGGCCCGAGTTTTTGCCTCCACAACCACCCGGGCTGCAGTCCGCTTGGCCTGCCGGTACCTATCAGCTGCCTCAGGAGTCCCACAAGCCAACCAGGCCCAATAGGACTCCTTCTTCAGCTTGACGGCATCCCCTACTTCCGGTGTCCACCACCGGGTTCGGGGATTGCCGCCTCGACAGGCACCGGAGACCTTACGGCCACAGCTCCGAGCGGCCGCTTCGACAATGGAGGTGGAGAACATGGTCCACTCGGACTCAATATCTCCAGCCTCCCTCGGGATCCGGTCGAAGCTCTGCCGGAGGTGGGAGTTGAAGATCTCTCTGACAGGAGGCTCTGCCAAACGTTCCCAGCAGACCCTCACAGTACGTTTGGGTCTGCCGAGTCTGTCCAGCTTCCTCCCCCGCCATCGGATCCAACTCACCACCAGGTGGTGATCAGTTGACAGCTCCGCCCCTCTCTTCACCCGAGTGTCCAAGACATACGGCCGGAGGTCGGATGAAACGACCACAAAGTCGATCATCGACCTACGGCCTAGGGTGTCATGGTGCCACGTGTACTGATGGACACCCTTATGCTTGAACATGGTGTTCGTTATGGACAAGCTGTAACTAGCACAGAAGTCCAATAACTGAACACCACTCGGGTTCAGATCAGGGGGGCTGTTCCTCCCAATCACGCCCCTCCAGGTGTCACTGTCGTTGCCCACGTGGGCGTTGAAAGTTGAAAGTGAAGGAACTTAAAGTTGTGAACTAAAATATTATTTCAACCATACAGCATGTGAAAAAATAAAATGCATACTTTTCATAACATTTCATTATTCATAAAATGCATAACGTTTCTGGTGTTTGGATTTGTACTTCAATATAATGAGCTCCAAGTTTAAGAATAGCCCTAGACTAGTCTCTCTATCCCTCTCTCTCTCTCTCTCTCTCTCTCTCTCTATTTAACAGCATTAGCTCAATGAAATACGTCTTCCTTCCATTAGAATGAATGTTTTCCTGCTTGCTAAATGTTGGTCTCATGATCAATAAGTTGTATTCGCCTCAATCTGATTTAGTTAAGTCAAAGAGCAGACAGTGAAGCTGCTTCAGTTAGCGGAGTCCTGCGCGCTGTGAGGCGGGAACAGAGGATTCCGCTTGGTCTTAAAGCCTTATGCAAACACCCACGATCACAAATAACAAAGATTTTCGTAAAATAATGATTCATTATTAATTGATTATTTGTTATTATCATTATGGTCTTGTGAAAATAATAATATGTGCTGCGAGAAAATAATGCATACAAAGAGTAGTGCTGCTGAGTGCAGGCATGTTTCAGCCCAGTAACACACCGTTCCTCAGAGCCAAAACACAGACCGAATTCAGTTCAGCTGAAGGGGGTTGGGTTTTTGGGGGTAGTTATGTATGACTTGTGGGGGTCGAGATAAGGTGTAAATTGCTCTTATATACAGTGCTTCACGTTTAAACATGCAACAATTTCTTAATCAGTTTACAGACAAATGTCTTTTTCCCAATAAGTTATGTCAAAATAAAGGACAGGTAACGAATAACAAAAATGCATGTTGTTTTATTAAAGGAAAAATATATATTTATATTTAAAATATAAATTAAAATATAGGCATTATATATGAAAATATTGACATTTTGCATATTAATCCATGTAGCCTACCCCCCTAAAATAGGCTACCACTTGTAATGCTCCGATGCAAAGTAAACCACAATTTCTTTTGAATAATATAAGGCATAATTAATATAATATAAATAATACTGCACACCTTTTAAATGTGTCAAATCTAAAATATGGTTTAATACCATGTAGCTTAGAAAATATAAGCAGAGACTCAGGCACAGGCTTGACATTTATCCTGCTTGAATTCGTTCTAAGAAATGCACATGACTTCATAAATACCAAACTTTCATCTGTGAATATTAAATATATTAAATATTTA
The DNA here is from genome assembly GCF_963082965.1 of Carassius carassius. NCBI lineage: Eukaryota > Metazoa > Chordata > Actinopteri > Cypriniformes > Cyprinidae > Carassius > Carassius carassius. Next base: position 4,924,913 of record NC_081778.1, on the reverse strand, counting down.
AACTATAGTGTTTTTCTTTCATTTTCCGTGACTGAAGCCGTCAAATGCATCAGCGAGGCAAAACTGACGTCTATTTGCGAAAATGTGCTTTGATGCCCTTGTTTGATAACTTGTGGTTAAAGCGCAACTCAGCGGTCAAAAGCTGCAAATGCACTTTACAAACGTTGCGGTGGGTACCGCCAAAGGCCCTTCCAAAGGGCCTTTTGAATGTCTACTTACTGTAGCTATTGGTAGCTAGTGCGAATTGATAAACAGAGGTGTGACATGCATTCTTTTCGGCTCATTCAAAATTAATCTTGCTGCCGCATTCTGGATTAATTTTAAAGGTATGATAAAACTGGCTGAAAGACCTGCCAAGAGAGCATTGCAATAGTCCACCCTGGACAGAACAAGAGCTTGAACAAGGAGTTGTGCAGCATTGTTTTGACAGAAAGGGCCTGAACTTCTTGATGTTGAATAAAGCAAATCCGCAGGTTTTAGCAGTATGGTCTATGAAAGTCAGCTGATTATCAATCATAACTCCAAGGTTTCTGGCTGTTTTTGAAGAAGTTATGAACTTGATGGTGAATTTGAATTTGTGATGAAACAATGAGTTTGATGGAACCACAAGCAGTTATGTCTTGGCAAGGTTGAGTTGAAGGTGATGGTCCTTCATCCAGCCAAAAAGTATGTTAGACAAGCTGAGATGCAAGCAGCTATCGTTGGATCATCAGGATGGAATGAGAGGTAGAGTTGAGTGTCATCAGCATAGCAGTGGAATGAAAATCCATGTTTCTGAATGACAGAACCTAATGATGCCATGTAGACAGAGAAGAGAAGTTGTCTAAGAACTGAGCCCTGAGGCACCCCAGTAGTTAGATGTTGCGACTTGGACACCTCACCTCTCCAAGATACTTTGAAAAGGAAATATGGAAATTATCAGAGTGTTAATTGGAGAAGGGACCGGCAATGTTAAATAAAGGTAAATTGTGTGAAAAATAATGTTTTGTTTTGTTTTGTTTTTGCTGTTGTTTTTTGTTTTTTAAACAAAGCATTAACACGTTAGACTGCACCCCATAAACAAAATCAAGCCTAGAAAAAAAAAAAAACACTGAACCACCCCTTTAATACTGTGAAGTTCTTTGACACAATCTGAAATTTTAAAAGCACTAAATAAATAAAGGTGACTTGACTTTTAGGGTCCCTTATTTTAAGAGCTGTTGACTTCAAAGGTTACTGTAGAAGTAAAGGCCAGTGCTTTTCTCAAGGTCACCCTGAATGAACATAGGGATTGTACAAAGTGATAAAACTTTTTGCTTCCACTCCGCCACTTACACTGTGAGAGGCTGGTCTGATCCATATTTGAAGTAATGACCCCCTCATTTCTCTCGGCACCTACCCCCCAGGAAGGTCCTACTATTGTGTCAGTTTGTTATTGACTCGTCTTAGAAAATCAGCAGACACAGGGTAATTGGTGGAGCTGGAGGTTCCCCTCAAGCGTCCTCCTCCTTTGACAAGCCAAACGTAAATAAAAGAGGAGGAAAGTGATGAGAGTGGCCTAGAGCCACAACAGATGAGGAAAAGCCACAAAGGCAGGCAATGACACACATATCAATGCAGCCCCTGCAAGGTAAACAATGACTCCTAATTATGAGCTGAAGTTTTAATTAAGATGAGGCTATACTAATTACAGCTCCTGACAGCGATGATTGAGTCTGAGATCCCATGTTCTGATTAGTCAGAACTGCCGGAAACTCTTACTGCTGGGGCTGGAGACGATGATAAAATTACCTGCCCTTTCTCAGCGGGAGTACTCATCATCCTCAACCTCAAGCTCCTGCCAGTGCAGTGAAGATGACATAAGTGAACTGTGGTTATGGAGCTGATCAGTGGCATGGCATTTCAATGTGTTCTCACTCTTAATCAAAATATCTCACTGTGTAAGGAAAGACAAAAGTAAATAAAGTTTAAGGTTACAACAGGAGAATGTATTATAATTATTATTATTATTATTTTTTTTTTTTTAAATCAATGTACCTCTTAAGCATTCTGATGTCCACCTGGGATGAATGTGGATGATTTCAGGGCATGATAATTATTATCTGGCTCAATAAGTACATGATGAAAATTAAATTGGTTTCAACCTCATTGGGTGGACAAATGTAGTTCCCAGGAAGTCAGACGTTTTTATTAGTCTGTTGAGAAGTAAACTTTTGTTGACAAGTGATCATGGCTGCTACAATGATTAATATCTTAGATCTTTAGATATGGCATATTTTTAGGTTTGAAAAGATCACAGTGTATGTACAATATGTTTGAAAGACATTCATGATTTAGTTTGAGGGTGATGGCAGCAAGTAAACAAGACATCTTCAAGCCACTGATATCCATATGATTACATATGTATTCCTGGGCTGCATCCTTAATCAGGCACCACGTCTCGACTGAAGTTCTGCAGAAGTAGGTCTGGGTGAACCAGAGATGAGATGCAATAGCCGCGTTTCAACTGTCGGGCCGATAAGCGGGCATGCTAGTGCGTGCCAGGGCCAGTCGCGTTTCCACTGTCACTTCCGGGGCTTGATCGTGCCTCGTCGATGCTTCCTCGGGGCCAATGGCCCGGGTTTTTTGGCCCAACGAAAACTTTGGGCCAAAGTGGGCCAGCTGGGGCTAGAGGAGGGGTTATGAACAAAGGCAGAGTTTCTCCGTGTCTGGAGAATTTAACACCAACATTAAAAACTTTTTTTAAAATAAGTTGAGCTCAAAACTCACTCTTAGTCAGCAGCGAGTGTTTGAAATAACTTGATCCAATGTGGATTATAATCACATACAAGAAGAAATATTTATAAGTGATGCAAAGGACATGCATGCTAGGCATTAACATTAACATAGTATACATGGTAAATATGACCGCTGGAGAAATCAGACGTCAGCCTCTTATTCTCTATCACAATCTTGTGTGTATTTATTTAGTAACATATTTTATATATCATAAGTCTCGTCTCGAGAGTTTAGCTCCACGTATCATATGTCATAAAAAATTATCATTCTTTCTAAATGTAATGTATATAGGCTATTGTGACTACAAATAAACAGAAACAGACTCTACTGAAGAGCAGACTATGTTCATAATGCTTTATTTCTGTGTGACTAATTTTTTATCCTGATAAAGAAATTAATTATGATTCATGTATCACTTATAATAGTAAAACAGCTATGCTTTTTTATCTAAATATTTAACAAAGAATGCAAACAAATGGCCGCTTTTAATGTGTTTGTATTTTGATCGCGCTACTTCCAGTTACTTATTTCTCATTAGTTTTCTGATAACTTTTTTTGTTGGTGAAATGATGGGGTTGCATGACGTCCCTGAGTGGGTTTTAGCAAGCGCAGCAGAGCTTCTGGCCCAACGGTGGAAACGCATTGCTATTTTGGCCTCGGTGCTACAGATCCGAGGCTATTAGTCCCGCCTTGCCGTTTTAAGCCCTGACTCGCACTGGCCTGACTGTGGAAAAGCGGCCAATCATGCAAGACTCAAGCAGCTCAAATAGCTTGGCTTGGGCTGGCCTTTTTCTTCCAACTAAGGAGACAAAATTAATGATGTGGTCAGGTTTTCACAGGAAGTTCAGATATGCGCCTGGGTGTGCTGTAACTACTGCCATAGATCATGGTTTGTGGACCTTGGATGTGGGAGTTGTCAAAGATTCCCATGTACCTTTATTCATTCGACCAGCAGTACCATTATGTAGCCTGCTGCCAACTAATATTCAAAGAAGGCCCTGCATGCTGAGCAATTCTTCTGCATCATGACATAATAACGTACATCATCATATGCACCCTGACATTACAGTGTGACCTATAGTGTGCTGCAGCCATGACGTCAAAATGTTTTTTATAATGGATTTTATATTTATATTTAATAATTACATATGAATTCAAATATTTTAATCAAAGAGAGACAATCACTTTATATAATAAGCAAATTTATTTTAGGCTTTTATTCAAAAATATAAACATTGATCAGCTAACAAAGTTTACAGCATTCAGATTTAGCTCAAGGATTTCACACAAGTTTCATAAGTTAAAATTATGCTACATTTATGTGCTTTTGGAGCTTATAAAGATAAGATAAGATCTTCATCAATCTTGGATCAATCTGCCAGCAATCTTGGAATAACATAGATTGTTTTGTTTGCACATGCACAGAAAATCAAACATTCAAAATGAGGAGACACTGATATTTTTAGGTCAACCCCCAATGACAGGCTCAGGATGTGCAGTGCTTTGCTAGCTACCTGAGGTGCTAGCTCTATGGTAAGAAGACTAAGAACAATTTTGCCAGTCTTAACATGGAAGTTACCAAATTTCGTTATCACCACACAACTTCAATAACCAGTATCCAATTGAAATATCTGGATATACAGATCTGTCTTTTGTTAGTCAAATAAAATCAAAATACAATTATTTTTATATTTTATTTTTTATTTATTTATTTATTTATTTTTACAACTTGGCTTTACAGTATGTTACCATCTGCAAAAACGGATGCTGCCATTCAGTGGAAATCAGTGTTTTGTAGAGGAATATGAAATAGTATCACTATTTAGGATGTCAGCAGTGAAAGAGAAATACGTGAAAGATGTACCGTACTAAGCAGTATATATACTATTATGTTTGGAGAGGTAGACTTATGAAGATTTTGCATTCAAACATATTTAACTAATAATAATATTTTTCCATCATCTCTCACAAACACAAGCACCCACTGCTGTGTTTGGCAAACTTTGTCGCAGGATGCTGGATCCTGCTAGAAGATATCTGTTTTGTCTTGTATCCAAAACCCAGTCAGCAAAAGTTTTGTCTAATACCCAAAACCTGTGAACAGCAAGTCTTGTCTAGTTACCAAAAATTGTATTAACAGAAAGCCAGGGAAGACCAGAAGCAGGAGACAAAATAATGATAATAAAATATTAATTTATTGAATAATCTTTGTTGTAACTTGTATATGTTTCAATGCATGCTGTTTTACCAAATTGCTTCACATAAACATCTCATCCCATAAAACCTTAAAAGCGCAATATTGAATCGTTTGTCTTATTTGTTAAGACAAACACTCCATGAAACTCCACAATCATAAGATTAAACTACAAACATTGCATGAGCAGAGAAAATAAGTAGTTAAAAAATACCATTTTGATTGTTAATGACAGTCATACTGTACCTCATTTCATGACGACAGACGCAACACGACACTGTCATAATTTTTACACCCACTAAAGGGCACTAAACTTTAAAATGTAAATATGGGTTCTAATAAGAGGGTAGCACAAACGACCTAGTCGTTTTTTGTTAGAGGACAGTCTGTACGAGGAATTTGTTTTGTTGTGACAGAAGCTTCCACAGTTGTTCCAACAGAATGATAGTGACAGAACAAAAACACAGATAATAAAATAATAAAAATAGAACAAGTAAATATGGAATAACAATATTCAGATTGACAATTATATGTTCATGGTCACTTTAACACAATCTGCTGACTATAAGTAAAGTTCCACCTACATGTCTACTAACTATTATTAGAGTATCAGTAGCAGATTACAATAAGTTGACGTACTTGCAAAGTCACTTATAGTCAGTAGAATATCAGCTGGGAGACCATGACAAAAGGTTAGCAGTTATTAAGCAAACAGTATGCTAATACTGAGAGTCGGTAGACATGTAGGTGCATCATTACTTATTGTCCACAGAATGTTCAAAATAGTGTTACCAATAAGAAATATAACATTTAAAAACATAATAAAAATAACAAATAGTTAAATGATAAATGATATAAATCAAATGTTAAATTACATAAATGACTACTGATTGTAAGTTATTATAAAACAAATTTAAGAAAGTAGAGAAAATAAAATCAGTCAGACTTAAATGGGGTTACACTTAATTTTGATAGTCCTCTTGAGAAATTCTACTAACTATAGTAACTTTGCTATACAGTTCTGCTCCCTCATAATGTGTGACATGTTTTGATGCTCAAGATGACCAGCGCTGTAGTAGAGCTGTATATGTCTGAGTTTAGTAAGATTTAAATTAAGAAATGTAAGCACATAGAATGCCCCTGTGGACAAATAATTAGCTGTACAGACCTAAACAAATTGCATGGAAATGTTTTCCTCAATTTAATTAAGTTCACTGAACAAGCAATTGTTTGGGTGTGTAGCTCCAGTGTAAATTATTCCAGGGAAACCCCTCATCCCTGAAGGCATGTCAAGCTAAATAAAACTGTGGTGAAGCACTTTACATGTCAGACAGGCATGTAAGTGGTGATTCTTGGCCAGAATAAGTAGCAAAGTTGACCAGACTGGATGCAGATAATCATTTGTATTTGTATAGTGTTTAACACAGTCAATATTCTTACAAAGTATAGCGTTATAAAATATTGTGCCTTAATGTCTTAAAGCCCTCTGTGAACAACCAAATGTGACTGTGGCAAGGACAAAAAACATAAATTAACTGTTTAGATAGTGACTTGGAAAAAGCATCATGGGAACCAGACTTGGCTGGAGATGCCCATCCTACTCAGTAAATTACTATACAATGTGTGGCACAAAAGTTATAAAGTGACTGAATGAATTATTCATTATCTTAATAAAGAAATGTTTAAACTAGAAGTCAAAAGTCTTCCTACACAAGATTAGGATGGAAGAGATCAAAGGCTTACTGTAATAATGTGCTTTTAAAAGCACATTATTGAATGAGCCAGACATCAGATCCATGCAGGAGGTTCAAATAGGAGTGTGCCACCTAATCAGCATGCCTTCCCCGTAGTTACTCAAGTGCCCTCTAAAGAGATTGGAAGAGAAGAATGTAGAAAACCAGGATCCATTGTAATCAATCAGACCACTGAGGAGAAAAATATTTCCCTTTGACCTGCATTCTTTACAATTCAGCAATCTCAATCAAGTAAGATTGACATAAACTGACACATCACAGGAGATTTCTCAGTGGTGAGGGACCATGATGACAGAACATAACTTTCGTTATCACATTAGCGCAACTTTAAGTTCAATTCAATTCAATTCAAGTTTATTTGTATAGCGCTTTTTACAATACATATCGTTACAAAGCAACTTTACAGAAAATTATGTTTTCAATAAATTTGAAAATTATGTTTACAATATTTAGTAATAGCTTATAAGTGGTGACTGTCAGTTTGTGTACGTATGACAGGATTTTTAGAAAAATGATTACAAGACGTAGTCAGCCAGACGATGAACATGATTAATATTATTAATAATTAATAATTATTATATGATGCAGTCACCGCATCATCTGAGGTCCTCTGAGGGTCAGCATCATCTCTTCTCAGGTTTTCTGGATCCAGACTGGAGCTTGTGTAAATCCTGTGGCAAGACAGAGAAACAAATAGAGACATCATTAGCATAGCTGCTGATCCAACAAAATAAAATTAATTAGTTTAACCCAAGCTAAAGAATAAGAACGTGCATTTGATCAGATGCAACTACACTCACAATTTAAGAGATACATTATTCGAATGCTTGGCGAAAGAGATGCGTTTTTAATCTAGATTTAAACAGAGAGAGTGTGTCTGAACCCCGAACATTATCAGGAAGGATATTCCAGAGTTTGGGAGCCAAATGTGAGTAAGCTCTACCTCCTTTAGTGGACTTTGCTATCCTAAGAACTACCAAAAGTCCAGTGTTTTGTGACCTTAGGGAGCGATTGTAGCGTGGTAGAATGCTAGTGAGGTACGCAGGAGCTAAACCATTAAGGGCCTTATAGGTAAGTAATGATAATTTGTAACTGATACGGAACTTAATAGGTAGCCTGTGTAGAGACTGTAAAATTGGGGTAATATGATCATATTTTCCTGACCTAGTAAGGACTCTAGCTGCTGCATTTTGGACTATCTGTAGCTTGTTTATTGAAGAAGCAGGACAGGAGGAGATTCTCTAAGTGAGAGAGATTGTCTAAGTGAGAGATTGCTGACTGCTGGTGTTTTAGTTAAATACCAATATTTAGAATATTCAGAGTGATTAAATGTCCAAATATAGCCCAGATTATTCCAATATTGTACTAAGGCTTAAGTCCGTGCCTGGTTTGTAATATCTATAAGGTGTGGTATTTAGAAAATGCTAGGAATTATATATTTTTTAGGTTTCTCAAGGTATATTCAACCACTGCCTGAGGCCTGTGTCATGAATAAGTTTAGTGAAGTCCATTATGCTGTAAGTAAACAGTACTGTTTAAAATGACATTGGTTGATTAACAAAACAATAGACATCAATTGTCACTCGCATCATATAAGATATTGAATACACATAAAAAAACAAAATTACAGTCAAGGCTTGCATTAAAGATTACAGCTATGTGGTATGTTGTTATAAACTCTTATTTCACCCCTTCTTGTAAATCGGAGTGAAATCCCACATGCGCATTTGCACAGGCACCCCATCAGCTGAGCTGTCTGCCTCCAGCACCCGTGCAGCAGCCCAGCGGGGTGGAAAATTGCATCTTGTCATTTAATTTCCAAAAATCTTTGTTTTTACAGGATTAATCTATGAACTTTGCTACTGTTAAGTTGAAAGCTCAGCAAAAACAACTGGCCTGTGTCTGTATCTGCAGTCTGTCGGGACGTGTTTGAGAACTTGTGCTGAGATGAATAATGATCAGCAGCGCTACGGTACCATTTGCCCTGCATAAGCCATAAATTACACAGCTAAAGGCATCATGCAAGCTGGGGATCCAATGCTATTAAAGGAAAAACAACTTCATTGGTCCCCAACAGGTGGCCGTCGTAACAGAATGCTGTGGGAGTTTTTTTCTTTAATCTATCCGTATGCGTTGTTAATTACTACCATAGTTGTGGTAATTGACGATCAAATTTAATTTATCCCTTGCCTGAACTGCAGGCGCAAATCAGAAACCAGTCATAAACTTATTTTGCATATTTCAACAATCGCTTTAAATTAAGCAGTTGTTCCTTGTGTAGAAGGGCTGCATTTCTCAAAAGCATTATGAGATAAATTGATTGTAGAGACCATTGGTGGCAATTCATCTAAGATCTATTTAGGCTTATGCTTTTGGGAAATGCAGCCAATAAATGTTCTGAAGGATGGTAGTGAATTTGATGAAGAGCAATGGCTAGCACCATTAAAGCCTTGTTAAGACTGTTTAGTCCAAATTCGGGTTTTGTGCATATCTGATTGAAATCCGTTTTTAGCAAGTGAGAATAGAAAAAAAGAAAAATCACATGAAATTTGCTTTAAGCTGCATTCATATGTGGTTTGAAAGCCTGTTAAGCCTATAGTCTATATGTCTGTGCAATAGTCTAATTCCAGCTATATAAAAAGTGTCCATCATTTGCTTAAGGTTTCAAGTTTTCTTTTAGAGAACTTTTAAAATAGGTTTACATGTATCCAAGGTTATATATATATATATATATATATATATATATATATATATATATATATATATATATATATTATAATTTATTAATCTCATAATATATATTTTAGCATATTAATACCTCTTTTCTTACAGTGTCTGGAATGATTAGTTCATGGATCCATTCTATCTAAAGCCCTCTTTTCTGAGAGCTTATTCTGCTCTGATTGGTCAGATGTGGCACTCATGGCCTAATGGTTAGAGAGTTGGATTTGTAATCCAAAGGTCACAGGTTTGAGTCTCATTACCAGCAGGAATTGTATGTGAGGGAGTGAACCACGTCTGAGTTGAGACCCTTGAGCAAGCCACCAAAGCCCCAAATGCTTCCCGGGCACCACAGCAAAAAATGGCCGCCCAGTGCTCCGGGTGTGTGTACACTACTACTTTCAACAGAATTCAGAGCTTGGTGTCAATTTATTTTAGGTAATGAATTATTTGGTAATAATGGGCCCACAGGTAATATGCAAAAAAGCATAATAGGGGCACTTTAAGTCAGCTTGCAGATTCCATGTGGACCAGCTACAACAAACTGACTGACTGTTAATTTGTTGGTACATTAGCAAGTGATGTGTGCATAACTAACTTACATAGAGCACATACTATCAGTGTTAGTAAAAACAAATTGAACCCATTTTATATGCAATAAATTTGTTATTGAATATATCCTATTATCATTTGATAATCCATTGCCTGCTACATGGCCTGTGGAAATGCCTCTGGTCAGAGGGGGTCAAAGTGGTGTAAACTATCACTGTGAATTCAATCATTCTCTGCAGTTTGCTGAGCTACATGGCAACTTAATTAAAAGAACAGATTCAGATCCTCTGTAGAAAAACATGTTTACAGAATTGATTGTCTTACAAGGGCAGCACTAGGGCTTACAAAGACATCTCCCTAATAAAAACCTGACTATCTGGGGAAAGCAAAAAGCAATGAATTGGCGAGACATATTGACGGTGTATTGATGACCTGGGTTATGAGGTCACAATGATTTCCACATGGGAAGACAGAGCTAAAAGTTAAACTATTCCTATTAATTGCTCTATCGGGGCGTTTATCGAGCTGTGTAAATAAAGGTGTTTATATGGACGTGTGAAGTGGAAGGTATTCTGATGTCAGTGGGAGTTACTAGAACAAAGCACTTGTTTTGGCACACTGTGCCGCTGAAAGGTCCATGAATATCCCAGAAGGCAGAGAGAGGCAACAGCCTGTAGAAACCTCAGTAGATTTGGTTCTCCATGAATAATGTCACTGTGGGACTTTGCAATAGCACAAGCAATGCATTTGCACATAAATGCACATCTCTTATGAGAACCCTTACACAACCCAGCAAGTGTAAGGCACCCTGAGTTTGTTTACTTCCAAAGATAGATGACCACCTACGGCCAGTGAGCATGGAATTATATATATATATATATATACACACACACACACACACACACACACACACACACACACACACACATAATTGTGCACGTGTAATATCCCTGCAGAGACATAATGGTAGATATAGAGGTGTATGAGGAAAACAGATAGAGCAGATGAGAAATTCCTGCTCCCCAGGAAGAGCACGACCTTCAATTTATACACTTATAAAGATAATGGGGATTGTGTGTGTGTGTGTGAATATGTGTTTGATGATTTATTAAAGGATCATTAAGTTGCACTGCTGTGCACTATTCACCTACATGAACAGTTTAAAAAGGATGATAATAAAACACACAATCAAGGGTAAAATCATTTTTATAACAAATAGTAGTCAAGAAATGCTGAAAACTATGCAAGTGTTTAATTTAAAAAGTAAGATTTTGTATATTATTTGTATAATGCTATATTGCTGATTAATTTTGTGTATATCCATAAATTAAACATGAGTTTGCAAATTAAAAATGTTGACCAAAAGCAGGCAATTAATTAATCAGAAACACATTTATTTAATTGCTTGCTTATTTTATGTAGTTTAGTCGACATGAAAACTCACATTGTATCTTTGTGTGCAATTTAAATGCATATTAAAATACTTTAGCTGCAAATCTGAAGTCATGTACATTTTTCAACAGAATTCAGAGCTTTAATCCTGTAAAAAAAAACTACACTCTAAATAAATCCAGCCCAGGCTCATTGGAAATAAGTAGTTTTGCAACATTTTTGCAAAATAAAATTATATTGCTTCTTGCATGTTTTGCAACACTTTCAAAGTGAAATGTCTAGTGGGTCTAGTGGCACCCACTAGTAACAGTTTATTATGTTGGTTGTTGTACATATCGCAGCACTTTGGAAATTAAATGTCTGGTCTGTGGCACTAAATATATATATACATATATATATATATGCTCCATCGTGTTTGAAAATAATATACCAGCTAAACTAAACATTGTCCTATACCTAACCGAAAGGTGTTAACAAAAGCAAAGTGAGATTAAAAAAAGCAATTTTGCCAAAGAAATCCTTCAATTTTAGCTTAGTCCTGTGAAGAATGACTCAAATTTCACAGGACTTGTACACAAGTATTCCACATTGTAAATCCAGTGCTGTACCAGGTGAGCTACCGAAGAAGTTTACTACATTAAACAAACAAACAAACAAACAAATAAATAAATAAATAAATAAATAAATAAATAAATAAATAAATAAATAAATAAATAAATATTTATTTATTTATTTATTTATTTATTTATTTATTTATTTATTTATTTATTTATTTATTTATTTATTTATTTAAATGAATTTATATGGGGTGGTGTTGGCGCAGTGGATAAAACACGTGCCTTTGGTGTGAGAGACCCGGGTTCGAATCCACTGTGTGACACCAATGTGTCCCTGAGCAAGACACTTAACCCCTAGTTGTTCCAGAGGCGTGTGACCTCTGACATATATATATATATATATATATATATATATATAGCAATTGTAAGTCGCTTTGGATAAAAGCGTCAGATAAATGTAATGTAAGTGTAAATAAACAATATAAATATATAAATACAAAAAAGCCATACCTATTGAGCTGGTTTTGAGATGCAAATGTTAGAATTCATTATTTTACAACTCATACACTGTGGTAAAATAGTAGAGTACTGTAGTTTCGGTTAATGGCTTCAATATTTCATTCGCACTTGTGGGCGGAGCTGAAACGCTGCTTTCATCTGATTGGTCGAATCGCTCAACCTTCAGCTCGGTCTTTTCATTCTTTCTGGCAGAATAAGAGTCAGTGCGAGTGAAGCACTGTAATGTCTGAAACTACACTCACTGTTAATTAGCATAATATTTTAATCAGATGTAGCTGGGCACATAATTCGTGCTGCTGCGACTTGCAACAGACCCCGTTAAATTATTTCTAGGTTGTATAATGTATTGTATAAATATTGTCCCACTGATAAAAACAGTGCAAATAGTTCTGTCTCATTGGATAACAGTGAAGTGGAAATAAATATAGTTAAATTTATGAAATAAAATTAAATAGCATTTTTTGGGAAGGTAAGTCTGGCCAGTTATACAGCAACACGAGTCAGACGAGTCTGAAGATCTGAGCTGAATTTGGTGAAACATTAAAGTTCTAGTCTGTGCCAATTACTCTCATAATAAATAATAATAATGTTACCCGTATTTTTCGGTATAAGTTGCATCAGTCCAAAAATACATCATGATGAGGAAAAAAACATATATAAGTCGCATTTATTCAGAACCAAGAGAAAACATTACCGTCTACAGCTGCGAGAGGGCGCTCTGGGGTAGGCTACAGGAGCACTGAGCAGCACAGAGCTAATTTTACTATTTTTATTTAGAAATGTAACTATATTAATTTTTACAATTATTTATTAATGTCACACACATATACCTAGTGCCTTATGACTTAAAATATGAGAGTGGTAAATGTTACAGACATGGAACTGTTCAGTCTATTATTGATTTTTATTTCCACTTCACTTTTATCCAAAGAGACAGAACTATTTGCACTGTATTTATCAGTGGGACAATATTCATGCAATATTACAACCTAGAAATAATTTGCAGGTCTCAGCAGCATGAATTATGTGCCCAGCTACATCTGATTAAAATATTATGCTAATTAACAGTGAGCGGTGGTTTCAGACATTACAGTGCTTCACTCGCACTGACTATTATTCTGCCAGAAAGAATGAAAAGACCGAGCTGAAGGTTGAGCGATTCGACCAATCAGATGAAAACAGCGTTTCAGCTCCGCCCACAAGTGCGAATGAAATATTGAAGCCATAAACCGAAATTATCAAAACGTACACGGACCAACTGTCTTGTCCATGTTCTCTCACTTGAATCCTCTTCTTGAGATTTGAGTCTCTGACCTTCTGCAAGCCCCGCTTTGTTAACGCAGTGATTGACATGGCGAGAGGGGGCGGACAAGTGATCGGCTCGGAATGCATTTTCAATGTGCACATTGAATCTTGCTACATTCATTGCGGAACATTGAATGAAAATGCAATCGTAAGTGTCTTGACTGTGAGTGTTAATGCATTTAAGAAAAATAGCATTTAAATGATCATTTTGCCACAGTTTTTGCTTGAACATGTTATACATATCTAATCATTTCTGTAATACATTTTCATTTTAATTTTGCAACTTATAAAGCGTTACAATTAGTATTCATTTTACATATTAAAACTGGTGTATGAAATGGCAAATTAAAATTGTGTTATTTAATTTTCATTTTCATTTTGCACCAAACGTTGCACAAATGTATTGGAATATGTAAATGTAAATACAGAAATGCATTGTCATTTTACATATTGCATTGTCATTTTGAATGTTACATCCCAAACTGAATAATGCTACTCATATGCTTCCATAGAATACTAATGGGTAGCTCTCTCCAGATATTTTACTACTTTACTAGTAAACACCTCCATGGCTCATGCCTCAATGGTTGGTCCCTCTGTGGCTGGTCCCTCTATGGCTCATGTCTCAGTTGGATGGTTCCTCCAAGTAAGTGCTTATGCTAACCAATCAAACCTTGACCTCCTTGATAGGTATTCATTATAGACCTTAGGCCTTATTCATAAAACACAAGCAGGTCCAATTCCTGTGTAACTTATTCATAAATCAATTTCTATTCATCTGAATGCACGGAACACATTTCAAGAAAGAAGTTGGAAATTGCATATTCACTTAATTCCAAATAAAATCATTTGAATGCATGGCACATTTTATTTAGAAGTTTATAAACTTCCAGCACTTATTGTATGGCAACATCTCAAAGCATGTCAGAGCATTCAAAAGCCAAAATCTGACCTTGAGGTAGTGACGGCCTCTACTGTACGCTCTTTGTACATTTTCAATATCAGACAAAACAGCCACATACTGTATATTGGCTTCACAGTCAATTAGGTATTAATCTTGCTGCGTTTGTCTCGAAACCAATTTGTTTGACACCCCTCACCTCCTGTATCCTTCCTTTCCTCTAGCCTCTGCTTCACTATTATCAGTCTGTTTCACTCTGTATTTTACTACTAAACACATGCAAGTCCTTGACTATTTTCCATGGGAATATTACGTTTTCAAATTCAGAACCAATTTCTTTAATTTCCCTCTCAAGGACGAGGCACAATCTGCCGCTGGCTCCATAACCCTCCCTTGTCTTTGCTTCTGAAAGCAGCTCATGTTTGCTGCTTTACTCAATCTTGTGTTTGATTGTCAACAGCAGCAGGTCTATTTTTTTATTCTCAGATGTAAGATATCAAAAACAAATCTGTGCTCATTCATATGCTTAGTCTGCTACCATTTTGTTAGCCATGTGGTACAAATGTGAAAAGAATATCAAAAAGGCTTTTCTCAGTAGTGCGTTTCTCAGAGCAGATTTACATTTATACACATTTAATGCAACAATAATATTTGTGAAGAAGATCATTTCAATAGCCTGCTTTATTTGTAAATATGTCATGTGTTATGTGTTATGTCATTTGGTCAAGTGGTAGAGCATTGTTTTAGCAAGCGCAAGGTTGTGGGTTCGAATCCAAGGGAACACATGTTAGGAAAAATTGTTAGACTGAATGTGATGTAAGTCGCTTTGGATAAAAGCGTCTGCTAAATGCATAAATTTAATTTAAAATGTATTTCACAGTATGTTCTTACTGTAACTGCAAAAAAAAATATTTCTGACATCAAACTAACAATAAAATCAAATTATATCCTGACATTTATTCCTAAATGTATTTTTGCTAGAATTCAAACGTCACCACCAGAAATGCTTGATGGGGAAGATCCTCCTTGATTCTGCTACCTTATCATGGTGGAGGGGTTCGAGTGCCCAAATGATCCTAAGAGCTATGTTGTCAAAGTCAAAGTCACCTTTATTTATATAGCGCTTTAAACAAAATACATTGCGTCAAAGCAACTGAACAACATTCATTAGGAAAACAGTGTCAATAATGCAAAATGATAGTTAAAGGCAGTTCATTATTGAATTCAGTTATGTCATCTCTGTTCAGTTAAATAGTGTCTGTGCATTTATTTGCAATCAAGTCAACGATATCGCTGTAGATGAAGTGACCCCAACTAAGCAAGCCAGAGGCGACAGCGGCAAGGAACCGAAACTCCATCGGTGACAGAATGGAGAAAAAAACCTTGGGAGAAACCAGGCTCAGTTGGGGGGCCAGTTCTCCTCTGACCGGACGAAACCAGTAGTTCAATTCCAGGCAGCAGCAAAGTCAGATTGTGCAGAAGAATCATCTGTTTCCTGTGGTCTTGTCCTGGTGCTCCTCTGAGACAAGGTCTTCAAAATGTTGTCCTAGTGTCTTTCAAAGCAAACAGGTCCTAGGTGACTGGTCAAACTAAGAGTGGTTCAGAAGCCCTTTATGAAGCCTTTAAAAACAAGGACTCCGACGTCGCCTGGCATGGTGTAGCCGGGGCCCCATCCTGGAGCCAGGCCCAGGGTTTGGGCTCAAATGCGAGCACCTAGTGGCTGGCCTCCCCTCACGGGGCCCGACCCAAAAGAGCAAACAAACGACCTCCTGTGGACCCACCATCCGCGGTTAATGAGAGTCACTTCCCTGCACCTTTGAGTCAGGGATAGGCCTCTCACTGTCGCCTTTGCTTACGGGCCGAATGGCAGTGTAGAGTACCTGGCCTTCTTGGGGTCTCTGGGTGGGGTGCTGTAAATTGCTCCGACCGGGGACTCCATCGTTCTACTGGGGGACTTCAACACTCATGTGGGCAATGACAGTGACACCTGGAGGGGCGTGATTGGGAGGAACGGCCCCCTGATCTGAACCCGAGTGGTGTTCTGTTATTGGACTTCTATGCAAGTCCCAGTTTGTCCATAACGAACTCCATGTTCAAGCATAAGCATGTCTATCAGTGCACGTGGCACCAGGACATTCTATGCCCGGATATCGATGATCGACTTTGTGGTCATTTTGTCCGACCTCTGGCCATATGTCTTGGACTCTCGGGTAAAGAGAGGGGCAGAGCTTTCAACTGATCACCACCTGGTGGTGAGTTAGATTCGATGGCGGTGGAGGAAGCTGGACAGACTTGGCAGACCCAAACATATTGTGAGGGTCTGTCGGGAACGTTTGGCTGAGTCCCCTGTCAGAGAGATCTTCAACTCCCACATGCGGCAGAGCTTCGACCAGATTCCGAGGGAGGCTGGAGACATTGAGTCCAAGTGCACCATGTTCTCCACCATGGTCTCCGGTGCCTGTCTAGGCAGCAATCCCTAAACCCGGTGGTGGACACCGAAATTAAGGCATGCCGTCAAGCTGAAGAAGGAGTCCTACCAGGCCCTGCTGGCTTGTGGGACTCTTGAGGCAACTGACGGGTACCGGCGTGCCAAGCGGGCCGCAGCCTGGGTGGTTGTGGAGGCAAAAACTCTGGTCTGGGAGGAGTTTGGTGAGGCCATGGAGAAAGACTATCGGTTTGCCTCGAAGAGATTCTGGCAAATTGTACGGTCCCTTAGGAGAGGGAAGCAATGCCCTGCCAACACTGTTTACAGTGGAGATGGGCAGCTGTTGACCTCAACAGGGGATATTGTTGGATGGTGGATGGAATACTTAGAGGTTCTCCTCAACCCAACTGACATGTCATCCATTGAGGAAACAGAGGCTGAGGGCTCAGAGGTGGATTTGTCCATCACCAAAGCTGAAGTCACCGAGGTAGTTAAGAAGCTTCACAGTGGCAAGGCACCAGGGGTGGATGAGATCGGCCATGAGTGCCTCAAGTCCCTGGATGTTGTGGGGCTGCCTTGGTTGACACGCTTCTGCAGCATTGCATGGCGGTCAGGGACAGTGCCTCAGGAATGGTAGACCGGGGTGGTTGCCCCTCTTTTCAAGAAGAGAGACCGGAGGTTGTGTCTCTTGAGGAGCTCGGCCACTCGTGAGGAGTTCAGAGTAAAGCCGCTGCTACTCCACATTGAGAGAAGCCAGGTGAGGTGACTCGGGCATCTGTGGGCGTGTCCCACAGAGAGGAGGCTCAGGGCAAGACCAAGGATACGCTGGAGGGACTATGTCTCTTAGCTGGCCTGGGAACGCCTCTGTACCCTCCGGAAGAGCTGAAGGAATTGTCTAGGGAAAGGGAAGTCTGGGCATCTCTGCTAAGACTGCAGCCCCCGCGACCCGGCCTTGGATAAGCGGAGGAAGAAGAAGTAGAAGGAGAAGATCCACTCAGATATATAGAAATTACTATTGTTTCAGAATCTCTCTGAATTAAGTGCTATGAATTATGAATATGTCCCCGGCTTATTAATTAATTCCCCCATTGTAGTTCAATTGTGCTCATGTTGTACTAATTAATTCTCTTGTATTAATTTAGTACAACATGGCCACAAATTAACTAAAATGAGGGAATTAATTGATAAAACATGACCATGAATTAATAAGCCTATGTATGTGTGTGTGTGTGTGTGTTTCTTCCACATTTTCTGTGTTTTCAGTGGATGATCTCTCCATGGCTTGTGGCTCAATGGCTGGTCCCTCTGCGGATGGTCTCTTCATGGCTCGTGCCTCAATGGCTGGTCCCTCCATGGCTCGTGCCTCAACGGCTGGTCCATCCATGGCTCGTGCCTCAATGGCTGGTCCCTCCATGGCTCGTGCCTCAACGGCTGGTCCATCCATGGCTCGTGCCTCAATGGCTGGTCCCTCCACGGCTCATTATGTTTGCTCATGTCTTACCTATAATGCTTATGTCTTACCCAAGAGGGCCCCATATTAGTGATGGGAAGTTTGGATAATTTTACTGACTCTCTCCTTTGATCTCGTTCATCAAAGTAAACAAATCTTCAAGTTTACTTCCATCATTTAAGTGGAATTAAACATTATAATTTTACCAGCCAAATTCCCAGTAAACATCTACCTACGCAATCTTGATAATACTCCAAATTACAAAATCATAATAATGCAGCCAATTTTTTTTTATAGGGAACATAAATAATTACTTTACCTTTAGACTCTTTCATTCATTTGTCACGTGACAGATGCAATGAATAGATCATTCATGAATGACCCATCACTACCTCATATGTATTTTCCCATTCACAAACCATACAGAGATTACCCATGTGGGTACTACCTCTTTGACCAAGAGGGACCCAAATGTTATTCCCCATTTTGAACCCATATAGGTTGCCTTTGTGTGTACTACCTTGGGCCAGTGTAGGCAGCCTATATGGGATTAAATGTATTTGCCCCTGTCTAACCCATTTGTTAAACCCATATGGGCCCCATTTGTGTTGCCCATTTAAAGCCCATGCATGCACTCATTTCCCATTTGTGACCCCAACTAGGACCCACATAGGGATACCATCTGTTTTTGCCCATATGGGACCTACTTAGTTGACCCAGGTGCATCAAATAGTATATCCTACAAAACATATGCAAATATTTATTTATTTTTTCTATTTTTTTTACATTTTGCCTAAAAGTTAAATAAATTGTTCCATTTAATAAAAAAAAAAAAAAAATAAAGAAATAAAAATTCTTACAATTCATATGTCAAGGTTTACAGAATTAATATTGGGAATATGACAATGGATATTTTGTTTTTCTTGCAAAGTGATTAAATGCTAATTGAACAATTATGCCAATCAGAATCCATCTGACTTTAAAGTGCTTGAGCATTTAAAGCGGAATAAAACAACTGCAGTGCAAACTTAAATTAAACAGAATGTATCGTGCTTTGGTATGGGCACTAATATAGTTATTGTCATAGCTGTCCTTGTAGTTATAATTTCTGGTGTAAACAGGCCTCACAGTAACTTGTATTCAAAATGAGTTAGAATTTGGATTTCATTTTTAGAAAGTGCCCTCTTATATAAACCTGTTCCTCTAATGCTTCATGATAACATAGCTACATCAGATCATTGTCTTGGTAATACATGGACTTGTGTAAATCCCCTCCCAGCAGATCACAATGCAGCAAACATGCTGGCCACTATAATTCAGCAAAACATCTTTTCTCGTCTGTGCACATAGAGAAAGTAAAGCCTGCACCAGCATGTGCTGTCAGTGCTATCCAGTCTTCTGCTGGGGTAGCTGCTGGTTTTGACAGAAACCAGCAAGCAGTTTCTGTAGACTTCTCATTATTATTCGCATCTCCCCCTTCTAGAACTGCAGGTAGAACTTTGATGATGATTTCACTTGACAGAGGACACAAAATGCGGGTTGACATAATACAGCTCCTTAAGAGCATTATTTTTGACTCAGCGCAGTGTATAATTAATGTCCTAAAGTAGAAAAGCACACATATGAGCACATGGCATTACAGTTTTGTATTGTTATAAAAAGGGCAAATGTAGTAACTTCTAATGTAATAACTAAGCACATACTGTAATAACTGCATGTAATGTAATAAGTATTGCATTATTAATGTAATAAAATTGTCATAATCTTATAATTTTGTCAAAATATAAAATCTTTAATAAGAGAATGTAATAATAATTTTTACATTGTGAAAAATGTATTATATGCATTATAACCAAATAATAATACAATACAGTTTTTGAGAGAGAGAGGAAAAAAAAGTCAGGTAATGTACAAATGTTATAAAAACTGTAAACATAAGCTATTTTAGTTCCCCTCACTCCACAACAAACCCTTTTAATGTGATTGTATTCAGAACAGAACAAGAACAAATATATATACACATAATTAGTGGAAACCCTTGTTTTTTTTTTGTTTTGTTTTTACGTAAAACTTACAATTTGTTTCTGGGTTAAAGAAACTCAGAATGATGGAGCACATCGTAATCGTACAATTAGTACGACTTTTTATAAAAATGTTGGGTTTCCAATGTATCTTAATAGGCCTAATTTTCTTTTTATGGATTATCTTATTTTACATAAATGTATTTTTACGTTTTGCGCTCTTTTTTATTTTAATTTTTTTATTTAAAGATATTTATAATATTTTAAACAATTATGTTGTACATTTTGTGCGGGTGTTAATACATTATTAGTTGCCATTATTAGTTACATAATTACTTTATG
Source organism: Carassius carassius (assembly GCF_963082965.1). Classification (NCBI taxonomy): domain Eukaryota; kingdom Metazoa; phylum Chordata; class Actinopteri; order Cypriniformes; family Cyprinidae; genus Carassius; species Carassius carassius. The sequence goes on along the minus strand of NC_081778.1, from coordinate 4,904,023 downwards.
TAAAAAAAATATTACATTGGAAAAATATTATTATATTAAGATCTGAAGATTTTATTACAGTTTTGAGAAAATTATAACATTATGAACATTTTTTTTTTGTTGTTGTTTTTTTTTTGCAATATGATTTGCCAAGGGTCAGTGGGTTCCCAAACTCGGTCCTGTAGAGTTTAGCTCCAGCCTGACTAAGCACACCAGCCTGGGGGTTTCTAGTATAAGATCTTGATTTGCTGGTTCAGGTGTGTCTAATTGGAGATGGATCTAAACTCGGCAAATCATTTGCAAAAAAAGAAAAAAGAAAAAAAAAAGTCATATTAAAACAAATAAACAATTCAAAGTCTCAGCTAAAAGAATCAGCCTAATGCATGGTGGATGATGCATGAAATAATACAAATATTAAAGACTACTCAGGTGAACACAGGTAATCAATATTTCTGATAGTACTGTTCCAGATTTGATAAGACCTCTGTAGAGTTCACTGCATTGTGCTTTTGACAGCAGAAAGGCATTATTACATATTTATAGTTCATTATAATTTAAAAATGGCAGGGGGTAATGTCACCGCTCACCTCTGGATGTGGGCAGGGGACTGATGCAGGAAGGAGCAAGTCATTAAGCATGTCAAATCAAATCAACCCTGAAAGGAGGCATTATGCTCCCTAATGGAGATTTAAACCTCCAGCCGTCAGCAGTCTGTACAGCTGCTTTACCTGGGCACACCCGACTCCTTCCACCCTCATTCTGCTGTTTCGCATTATTATAGAACCCAAGCAATCACAACAGCTGCATTTCCACTGTCAGGCCAAAAGCGTGTGCCTACATGGAACGACCAGCTTGGACTACATCCCTCTACTTCCTTCATTAATGACGTCTCTAGAACCATTTTTTAACTAACCTCTGCCCACAGGAATACACAAAAAGGGGGCATGGTCTTGTTGCGCTCCCATGGAAAAGAAGGAAGAGTTGCGTTTGTAGAGTGTGTTTGTCGCCATGTCGTCGAAACGCTGTTATTTTCATCTCTGAGTCCAATAATCTTTGTTTGGCCTTCCCAGGGATGCTGTACTTAGAGATCAATGGTTACAATTTATGTTAAACTCGGTTCCCGAAAATTCTAATCCACATGTAAAACTATGTGCAGCACATTTTGCTGAGGACAGCTTCCTCAATCTCAATCAGTTTAATGCTGGATTCGCACAAAGATTATTCTTGAAAGATGGAGCAGTTCCCTCTTTGTCTGGAGAAGGCGTTGTTTATGGACCACAACCGGTAAGTGTATTTTATTATTTAAGTTGGTGCGTTTAACAGTTTCTGTAACTTACAGTGAAAACAGCGGTATACAGATAAGTGAATTGTGTGAAAAATACGGAGTTTTTTTACACGCGAAACATGAACACGTCATATTGCACACTGTAAACACAATCAAAGCTTTTAAAAAAACACCTTTAAAGACTTTTCAAATAATTTTAACTCAAAACTCACTTTTATACAGCAAATGAGTGTTTAAAATAATTCTGTTTGAGATGTGGATTATGATCACCATACAAGGCAGAAATATATATAAGCGGTGCAAAGGACTACGCACACTAGACGTTACCATATAAACATGGTTAATATGACCACTTGAAGAAATCAAAAATCAGCCTCTCGTTCTCTATCACAATCGTGCATTTATTTAGTAACATATTTTATCTGTCATTAGTCTCTTCTTGAGACTTAAACTCTGCGTGTGTCATATTATATATAATATTTTTTGTTCGGGAGCACCCTCTGCTACACAAGTCGTAGGCTTTATTTGATGGAAAAAAATCTGTGATGTATAAAATATGATGTATACTGTGACTACAAAAATAAACAGAAACAGACTCGACTGAATAGGCTGTGTCCTCTTTCTTTTATTAAATAACACTTCTGCTTTATTTCTGTGTGACAAATTTTTCAATCCTGCTAAATTAATTAATTATATGATCAATGTATCACTTAGGCTATTGTAAATCATCGTTGATTTTGGATTTAAATATTTAACAAAGCATGCAAACAAACGGTGGCTTTAATAATGTTCGTTTTGTGATTGCATTAGTTCCAGTGACTTTCTGTTTATTTTTCTGTTAAATCTTCTCTTTTTTCAGCCTGTACCAACTCTCCTAGCAAAAAAGAAAACAATTGTTCTGAAAGAAAATCATTTGCCATTTTGATAGATTATACTTTGAACTGATGATTTAAGGAATTGTTTTCTTGATAATTCTTATCATGAACCTCAAATGTTTAGCATCCCCAAAGAATCCACTTCTAAACCTCTGTAGATCAAACTGTTCATTGTCTTCTAACAAAACATGAAGAAAGCTAATATTCTTACTTTTCAATAATTTGTTTGTGAATGTGGCATGTTAAAATATTAATAAGATACAAAGAGCCAAGCAAGCAGTAGTTTTAAAATACTGTGTCTTATTGGACTACTAACAAACTAAAACTCTTCCTAGAGACTCAGATAACCATGAAGGTTTTTTTTTTTTTGAGTCAAACCTTGCTCATTGCTATGCATAAATCTAAAAGCAAAACCTAATCCAGTTTATTGATTTGTTTTTCCTTTCTTTACATTTTCCTCTGTTGTCATAGTCCCTTATTCTAATCATCATCACCTTCATCTGCCTTGGATTGACAGTGAAAACTCTCTAATTATCACACTGTGCCACGCATCAATCATGTTTCCCACAGATCTTGTGAAGCTACTGTAATGACGATGAGGAGAATCCATTTGACCTGTCTAAGAGATAATTAATTATCCAATTACTTCTCTCTATCCGACTGTGCTGCCTTGATAACTTCAAAGCTGTTTACACCTGACTATCTTCTCCAAGATAACAAAAGATCTCTCTGCTTCATAATCACCCAGCAGACTGGCCAGTCTGCCTCAGATCTTACTTTTGCTTTTTTCAGAGTAGTACTCTGGGCATCAAAGATGAAAGAGAAATTGCAGACATTTTTTTAAAGGAATAGTTTACCCAAAAAATGTAATGCCTGTCATCATTTACTCACTGTAATGTTGTTAAAAACACGTAAGACTTTCTCTCTCTTATTTGAAACTGAAAAGGACCTTTAGCAGGGTGATCCTGTTATTCTTTTATTCAGTGAAAGTGAGAGGGTATTAAGACTACTGTGCTCCAACAATTACTATAGAAATAGTATAAGTAGTTTGTACAGCACACGTGCTGTTCATTTCAAGTCTTCTGATAGATTGGAGAAACAGATGCAATTTAAACTGTTAAACTTGTGCTCAGAACTTTGCTTCTACAAATCTAATGCAAGATCACACAAACCGCTTAAAATGAATTGGGCAATCATTCATGTCGCTTTTTTTCTTATTTCTTCTTCTATTTAAGTTTACAAAAGTGTACTATAAGCACAACAAATGTAAACTCTGATTACACAACTAGCTTATATCTTTTGTATTGCTACTATATTTTGCTTACCTTCGTTTGCTCTATCAAGCCTGAATTGGACGGGACTAGTTTTCTAGGGAGAAACACAACATGTAAGATTCATAAACTTTTGTCGGTAACAGAGCTTATTTTCCACAATAATACAAATGACAACTGATAAAAACTATTTGGTTTTTGAGGGGAAACTAAGGTGATGAACTTTCAGTTTGGCCAACGAAAAATATGTTGGTCTACAATAGAGGTCTTCACGGGTTGCCAGATCACAAGTTTCTGCGGGAGCCTTCTTGATCATCAGGCATGGCATTGCACTGCAAGGAATTTTATGGATGTCTGGCCAGGTCCCCCTGAGGGGCTTCCTGGCCGCTTTGCTGTTGCTGACGCATTAAGCGGGAAGTGGAGTTGGCAGTTACGGAAGTCTTCTTTTATATGCTACCTCAGGTGGTGCTCCCCTAACCAGAGGTTTGTAAATTTGAGTTTGCCTCTCCTCTGCGGTTCAGCACCTCTTTGATGCTTAGGAACCTTTAGGTACACATGCTAAGCTCTGTGTACTTTCTGAAATCCACGTAAGTGGTAAGTGTGCACACAAGACTCTGCGCACTTTCTGAAATCCTGTACGGTAAGGGTTATGTGCTCAGTTTCATTCCCTTTCTTGAGATGGTTAGACCTTGGTTCCTTGGACTCCACTCAGCCAGTGTGTATTTATTTATACACTTCAAGCATCGCTTCCCTCAACATGAGGGGCTATTTGGGTGGTTCTCGAGGTAGTTTAGCAGTGCTCCCCTTTACCAAAAAGGGTCACCTATGAGAGTGCTACTCTCTTTCTGAGTTCGGAGTTCTCCTCTCATGTGAGATTGAGTTCTCTTTTCTTTCCACAGAGCACTCCAGATTATTTCCACAGGTCGAGTTGATGACTCTCATACATATTGTTTTGGGATGCACCAATCCATCTATGAGCTGCTCTATGAGAGTGCCATGAGAGCCCCCTCCTTAGAACACTATTTAAAACCCATGTTACCGAAGTGTGCATGTGAAGTCTTTGCACACTTTCTGAAATCCACACAGTAGTAAGTTCGCACACGAGTTCTCTGTGTTCTTTCTAAAATCCTATATGGTAAAGGGGCTTCGCGCAGTTGCTTCGTGACTTTTCTTGAGTTGGTAAAACCCCCATTCATCTTGGGTGCCACTCCACCTATGTATCCTTGGATACCTATCTAAACAGGGTGTTGCTACTAGGGATCTGTTGAGACAGCTCCTTCAGCAAGCTTATGCAAGAGCAAGCGGTAGCCCCTGTGTGACAGGCAAGACTTAGTATAAAATGCTAGTTTCTTAGCCGTATCCCTTTAAAGGAATCTTTCTTGATTCCAAGCCTTCAGCTCTATCCCGGGCTGATGCCCTAACAAATAAGTTGGGTATGCAGCCTATGCCTTTGGCCGTAAGGGGTAATGTTATGGACAGCTGTCTAAAATTCCCAGGGGCAACTCCCATGGAAATGGTAAAGTTGGTACTTAGTGTTCCCCATGATTTTGGCCTGTACTCCCCTCAGCATGGCAGCGTGGGTATTCTGTTCCCCATAGCGACCCCTAGAGGATGCAGTTCAAAGTTCCCTTGAAAGGGAACCTCCCAGGTTACGAATGTAACCATGGTTCCCTGAGTAGGGAATGAGACACTGCGTCCTCTAGCTCCCTGCCATGCTTCGGACGGATGCTTCAGACGAAGAAGTGAATAACGTGGTCTCCCGGCGCCTATTTATCCATATTCGTGTCGGTAGTGACATCAGGGTCTGTCGCTGGCCAACTCGTTCGTGTTTTTTCAATGTATGCTCCAGGCACGGGTCACGACGAGGTGTTCCCCATAGTTACCTCTAGAGGACGCAGTGTCTCGTTCCCTACTCAGGGAACCATGATTACATTCGTAACCTGAGATGTTTATTTTGATAGTCCACTTAAGACATTCTACTAACAACATATCGACTACCAGTCATTAGATTATTAGTACACTGTCTGCTTAATATTTGCTAACATTTTATTTTGATGTTTCCCAACAATACCTAAACTTTTTGATGTTTCCCCACTTATAAACCTAAACCTACCCTAACAGTCTACTAATATTCTAATGAGAATTAGTTGACAGTCACGTGGTATTGTGGTGATTTAAGTGCTCGAAATGATTGTGCTCAGACTCAGTAGTCTGTCCAGTTTAATGAAGCTTGTTACAGTGGCTAGTGTTACAGGGTTAGTGTTAAAACAACTGGTGTAACTTCTTGTGTAACATTTAATAGAAGGATGGTTTTGCATGGAAATCTGCAAAGAAGTAAAGTCAAATATATTGGAGTATGAATTATTGAATTATTATTATTATCTAAGCATTAACTGTACATCTTTGTGAGAGCTCCCCCTAATGATTTGGCTGTATTAAATCGATGTATAGATCTTGCATTCCAACTTAGTGGCTCTGGTTTTACTGTGTGTGTCGTGGAGAAGGAATGCGACACTCATGCAGTCATGGCCGCCACGCCAGAATCTTCAGCTGTTATGGCCACCATGTCACATTCTCCAGCTATCATGTCTATAACGTTAGAGTCTCCCGCCATCAGGACTGTCATGTCAGAGTCTCCTGTTGTTACTCTCATCATGCCAGAACCTGTAACCATTTGGTCGATACTCTGGACCTGGGGAAGACTATCCATGGGTGTTTGGGGCTGATTACCAGTTTGGCAGACTTTCTGCTAAAATTAGTATGGGTGACTAGCATCCCCAGCTAGACAGTCTCAAGTGAAGTGGTTTCATAGCTTTCAAGTCATGCCGTCTCAATCCTGCCAAGTCCTGTGGTTTCAGTGCTCCTTTGTCCAGTGGTCCCAAGTTTGTGGATCCCAGAGGTCCTGCTGCTATTGGCTGTGCTTCCTGTGAGGGATAGTGCCATCCTGTGTGTTTGGGCCACACACTGTGCTCCAGATCATCCCAAGGTGGTGGCGTCCACTCTGGATATTCCTGAGGCGACAGTGTTCATTCCAGATCCTCCTGAACTCTCCTGTCATGACCTCAAAGGATGACCATGAATTTTCAGTCTGTCTTGTTACAACCACAGAGGTAATCCTTAAACTCTCTTAAACCCCTGTCTACTCGGACACGTCCACAGAGTGCATTCCCAAATTTAGAGCCTGTCCTGTAATGGCTATCAATGCCATCAAAGTCTCTGTGTTCATTGTCCCAGCTCTGTCCTGGTAGTTTCCAGGCTCATCTGGCTCCAGCGTGACTTTCTGCTCTACCTTGGTGGTCTCCACCTCCGCTTGCTCTGCCGTGGTGTTTGTCAACTCCATCTGTTCTGCCATGGTGGTCTTCAGCTTTGCCTACTCAGCCATGATCATCTTCAACTCCATATGCTTTGCTATTGAGGAATGCATTCCCATCTGCTCTAGCTCAGTGGTCTAAAGCTCTGTGTTTGTCTTCAGATCTGCCTGCTCTGTTGAGGGGGTCTTCAGTCCCATCTGCATCGCGCTGGGGGATCCCAGCTCCGCCCTGGGTTCTGCTGGCTTTACTTTGTTTCCAGGCTCACCTCTCGCACTTGGCATCCCTCCCCTGTTTTGCCTCCACCTCCCTCCTGCTTTGTGTTTGGAGCATCAGGAAGCTGCTGCTTTGAGGGGAGGGCACCAAATCAGCACATAAGAATGATTTCTGAAGGATAATGTGACACTGAGGACTGACAACTGTTTTTTATTTTTTTTATTTTTCACAATTTAATTTTACTGTATTTATGACAAAAAAGAGTAATAAAGACTTTAAAACAAGTAAAAAAAAAATCAGAATTATTCCAGACTTTGAACCTGTTCCGTATAGCTAATATTATATTTGTAACTAATCACACAGTGTAACATAGGCTTCTGCAACAACAAAATGTATATTTGTACAGGGATTCATGCATTATTGTCCTTTATTTCAAATATGTTTGCAGTGATATATGTTTGTAACAAAAGTAAATGTTAGTAAATGGTTGCAGAATTTTCATCTTTGGGTAACATATTCCTTTAAACTTTAAAAGTCCCAGAACATTCATTCTACACAATACAATTCAAAACAGTTGTAACACTGAGAGTTCAAAGGGAAGCAAGATTCTTTGACATCGGGTTGGAGGTATGGACTGACCTGATCAATATGTGGAGCAAACGGCAAAGCACTTAAGAGGAATTCACAGCACAATATAAAGTCCAGTGCATCTAAGCCAATGTCAAACAGAGGTGAAGCGAATTCATACTCGCAAACACATTTAACTCTTTGACATGATGACCTGTAGACTCTGTGAAGCACTGATGTGTATTTATGACTGATAGCAAGCAAGAGTTATGTTATATTTTAGGAGAAAAATATAACACGTGTACATATATATATATATATATATATATATATATATATATATATATGCTCGCAAACATGGAGACTGAAATAGCAGTGAACAATTTCAATAATTTTATTGAAGTAGAAGAAAAATATGTAAATTTCTACACACAGACAATAAACACTTTTTAAATGTACATATTAAGAGCATATGTTCATTTACATCACTGTTAACTTATTTTGCATGGGTTGATTGTGAATCACTGCCCTCAGCTCTGCATTTTACTTTGATCTAAAGCCCACTGGTCAACATGAATACAGTATCCACCCACAGAAAATCTCAACTCTGCTTTTCAGTGGCATCTAAACCAGTGGTTTTCAAACGGTTTTGATATGAAGTGGTCACCCAACACAGTACCCAAATGATTATCATATAAAATTTTCTACTTTCATCCTCTTGGCTGCCAATGTTTATAACCACTGAAAGTGCACCAGTGTGGGAGTGGGGGACAATCTGATACCTTGGCAGGGTATTTTTATTATTTATTTTTTTTCGTTCACGTGGAGCATAATGTCAGCTTTAGTGAGTTTGACAAGATGAATATAAGCATATTTAAAAATGCATATTAGCATACTTTGTGCCTTAGTTTAATAGTTGGTATTAGGAGTATGCTCCAAATACTAAGTATGAGAAATAGCAACAGTGATGTTTGTTTTAGTACAAAACTTAAATATTCACAATAGTGAGTGGCAGTTTTTTAGGATTGGGAATATTGAATATTAAAGGCATATAGACACCTTTGGGGATTTTTAAATATATATATATATATTTGAATTATATCATAAAAATGAAAGTTGAAGCCTTACCGTTAACTGAATATTAAAATGGTAATTTTCTCACACAGGCTTAGCCTCCCACAGTAAAGTAAGGTCATGGACAAGTCTTTCAGCATGACTGATATAAACCTGATCAAAAAGAATATAGCTGTGAAATTTTGTGTGTGAAGTGACCCTTGTTCAAGTAAAAGTCTGACAATGTAAATTACTGGATGGCAGCAGAAGTATGACCAAACAGTCTAACAGCATGTCAAAAGCAATTCATATAAGAGAACACACTCTGCATATTTAACGTTCTTTAAAACTATACAATCTGGCAATGTTTATTCACGGCACCTATCATCCTCCCAGCCACATACAGGGAGCAAGCAAGAAAAATATAAAGAGCGAGAGCTGCTCCTGTAACAAGAATACCAGAACATGTTAAGACTGTTGTCTGATCATGGTAAGCATCTGTGAGCACTGCAGTATGTGTCCTTTGGGGCGTCTCCATAAGGGGAGCTTGTGTACCTGCTGGCTTGCTTATTGTGGATATTTGGTTTTGCATGAACATCACAAATCAAGTAGCATCCTTTATATATAACTGATTATAACTATTCTGAAAATAAATTACAATTTTAAAATTTCAATTAAATTAATTAATTTAGCAGACACTTTTATCCAAAGCGACTTACAGTGCATTCAGACTAACATTTTTTACCTAACATGTGTTCCCTGGGAATCAAACCCACAACCTTGCGCTGCTAATGCAATGCTCTATCTAGTATGTGGGTTGTGAACTAATGACTAGGGCAATATTAAAATTAATTCATTTCGCAGACGCTCCAAAAGGGTGTCATTGAAGTGCTCTCCATTCCAGTGAAATCACAAAATGAAATGCAAACAAATACGCTACTGACAAACAGATACTATTTTGATTTGGTAATAAAAACTAATTAAAAAAAGTCTGACCTCTGTCAGTCTCGAGTTCCTTCTCCTTTATTCGTCGGCGTGAAAGTGCCCTTCTGGTGTGATCTAGGTGTCTTTTCTGTGTGATCCGCGATTTGTACCAAGGGGTCACACAAGAGGGTATGGAGAGCCATAATTTTTTTGAAAAGCACAATAACATGAAAAGTACAATCTTTATCTGTTCCATCTGTCCATTGGGGCACATGATGAATCGCACGCTTATACACCATAAGTCTGAATGTATACTCTATTTTGTCGAGCTTATTCTAGTTCCCCCTGCTTCTTGGACTCTTTCAATCTTTTTGCTTGGCTGTCATGGTGACATGTTTGGTTCGCATCTGTCCCAGCTTCGGATGAGCCCCCATGCTGAGTCGCTCTAGCTCTGGATGCTGCGTTGCCATGGAGAGCAGCTTGCAGTTACAATAGCACTGTCGTAATGGGCAGGTGATATCAAAACTGCACTTTTGCCGACTGCCAAGGGCCTCATGCACACTGTGGTAATAGTGAGCAGAAAATGATGCGCAGCACATTGTAACATGCTTGGTCGTGTTCGTCTGCTGATAAAATGCTGAGTTTAAGCAGAATAAATGAAATCTGGAATTATGTAGATTTTTGAGTGAAGTCAGTGTAATATGTACTTATTAAAGAGAGCTGTTTATTATAGAGGCATGGATTATATACCACTGCAATGGAGTGCTGTATGTTTGTAGGCCAAAACCCAAAAATGAGTTAGCATTTTATCACTTTCGGTTCCATTATTTTTTGAATGGGTTTTTTTTGGTAATTGCCTGAAATAAGGTCTGTGGAGAACAAAAGCTCAAGATATTTTCACTTTTTATTCTACAACATAAAATACATCACTATTACGTTAAGTCAAATTTTGAAGAAATGTTTAAATATATATATATATAGACTGTAAAAGTTGTCAGAAGCTTAATAGTGGTGATGTTTAAGCCATTTGACCGTGGCAACACAAAACAACAACAGTTAGCTTTGTTTGAAATAAAAAGCATACTTTAATATTTATGTCCACCTGTAAAATCCAAAGATTGTGCAGTTTACTCAGTTATTACAAGTACATAAACAAATCTGAATCCAAAATCATAATGGTTAATCAGAATAAATAGATTTAAATATCTACATTTTGACCTCAATCATTAGTAAAGATATGGTACATTCCTAAAATGATGTGTCTTCCCTTTTCAAAATCATTTCATGACATGTCCTTGTTTTACAAGAAATTATATGATTTGTTGGTGAGAATTTTTGGCAAACCTATAACATTATTTGATACTTTATACTGAATAACTTAACTACATATAAACAATTTAGACAAATATGAAATCAATAATTATTTGACTTTGCTGACAACCCCATATAAAACTACATACATCCAAGTACATGAATATATATATATGTCACAGTAGTCATGAGAGATTAAGGAACTTTTTAGACAACAAAAAGTGTGCCACAAGAGATCAATACGACAGTGTAACAGAAAAAAAAAATTGATGTAATTTAATTAAACTGCTCAAAATGACAATTTTCAATAATGTGTTGACAGTTGTGTTATGATAAAAGCTATTGATATTTCACTGTCTCACATGCATCTGCACACACATACAGTTCAAACACGGTGTGAATTGAACAGCATCAAATAATTTAAATAATACAGCCTGAAGTACACTTATTAATGTCAAAGAAGACTAACCTTTATAACAGGCCATTTGGATTCAGTCATTGTCCAATTTATTATTAAGAGTGAACCACAAGAGACCAGTCAAGGTCATACCCCCCCCCCAAAAGTAAATATTTTAATGCATAATCTATTTTTATGATGAATTAGAAAACAAAATAATTAAATTTTACTAAATAATAATAATAATTAGAACATTTACTGTAAAATAGTAGTGTATTTGATGTAATACAGAAAAAAGAGACTGTTGAAGCAATGGAAATAACAAGCAAAATGAATAAATTCTTTATGCAAAATATTCATTCTTATTTTGACTTTATTGTGTAATGTGACCTGGACATCATTTTCACATATGCAGAACCACTTCAGTGCCTGAAGTATCTTTAATTCATTACATTATTAACGGATGTCCTTGTCATAGATTTCATGTGCAAAAAAAAAAAAACTAAAAAATAAAGGCTTTTGAATTTAAGTGTTGAAGAATCCCTGAACTGAGCCATGTGTGCGTTCTGTCCACAGAGCAGAATTCTCAGCAAACGCAAAAGCCAGTGTCATGCCATGGTGTATCCGTAACTCCCACAATGCAGTGCAACCAGCAAACGATCACGCAGGACGTCCTTGCTGGGATATTCTGGGAGTTTCAGCATGTTGATACTAGGAGAGCAAAGAGATCAATGATACTACACTGTGAGAGTCAAACCAGTTTCAATACATGCACTTTTTTTTCTATTTGTTATTCTTAGTCACTCTTTCAATTCTTCAACACTATGTTCTAAAGTAGCTCTGTGTTTACAGCTCAGAAATATTAGAAGAGCCACATTGCCCTCTAGTGCTTCTATCTGAACAACACTATCCATAATTCTCTCACCATGTGCTAGAGGTAGGCAGTAGGTTTGATGTGTAGGGCACAGCAGCAATAGTGAACTTTTGCAGACCACTGCCGCCCATCAGAAAAGCAAATCCTCCATGAGGAACTCTTGAACTGTTAGAAGAAAAAATATTACTAAAAAGAGAGGCACAAATCCCATATTTTTGGCAGTGACAAATATAAGACATAGCAGATAATTTCCGTAACAGAAACACCAAACCAGGGTTTCTCTGTGTTTTAAAAATTATCAAAAATGTTCTCAATAATAAAAAAAAGCACGCAAAAAAAAAAAAAAAAAATTCTATAAGGAAAAAGAAATGGAGAGGGAAAAAGAGAGAGAAAAGATTCAAAGGAAAAAATATCAGGATGATATGGAAGCCGGTTTCACTGTGAAATAAATAAATGGGTAAATGTGACTTTTTGTCACAATTTAGACTGTTCCTTGCAATTCTGAGAAGCTTTAATCTGATTGGCTGACAAACCTTCTAAGATTTGCAAGTATTTTACACACGGCTAAAGCAGTTCCAGACATATCATGACCACATTACAGTCCCATATCACTTCTCCAAACGATTTCAGTCATTTCAAATGTCCATACAGCCTAAAACAGCAAAATAACCAAACCCCACAATGATACTGATGCAATAATGGCACTGCTTTTGAAGAAAATTTACTTGAAGTTTTGCTATTAGTAAAGACACTGTTGCTGTAAAAAAAAAAAAAAAAAAAAAAAAAGTTAGAATTGTGACAAAAGATACTAATTCATTATTTTCTTCACCTTCAATCTGTATTTTCATGTTACAGTTCAGGACTTGTGTATTAAATATTTATTTTTTAAGAAAAAGTGAAAAAGAAAAAGGCATGTTTTTAGAAAAAAAAAGTATATTATTAAAGGTACAAATTTGTAAGATATTTGCAGTAAAATATCCAAAAACCACTAGGCTAGTGTTATATATTTTGTCCAGCTTATTACTAACAATATCTCTAATGTTTTCAACTATTTGTAAATCATGAGAAAATTCCCATTCTAAGCAGTGACACGGGCCAGTGCAGTCACCTGTCAATGACATTAGTAACCCTTTGTTACTGCCTTTACTGACGTAGAAATCACATGACAACAGTGTCTGGACAAATGCGGAAGGATTAGCGTCAAGCAAACTACTAGCTTGCTTCTAGCAGTTCCTTATTTACTACTTCTTGCACATTTTATGGTGGATTGTGTTACTGATTTATGGAACATAATTACTGTTTACCATCTGCCGCTGGTTCTGTCGACAAGGACAGCTCCTGTAAACATAAGCGTACGGGCCAACCAGAAGAACCAAGAAGAGTTTGGGACAAGAGGAAAAAAAGAGCAAGGATCAATATCGGTGTTGCATTTTCTAGATGGAGAGAGCTTCGCAACAAACTTCAACTAGAAAGAGATGCCGATCTCGCTTGTGTTTTACTCGACAGGTGAGTTGTTTTGATTCGTATCTTTACAGAAAACGTATGCTAATATAACGATCAACAAGATTAGTATTATGGGGCATACACGTCAAACGCAGGGGATTTCGTCTCTAGATCCGCGCGAGGACGTGTCTGATCCATAGTCTGATCGTGTCTTTGCATTGACTTTGTATGTAATCTACTCGTGCAAATCGTTGAACTCGCGTTTGCTATGTATGCCCAATTATTTTGTTTGAATGTGCACAAGTATATCTATTTGTTGAACAAATATGTATTCGTTGAACAAGTGGTAATCGTTTTCATATCATCTGATTGATGGCCGACAGCAGTTGGGTAAAAGACAACAAATCCCATCATTCCACACTCCTTAGCGTCATCAAACCACGTGATTGTTATTGTTTTGGTAGTGCGCCCTCTAGTGGCAGGTCCTACAACCTGTACCTTTAATTTCACATTTTTTTAAAAGCCTATTTTGTACCTTGTCATAAAAATATAAATGGTCAGTAGGTCGTTTCTTACAATATTTATACAGCAATTAAAGTGATAGAGAATACAGCAAAAGGAAATAACTACAGTATACGTACCTTCCTGTAACAAACTGTAAAAGAAGGACTCTTTCTTCTTGAGTGAGATTTTCAACCACTTCCCAAAACCACTGCGAGAAATATACACAGAAGTCTCTAATCACAGCCTGGTAGATACATGTCAACTGGTATATATTTTCCTATATTATTTTAATCACCATTATAACAAACACCACAGCCGTCGTGCAGTTTACTCCTGCTAAGCTACTGTTATTAACCGTCTCTGTGAAGCAGGATAATTGTTTTGTATGTGCTGGAGCTGATGAGATACTGTACCTGTATAACAGGCTCCTGCAGGTCGTAGCCACTAGTGTACTCTGTGTTCTTCTTCCAGTCCATCACATCAATTTCAGGCATACCTGACAACAGCAGTTCCTGCTCACACAAACATAAAAACTTATCATGCCATCAAACACTCATGCCAAGGTCCCAACACATTATTAACAGGTCACACACCCATGTATGTATATGTGTGTATATATATATATATATATATGTCATGGTTGTCATGTGACACAGCAGCTACTATAGCACTGTATAACTGATATAGGCTTATGTTTTATTTATTTATTTTTCCTTTTTATTCAAAACAATTCCAAAAATGCTTAATATATCATGAAATATCTCGATTCTCAAATATGTGTAAGTAAACATGTTTTGCACCTTTATAGATTATTATTTGATCAATATATGGTGATGGAAAAAGTAGTGTAATCTATTAACTACACACAAAAACCTGACTTTTTACTTAAGTGCCATACCATGCAATAAAATATTTTTAATACGACTGAATTTGCATTTAATGTAAATTTTAATAATATTGTAAGTTACTTATTTTAACACTTTCATTTTACAGAGAGTAAAAAACATTTACATTATCAAAGAAAATTTTCATTCAGTCTAGCAAGGCACTCTTAAAAACTCCCATTAAAATCACTGAAACACTTTACATTATGAAACGAATATCTTACTTACATTCGTACGCACACCTGCACTTTTTGTTGTTTCTGGTGAGAGAATTCGCTAAATATTTCAGTCACCCAGCAAGTGAACAAAAAACAGGGTTTCAGTGATGACCTTATCTGCACGTCTCTGATTGACCATTGCATTCATAAGCGCAACATAATCGTTTCTGATTGGTTATCATGAAGCGTTGTACGAACGCGTGTCTCTGGCTCAGCGCCAGCCAGCGAACACACATTTGAATTTAGCAGCTGATGCTGTGCACTGAATGATCTAATCACACCGGTGTGATTGTATCAAATATATAAAAAATATTATTTATTATTATTATTTTTTTATTATTATTTATTTATTTTTTTGTCGTTTGAAAGCTGCATTTAAAATTCACTTGGCTCTGAAATTTGAGGGGGCATGATGCCTCTGCGTGGAGCTGTTACTTTTTATGACCTTATCTATGTTGCATGTAACATAGACATTACAATAAAGAATATGTAATGTAATAATTAGGGTTGTGCCTGAAGCCGAATACCTTATTCGGAATGGCACGGACAATGGCTTCAAAAACGAATAACGGACAAGGAATAAATCTGGCTGAGTACTCGGCTGAAGCTGTCACAGTCTGGTGTTTGCTAGATAACAGTTGATCCAGGGGATCAGCGCAATATTACCGCGCGCTCACCAATCAAACAGCCGCGCTGCGTGTCTCAGTCTCTCAAAAACCAAACCAGTTCTCTCTCTCGAGAGAGAGAGTAGGCTAATAATCAGCTTAGATACGGATACATTTTCTACTTGTCCTACATGTTTCCATATTTTTCTTTTGCTGGTTTGTTAGGCACACACACATTTGTTTAGTGAAGTTCACTAAACATTAAGACTCGCTTAAAGAGTAATGAAAATGTGCGCATTGAAAGGATTCACTCGTGTTCAAATGATCACTAAACTTTGTCATGACATCTCTCTGCTTGCATGATAAATATTATTTTAGATATGAATAATTATTTTAGTTTAACATGACATACTTGTTCAGTGATAACTACGGAAAAAAAAGTCATAACGGTCTTATCAAGTAACTGTACGACATTTTGTCCGAAAAATGTTGTGATTGTTACAGATTTAAATACTGGCTGTTACATGAAAATGTAAATATATAATGTCATAATTATAACGTTTTTAAAATGTACATATGTAATTGTTGCATAAGGCTATAAATTAATAAGTGTTTATGGATTAAAAAAAATTAATTATTTAATGTGTTTTCATTTACAATAGCATGAACCACGAGTAGTCGAGTAATTCGAGGTGTTTTTTTTTTTTAAATCGACAAGTAGAAAATCAGTAGTCTTACAACCAATGTACAACATGTATTAATATTTCATTATTGTAAATGGTAAGTTTAAGGCTATCTAGGTGTACGTACATGTGTTATGATGCTTTCATTTTGAACTCTACTGTAGAGAATAAGTGTTTATACCAAAACCAGTTTTGGGGGCCCAAAGCAGACTTTCAAAAGGGGCCCCCCATACCTACAGTTTCACCTAACCACCAGCTGCGCATCCCATCCCAATGTACATATCCTACACTGACACCTAATAGTAAAGTTTTACCAATTTGTTTTACTTAATATATTTAGCTTTCAAGATACAGATTGGAAATATTTTTCGGTAGTTGACAAATATGCAGCAAAAACGCTTTTTTGTAAAACACTATTCTGGCCCTTCAACTTATTAAGGTTGTCCGTGGAATTTAAAAACAGGATATGGTGTCACACCAGAGGACGAAGTTTTCATTGACAATGTATCAAGTTCATATGCTTTAGAAATATATGGATGAAAAAATAATAGCCAATTACTAAAATGGACAAATTATGCCTTTCTTTTTATATGGTCAAACCAGGACAAATTTGAGATTTAGCTCAAAATGTAAAATAATAATAATAATAATAATAATAATAATAAATCTATCAACAAAGCAGTTTTTATAACAATGGGTCCATGTAAAGACAAATACATTTTTAATGATGGAAATATTTAAATTTTTTATCTTGTGTAACACTGAAAATACCATGTCATATCAACAACCCGTTTAAGCAAACTAACGATTGCTTAAGAGAAATTTATCAAAATTCAGTGAGATTAATGCTTAAAGCAAAAACCTGGTTAGGGTTAAAAAACCTGGATATGAAAATTAAATTAGAGAACAGAATAATAATAATAATAATTTAATAATAGAATCATACATTTTCTGGGCTGGCATGACAGGCCAGATTAAAATGCAAAAATAATCAAATATAATTGTACACTTTGAAACAGATTTAAGCAACATCAAATTTAAAAAAGCTAAAATCTGAGACCAGACACAAGATGGGGTTCACAAGAATGAGACTAGACAAGATTTTAACACTATTTTAAGAAATCTTCAATGATGAAAAAAAAATAACCTACAGGTGTATTTGAAATGTTTTAACTAATGCGATCTCAGTTCTGCTTTCTGAGTATGCAAAAACAGGCAATACTCAAGCACTGTAAAATATCTTAAAAATATTACTTGCAGGCTATGAGTTTTTAAAATGTTTGACCTCCTATCTGAACTTTTTTCCACAAATTGATCATTGAGAAAAAAACAAAAACAGAACAGTTATTTTTTAGTCTTATTAAGTGCAACCATAATAAAATTAGGCTACTCTCCCAATATTCAAATCTAAACGCAAACAGAAACCAACATTTTCTATATTGTCTAGATATTGTATGCAGCCTAAATTTCATGCATCAGGGATATATATATATATATATATATATATATATATATGTTGTGAATTCTTCATTCTTTAGATGTTAATTTTCTCTATTTTAAAGGCAGTGTGTCAACAATGGCATATTATCACTTACACATTCTGATAAGCATGTAACTTTGTTCCAGTTTACTTGTGCATTCACTGTATTAGCTGTGCAAAAGCAAGCTGTAGTATTATGTTTATGTTGTGAATTGATCTTGTATAGACTTTGTTAGAGTGAGCTAATTAAGAGTGATCTCATTTTTATGGTCTTCAGGTCTTCCATCTTAAATCATACTAAAGTACATACTATGTTTTTTTCGCCCCACATTTCAATTTTTTTTTCTTCAGTGAGCACAAGAGAGAAAATAGTAGAGTGAAACTCCAAATGAAAAATGCAACATAAGAGCATTCAGAGAGAGAAGCAGGAGTCTCATGCAGAGATGAGAGGAGGAATCTACTGACCAGCTCATATTCATCAAAGAGCTGGATGAGCGAGGGGAGGATGAAAGTGTGAAAGCCCTGCAGGAAGGCATTGATCTGTGGCTGAATCGCTCGGGTCATCCTGAGCTCCGTCACCAGCTGCACGTACTCTGCCTGTCACACACAGAAACATGACAAATCAGACAGAAAACCCACCATCATTCACTTCTTCACAATCATGGAGAGAATGCTTTGAACTCAATAGTCTGAGTGACTAAAATGAAGGTAATTTTCCCAAATAAAACGATACTTCATCTCATGCTAGTGTAAATGATATAAAAAAAACTGTTTATATTTTTCTAAAGTACTTTTGATTTCATGAGTAATTTTTTTTTTTTACATTTTGTTTAAAAGACTACTTTGATTTCAAATCTATACATTTTAGTCTATTTTAATAATAAATTAATGAATAAATAAATACAGTAAATACATAAATTAGGTAACTGGCTCATTTAACCCAAGTGTTCTGTAAAATTGATTCCAATACTGTGATTTTAGAATGTTGCTAAATTAATAATGAAATACTCAAATTTCCACAAAAATAAAGTTTAACTTCAGAAAGATTTTTTAAATGTTACAAATTTTAAAATATTTTTTTTTAAATGTTTTATCTAATTATTTATTGATGTATTTATTCATTTAAAATACAACAAAACCAGTGATACAGTGAAATGTTATTACAGTGAAAAAGTTCTATTTGACTTTTTTGAATTTTCAAAAAAAAATGTTTTTTTAATTATTTCATCATTACTCCTTCGGTGTTACGCAGTCTTTCAGAAATCTGCAGATGTGCTGCTCAAGAAACATTCCTTATTATGATCAGTGATGAACACAATTGTGCTGCTCAGTAGTTTTGTGGAAATCGTGACTGTTTTTCCAGGAATCTTTCATGAATAAAATGCTGCTGTTGCCTACTGTTTGCATTACATAAAAAAAAAAGAAAAGGAAAAAAAAACACTGAAACACGTCTAAATATAAGTAAATAAACAAAAACAAAACATCTATAAGTCACCTTGTTGTCTTGGGTGACCTGAATGGCAGTTCCTCCTGGTTTGAGAGGAACCTCTTCCATGGTTCCAAACACATCTGTTTCTACAGAAAACGTGAGCTCAAGGCCAAGGTCACTGATGTCATTGTCCAGAATCCACTGCAGATTTTTTGCATACTCGGGGTCAATGGATGACACATCCTGATAGCTCACTGGGATGCCTGCAACAATCAAACACAGAAACACACTTTTACACATAAAGCATGTAGCAGACTCTCCTGTTAATGACTGTGTTTACCAGAATATGGCTTTAATCAAGTTGTTGCAGTTGGGTTAACATGTTGACATGAGATTTTCTGATTTACAAATGACTTTACTATTCTTGTGCTTGTAAACATGATCAGTGATACTAATTTTATGGACTACACTTAATTAAAACATCAACTGTGTGTCTATACAAGTTCTAAGATGTATGAATGCATGCAAAAAGAAGAATTACAAACAGATCAATGTAAATAAAAAAATACCGATACAGAATTAATATAAACACTATGTGAATGGAGTGGGTTACCCAGTATGTGCTTGTAAAAGGAGCGTGTGAAGTAGATGTTCACCAGCTGTCGGTGATAGAGAGCCAGACCCAGGATTTGACCAGCAAATCCAAAGTAGTTCAGATGATCTGGGTTTACAGAAGAATTGCTGTTGGGTTGAAACGTGGTACCTGTTATAAAAGCAAAAAGAAAAATAATGCACACATAAGCATACAAAACATAAATATAAACATTTCAAAAACACAGTGTATCTGCATTAATGTATTAATCCCAGAGGAGATGTGTTATCTAAAGGCAGAGACCCACTATCTGATGTCGTTCCAGCTTTTCAGTCATGAGCTTCATTTACATAGACAAAAGTCAGATGCAATGACCACATCTCTCAGCAGGAGGATGTTAGTAGCCCAGGCGACTCCATGTTGAGCTCATAGCCCTGCAGACCCTCAGCCAACATCAAGCTTCCCCCTGGCAGTGACCAAAGAGCTTCATTACACACTGATCTTTTGAAAAGCCATTGTCTGGCTCAGATTGTCACATGGAAAAAGCAGACTGTTCCATGGCGGGCTCTCCTGCACTTCTGTTGTTAAAAAATTTAGATTTTCTTTTCCTGTTAAATATGCAAATTTAATTTGCATTGTTATGGTACAGTTACTGTTGTTCAGCGACTTTTCATGTGTGAAAATCAGTCATTTCAATAGGGGATCACAGAACTTTGTGTGGGAGTGAAAAGATTTCCCCACGCAGATTTCCAAATGAGATCAACTTCGCCACAAAATGGTTTAAATGTGATTGCACCTATAGTATTTAAACACTTTGAAACAATGCGACTTTAAAGGCACTGACACATTTATGCTGTTTTCATCTTAATATGAATCCACAAGATCAGGAATTTCATGGGAGGGTTAACATTCCCAGAAAGCTTGGATGGTGAAAGTGACTTGTGAGTTGTGTCTCATACATTGCTACACTACAATAGAGAATGGAGTTTTGCTTATGTATGACCACACACACACACACACACACACACATACCTACTCAGGGCATTACATGAATTACATCCTTATCTGTCCATTTCCATATTAACCGATGAGTATGATAGGTCATTAACAGAAAAGAGTGGTATTTTAATAAGGAAAGCTGATAGGTGCAGCACCCCGACCCGTATTGTACATGAAATTTAATTTACCATCAGCTGATTGTGTAAACAGTGCATAGTCCGGGTTGATGATCTCATTGGACAGAATGTCAAACCACTCTCTGACCACCCCCTGACCCTAAGAAAAGGACAGAATAAAGTCAATCATGGCATTAATCCTAGATCTACTCCACTGCAGCAAAATCTCAGAAAAAAAAAACCCTTCAAAACTTGGTAACATAGCCAATATATGCATAATATGCACAAATATGAAGCTATCACAAATACACTCTAGACACAAAGGCACTTGGTGCCTTCTAAGATACCTCATTTTGGTCAGATGATAGCCAAAGCGAGGCTGGTTTAGATTTAAAAATAATTCCCAGTAGAAAATATTCTTATATTTTATTGAATAGTAGAGTTTTATTAAAAAAAAAACGTAATTACGTCCCACGCGTAATAAACACACCTGCCTGTAACAAACCATTTTCACATTTACAAGATTGTCAATTGCAGACGTTGTCATAGTTTGGTAAAATTCTACAGTGGTGAATGAGAGATTACTACAAAAATGAAAAGCCATTTTTTCCATTTTGGAGAGTATCCACTGAACGCAAACAGAGCATGTTGTTCTGCATCAGCCGCTCCACGCTGATAGATTGTTTTCGTTCAAATCAAAGCACAAACAACATAGAAAACGTATCCCCGTGGCGCAACTGACACCGAACAACATACGCTTTTTGCGTCAGAGGCGCTAGGAGGCAACAATTATTTTTTTTTTTTTGTTCTTTTGTGAACAAAAAGTATTCTTGTAGCTTTGTAATATTACGTTTGAACCTCTGATGTCACATGGGTTATTTTACCGATCTCATTGCTACGTTTCTGGACATTGATCGTGGTAGTACCCTTGCTGTCTATGGAAGGGCCCGAGAGCTTTCAGAAAACATGAAAAATCTCTTAATTTGTGTTCGAAGATGAACAGAGGTCTTACAGATTTGGAACGACATGAGTGGGAGTAAATAATGACATAATTTATAATAATTTTCTATTTTGGGTGAACTAACCAATTAACAGTTGATTTGGATCACATGTTAAATTAAATTAAATTTATGCTTTTATCCAAAATGACTTACAGTGCATTCAGGCTATCAATTTTAACCTATCATGTATTCCTGTGCCTCATAAACCACATTATAGTCTTGATGGAATCTCTTTTGAGGTAATGAAGCTGTTTTCTGATAGCACAGAACTAGTTCTGTAAACTACCTTACAGTCAGATTATCAATTCATTAAACAATAAGCTGCTTCCTCACAAAAGTAGTTAATTCAGCACACTGATGCTTCTACTCCATTGACATCCATTCATAAACCGTTTGTCTCCTTGCTAGTGTACTGCTGTATTGCTACTTTTATTTATTTTTTATCGATTTCTTTTTATTTCTTGAAGACTTTCATGAGGTTTTTCATGTGTGGTTTATTAGGGTTGGAACTAATATCTGTGGGAGGCCCCTTAAAATATGATACATCCAAAATCGAACACTTCCCTACATGTCCGAATTCATAGTTTTCGAAAAACAGTAGGCGAAAAATGCCCAGATAACCTACTTCCATCCGGACTCTTAAGTGTGGCATTGATGGACACTTTACTATCCCATGAGGCCACAGGAGAGGATTTATGAATGACAGATAACTGACAATGGTAGGTCACACGAGAGAAACAACTTGGCTGATGTAGTACGTCCTAATTCCATTCATACTACTTATATTCATATACCATACAGAACATACTTTTTTGAAGAGATTCCCGGGTGAAATATTCAAGCTTACCATTCCCTCTTCACCATGGAACCGCACCGCAATGCCTTGTTTGAGTTTCTTATTGGAGGACTTGGATACAACATCACAGCTGCTTCGGAATAATGAGTCTGAAATACAATGATAAAAAATAAACGAAGGGCGTGAAGGCTGAAAGATGAAGGCTCTTTTAAACAGATAATCCAGAAAATGTCCTACCTCTGTGAACAAGAAGAATATCATTTTCATTCACTGGCCGGTGCACCATATCGGAGTCTGGCTGTCCAGCCAGAAGATGTTCATAAAACCACTCACACCTGTCTTTAAATGGCTGAGGAAAGAGAGGTAAACAAAGATCTATTAAAACATAATTACATTCATTAAACCCTGTTGCACAGCACTTACATCCCTGATGAACAGGCCGGAAACATATGAATGCTCACAAGCACACAGCCCCACTGATCTTCAACTTCAGTAGCCCAAACTAAATATTATACCAGCCATTTTATTTTATTTTATGAGGTTTGCAATTTATGCAATCATATTAACATGTCAGCAGTTTTTACACACTGATTTGTGATTTTTGTGATTTCTTTCAAGTGAAAATTAAATACATTATTAAAACTAATACATAAAATCACTACACCAGGGTTGAAAACTTAAAAAGTAAATTGAATTGTCACTCAAAAGAACCTAGCTAGTTTGCGCACGGATATCACATTTTGAGCAATACAAATATTTTTAGTAATATTATTGTTAATAATAAAATACTTTTTGTAATAAGTGAAAAATTATCTGGCAACAGAGCTGTGCAAAAATAAGAAATAAAAATAAATGTGGGGCACAGCTTAAATATTTCATTTCTGACATAATATTTTGGCAGTATTAATAATCAATTCTGTAAGCATGTCTACTGATTTTTATCAAATGAAAATTAAATGTACAACATTAATAAATAAAATAAAACCTATACTAATATTGTTATAATAATAATAATAATAATAATAATAATAATAATAATAATAATAATAATAATAATAATAGATGGGGAAAAATCTAGCAACAGAGCTGTGCAAAAAAATAAGCTGAAACACAACTAAATATTATATTTTTGACAATTAAGTTCAATTTAAGTTTACTTTAGTTATTAAAATATCCTTAAAATTTTCATACTGAATGGTATTCAGCATTTAAAATTGTACAGCAGTGCCATAATTTGAATTGATAAAACCTTGAGAACATAAGAGATGGGACAGCAGCACCAGGAGGGGTACAGATTTGTTGTATTAAAAATAATTGAAAACATTATTTTCATGTAATGTTAATTTTAAGTTAGATGCCAGTTTATCAGACATACAGTATACATACATCTAATACATTTAGATGAAATATTATGAAGACAAATATTTTACTCTTAAAAATAACATGTCATTTTCAATTCCATCGAGACTCCTTTTTTTTTTATTGGCCCCTTTGGAAACTGTGGGGCCCTGATGAAGTCCACATCAGTGACAGGATCTGATCAGCTATTTCAGTGTCTCGTCATGCTTACCTGTCCTTTAATAATATGCATGAAACGGGACATGATCTCAGGGCATTCCAGCAGGAAGTGGAAATGGTTAAAGATGATTGTGGGATTCCTGAGAACAATAAATGAGCAATTTTGAGAAACTGTTTTGTAAGCAAAGGCCTAAACATGTTTATGTGCATAGCACACATACATACACACCACAAGCCTTAAACAGTCCCTCCAGTCCCTAACATTTGAGGAAAACCAGCACTAGTGCCATTAAATTCTACCGGCACCTGACAGTAAAGCACTCACCTAATCACACAATCATGTACATCTCAGAGACATCTAATGTCTGCATTTACATATGCAAGATGTATTTTTAAGAGTGCTTGCTCATCTGCAGTACGTCTCTAAGATGTTTCCTGTCAGATGTCAAACAGACATTAGAATGCATGTAAAACTGCTTCTGAGACCTTTATCAGAGTACACAGCAGATGATTCCCAGATCTTTAGCAGACGTCTTACACATGTAATAAATATACTACATCTGATAAAATGTACTTTTATTACTGTCATTCATAATGTCTAAATCTAATTTAATGAATACGAAAAAATATATGCTATATTAGGGAGTAGAAATGACCTATAAGTACTTCTCTGCAGCCATCTACTAGTGGTTAATATATATATATATATATATATATATATATATATATATATATATGTATATATACATCTTTATTTTTAAATAAGTGTTAGCTTTCCTACATTATAAAACTTTTAGTTTTATAAATAGGGTAAACCTATTAAGGATTAACAAATATCGTCACATTAAAAATAACGGTAATACTTAAAGCATTGAAGTGCTGGGAAAAGTTGTGTGAAGCATTAAAAATCACTCGAAAACATTAGAGCATTTCTGCCACAAGTTGTTCCTCTAGTTTACTGTTAAATCCATGTTTATTGAACAATGTTTTTCCTGGTTTCCACATCAGTGGCGTTTGTTCTGATATCAGCTGTAACAATTCTTCGCTGAATTTGAATGCTTCTCACAAGATTTCACAGAGATGTTGATTCTGTGGTGAACTCGACTGCTTTCTTCACTGTATCTCCCAGTTCTGTCCTATCTATGATATGTTGCTGCCTTTATTACTGTGCTATAGATTCAAAAGAAACGTCTTTTAGATTTCTAGATGTAAAATACTGAATGTATATACTTGTTTTTTCAATGTATTTTACAACAATACAAAGAGCAATGTGTAACATTTTACCAGATTTTAGACTTATGCCCTTTTATTTGTAATATTTCAATAGATTTGATAAAATTATTGTGCTCCAGTGTTTTTTCTAGAATCTAAAATATATTTTGCTGCTGAATTATTTACCAACCTAGTTTATAACAATAATATTTTTGTAATCGTTTATGATTATATATTTTTTTTCATTTGTTATTTTTCAGATTGTGAATAATACAAAAGAATGATTATCAGGTCAACACAGAGAAGTATAGAAATTCTATATTGAAAAAAAAAAAACCTGTGCTGGTATCGGATTGGATCGGTATCGGCAGATACTCAGAATTTTAGGTATCGGATCGGTTCTGAAAAAATAGTATCAATGGATCCCTAGTTACTAACCAATGGGGTAAACAGCTGCTATCTTGATGACGCAAACGAACCACAGTTCGGACCCAAATAAAATAATATGAATGCAGTCCAGCAGAGGCAGGAGGAAGGGGAGCAATCGAACTCGGGTTTGGACCATGTAAGCGAACCAAGTGTGAAAGAACCCTCAGTGTAAATATTGCGTCAAAATCAAATAAATTTGAAGAATTTCTCTACTGCAGCTCAACCAGGTCTCCACCCATTCATCGATATTTGTGATATCACAAATCCTGGATGACATGCGTTTTATTCCAAAAAAGTCATTCGTTGTGGTTTTTGAAAAGTGAATTCTGTTAAATAAAATATTGCCTTTTGAAGTGGACTTCGAGCTTTGTAACTTTCTTTTTATGATCAAACAGCAACATTACTGACTAACTAAAGTTGAAAAAGTGAAAAAGCCTAATAGGACCCCTTTAAGGTTTATAGGAGAAGTCTACCTGAAATTTAAACTCTTATCATTATTATCTACTATTGTACCATTACTCATCCTTGTGTCATTCCAAACTCATGCATGTTTTGTCATTTTTAGTAGACATTTTGAAATAATTTGAATGCAGCTCTTTCGTGGTGCATCTAGTCCAAGAGTTTGAAACCAGAATTGGTGTGTTTAGTTACTATGAGATTATGAGATGCCATAAAAAAATTAAAATTAAAATTGCACATGAACACATAAGCTTCCATGGAGGAGAATATTTAAGTTAATAAAATGTATTTTAGGTTAATTTTGTTTATCACATACACTACTGTTCAAACGTTTGGGGTCAGTAAGACTTTTTGGTAACACTTTAGAATAGGGAACAAATATTCACTATTAACTAAGAGTTCTACCTGAACAAACTCCATAACTGCTGCATATTAATAGTTAATAAGGTAGTTGTTAAGTGTGGGTATGGAGTTGGATTAAGGGATCTAAAACATGCAGAAAAATGCATTAATATGTTTAATAACTTACTGACCCAAAACTTCTCAGTGCTAGTGTACATCATGTACATCTACAGCTAGAATGAACAGATAATGTCCTTTTTTTCTCCTCTTATTAAATAAATGCATTAAAATAAATAAAATTGCTCTCGACTTACCTCGTCACAAAACACTTGAGCACTTCGTCATGTTTACAGACAAACTCGATGAATCGAGGGGAGGTCATGCTAGATATCAGGGAAGAAAAAAGAAAATAAGAGTATGCAGGGTCTCAGACTTGCCAATGACAGTCTATTTATTATGCATTAATTAAAGAGTGATTTAATGGTCTAATAACATTACCATTAGAATGGCAGAGGGGTCAGGGTAAGGAGACATTATGAACACTCACACCGAATGAGCTCATGAGTAGACGTCTATTAAAACAGTATTCTTGGATCTCCTGTACTTCCCATAAACTTTACAGGGGAAGTGAAGCCACTTCACCACTTTTAAAGTTCACATACTTTTATTGATGCTTTTATCCAAAGTGGCCCACAGTGCATTTAAACTATACATTTTTTCACTATGCATGTTCCCGCTGGGAATCAAACCCATGACATTAGCAATGCCAGCACCATGGACAAGATCTCATAACTATTGAGATGTACGAACAAGCTGTTCTCTGCAGTTTAGTTTCTAAAATTGTCTGTGTGAAGTGGAAAGAAACTTTAAAGTTTGAGGTCAGTCTTACCCATGTGGCATCTGACAGGAACAGCACATGTAGAAGGCCTGGATCACAGCGCTCAGGCGATTGGCTATCATAGAGATGACATCCTGACCATCAGCATAACCCTCCGGAGTCTTCATCATCGACTTGGCGTCCAGCAACAGTGGGGGATTTTCGCTGGCAACGGAGGGATCGACCTCCTGGTTTTTCAGGAAAAGTGACGCAATGTCATTTCCTGAGGATGAGGTTGTTGCGTCTGTGCTCTCCTTATCCATCTCAGTGGAGATGAGGACCAGCCATTCTTCAAGAGAGTGCCACAGCAGCTCCAGAGGCTAGACAATAACACGAGAGAACATCACTTTAACAAAGATGTGCTGTACAAGACCAGAGCATGAGACAGCTTTAGTATTTCCAATTGTGAGAAACGATTTCATTCTACAGCAGCCTGCATGTTCATCTATGCAGTTTTCGACGCTAGGGGGATGTGATATATTGATATTTACCATATATGCTATATGACACTGTGAATATCTGTCTGATCTTATTAGAATTATTGTGTTGGGACTTCCATGAAAATGTTAAGACAGATATTTTAATAATATCTCAGGCTAAAACATCAACTTTAAATATGTCAACAAATTTGGCAGTTTTGATTCATTTTCGTGAATCAATTCTTATATATAGTCTCTTTTTGACACAGACTCAAAAATGTTCACTGAAGTCTCTGCGTGGAAGTTGGTTTAAAACGGTTTAGTAAATATGAGAGCTGAGAGAAAGGTGCGGCAGCGGGGCGACCCTCCTGCCTATGGCTGTGCCCCGCGCGAGCCTCTTCACGCGGGTCGCGGCAAGCGACGGAACTGAGACGGCGCCAGCGCCAAAGTCCCGTTAAAAGTATGACGTTACAACAAAAGCCCAGTTGACGGCACACTTCAGCTTTGTACTCCGAAACATAAACTGTGACAGTTCTTTCACCCTCCATTACTAGCAGCGAACTACATTAACGCTAACATTAGGGGCGTGCTCTAATGCTAGTATTTTCTGACACTCAGGATTTGTTCAGAAATGAAGAATTTCCATCTAGCGGTCGGGAAATTAACTCAAAATGAACTGCAATGAAATAAAATGAACTGCCATTAATCTTATATGATTTTTAATTGTTTTTTATAAGTATCGATATACCGTTTTTGAGATTCGATACAGTATCGCCAAACAAAATATTGTGATACTCGTGTGTATCGATATTTTCTTGCACCCATACCTTAAACACCTGGTTACGTGGTGTCTTGTTTCCGTTGTAACCCATGTCTTTCCCGTTGTTTGGGGAGGACGGCCCAAGACAGAACACATGACAGAAGATCCGGATTATTCGGAGCAAACTCTTAGTTTGGACCTCAAAGTTACTGGACAAACTGAATGGAAACAGAGTGAGAAATACATTTGCTTAAAGGAAGTTCTAAGTAATAAAATTCCTCAAGAATTGTGGATAACACACACCTCAGAAGTTTATGTCCATTAGTGGTGGCCACCTCAGCCAAGCTGGTCAACATCATTTGATAGCTGGAGTCACTCTGCTGTGAAACATGTTCTAGAACCTGCCTTAACTTAAAAATCATATTTAAAATGTAAAAAGACACTTATGTACATAAACTCATCAAGAAACATAGATGGGGGGAAAAGAGACATACCATGTTCTCTTTAAAGTCATCATTCTGGGTCATCTGTATCAGTGTCTGAAATAGTCTGCTATGGTGCTGGATGAGAATTTCACATGTTTCACCATAACCACCCTAAAAGTAGTTACACATTAGTAACCTGCGTATGAATAATAGTATGAGTGTGTGGATATAATGTACGCATGCTGCATTCACCTGCACACACAGGTCAAGTGGTGTAACTCCATTCTTGTCTGGCAAATATTTGGCTCCCCTGAGGAGCAGTATCTGTGCGGTGTCCCTCTGACCATGACTGCAATACAATGACAAAACCTTGTAAATTGTATGAATCTCAATGTCTTCCATTCATGGGAACAAGTTTAGATCCCAGTTCTTGAGTGTATCAAGACCACGGCAGATTTGAATGAATGAAGTGAATGATGACTATGTTAACGACAAACTTTGTTCTGATCCTCACACAAAGCTATCAAAGTTGCTTGGAAGCCTTGAGTTCGAGGTCTGGCTCAAGGTCTTTCCACAGTCTGGTGTCCCTCTATACTCTTCTGTTGCTTCCTGCCTCTCTCCATTATTACTATTAAGGCAAGAGTGCTGAAAAAAAACTCAAAATGGTCCTGGATGTAGCACACAAGTCATATGGATTAATGCCAGAAAGTATGCAAGTATGCATAGCATGCACTCATCCATGAAGTAGGTGAAGAGCTACCTTACCTAGCTGTAAACATGTTAACAGTTAACTGACTAGCTCAGCGACATTCTCTTTATATCAGCAGTTGTCAATGTTTCCAATATCAGTATTTCAACTACAATATCCAAAGACCCCCTAGACCTAGTTTTGTCTTATCGGTTGAAACACAACACTTGAATTAGGGATGCACGATATTAGATTTTTACAGATATCCAACATATTTCAACTAATTTTGGCCGATAGCCGATATCAATATACTTGATTAGATTAATTAATTATGGAGAAAAATAACAAGTTAAAATTATTAACGGATTTAACACACTTGGGCAACAACTTACTGCGTGATGAAGCCTAGAGAATATCCCTAAAATTCAAGATATGGGGCAAAACGCCAGTTTGAGATTGTGTCTCATATTTACATCACATAGTTAAGAAATATCACACGAGAAGTAGGCTAAGTGCAATATCACATGAGTGCAAATATGATACTCATCTTATACAACCAGAAGATAAAGACAAATCAGAACTGAATGAATCAGCCATTTGAACAAATCAAATGAATGAATGAATGAATGACTCTATGACTTAATCATTAAGACATTTACCACTAGGGTTGTAATGGTATAAGATTTTCACGGTATGATAATCGTCTCACGGTATACAGTTTCACGGTATACGGTATTAAACAATCAAAACAGGTTTTTTTTTGGGGGGGGGGGGGGGGGGGGGCAGCAGTCACAGGCATGACAGGATGTGCAAAAGCCACAGACACACACACACACAAAATGCTTTCTCACTTGAATTAATGGGATTTTTGTCTGAATAAAATGCTAGTGGAAGGATTATAAAATGAATAGATGTGATTACGATTATTTTATAAAATGAAGAGAGCGCGCCATACATTTGAGATCAATTTACTTTGTTGACTGTTTCCTATCCCGCACGGAGCCCGCTGAACGCACGCTTTAAATGGTTTTGTGGTGCTCGTTGTTGTATTTTAAAACACAATTGCAATGTTTTCAACTGACATTATGGCATATAAAATAAAATGATCCCAAATGTAACTGTGGCACGCGTGTGACTGCTGTGCAGTAAGTGAACCGCATCCATCGGTCGCTGCTGCAGCAAAACACTGTTGCTCACATTAATTTGATCCTGCTGGATTCTGTTCTAGAAAATGTCAGATTTAGAATTTTTGCGGTAGGCCTAGGCTATTTGTTTTTAAAAATCCAGCATACAGTGCATTAGATCATGACAGCGCGTGCGTGCAGATGAAGACGAGCGAGCGCGGCTTTGGCTAGATTTATTTGGAGATTACTGCTCATGTCTCATTCGGCACAAATCCAAAATTTTCCATATTCGCAATGTATTTGAATGTTAAATTACATTATTTATAATGTAAACTATTTACACATTTGCACATACACAGAAAAGATGATCCTCTTCATATGAGCAAAAATGTGATTGGCATAACAGCAGCAGGGTGAACCGAAATACTACGGTCCATTTAAACTGACCAGTGTAACCTTTTAAATGTTAAGTTGACTGTATTTTATTTTGATAATGAACAGAATGCGATGTAAGTTTGAATCGCTAGAATATGTGTGCTCTAGGCTCCGGCGCGATCGAAACAGCTGAGACAGAGAGAGAAAAAAAAAAAACACAGGGTTAGGAAATTGTTAGATGACCAAGCCTCTGGATGCCGTTCGAGATATAGACTTCATTAATGTGGCTTAATTTGTTCTGGTTTACTGGTTTCTTTTCTTAAATCTTCTAATTTCGCAGGTTTATTTTATTATCTTTCTCTTTTAATCGCATCTCTTGCTGTGTGTGGTGAAGGGAAATTAAAGATTTCATGAATTAATAATTCGTTCGATTTATTAAGTTGTTCCCTTATTTCAGTTAAATCATGGGTTATTTAGGAAACAAAATTAACGAAACATGGACAATTGCAACAAATTAATAAATCGTAGGAATGAATTAAGTTTTAGGAATAGTCTCTCTGTCCTGTGTCCCGCAGCCCTGCAGAGCACAGTTATCTGATGAAATGACTTAGTTACTACATTTCTATTGCTTTTCATGTTGAAGAACTTTTGTGTTGTTTCTATTTTAATGTACTTTTAAAGTTTAAATCACATTAAAAGCTTAATTAGTACACTGTGAATGAATGATGATACGGTCAACGTAACTCACAGCCGCTCGCACGTGTTCTGCACATGAGCCGCACGCAGCCCAACATTAAATCAGTTAACCTTTATCAGCCTTAATCGATCAATCTCTTATCGACAATTATTTTAAAGCATGTTTTTATTCAAATTTCATTAATCAAAAACAAGAAATTTTACCATTGATTATTTATTAGTTTAATAACTTATATTTATCATTAATAATTAAGTAAAATAATAATTAGCTAGCTACTGTAAATTCATTGTCATGACTGGATTCTGTGCTTCACTCCGCATCACAGAAATCATAATGCATTAACCTTAAATTATAAATGGGACATAGCTGTCTCTGCACGGGATGATGATGATCAGGGGTGCGTTTCCCAAAACCATATAGTTGCTAACCTGTTAGGAACTTAGTTGGTTGGCAATGGGAAATTGCATTGCAACCAACAAAGTTGCTAACTTAGCAACTATGGTTTTGGGAAACGTACCCCTGAATAGGTAAACATGTTCGATGCGTTTCCTCGTTTTGCAGACGCTCTCTGACCACAGTTTTTGCAAACTGTGTCTACCTTCAAGGACAAATAAGCATTCGTCTTTTCTATATAACAAGTATTCGCATACTAGTGCCAATTTTAACTCATATTTTGACGTGGGATCGAGATTAGAGATAACGGCCTCTATCTCTGATGTTGTCTCCACTGTACGTGTGGGTGAAGCAAGAGAACAGTTAGGGGCCGTTTACATATCGCGTCTTTTGCGCTGGGGCGTCGGACTGGGGGTAAAACCAGTACTGATTACCAGGGACCCAAAGGAAGAGAGGGCCCTTTTAAAGTCTGGAATATACATTTTCAAGGGGGGTGGGGGGGGGGGGGGCATTAGGACTGTTTTACAACTTAGAACAATTTTAAATGATCTTTTCAGAGTAATTTCCCCAAATTTTATGTGCGATTAATTTGATTAATTAATCACCACATCATGTAATTATTTAGATTAAAAATTGTAATCGCTTACCAGCCCTATATATATATATACATATTTAGGGCTGGTAAGGGATTACAATTTTTAATGTAAATAATTTAATCTAAAATAAATATATATTGGGGGTGTAACGGTACATGTATTCGTACCAGACCGTTTCGGTACAGGGTACCAGTACAGAATGATGGAATGCAATATTTTGTGCGCGGAACATAACTAAATTTTCGTGTTTCCAAACGAAAATATTAAGTGGCGGAAGTCTCCGCGTTCAGCGCAAATCCCGACCTGCAGCTGATTCTAAGGCCGGCGACACACTGGATGCGTGGCGCAAGCATCTCAGCTGCGTGGCGTGTCCGTTTATAATTCGGCTCCCATGTTAACAGATTAGAGCTTGCAGACTGCCTGCGTTAGAGGCGCGTCTCAGGCGCGGCTCGAGCCGCGTGGAAAACACGTGCATGCTAGAAATAGAACCGACGCATATTTTTCACGCGACACGCAAGCGTGTTGGAAGCGTTTCCAGGCAAAATAGAATAGGAAAATATGTTTATATGCCATTTTGTACACAAATACATATTACTTTGAGGCACTTTGATGTTTGAAAGTGTATAGGTTGACAAATTCAGATATAAATGTAATTAAAAAAATAAATTAATAATTATAAATTTTCAAATATTGCACCTGTCAAACATAGTCTATTTTGCCGTCAATACTGTTGACGGTGTCCTTTATCAGTAGGCTTTATATTTATGCTCAACATGAAGTATAGATATTGTTGTCATGAAGGCAAGAGCCTGGTCTGTCGGCGGTCTCCCTCTATGTCACCTACAGCAGCAGCATGCTGGGATTGGTAATGCTACACTGTAATCATAGTTTTTTATTTATATTTTTCATTATATTTTATTATATGATATTGGTTTGAGACTGAGAGTATTTTATTTAGTGGAGAACTTTGCAGCAGTATTTTATTTCTTATTCTATTTTTATTTTATAAATATTTTATTTATATTTTATAAATATTTTTATTTATAAGTGTATAGTAATAAACAACCTGCAGTTTAATGTTTGCATTTCTTTCCCTTATTGTACCGAAAATGAACCGAACGGTGACTTTAAAACCGAGGTACGTACCGAACCATGATTTTTGCGTACCGTTACACCCCTAATATATATATATTGTGACACATGTCCCGAGCTCTCATCAGCGTCGCCCTGGAAATGGCTGAGCGGACACACCTGCCCCCCATCAAGCGCTGCTTACTTAAACCCAGCAAGCGAACACAGAGGTGAGAGATGTCTCCGCAAGACTCGGCTAACCCTTTCTTTCGTTGTGCCCGCAGAGAGCAGCGTGTGACCGCCAGCCCCAACGCCCACAGGAGAGCACGGACCCACACTGCATCAGCGCACCATTACAAGGACGCCGAGCACCGAGCACCAAGCCGCCTCACAGCAAAACCACTTCACCACCCCCCTTCCTTTCAATAAAATCCACCCTTCGGGGAACTTACCTTCGTCCTCGAGTCGTGTACTTCTTTCACCCCGCCACAATATATATATATATATATATATATATATATTGGAACAGTACAGACACAACTGCTTTCTCTGCTGTGGAGTCAAGACATTTGCAAATATGATTAAAAGATCAATATGTGATTAAAACTACAGAATGTCACATTTTATTATTAGGTTTTTCGACACATTCATGTTTTACCAAATAAAAAGGACAGCACTTTTAGAGTTCATCCCACTATTTGATGTGATCATAAGTATTGGAACAGTTGAATTTAAGGCATATGTAAAAGATTAAAAGCTAATATTTAGTTTCAGATGCATGCAATCACAGCAGTGAGTCTGCAACAAATAGACATCACCAGACTCTTGGTCTTATGCTTTGAAATGCCTCTAGCCTTTATTGCAGCCAATTCCAACTGTTGCTTGTTTTGGGGAGTTTCTGTCTTTAGTCTCCTCTTCAGCTGGTGAAATTAATGTTTAACCGGATTTAAATCTGGAGATTGATTTGGGCAATCTAAGACTTTACATTTCTTGGCCCTGATAAAGTCCTTGACTGAACTGGCAGGGTGCTTTGGGTCATTGTCCTGATCCAATATGAAGTGCTTTCTAATGAGTTTGGCGGCATTTTCTTGAATACTGGTAGCCAAGATGATTTTGTACCCTTCCAAATTCAATCTGCTACTGCCATCATACATTAAGTCATCATTAAAATAAAAAGGTCCTGTTCTAGAGACAGCCATGCACGCTCATGCCATGACACCACCTCCACCAAGCTTTACACATGAGCTTGTATGCTTGGGATCATTTGCAGTTCCCTTTGTTTCCACACTTTTGTTCTGTTCCAATACTTCTGCTCACATCAGATAGGGAGATAAAACTCTAAAAGTGCTGATCTTCTTAGCTGGTAAAACGTCTTTGTGTTGAATCACCCAATAATAAAACGTGACATTCTGTAGTGTTGTATCATATTCATCTTTTGACTCCACAGCAAACAGAACAATTTTGTCTTTACTGTTCCAATACATATGAAGCATCCCTAACGTGAATCAAATATGCATAGCTAGACATATTGCACTTATATATTTGCATACTTTTTAGGTCAGAACAAGCCCAGATTTCCTGTTTTAAAAACCTATTAAGCTCATGTTTAATTACTCTATTTAATTATCTGTTGTGAGGCATGTTAGTGCTGATTACATCATCATCAGTCTTGAGTGGACTGATATTAGTGGCAAAATGTAATCAAAACAAGAGACAGATGGAGTGCTGTTGCTCACCACCAAGCTCAAGTGAGTGTATCCAAAGCAGTGCTCTCAGAATACATTCTCATTAGCCTGTCCTTACAGCAAAGAAAGTTGAATTTCCTTGTTATTCTCCTTGAACTCACAAGAAAGCTTTGTGTTTAAAGGATATACGCTGAAAAAACATCTGTACAAACCCCTAATTTTCCTAATTATGTTTCTTGTGTAGTCAGAAAGCATCTAGATTCAGTCACTGAATGGAAGTTAATTTTCTTAAGGGGTCACATTCTAATTGTTGACCACACATTTCCAGTTCAGGCCGGAGTAACATAAACAGTAATCATGGTAAACATTATACATTTGCATCGGCAGCTGGTAGTGCTGGGGTTGATGATGGTTAGCTGCTCACCTGCAGGCGAAATAGAGTGGAGTCGCTCCAGAGACATTGGGTCTGTTGATGTCCGCTCCACTGTCCAGGAGACACTGCACTGTCTGTGAGAAACACAAAACATCACATGAACCTTCTTTTGAACTTCTCTGGCTGGAAAACCTGTAATCAAGTCTGCAAGCTATGTATTCAGAGAGTTTCCGTACAGTCTTGTGTCCGTTCTGGCAGGCCACATGTAAGGCTGTCTGGCCCATGGCGTCCTCCACGTCCACATTAGACACATGCTGCACCAGGTCATGAAGTAGCTCTGTCCTTCCATTCACTGCCAGCCAATGAATCTAATGGCATGAGATAATGAGATAATTAAAGAATTAAATATTATTAAAAACAGTACTACATTAGGACAAAAAAATTAAAATACTTAAAATATAATCAGAATCAGAATCAGAATCAGAAAGAGCTTTATTGCCAAGTATGCTTGCGCATACAAGGAATTTGTTTTAGTGACATAAGCTTCCAGTAAACAGAGACAACAACACACAGAAAAAAAAAAAAAAAAAAAAAAAATTTACAGGAAATTTACACATTGGCAAATAAATAAGTGTATAAACAATTGTGCTATAAATGATAATGGAATAGGATTGAGTGAGATGCAGGAATGTTCTAGGATGGAGGGGTAACAAATAAATATAAGGATATTGCACATTTTTGCATAAGTTTAAGTGGGAAACATTTAACTGTTCATGAGGTAGATTGCCTGGGGGAAGAAACTATTCTTGTGCCTTGCTGTTCTTGTATTTGCGGCTCTGAGGCGCCGGCCAGATGGCAAAAGTTCAAAGATGGGGTGACTTGGATGTGAGGGATCCAGAGTGATTTTCTGAGTCCTTTTCCTCACTCTGGATGTGTACAGTTCTTGGAGGGTGGGCAGGGGAGCACCAATAATCCTTTCAGCAGTCCGAACAGTTCTCTGTAGTCTTCTGATATCTGATTTTGTAGCTGAACCAAACCAGACCGTAATTGAAGTGCACAGGACAGACTCAATGACGGCTGAGTAGAACTGTTTCAGCAGCTCCTGTGGCAGGTTAAACTTCCTCAGCTGGCGAAGGAAGTACAACCTTTGTTGGGCTTTTTTCACAATGGAGCCAATGTGATTGTCCCACTTCAGGTCCTGAGAGATGGTGGTTCCCAGGAATCTGAATGACTCCACTGCAGTCACAGTGCTGTTCATGATGGTGAGTGGGGAAAGTGCAGGGGGGTTTCTCCTAAAGTCCACAGTCATCTCCACTGTTTTGAGCGTGTTCAGCTCCAGGTTGTTAAGACTGCATCAGACAGCCAGCTGCTCAACCTCCTGTCTGTAAGCAGACTCGTCACCGTCCTGGATGAGGCAGATGACTGTAGTGTCGTCTGCAACCTTCAGGAGCTTGACAGAGGGGTCTTTAGAGGTGCAGTCGTTGGTGTACAGGGAGAAGAGCAGAGGGGAGAGAACACATCCCTGAGGGGCACCAGTGTTGGTGGAGCAGCTGTTTGACATGAATTTCCCCAGTCTCACTAACTGTTGCCTATCTGTCAGAAAGCTGGTGATCCACTGACAGATAGAGCTAGGAACAGAGAGCTGGGTCAGTTTGGTCTGGAGGGTTGTTGGGATGATGGTGTTGAAAGCCGAACTAAAGTCCACAAACAGGATCCTCACATAAGTCCCTGTTTTGTCCAGATGTTGCAGGATGAAGTGCAATGCCATGTTGATTGCATCATCCACGGACCTGTTTGCTCGGTACGCAAACTGCAGGGGGTCTAGTAAGGGTCCAGTGATGTCCTTCAGATAAGCCAGAACCAGTTTTTCAAACGACTTCATGACGACAGACGTTAGAGCCACAGGTCTGTAGTCGTTAAGTCCTGTTATCTTGGGTTTCTTTGGAATGGGGATTATGGTTGAGCGTTTGAAGCAGGAAGGCACTTCACACAACTCCAGAGATCTGTTGAAGATCTGTGAAAAGATGGGGGCCAGCTGGTCAGCACAGGTTTTCAGACAGGCTGGTGTAACGCCATCTGGGCCTGGTGCTTTTCTTCTTTTGTTTTTCTTGAAGACCTGGCGCACATCATCTTCACAGATTTGAAGAGCAGGAGGTATGGAGAGGGGGATTGCAGGAGGTGTTAATGGTTGTGTAGGGAGATGGTCAGAGTGGGTGTTGGGGGTTTCAAATCTACTATAAAACTCATTCAGGTCGTTAGCAAGTCGTTGATTACCCTCAGTGCAAGGGGATGGTGTCTTGTAGTTTGTGATGGCTCTCAGTCCTCTCCAAACTGAAGTAGAGTCGTTGGAAGTAAACTGGTCTTCCAACTTTTTAGCGTAGGTCTTTTTAGCCGCTCTAATCTCTTTGTTCAGTGTGTTCCTGGCCTGATTGTACAAGACCCTGTCCCCATTTCTGTAGGCATCCTCTTTGGCCTGACGAAGGTGTCTGAGTTTTACTGTAAACCATGGCTTATCATTGTTGAATGTTAAATAAGTCCTGGTAGGAATGCATATATCCTCACAGAAACTAATATAGGATGTTACGGTCTCTGTGAGTTCGTCCAGATCGGTGGTAGCAGCTTCAAAAACGCTCCAGTCTGTGATGTCAAAACAAGATTGTAAATCCTGCTCTGTTTCGCTGGTCCATCTCTTCACAGTCTTTACTACAGGTTTAGCAGATTTAAGTTTCTGCTTGTAGGTCGGTATAAGATGAACCAGACAGTGATCAGAACGTCCCAGCTGAAAGCCCGGCAGATGGAGTGCGCTGTCCGGTATGGCGTCATTCAGCCAGGTTTCCGTGAAACACAGAGCAGCAGAGTGAGAGAAATCCTTATTTGTCCGAGAGAGCAGAAGGAGTTCGTCCGTTTTGTTGGGTAGAGAGCGGAGATTTGCGAGATGGATGCTAGGCAACGGCGTTCGAAATCCGCGCTTCCTGAGTCTGACGAGCGCTCCCGCTCGCTTTCCCCGTCTGCGCGTCTTGAAGCGCTTGATCAGCGCCGCTGCTCCTCCGATAACAATGTTCAGTAAAACGTCTGTATAATAGAAATCCGGAAAAATATCATGTGGTGTGTTCTGCCGAATGTTCAGCAGTTCATCACTGGTGAAACTGATCGTGTTTGTTAAACAAAAAACAGGAAAAACGAACAAAAACAGTACAAACACTGGAGAGCCAAGCACTGAAGCAGCCATGTGCGGCGCCATCTTGGATCTTGGATATTAGACATTTGGTTGTACTTGGTGTAATAATGAACATAATCCACATATGTATTCTAATTTTAATTTAATTGCTGTAGCCATTGCTGTGCTGTAACCCAAATACTTGAATTAAGTTTAATTAGAATAATTTAGTTTATACCTTTATATTAGTTTCTTTATTAAATGTCAATAAAATGGGTTTAAAATGGGTTTAGCAGAAGTGAATAAAAAGTTGGTTTTCAGCACACATATCTGTAATAACTGTTTACAAATAAAAGCAACTGGCAACTTTTTTGTGTGTGTGTTATTTCACAGCTTTGATGACTTTACTATTATTCTAAAATACAGACAAAATGCAGTATAAAAAAAAAAACATTTGAAAAAAAAAAAATATTAAAATAATAATAATAATAATTATTATTATTATTATTATTATTATTATTATAGCCTGCATTTATTTGATCAAAAATACAGAAAAAAACAGTAATATTGTGAAATATTATTACAACTTAAAATAATAGTTTTCTATTTGAATATACTTAAAAAAAATAATTTATTCCTGTGATGCAAAGCTGAATTTTCAGCATCATTACTCCAGCCTTCAGTGTCACATGTAACATCCAGTCTATCACATGATCATTTAGAAATCATTCTAATATTCTGATTTATTATGAGTGTTGGAAACAGTTCTGCTGTCTAATATATTTGATGAATAAAAGGTTAAAGAGAACTGCATTTATTCAAAATAAAAAAAAATGTCTAATAATATATATTCTAATAATATATTTTCTTTACTATCACTTTTTATCAATTTAACACATCCTTGCTGAATAAAATTATTGATTTTATAAATAAAAAAGAAAAAAAATTACTGACCCCAAATTACTGACCAGTAGTGTATATTGTTATAAAATATTTATATTTTAAAAACATAGCTTCTTTTTTTTCTTCTTTTTTTTTACTTTTTATTCATCAAAGTATCCTAAAAAAGTATCACATGTTCTGAAAAAATGTTAAGCAGCAGAACTGTTTCCAACTTTGATAATGAATCATCATATTAGAATGATTTCTAAAGGATCATGTGATAATGATCCTAAAAATTCAGCTTTGCATCACAGAAATAAATGATAATTTAAAGTATAATAAATTTAAAAACAATTATTTTAAATTGTAATAATATATAACATATTACATTTTTTTCTGTATTTTTGATCAAATAAATGCAGGCTTGATGAGCAAAAGAAACTTCTTTCAAAAACATAAAAAATAGTAATGTTTCCAAACTTTTGGTCTGTACTGTGTGTATATATATATATATAGATAGAGATATATATATATATATATATATAGATAGATCATAAAAATGAAAGTTGTATATAGTTGTATATATATAAACCAATTTCAGAATCACAACTATGCAACTGTGTTGTTATTATTATTGCTTGTGTTAATTGTGTCTTAAATGTGCAGTTTTGTCAGCATACTCACAGCAGTGAGACCTTCATTATTACAAATATTAACATCAGCATTGTACTCTAACAGTCTGCCCATACACTTCTTCTGTCTGTGAAAATATAAGACAACATATGGGACATCATGGGACTCAGCATAGATGCATTTCTAGGTTACAATTTTTGCATGCAATACACACAAATGCTTAGGCTATGTAAACAAAGCATGAATATGGAAGTCCTTAGAGTTTTGTTAGGTTAAAATGTTTTATTTTTATATTTTACAATGCTTGTTTGATTTTTAAAACACAATGCGACGTGAGTCTTCTGTTGCTATAGTACGAACACAAGTTTGACACGTATTAGATCGACAGATAGATATACCATGCGCTCTTACACTGTATTTTGTCGATATTTTAGCTAAATCTGCTTCAGTAAGTAATAACGTCTACAATCAATAAATTCTGGCTAACAAATCACTGTTGATTTATTTATTATTTTTTTCTAGAGACAGTACGCTTAACATTTTGTTTGCGTAATTAACATGCTTAAATGATCTAACAACAAAGCATTCAACACCACAAACACAGACGGAGCACCTTCAGAAAGATGCCGAGAACTAAAATCTTTAAGAGCTGCTTGGATTCAACTCACTGTATTTTCCTCATTTGCTTGAAATAAAATTATATATAATTTGTGATTTTTAGCCATGTAGGATATGCTGTGAATGATATAATGTGTGTTAACTTTCAAGCTTGGGATGCTGTTTGAGAAGAGTGTTTATATGTGTGTGTGTGTGTGTGTGTGTGTGTGTGTGTGGTCTACAAAGAAATGTAGAAAATACAAAAGATTACAACACTGTAGAGCATCACTTAATTAAATTAGCCTATATATACATACATTATATATAGTGTATGTATATATATATATATATATATATATATATAGATAAATAACATTTCATATCAATATAAATTGAATGATGAACACTAAAGATTAACAATAAGGACAAATATGCACATTACAAATACGTCATTAAAACACGTCCTAGATAAACAGCATCCCCGCTTATTAACTAAAATTCATGCACTTCAGAAATGCAGAAATAAAGATATAAGTGCAAACAGAATACTATACAGTGAAGTCAACCTTGGTTTTACTAAGAAATAAGTTTAGTATCACAGCGAAGGCTTTAGCGGTAGTGAAACTGTGACAAGTCATCTAGCAGTAAGAACATAACGATAACAGATACACTTTCAAGTAATATAATCATATGCCTATAAGCATTTAATAAGTTAATTAGATGTCAGTAATGGACAATAAGGCACAAATTATAGCGATCATGAGTATTTATTTTGTCCCAAAAGTGTAGAGTGAAGTGGATATACAGTATACAACACCCCATCAGTTATATTCAGGTCTATACTGCCACCTGTTGGCACAGTTGTGTAACTTGGAGAACAACTTTAATGTCAAGATCACAAGAAAAAAAAAATAATGATAATGAGAAAACAAGAATGAAAAATCTGAATAATCCATAACCTCTAGGACTTCCGTACATGCGGGATAAGGACTAAGAAATGTAGTCTGTTATGCTCCCAGCAGGTGGTAGCACTGGAGTTTACCCGTTTCTTGCAGCCAGATGCAGAGGTGTGCAGCCGGAGATATCCTGATAGTTTGGATTCGCTCCACGCCTCAACAGCAGGACGAGACACTCTATTGATCCACAGCTGAAACAACAACGAAATCTTCAGAGATCATCATTAAAATATTACAAATGATCCGTTTATTTAGGAAACACCAGGAAAACACTTTATCAAGAGTTTTGGAATCTTAAAAGAACAATTAGGGAACAAATTTCAAATGTGGATGCACCATTTCTGTAGTTTTGTGAGAATGTGAAAAGGACAAAACTCTTACTTGGCAGCGATATGTAGAAGGCTTCTTTTAACACGTCCAAATGCGTAGTTGACATCAAACTTCGAGTTTAAAAGCAATTCAGAAACTGATCTATGAGCAAAAAAAAATATTTTAAAATGCCAGTAAACATAACACAATTATTAGATTTAGCTGTGTGGCCCAAAAGAGGTTTAAAGGAGATGACTGCCGCCAAACGTTACATCCTCTTCTTTAGCTTGCATTACATTTACAGCTGTTGATCACTGAGCCGCTAACACATTCTGTACTGGAAGTGTTGTACTGAGGAAGCTGCAGGAGTGGGTGGTGTTTTGTGTTTTACTGTGTGTCTGCTTCTCTTGGCCGTCTGTTATGTCACAGGATAACGGTGACACTCACCTGTGCTGGTCGGCCATGACCATGGGCATGAGGGTGTACACGGCTGTTTCACTGTCTAGAAGGAAGCAAAAATACACATATTATATAACATTTTCTTCCAAACTACTTGCCAACTGCTTTGGGAAATGGAAAATCTTGTTTGTAATGTAAAATATAGCACAATAGTATGTATACCAGATAATAATAAATAAAAATGACAGTTTTACAATAAAGAAAATTAATTGAGAATCACCATAGAGTGACAAAAGTACAATTTCCAGACATATTAAAGCCATTCATGAGAGTCATTTTACAATTCTGGCCATTGATGTTAATTATATTACTTAGTTCTGACACTTTTCTTCAGAAATACTATCATACATCCATTAAGAGAAAATAAACAATCTTACACAAATAATTGCACACCCTATTATTCAATTTGTTTGAAATTACCTTATAATTATACCTAATAGACATATCTGCAAAGCAAATATTACTCTTAAAATGTATTTAAAACAAACACTGTCTATATAATTACATTTAAATAATAATAAAATACACGTTACTAAAATGTAGCACGTCAGTCTGTAGTGACACACAGTAACAATAAACATTTTATTCGGAAACCCCCTTTATTTTTTGTAATTTAATAACGTCACTCTTGTTTTTTCTTTATCTATGACCTGACCGGAAGTGACTTCATGCGAATCAAAGAAATACAACAAAGTCCTTTCTCTGAATACAATCTCAAGAATTTAGTAGTAATTGACCATATATGGATAGAAGGGGATGAACGTGTATGGCCGTTGACAGAAATTTTCCCCGGAAACCGAGATGATTAGAATGTAACAAGGGTCTCCCTGACAACCTGAGTAGTCCTCAGAAAAAAGGATTTATATATAACGTTATAGAATGTTT
This sequence comes from Carassius carassius, assembly GCF_963082965.1. Taxonomy (NCBI): domain Eukaryota; kingdom Metazoa; phylum Chordata; class Actinopteri; order Cypriniformes; family Cyprinidae; genus Carassius; species Carassius carassius. Next base: position 4,859,892 of record NC_081778.1, on the reverse strand, counting down.
GGCGTGACGTCTCACCCTCGGGGAGTTCCACAGTCCTCGCGCGGCGCAAGGACCGCGTCAGTCGACTCAGCTGTACGTTTAATTGCTCCATCGCCCGTTCCATCGTATGGGATTCAGCTCATTGAAAACACGTACACACTCTTTCTCTCTCTCTGAAAAGCCAAATCATCATTCTCTTCCATCTGCTGTTGGCTAATGCGCTGTGTTCACGACTCATTCCACCGCACAATATCCCTCCATCGCGCTCTGATTCATTTTGGGCAAATATTTCCTCCTGCTGTCTTTCTTCCTGTTTTCATTGCAATGCCGTATGGGAAGTGTATTCTTTGGACAGATACACATGTAGGAGTCCGTGACGTGACCCAACCGATTAACCAGTTTAACCCCACCGGTCACAAAAGAGACCGTAACAATGTTTTCATTTATAAAGCTCTAGAAACCTTACTGTCTGATGTTTTAGTGCACTTCCTGCAAATATGGGTCAAAATTCAACATGTGCAGTTTCACATGATTACTGCAAATTGTCACATGACCGGAGCACCTTATTTCCTGTTTGCACCTTAAGAGGATGATGGCTGCATCAAAGCTCCAAAACTAGAGGCTAGTGAAGTGTCTTAACATAAATATATGACAAATATTTTTGGTGCACAGGATCTTTAGGGTGTCTAGTATAAATATATGCATTCACACACACACATATATATATATATATATATATATATATATATATATATATATATATATATTTTTTTTTTTTTTTTTTTGTGGTCACTGCTTAATTTGTAAATGTGAGGTCCCGGAACAAAGTGGGGTGACAGATCCGGCATGTGACTGGAGGAAGGAGAGGTAACAGAGCGTTTGTGCAATCACTTTGGTGGACCAACAGCTTGCATTAGTAGCTTTTATACTGTGCGTGCACTTAAAAAATAAATAAAAATAAATCATGGGTTATTTTATTTTGACCCAAACAACAGAGGGGTCGGAATGAGCGCTGATATTTTGCTACCTAAAGAGTAGTTCTCTGTGCCGCTGACTTGCATTTAAGTGGTGAAGTATATTATTAAGTCTATAAAATCGTTTCTTTGCTGTAAATCATTTAATTTTATACAAAGCAAACTACGGGGATGCTATCACAGTCACCTAAACAAGTTGCATCTGTGTTTTCGAAAAAATGACTTTATGGTCTTTTACTGAAAATGGTTGGTTTTTTAACTTCTAAAATGCTTGTTAAATAGTTTAAATAAGAAATGTAAATACGAAATGTTGTACTGAGAACTGTACTGTAGGACATTTAATGAAAACAAAGGCAATTATCCGCAATTTACAATTATTATCCATAATTTAGGATTACACCAACTTGTTCCGTCCTATTTTTTTTTTTTTTTACCCAGTAGAAAATAATGAAAACACAAATTACAATGTATTTAACACTGCAGACACACAGAAAATTAGGATAATGTCATTCTTACCATAGTTGTTTAAAATGGACCTTAAAACAGACATCAATTTCCCCTCAGTCTCTCTCTAGATTGTGCTTTGCTTCTGGAGTCATTTGCAGTCCTGTGTCCCTTTTAAAATCCTTGACCTCACGTATGAAATGGGGTTAAACTGAGATAATGGTGGTCCAACAAGGCAGAGAAATAAAAGCAACGAAATTGTGGAGGTGTGGAAGAGATGATCGGTTGGCACTGCAAATTAAGTTCATTTGAGAAAAACCCCTCTCACACTCTGCACTTGAAATCGGAACCATGGTAACAGCAGTCAAAAAGTCTTTTAATCCTGCTGGGATGAGCCGACCACCGTTTTCTCGATATTCTCTCAAAGCCCGAATGGCAGTTCGAGGGCTGCCAGTGCCAAACTGTTGGCAAAGAGACTCAGTTTCTTTGTCACCATACGTTGCTCTGGCATCCTGAGGCCAGTATTCAGGAAAAATCACTTTTAACTCTTTGATGAAGTTGTTGTACCCCGTCCGGTGCCCTTCCGTACGATAGCATGCGATTCTCTAGGCTTTTTGCCAGACTCCTACAAAACACCTTGTGGTCCATTCATTTTTCATCTCTTCGTCCTGGATGAAGAGGAATGCCTTGGAAGATGCTGCCATTTACACCATTTTGAATGATTTGGCTATGACGTCCAGGTCTCTCAGACATTGCCTCAAACACCCTTGCCCTGCGACAAATAGCTCTATGAGCTGCTATAATTGTACAGCCTTGCTTTTGGAGCTCCAAGGACTGCTAGGGCAGTTCTTGAAGTGCACCGCACATGAGGCTGAGATTTTGGACAAAACTGCATAAGGACAAACGCTTAGCTAGGCCATTGTAGATAGCATATGTAGTGCTGTCGCGGGAGGAATTTTCTGACTGAAATGATTGTAGAGGGTAGGATAATTTTTCCATATAGCTTCGACAAACCCATATGTTCCCCAAGTCCCTGCCAATTTTGCACAACTGAATGTGTAATTCATCGGCACATTTTTTTAAGCTCAATTCTGTTTTTGTTTGATGTGCAGTACAATGTGTATAGTTTATCCATGAAAATCCTAAAGTGATTTACTTCACCCTAATTCCTTTATCGTATCGCCGACTGTGAGCTCTAGTCGATGCGTTGAGCAGTGCCACACCAACATATTTGGGAAAAGTGATTTAAGTCTGGCCACTCCAGAGTTGTGGCTGAGCATAACTGATGCTTCATTGCACGAGAGACCTATTAGGGTTTTAGACAAAAAATCCTGTGTAAAATTAACAACCCGTAATAGTTTATGGACAATTCCTTAGGCACTTTGGTCTAGTTCAACAAAAATATTCTCAGGCGACTCCATGCCGGGCAGCTGAAATCTGCCGTAAATGATTAAAGCACTCTTTCTGCTTAAACTAGTTGCTTCATCAAGCATCAGACCAATTTTAGGAGCGCAAGCAATAATCTTTTCGAATAATTTATTTTTAATTTCAAGTGAAATATGGCTCTGTATGTTTGCACATGCCACGTTAGAGTGCTAAATTATTCCCATGTCAAGATCATTTAAGTCCTTGCAATCAATTTCACTCTCAAAGCCGTACGCTGGTCTGTGGCACTTCGCTTCTTTGTAAACTGTACAAAAAATTATTGCAGTAGTTTTCAGTGCATCGGACAGATTATTTATTTATTTTTTGTAATAAGTCTTCTTTTGCCTTTTCTATAATGTTAAGTGCTGCAATGTGCACCTTCGTCTGAGAATGTTCAAAAACCTCTGTTGTTTTTTAAGACCTTTGGCTGATGACGTTACAGAGCATGTCACCCACTATTTGGCCAGTTTCATCCCTGCCAATTTTTCGGGACCCAGGCTTCCAACCTTTTTGCAAAATGTGCAGCCCAGATGTGACCCCTCCATAAAAAGCCAAGTATATAATGTATTTTTTGTTTTAAACTCTGCTTCAGTCCATATTGCCCCCGTTATTTGGCTTTCTCCATCTTTGGTGCTTGTTTTCTCACCTCCACATGCTTCTTCCCCCGGCTTGCCAGAACTCTGTAGTTGTCGACTCACTCTGTTCATCGCAGGTTGTTTTGTCTTCCTTTGTGTTAACATCTCAGCCGGTGAACTTGAACCTTTGCTATCGGTATCGATAATAATTCTGACCTGTTTGGTTTTAGACGTTGGGCCCTGCCTAACTTTTTGCCATTGTTCCACATTTCCAATTAAGCACTGAAGCCCCCCTCCCCCTCAGACACAGACACATGCAAATCAGCATCTTCCAATCACAGAAGTTTATTACCATGAAAATAAAACCTCAAAATCCTGACATGTGTATACTATATATATATATATATATATATATATATATATATATATATAGGGTGTGATTTGCTGGGGGGGATGCGTGGGATTTCCCCCTTTCTGGTCAATGTATCCCTGCCTCTGCTTAATTATTTGTATCCCCGGTGGGGATAAATTTATCCTCCCCTCAAAGTGATCAGCGCTACTACACTAGTGGCGAGACGGGGTTTGATTAAAGTCAATTTTATTTTAAAATGCGCTACTTTGGCTGGCTCTGATATAGCTGCCGTGCAGCCTCTCTGTATTCACCACTCTGCTGCTGATTGGTTACACCTCATGAGTAATAGCTTATCAACACTTGCGAGATGGTTGAAGCCGGTCCGCTGGGCAGTGGAGTTGCTAACTTGGCGACTTTTGTTCCAAAAAAGCGACTAGCGACAAATCTAGCTACTTTTTGGGCAATCATTATTTAGTCTCTGAGACTCTCTGGTGCTGCCGCGGTCTCTTTCCCAGCGCGAGCCTCTCTCTCTGAATCTGCTGTGTTCAGTGAGTGCAGAGAGGAGCAGTATTTCAGTTTTTAAAAAAAGATATTCTGTTGCTTCTAACTCTATTTTACAAGCAAGTATTGCCGACATTAGTCACAGCACAAGCACTGACTTTATCGTATGTGTATTTGATTCCATTAGTGCAGATTAATGTTTGAGAGCTGGTTATGTAGTCTTAATGGACCGCGTTTCAGTCATTATAATATTCATTCCATTGTCTGACAAGAGAAACATTAAAATACAGTAATAAAAACAGTTTTATTGAGAATTAAATGGCTAAATTAAATTGCTTTATGTGAGCATAGGGAGGCAATGCAATACGACGCAGTTACGTCATAAATATGATAATTAGCGCATGTCATCATCTAGTTCATGTTCTCATGATTTATTTTTATGAATTAAAATGTTCAAAACATCCCCCCTCTGTTTTTTTTTTTGACAAATCGCACCCTGTATATATATATATTAGGGGTGTAACGGTACGTGTATTCGTACCGGACCGTTACGGTACAGGGCTTTCGGTACGGTGCACGTGTGCACCGAATGACCGAATGCAATATTTAAACATAGGTACATTTTCCTGTTTCCACATGAACATATTAAGTGGCGGAAGTCTCCGCGTTCAGCGCAAATCCCGCCCTGCAGCTGATTCTAAAATTTTCAAAAGCTATCACGCGAGTGTGAACATTACTACAACTAGGAAAAAATGACCGTAATTCAAATGCAGCTCCCGTCTGCATACAGACCTTTCCCCTTAATTCCGATTGGGCCAACCCAATAAGAAATCTGAGCAGGTCAAAAAACTGAAACTGCTGTTGTTGCACTTTACACTTTGGAAAAGGTATATATATATATATATATATATATATATTTAAATATGAGCGGGCCTACAAGCTGCGATTGGTAATGCTGTACTGTAATCATAGTTATTTATTTATATTTTTCATTATATTTTATTATGGGGAAAGTCGGGCCTAATGGTTAGAGAGTCGGACTGGCAATCGAAAGGTTGTGAGTTCGAGTCTCGGGTCTGCAGGAATTGTAGGTGGGGGGAGTGCATGTACAGTTCTCTCTCCACCTTCAATACCACGACTTAGGTGCCCTTGAGCAAGGCACCGAACCCCCAACTGCTCCCCGGGCGCCGCAGCATAAATGGCTGCCCACTGCTCCGGGTGTGTGTTCACAGTGTGTGTGTGTGTTATCACTGCTCTGTGTGTGTGCACTTCGGATGGGTTAAATGCAGAGCACAAATTATGTATTATGTATGGGTCACCATACTTGGTTGAATGTCACGTCACTTTCACTTTTTCACTTATGTGATATTGGTTTGAGACCAGTGTTGCCAGATTGGAAATGCCCAAGTATCGTACCAGGTGTTCAAAATTATCGTATTTGGAAGAAAATTATCGTACACCAGTCAAAAGAGTTATTTATCTATTCTAAACCAACAACATTTCGACACGACCTGCAAATTACCACAATAGATAAGAAGGCGTATTGTTGGATGGAAGCAGTGAGACAAAATACTATCCCATTATTTTCAGTGACTGTCTCCGGCGTGGCGCATATTAAAACATATTTAAATGATTTTTAACACTTGCTTTGTTGCATCCAGTGAAGAAGGAATTTAGCTGTTTCTGCGTGGTGCAGTTAACTCCACATCTGAGCCGCTGTCATTGGAAGACTGTGTGTTCCCAGATGTTGAAAGGGTTCTTTCTGTCATGGACCGCAACTAGTGCTCGTTGGCTTTAAAGCAGGGCACCCTCCTGCATTCTTAACACTCTCTGAGGTGCACACGAATGCATTTAGAGTGTATGTAATGAGCCAATTTCGTGTATGAGTAAAGAAGCCCTTTGACTGCAACTACCATCATTTATATTTTCATAAAATTCTGAAATTGTCGTACATTACGGGATTTTTTTCATTATTGATCGTACATCGTACAGAGGTAAAAATTATCGTACAAATACAATAATTATCGTACGTCTGGCAACACTGTTTGAGACAGAGTATTTTATTTAGTGGAGAACTTTGCAGCATTATTTTATTTCTTATTCATTTATTATTATATATATATATTTTTATTATATTTTATTAAAGTGTTTAAAAAAAAGACAAATCGTTAAAAAAAGTTTAAAGTAATAAACAACCTGCAGTTTAATGTTTGAATTTCTTGCTCTTACTGTACCAAAAATGAACCAAACCGAGATACGTACCGAACCGTGATTTTTGCGTACCGTTACACCCCTAATATATATATTTATTTATATATTTATACACACACACACACACTTACTGGCCATTTAATTAGGTACACCTGTTCAATTGCTTGGTAACACAAACTGCTAATCAGCCAATCACATGGCAGCAACTCAATGCATTTAGGCATCTAGATGTGGTGAAGACAACTTGCTGAAGTTCAAACCGGGCATCAGAATGGGGAAGAAAGGGGATTTAAGTGACTTTGAACATGGAATAGTTGTTGGTGCCAGACGGTCTGGTCTGAGTATTTCAAAAAATGCTGATCTACTGGGATTTTCACCCACAACCATCTCTAGGGTTTACAGAGAATGGTATGAAAAGGAGAAAATATCCAGTGAGCGGCAGTTGTGTGGATGAAAATGCCATGTTGATGTCAGAGGTCAGAGGAGGATGGGAGACTGGTTAGAGATGATAGAAAGGCAACAGTAACTAAAATAACCACTTGTTACAACAAAGGTATGCTGAATCCCATCTCTGAACAAACAACACGTCGAACCCTGAAGCACATGGCCTAAAACAGCAGAAAACCACACTGGGTGCCGCTCCTGTCAGCCAAGAATGGGAAACAGAGGCTACAATTTGCACAGGCTCACCAAAATTGGACAGTAGAAGCTTGGAGATACGTTGCCTGGTCTGATGAGTCTCGATTTCTGCTGCGACATTCAGATGGTAGAGTCAGAATTTGGCATAAAGAATACAAAAGCTGATCCATCCTGCCTTGTCTCAACGGTTTAGGCTGCTGGTGGTGGTGTAATGGTGTGGGGGATATTTTCTTGGCACACTTTGGACACCTTAGTACCAATGGAGCATTGTTTAAATGCCACGGCCTACCTGAGTATTGTTGCTGACCATGTCCATCCCTCTATGACTACAGTGTACCCATCTTCTGATGGCTACTTCCAGCTGGAAAATGCACCATGTCATAATGCTCAAATCATCTCAGACTGGGTTCTTGAACATGACAATGAGTACACTTTACTCAAATGGCCTCCACAGTCACCAGATCTCAATCCAATAGAGCAGCTTTGGGATGAGGTGGAACAGGAGATTCATATGGATTTGCAGTGGACAAATCTGCTGTAACTGCGTGATGCTATCATGTCAATATGGACAAAAATATCTGAGGAATGTATCCAACACCTTGTTGAATCTATGCAACAAAGAATTAAGGCAGTTCTGAGGGCAAAAGGGGTTCCAACCCGGTACTAGCAAGGTGTAAGTGGCCAGTGAGTGTGTGTATATAAAAAGCAATACTTTCACATTAAAGCAGTTTAGTGACAGATAAAACATTGCATCCACATCCAGCATCAAAAGGACTTATATGAATTCTTATTTTGAGTTTTTACTCAATTACCCCTTAACTTAGATGATAACAGAAAACATATTTGTAATAAGGAAATAAGCAAGAATAAGCATGCAGATGTAAGGATCTAAATGCAGGGTATTTAATAAAGTGGCAAAGTAAGCAAATAATGAGGAACACTGGGAACAAAGAACAGAAACATGAGCAGAATAGCAATGAACACATTCAACAACTGCCAAAGTAACAAGGAAAACAAGGGCTATATGTATTGTATACAAAAGGGGTAACCAGCTTAACAAGATAGCCAGTTAACAATACACACCTGGGGAGACTAATCAAGCAGAAAATCTAAAAACTGACTACAAACATGGCACAGGAAACACTTCAGCTCTGTAAATACTTTACTTTCATTTTTATAACACCAAGAGTGTCCCATCGCAAAACTGAAATGTTCTACACACGCTTGTGGTCTTCAGACCCACTTGAACACTTGGGTCAAATACTGAAAATATGTAATGTAAGTAGACAAATGATCAAAGACTATAAGGGGCTGTTTACACCTGGCCACTTGCGTTTTCTCAGATCGGATAGCTATCTGATTTATCAAAACGGTTCCATTTACACCTGGTCACATGAATGTGTTTTTGCGAAACGGATTTAAATCCGATCTTCAATTCCCGCGCTATATGCAGATTTAATGGAGCGCACGTCACCGAAAGCAACAGATATGAGCTGCATTTTATTGATCATCAGCTAAAATTTCAAAATCAAAGACCGCAATAAGAGAGAGCGGCAACAGCACTGGTAAGATCATTTCGTTTCTCTACTATTAATGATGATGATTGTGTGTTAAGCGTTCGCGACTTACTTTCACTTTGATTTGCGATAGTTTGCACGTTGGTTTAATGAACATATGCTCAGCTTCTCATCTGGTGGTGCGTGTTCCAGTAGCGTCGTCATATCTGGCTATAACATTACATATAGCCTATAACACGCCCTCACACGTTTATTTTTTTAGCATTTTGGGGAGGAGTACAATTTACATATGTGGTTTTAACAACCAGATGCATTTACACTTGTCTAGTTTTGTCTGGAATGCGGCCCAGACCATCTCCTGAAGTGGTTTGAGCGATCGGATTCAAATCCGTCTCAAATGCGTTTTGGAGGGCATTTACACCTGGTCTTTTCACGATCGGATAGCTATCCGATCTGAGAAAACGCATGAAGTGGCCAGGTGTAAACGGCCCCTAAGTGTGGGTGATGGGACAGGCCCAAATTTCCTGGTGCATGGTTATTGCCAAGTCATTTTTGCCCAGTGAACCCTTATCTTGATTTTAAAGAGGGTGTAATGGGCATAAAGATTAACCAGGGTATGAGGAGGACTTTATATTATTTTCTTCATATAGAAGAAAATATATATAGATGTTAAGTATTAACATCCCAGTGTTAAGTATTTTGCAATTTCAGACCATATGTAGGCCAATGTTCATGTATCTTGTGCTGGAAAAGAGAGTGTCATTATTAAATTTTAATATAAGATAAAGTGTTATTGATTTGTACTTCTACTGCTGTAATGTATACTCACTTGGAGTAGGGGAGTAATCACTCTGTGATGTTCTGAAGTCTGGTCCTGAGTAAGACAGAATTCACATCTTACACAGAATTTTATATCTTATTTATTCACCAATTTTTAACTTAAAAACTGGCAGAATATGTTAAAGATTTAACATTATTTGTTATAATACCATTAAAGTATACTGTTATTTCCATTTACCGTATTTTCCGGACTATACGTCACACTTTTTTTCATAGTTTGTCTGGTCCTGCGACAGGTGCGACTTATTTATCAAAATTAATTTGACATGAACCGAGAGAAATGAACTAACAGAAAACATTACCGTCTACATTGAGCAGCATAGAGTGCCCTCTCGCGGCTGTATACGGTAATGTTTTCACTTAGTTCTTGGCTCTAAATAAATGCGACTTATAGTCCGGTGCGATTTATATATGTTTTTTCCTCGTCATGACGTATTTTTGGACTGATGCGACTTATACTCGGGTGTGACTTATAGTCCGCAAAAATACGGTAAACAGCAGCTTAATTTACCAGCAGCATGTCTCTTCCTCTTCCATATGATCAGACCAGTTATTATAAGAGACACCCATATAAACACCACCAAAAAGGTACTGGTAACCATGGACAAAGTTGATAATCCCAGGCCAGTTTCTTCCAGATCTAAAATAGAAAGATTAAACATTCACTGAGATTAAAAACAGAACTTCACTATACCGATGGTGAGCATCATAAGACCAGGCTGAATGTTTTTCTGTACCAAACATAATGTCCAGTGTGTTGTCCAGACTCGAGTGATTTATTGCACAGCTGTAATTATGTCTGTCATGTAGTTCCTTAACACTCATCACCAAACTCTTCCTTATCTGGTAAGTTCCATCTCCATTGGGAAGAGGATTACCTCCTGTGATTTTTCCATCATCTGCAGTCTGACCATCTCTGACCAGAGTCACGTTAATGTCACGGGGATAAAAACCTGTTACCAGGCATGTGATTTGATAATCATGAGATGCTTCAAGCACCTTTTTTAGGAGTCTGACTCTGGGTTTCACTTGAAAAAAAGGATAAAAAAAAATAATAATTAGGTAACACTTTATTTTATGGTGTCCTTGTTACACAGGTAACATGTAATTACTATAGTAATAACAAAAACACATTCATAATTACATGCAACTAATACTAAAATCAAACCCTCACCCTAACCCTTACCACACAGTTAGTACATGTAGTTAATCGATATTACGCAGTACTTAAATGTATAATTACACTGTAAAAATGACACCATAAATTAAAGTGTAACCAAAAATGTTATTAGTTGCATCATTCATTAATGTATGTAACCATAATTTAAATAGCAAGATTACATGATAATCTGTTTGGTCATTTCAATTAGCTATGTCTCAAAAAGAGATTCTGACTCAAAATATTTTCCAGAAAGTGGTGATTGAAAGTTAGTGATCATTTGATTATTTTTGCATAAGAAAGAGTTATGAATCAAAATGTAAGGATCACAAAACTTTATGGAATACATTGTTGAAATATTATAACATTAAACATTGATTTTAAAGATCAGATTAGGTCAATCAGGTGGGAAAATATCCAAAATATTTATTATATAAGAAGCTTTGATATAATTTAAGAATGCATTTCTTAAAGTTGTAGATAGTAACTCCCCTCAAAGTGATTATCAAACAAAAAGCCAGTCCTTGGGTGAATCAAGCAATAATTGATTTAATAAAAAGTAGAAATAAACAATTATCTAAATATAGGAGGACGAAGGATTTAAATGATTTTGAAAATTATATAATATTTTAATATTTAGTACATAAGAAGATAAAGTTAGCATAGAGTAATTTTAGGAATGATCAATTATAAAGAATGTTTGGGGATTCTACATTTTTATGAAAGGTATTAAAGAAGATTGCACCAGTGGGGAAGTCTGAACCTACTTCAACCAATATAGGTAAATGTTGAAGGCAGGATAGAGTTTGATAAAATTAAAGTTGCAAATAAGTTGAATAATTTCTTTGTCTGTTGCAAAATCTTTCAGTGAATAAAGGAATCTACTGTATGTGATTGAATTTAGTATAGATATTTATCTAAGAAAATGTGTGTTGCCAAATTCATTTTCACTTTTAAGTTTTAAGTTAAGTTTCATTAGACGCTATTAAGGTCATTTTAGAACAATAATTAAACGTGTCTAAATCAACTGGGTTGGATGAAATTGGAAAAAATAGAGCTAGTATTAAAGCACCTATTCTCACAAATATCATCAATCTTTTATTGGAGAAAGGTATAGTAACAGCAAATAATATTATTTTTTTTAAGGAGGAGTGCAGACAGGATCCAGGAAATTATCTATTAGTTTTTATATTGAGTGTTGTTTCTAAAATAATAGAAAAAGTGGTGACCAAGCAGACTGCTGAGTATTTTAGTAAAAATAAATTAATATATGATTTTCAGTCAGGTTTTAGAAAGTCGGATTCATCATATCTTATTATTTTTGACAGAATTGATTAGGAAAGAGATTGATAGAGAAAACATGTTGAATGGTTCTGCTGAATCTGCAGAAAGCTTTTGATAATGTTAACCATTCAATATTATCAGACAAAGTAAGTACTTTGGTTTTTTATGTACAGTAAAATCTTGGTTGGCTTCTAGGTTGGTAGAAGTGGGAGGAATACTTTCTGAGGGTAAGATTGTGAATAATGGGGTTCCGCAGGGTAGTGTACTTGGTCCGCTATTGTTTTTATTATATATAAATTATATTCAGGCTGTATGTGAGGGAAATATGTTTTTATATGGTGATGATGCTTTTCTTTTAGTTGCAGATATAGAAGCAGAAACAAATTGTTATGTTTAAGATATGTGATTTACAATTTTTGTAGTTTACAAATGTGCAATTTTCAGATGCTGTGTATAAACGTGTCAGCTATAATGGACAATGAATAATCTTCTCAGCACTCCTGACTGTCTCTTGATATTCTGATTTCGTAGCTGAACCAAACCAGAGAGTTATGAATGAACACAGGATGGACTCAGTGATGCCCGAGTAGTACTGTTTCAGCAGGTCCTGTGACAAGTTGAATTTCCTTAGTTAGCGAAGGAAGTACAGTCTCTGCTGGGCCTTTTTAGCAATGGAGTCCATGTGAGTGTCCAACTTCAGGTCCTGAGAAATGGTGGTGCCAGGAACCTGACTGACTCTACTGCAGCCATAGCGCTGTCCAAGATAATAAGTGGGGGAAGTGCATTGGGTGGGGTGGGGTATTTCTCCTAAAGTCCACGATCATTTGCACTGTATTTGAGTGTGTTCAGCTCCAGGTTGTTGTGACTGCAAAAGACAAGATGGCACTTTAACGTCCCGTCTATAAGCCCACTCGCTCCATTTTGCATGAGACTGTTGATGGTAGTGTCATCTGCAAACTTCATGACAGAGAGGTCATTTGCTGTGGACTCATTCATATACCGTACAGGATGAAGAGCAGTGGGGAGAGCACGCATCCCTGATTGGCACCTGTGCTGATAGTGAGAGTCTTGGATGTGAGTTTACCCAGCCTCTCGAGCTGCTGCCTGTCCCTCAGGAAGCTGTTGACCCACTGACAGTTTGGAGTGGGCATGGAGAGCTGGGTCAGTTTGTCTGAGAGAATATCAGGCATGATGATATTGAGGGCTGAACTGAAGTCTACAAAAAAGTTCCTTTGCGTAAGACCCAGGTCTATCAAGATGTTGCAGAATATAATGGTGTCCCATGTTGACTGCTTCATCCACAAAACTGTTTACTCTGTAGGCAAACTGAAGAGGATCCAGCAATGGTTCGGTGATGTCTTTCAGATAGGCAAACACCAGTCTCTCCTACGACTTCATGACCACAGACATGAAAGGAACAGATCTGTAGTGTTTAAGTCCAGTGATTTTGTTTTTTTTTGGGGGGCGGGGGGGGGGGGGGGGGGGGGCGGAATGATAGTGGAGCATTTGAAGCAGAAGGGGACTACGGACAACTACAGTGATATGTTTAAGACTTGTATAAAGATGGGGGCCAGTTGGTCAGCGCTGGCTTTTAAACAGGCAAGTGAAACACCGTCTGGGCCTAAAGCTTTCTGAATCCCCTGTTTTCTGAAGACCCAGTTCACGTCCCGTACACAGACCTTAAGTGCAGGATTAATGGTGGGAGAGGGGTTGCGGGGGGTTGGGTTAGATGAATGTGTAAAGTGCAGATCAGAGTGGGTCTGAGACTACACTTTTCAAACCAGCACTAAAACACATTCAGACTTCAGCCAGTTGTTGATTCTCCATAGACTGCAGGGGTGGTGTCTTGTACTTGGTGGTGTTCCTCAGACCAGTCCATACTGACTTCTAGTCAGTGAAGTGAAGTGTTGTCTGAATTTGTGCTCTGCATTTAACCCATTCAAATGCACACAAACAGTAGTAAACACATACATACACACACCATATTGAGCAGCCATACTGCTGTGGCATCTAGGGGGCAGTTGGGGTTTTGAGGTCGTGGTATTGAGGGTGGAAGAGAGCACTGGTTATGCCCTCCCCCAACTGACATTTCCAGCTGAACCTTTGGGAAACCGCAACCTTCGGGTTACAATCCAGCTCTCTATTAGGGTTGGATATTGATCGAGTTTTTTATGATACCGGTGACATATCGATATTTTTTAAATGGTACCGGTGCCTAAACAGTGCCTGAACCGATAATTAAAAAAAAAAAAAAAAAAACTATGGATAACATTAAAGAACATTCAAAATATTAAAAATAAATCCATAGCATTCACACTCTCCTTGGATGCTCTCATTTTCCAAGCTTCCTTTACTCTAGGGCTAATAAATGTATTTTACGATCTGGGTCATTATTTAATATAAAACCACACATAATATTTCTACTGTATCTCTTTCAATTACTCTGATATTTAGTTAAAATTAGTGCTTTCTGTCACTGTCTTTAATCATTTCTGTGAATGACTGTATGGCCATTTTTTATAAAGTAGCAACAATGTTGTTTGTACAGTACAGTACTGTGCAAAAGTTTTAGGTGCATTAGTATTTTCCCCTTAAAAAAGGGTTTTTAGCCAATTATTTATATTTTGCTGTAGTGTGTCAGTAGGACATATCAGTTTACATTTACAAACATTCATAATAATAATCTAGTGAGATTTTTGAATGCACAAGCAGTATGACAACAGCTGGTGCTCCACATGGAGATCTGATTTCACCATCATCGAATCTGTCTGTGATTACATGAAGAAACAGATGAAACTGAGACAAAATAAATCCAGAAGTTTCTATTCCTGTGCAACTTCTTCATATTTTTCAGTCTCTTAATCTTCAACAAAAGATTAAGAAGTGAGAAGTGAGTCATGGTTTCTCAATTAGGTTTTTTTAAGTTATTATTTTATTAGTCTATCAGTTTGTGTATTTGTGGACCAAATGTGCTAGGCAGTATCGCCTTGAGAGGGCAATCAGCTAATCACAGAGACAGGGAAACCTTGCCCCCCTCATGTGATTTTATGGCTTACTCTAAAAACAATGTACTGTAATGTAATGCACTTCTTGTACTTAATCAGACAAGTTCTCTATACCTTTTTGCAGAATGCTACTTTTCTTCATGTTCCTCCTCAAAATCTTCAGGCAAATAGGATGATAAATATTTTCATAAAGAAAATTTACATAAATTATTTTGTGCTGGTTCCATGCACGTATTAATGACAAATTAATCTGTAATAGTTTTGTCTCAGCGTCAAATATACCCCACTCTTTCATTTGACCATTAAATGCATCCCATGTGTAAATTGGACCCGGTTTGTCATTTTCCAACAATTCACATCCAGCAAGCCTCTGATGTACATGTACACCTTCAAATGGAGAGAAATAAAGTTTAATTAGTTACTTTTGTGGTCCCATTATGTAAGCAATTATGTAAGAACATATTTCCTCAAATGGTAAAATCAGTATCTGGAATAAAATGAGGTGAGATACTGTGTAACTAACATACATACAGGGGTTGGATAATGAAACTGAAACACTATACAGCCAGTAGAGCATCAACTGGAATTTGGAATGACAGATATTTCAGCTATTTCTCTTGCATAAGTGTGGCCAGACGGAATCAGCCATTTTGGAAGCCTGACATCTCTTGTTTTTTTTTTTAAACCAGATCCCAGAGTGGATAAATCTGGAAACGATAAGCTTCACGTGTACAGCCAATCTGTATATTTTGTGAAACGATAATGTCATCACCCCACGTCTCGACCCTGGTCAGCCACGGCTACTAACAACAACAATGACGGACAATATGATGGTGTTCGTGCTGCAGAAACCACTGAGCCTTTTAGCTTTTTTAGAGCAAAATAATAAATTACTAAAGCAAAAATGTTTGTATACAGTGTGCAAGGTTTATGCACATGCTCCAAGTCTTATATTCCTATTTTTAGTGTATCTCTGTGGCAGAATTTACAGAGCCTAACTCTCTCAGATGTGGGGAAGACAGTGAAGTTGGACTCATCAGAAAACAATACATTTACAATACCATGATTTGAAACCAGTGTTTGCTATTAGCGTGAGTTGGCCAAAGGTTTGGCTATAGCAACCTAACCATGAATATTGAACCTGTGGAGCTCCTGATGATCAGTCATGGTGGAAAAAGGAGAGTCAAGGCGCACAATTTATTCTGCAATGAGTGGGGAAGGTCTGGATTTATGTCCCTTTCAGACAATCTCTTACATCAACAGTTACTCCTGCTGGATGTGGCATACTTCATGGCTGTTGGCTGACATTTTCCTGGATACCATCGCTTTCAAGACACCACAGACTTGCTGTCCTGGTAACAGGTGCACCAGCAAGACACTCACCAAAATGTATTTATTTATTTTTTCCTCTTCTGAACTCTGATATGTCTCTCAATAAGTTGAGTGGATTGCACTATTTTATGTACAGCAGTGCTAACCTTCACACTCTGCTCTTACTGACGGAATATGAAGTTTGGCCACTATAGCATTTGTAAGTGTGTATCCTCCAACACTATATCGACAATTGTTTGAGTTTCATTGTCCAATTTTTGTATATACTGTATTCTTTAATAAATAATCTTCAAACAATATAATTTGAGTATATAGACAGGGAACTCACCATCAGAGAGATTTAGATTGTCCTTTAGATAATATGCTCGATCTTTCAAGTTGTAGTACATATCACGGAATATAACAATGTCATCAGTTTGCTCTTCATCATAGTGTTTGGAATCATTGTGAGAGTGACTTACAGCTCTCTGTGTAACTGAGTCATAGTACCTTACTTGTACATCATCAAGCATTCCCACAACAGTGAATTCTGGAAAAGGTGTCTGTCCAATTATATATGTTGCAAAATACATCAGTAAGTGAGAGCCTGTGGGTACACAAGGACAGATAACATTTAGTGCAATGTCATATGAGAATAATAGGTAATAAGGAATTTTGCTGTGTTTTCATATTTATGCACAGTAGGTAATCAGATTACTTTTTGAAAGTAAGAATGTAAGAGTAGAAATTACGTAACAGTAAGCATTATTTCAATTTATAGAACAATAGTTTGATTTATTAGGCAGTAAAGTTCTGTTACCCAACACTTTCTATTGAAAAGAACTGATCTTGTTACCATATGGAATGTAAGAATCACTATACCAAACCTCTTTCCAGACATTGGCATTAGTGTATTTATTATCAGTATATGAGTTTCTAATTTACATTAAAGTTTGTATTCGTTGTTTATCTTGCTATCCTCACTTACATAAACGAACTATAGTGTCCTGCAACCACTAGTAAAACATTATCAAAATTATATCTGGTGACTGAATTTATATATATATATACAATTAGTAAACTGTGACAATGGATTACCAATAAGATTGATGGTTTAATGTTTAATGTTATTGATTGATTTTGGGACCAAAAATTATTCAGACACTTTGAACTGCCATGTTTTGCACAAGTGTTATCTGACATTACCAAGATATATTTGTTCTGACACAGTTTAACTTCTTGTCATATTTTATTACCATTTTCTAAACTATAGTGAATAATCTATAGTAATGTGTGAAATGTTGACGGATAATAATAATAATAATATACATATATATATATATATATATATATATATATATATATTATATTATATTATATTATATTATATTATATTATATTATATTATATTATTATCCGTATATATACAGTGCAGACCAAAAGTTTGGACACACCTTCTCATTCAAAGAGTTTTCTTTATTTTCATGACTGTGAAAATTGTAGATTCACACTGAAGGCATCAAAACTATGAATTAGCACATGTGGAATTATATATGGAATTATATACATAACAAAAAAGTGTGAAACAACTGAAAATATTTCATATTCTAGGTTCTTCAAAGCAGCCACCTTTTGCTCTGATTACAGCTTTGCACACTCTTGGCATTCTCTTGATGAGCTTCAAGAGGTAGTCACCTGAAATGGTCTTCCAACAGTCTTGAAGGAGTTCCCCGAGAGATGCTTAGCACTTGTTGGCCCTTTTGCCTTCTGTCTGCGGTCCAGCTCACCCCTGAACCATCTCGATTGGGTTCAGGTCCGGTGACTGTGGAGGCCAGGTCATCTGGCGCAGCACCCCATCACTCTCCTTCTTGGTCAAATAGCCCTTGATGCCTTCAGTGTGAATCTACAATTTTCATAGTCATGAAAATAAAGAAAACTCTTTGAATGAGAAGGTGTGTCCAAACTTTTGGTCTGTACTGTATATATATATATATATATATATATACGAAATCGCCACACCACATCGTACACAAGCCGCAACACAACAAAATTAGAATAGAAACACAATGGAAACAAGACACAACACAACGGAAACTGTCTTATGCATACTAACATATATATTTGCTACTTTTTAATGTGTGAGCTGTTCTTTAATAATAAATGGCACATCTTCTTTTCAAGTGCTGTTGCAATTGAATGAGCCCGATGGATTTAATGCAGGATCTAATGATCTAATGAAATCCAAATTCCAAACCAATGGCCTGTCTCCACCTCTGTATAATGTATCGAAGAAGACTATTTTAAACAGCTACTTATAATGTGTCTTCTATTACTTTAATGTAACTTGATTATACATTGAACGCTATCTAACATGTTCTGCTTTTAGAAAGGTTCTTGTTTAACTAAACGCCACATGTGCTGCAGTAGCAGTAAAGACATTAAAGAGTAACAATAAAAAAGACTTACCTGTATTGACAGCTTTCAAACATGACAACAGATACAAAAGAATAAGCATTTTCTTGTTTAATTCATTTGTGTTAGAGACAAAAAGTGTCATGCATGTTTAGCAGCTGATTGTTGTGATCGTTCCTCCTACAATGCAAACCACAGAAGTGGATGTGATATACTTGTTTTACCGGTTTTGGTTCATATATAGTACTGCTCAGTAATACAAGCATGCCAATCATTGGTAATGTGAGTGTTGACATGAAAATAGATTGGTCAGCTACAGAGAGAAACTAGTAGCCAGACAACAAACAAGAAAAGATTATCTGTCAGATACCAGATAGTACTTAGATTCCCTGTTTCTCTTCTTCAGAAGTGGTTTATCTGACCTGTATAGAACTGTTTGTTGGATTCATTGTGTTCGACAGCCCTCATCAAACCAGTTATTGTCCTCTGTTTGAAGACAATGGCATTTCGTAAATATGGCTCTGAGTAAGGACATGCATGAAAGAGTAAGTGTGTTAAGTTCTTGGGCTATCATCACACTCAAGCGGTGCTTAATGGCTTATCAGTCTGCAGTTTTATGCAAAATGTGATTACAGTAATGATCTTAGTGGGGAAAGTGCAGTAGTGTATAGTGTAATGAGTTTGTAATGGACAGCAGGCGAGATGGTAACCACATTCCACAGCATGGAAAGTTTCATTTCAATGTGATCAGGCGTGTGCGGGACTACAAAAACAGATGCCTTTTGTCTTTAGACAAATATGTGGAAAACGAGAAAGTTCACATTAACGTGCAATGACAACCACACAGAAACTCTCTTGTTCTGTGTGAATGATCGTAAATTCATTAGAACCAACAGAAATAACAAGGTTTGCTGTGTGGCTTAAAGCCACAAATGAGTGACTGATTTTCAGACTACACAAATAAATCTATTACGCAAAATGCACTGTAAAAAGTTAATTTGTTAAGTTAACTTAATTAAATTATGCAAACTTGTTGCCTTATTTTAATTTAGTAATCTTAACTTTATAGTATTAAATGTCATCTAAGTCTTATTTACTAATATATAAAAATGATTATGTACTTACATCAAGTCAAGTTTACTTTGACCATTAAAGTTTTGTAAACTTAACTGAATCTGTGATCTGAGGAATGGTGCCAGTAAAATAAAAAAGTTTATAGTCAACAGTATATAATAATCATTATTATTTATTAATAATAACAAAATTATATATGCTTGTGAGCAAACCATGCTGACTGATACTCGACAATATAAGATTAATAAAAGGAGACAGTGATCCATTAACATACATCGAAAATAACAAAAAACACAAATCAGAATTGAAATGTGCTTAGGCCATTAAACAAATATACTGAATAAACAGAACTGAATCCATTCAAAAAGTGGAACTGAACTAGCATGTTTTTTCTCATGACATCATGTTGTGAATCATATCATCTCAGTAGTGGTCACGTGAACTGCAGATAATCTCCATTGTTTAATCGGAGATGTGTTGATTCAAGCAAATAATTGGTTCTTCAAAGTCTGACGTTTGGGTTTCACTGATTTCCCAGATCAAGCATCACTTGCTGGATGAAGTTGAATGTGTTCTTTATGCACTTTGGGTAATCAAGATGGAGTGCATACGAGAGTCCCTGACATAATTCATTACAATGGCTCCTTCTATTATGTCAATATATATATATATATATATACTCACAACTAAGGCCTTTTGACATTAGGCAGGGCTGTACACATTAACTTTTTTGAAGATAGCAGTGGTGCTACACAGAGTTTTTGTAGCACAGGTCACACAAGTATATCGGATATGTTACATCTCTGAAAATAACCACAATAGTGCAGTAAATCAGCTTAAACAGGCACGTAACTGACAAAAGACATTGATGTTCCATACAAGGCACACAAACAAACCTAAACAAGAAGTGTTTTCAGACAAACATCTTCTTAGTTTGCCCAAAATGGAAGAATACGAAACATAACATACTTAACATTCCTAATACGGTGTATATAGCCCAATATCTCTAATCACAATCCAGACATCCATTTAAAATTTGACCTCAACTATATTTTTAATATTTAATTCGCATTTTCTAACGCAAACTCATTAGCTCATTTGTCATAATTATTTTCATGTTTAGCTTATGAATTACAAAATTAGTTTTATAATAAATTGTAGCACTTTTATTGTATTGACTTGTGATTTATAGCAAGTGCCAGAAAAGTCACAAAGTCTCGTGCAGTTTAGATGGAGGATTTAAATATTCATCACCATTGTTTATAGCTATACTTACAGAGCAGAAGTTGAAATATTGTGAGGCGTTGTTCCCAAGCAGGACAGGGATGCCACGGAGAACCGCAGTGTCTCGAAGTGTAACTTACGTTTCCTGAAAACTGTGGCTTTTTGAACATGTATCTGTATGTCTAAACATACATTGTGTCTGTTCTTTGACCATAGGCACTGAAAAACAACCTCATCATGTCGTGTTTAAGAATAGTGATCCATTGTGTAAATAATGTTTAACATTTGAACATCTTATTCAAAACTGTTTTTCACATTTTACAACTATTACATACAATGAAACCCAAATGTTTCTTTTTCAGCCAAACTCTGTTCTCCTGTCGCTTACCGAAATTAATATCCTCTGAGATTCATAAAAGTTAATATTTCAATAATTTAACAACATTCTTTAATGTTGACAGTTCTCTGATTTGTATTAATAGTAGCATGCAGGTTAACAAATAACATGTTAACTTTAAGTATGTTTACTGTTTAAAATTATACTCAAAAAATTATATTGTAGATCACATAAATATTACATTCATTAAATGTTACTATGACAAGTACAGAAGTAACTGCTTTATGCATATAATTAATCAAATAGAAAGACAAGAAATAATCAAATTGGAAAGACAAGGAAAGTTGTGTTAAAGTAAGCATGGAATGAAGCAATGCAAAATTAGGTGAGTGTCTGAGATATTTATTGTCTCTGGATGAGAACAGTCTCCATGTATGTCCAGTTCATACAATGATCAGCTACTGTACCAGTGACTTCAGCTCTCTCATCCAGTCTGAAACAGACAGGGACTTTACATGATGATCAATATTTGTGGAAACATCACAAAAGCAAATCAAAGCCATATTATAACATTGGTGATGATGAGACACATGATTTCTTATCCAAATGTAAAAATAATATTCTTGGAGTAGCTGCTGACCTATGTCCAAAAAGACTGCATCAGAACACTATTGATATGTGTGTGTGTGTGTGTGTGTGTGTGTGTGTGTGTGTGTGTGTGTTTGTGACATATCAGGACACAACTCTGTATAATGACATGGGTATGACACAGGTATTACAAGGAGAGGGTGACTTATGAGACTTATCATAAACCACGTCCCCATTTTTCAAAACGCTTATATTTTTTGAGAAAGTAGAAATGCACAAAGTTTCCTGTGAGGGTTAGGTTTAGGGTTGGTGAAGGGCCATAGAATATACAGTTTGTACAGTATAAAAACCATTACACCTATGGGATGTCCCCACTTTTCACAAAAACAAACGTGTGTGTGTTTGTGTGTGTGTGTGTGTGTGTGTGAGTGAGATTAAATAAACAAACGTATGTTTATTCCCACTCCAGAGAATGAACAAATTAAATGCATTATTTATCAGTCACAATGGTGACAAGAACAAAAACAAAAAAAAAATCACTAAAAAAGTCTGGGGTTCCGCTTCATAAACGAGCCAAAGCAATCAGGCCCTGTCATTTTCTTCTCATCCCAGGTTTGTGGATGCTGTATGTTGAATTCCACCGCGAGTTGACAGGCAAACTTTCTGACCTAAAATAAATCATAACATGATGTCTGAGTTGGGACACACATTTTTAGAAAATGTCTAAATGTATGTGTTGGTATTTATTTAACTTTTACCTGATTTTAAATATTTTATTCACCATTCACAAACATTAAATTGAGTTTGCATGAAAAATTCAATACACATTAAGAGGTCTTGAATCTTGCCTTTTCTACCCTGTTCTCAAGACGCTTATTCATCATGTTCACCTCACATGGAGTTAGCCCATAGTATATATATCGCCTGCCTGGTTTATGACAAAGACTCCTCCTGCTCCCTGGTGAAGACCTGGTGAGGACTGTAGTATCCTACACGAGGAAGGTCCCTCAATGGTCTTTCAGTTCTTTATATTTCTGCCAATATCTGTTCAAGGTTACATGGCAGATTCCGTGGGATTTTGCCACTGCCCTAACAGACTTTCCTTTCCTAACTTTCTCTGCTGCTCTTTTTAAAAGACTGGCATTGACTCCAATATCAGTTTTTTTTCCAACCAAGTTCTAGGCATTCTGTAGAATTATTAAAATCACAAAAATGTTGTTAGTTGTATGTAAGGGGATGGTTGTAACACTTTCAAAGCACGTGTTACAACCTACCCCTTCACTGTCACCCATTGTTAAGCTGGCTGTATTAGCATGGTGCTTTGAAATTGGCAAAAGGTTTGATACACCATTCTTTAGTAGAGAAACTACAGTTTGACCAGATATAACTTATACAACATTATCTACAACACACATAAAAGCAGCACACTCACTCCCACTCTCTGCGAAGTCTTGTTTAGCCAGTCTGACATTTCCGAGCGTTTTCCTTGTGTTTACCTTCTGTACCTGACCTTTGGATTGTTTATACCTACTCTGATTCTCTGCTGCTTGCCCCCGACATCTGCCTGTTTCTGTTATC
Source organism: Carassius carassius (assembly GCF_963082965.1). Classification (NCBI taxonomy): domain Eukaryota; kingdom Metazoa; phylum Chordata; class Actinopteri; order Cypriniformes; family Cyprinidae; genus Carassius; species Carassius carassius. The sequence goes on along the minus strand of NC_081778.1, from coordinate 4,836,463 downwards.
GATTCTGGTTATCCCGGCATACCTGACGCCGTTACTGATCATTGCCTGTCTGACCATTCTCATCATTAAAGTTCTGCACATGGATCCGAACGTCTCTGTCTCAACATTACAGAAGACTTTGCCTAACCAGGATCCAGCAGCTTTATTGAACCCCAGACCAGGTATGGAGCCAGCTAAAAGTTCATTTAACCCTGTAGGTGTGCTTTGCTCCATTTTTCAAGATGGCCGACCAATTGAGCTCTTTGTGGAGGATTTCGTTCAGTATAGTCACCTTTTGCCTGGGGATGAGGATCTGGTAAAGGACTGTTTCTGGAGTGGTCTTGACGCTAAGATAAGCTTAAGTTTACCAGAAGAAGACCCTAGCTGGACCCTGGGGCAGTTTATTGACTTTGTATTGCAGTTTTGTGGCTCTCCCTTTACACTTGAGGAGGTCACTTCTCCAAGGTATACAGCTCATATCCGTTCGATGGTCCCTGTACTTGAGCTTCTGCACAAGATGGCCGCCAGCCCAGCGCCGCTGCACAAGATGGCCGCCAGCCCAGCGCCGCTGCACAAGATGGCCGCCAGCCCAGCGCCGCTGCTCAAGATGGCCGCCAGCCCAGCGCAGCTGCTCAAGATGTGGTCCAGAGTCAGGGTTAGTCACCGTCGACCTCCAGAGTCAGGGCTAGTTCCTGTGGACCTTCCAGAGTTGAGGCTAGTCACCGTTGACCTTTCAGAGTCAAGTCAAGTCACCGGTGATCTTCAAGGACCGAGTCAAGTCACCGGTGATCTTCAAGGACCGAGTCAAGTCACCGGTGATCTTCAAGGACCGAGTCAAGTCACTGGTGATCTTCAAGGACCGAGTCAAGTCACAGTCGTTCTTCAGGAACCAAGTCAAGTCACAGTCAATCCTAAAGAGCACAGTCAAGTCCCCAATGATCTTCTTGAGCCAAGTCAAGTCACAGTTGATCCTCAGGAACCAAGGCAAGTCACAGTTGATCCTCAGGAACCAAGGCAAGTCACAGTTGATCCTCAGGAACCAAGGCAAGTCACCAATGATCTTCATGAGCAAAGTCAAGTCACCATTAACCTCCGTGAACTAAGTCAAGTCACAGTCGATCTTCAGGAACCCAGTCAAGTCCCAGTCGATCTTCATGAATCCAGTCAAGTCCCAGTCGATCTTCATGAATCCAGTCAAATCACCACTGATCTACCAGAGCCTCGTCACATCTCAGCCGCACTTCCAGAACTCACCGCCTGCCCTGTCACGGCCATGGATGCCAGCTACCATCTCATCACGGCCACGGAGGCCGCTATTAACCTGTTTATGTTCCCTGTTTCAGTCCCACCTGACCAGACTTGCTTTCCTGTGCCATCAACTCCACTGTGGTGGTCCTCTGCTCCACCCTGGTGGGCCTCTGTCATGTCTGCTCAACTATGGTGGTCCTCTGCTCCGCCCTGGTGGGCTTCTGTCCCCTCTTCTCAGCTGTGGTGGTCGTCTGCTCCGCCCTGGAGGGCTCCTGCTCCGCTCTGGTGGGCTCCCACGCCACCTGCTCTGCCTTGGTGGACCCCTGTTCCCGAGTTAGGCCCACGGCGGGTTCCTGTTACCGAGTTAGGCCCATGACGGGTTCCTGTTCCTGAGTTAAGCCCATGGGGGGTCCCTGTTTCCCCTGTCAGGCCCAGGAAGGGCCCTTGTTTCCCATGTCAGGTACAGGAGAGGCTCCTGATCTCCATGTTAGGCCCAGTTCTGCCTGCTCATCTGTTGCACCACACCCGAACTACATTCCCCATGAGTCACTGCATCACAATCACCCTGCCACACCTGCACATCATTCATCAGCCAATTTCCTTGTCACACCTGCACCTCATTTACGCACACATAAAAGCAGCACACTCACTCCCACTCTCTGCGAAGTCTTGTTTAGCCAGTCTGACATTTCCGAGCGTTTTCCTTGTGTTTTCCTTCTGTGTCTTCCTTCTGACCTTTGGATTGTTTATACCGACTCTGATTCTCTGCTGCTTGCCCCCGACATCTGCCTGTTTCTGTTATCGATTCTGGTTAACCCTACATACCTGACGCCGTTACTGATCATTGCCTGTCTGACCATTCTCATCATTAAAGTTCTGCACATGGATCCGAACGTCTCTGTCTCATCATTACATATATATATATATATATATATATATATATATATTCATATTATTATTACTTAATGTATAATGTAAGACTTAAAAATAAATCAAATTACTTTAATCAAGAACAATACATTTAATTGATCAAATGTAACAAATACATTTATAATGTCAAAACAAGTTGCAAAAATAAATAATTAAATGCTGTCCTTAAAAATCATGGACAGACAGAACAACTGTTTTAACACTGATAATAGTCAGAAATGTTTATTGAGCAGCAAATCATCATATTAGAATGATTTCTGAAGGATCTTGTGACATTTAAGACTGGAGTAATGATGCTGAAAAGTCACTTATGCTAGCAAATAAATTGGAAATACATTTAAAATATAATTAAACTGAAAACCGCTATTTTAAATCGTAAAAATAATTTTACCACTCTATTTTTCATGAAATAAATACAGCCTTAGTGAGTATAAGTGACTTCTTTTAGTTCAGTTTGTGTCCAGACAAGAAATATGAGATGTTAGAGCTGTGTCAGATGAGATGTACACATAACTCTGTATGTTTGTGTGTTTTCTCTAGGTATGGTCTATAATGTGAGTGCCTACATGGATTTCCACCCTGGAGGGGAGGAGGAGCTGATGAGGGCTGCTGGGATTGATAGCACTGACCTGTTTGACCAGGTGCATTCTCTCTGGGCAGAGCATTTGAAAACAGGGCTTTCAGAAAACCATAGTTTATTGCCATAGTTTGCTCTCAAATGATTTTGGTGTAACACTTCATATTAAGAATACAGTTACAATTAGTTATAATGTGTGTAAAATAATAAACTGGTTAATTCATAGTTTATAAATACACTTTTTTTATTTACTCATATGTAGAGAGTTACAGTAGGTTTTTGTTGTTGTTTTTTAAAACATGATCTCATGTGTATTTCAATGTATTTTAAGTGTGGTTCTACCACATGCACATTTACTTGCATTTAAAGTTGAATCATTTACGTGTGAACAACTTTATAGATGTAAAGATGTCTACAAATATTTATTTTATATGAATGTTGAATTCATAGAATTAATGCATATAAACAATGAGGCTAGTCTGTTGAGTTGATAATAGTTTATGAGAACATTAAAAGTTATTAATTAATACAGATAATGATATTTAGTGATTAGGAACACTTATTAATAATGTTGTAAAAATGTAGAGACTTCTATTATAAACTATAATACTATAAACTATAACTATAAACTAATAGCTTGCGACTGATTTGCAATGATTGCTGGTGTTTGTCTGCCTAAGGTCCATCGGTGGGTGAATTATGAGTCCATAGGAGTGTCTGGTGGGGAGGATGGCAGTGAAGTAAAGTCCTGCTCTTCAAGGTTCTGTCAGTTCTTCTGGTAGTAGAAAATAATTCAGTGAAATACAGTCATTTTTGTGGAAATATATAATTATCCTCATACAAAAATCCTGCCTTTTGGCTAGTTTTGTTTTTGGCGGCCTGTTTTAATTTTAGTTTTAGTCTAGTCTTTGTGTGCAGCTGTCATTTTAGTTTTTATTAGTTTTAGTCACGTTCATACTCTTTTTAGTCTAGTTTTAGTTGACAAAAACTAATTATATTTTAGTCTAGTTTTAGTTGACGAAGACTGATGTTCTTAAAGTTGTCTTGTGTTTGATGCGAAATACAGCCAATAGTTTGAGATTCTTTTAAGTTTGTACATAAAGAAATTATTAATTCATCAACTCATTCATCACAAGACTTGTACTAGCAAATGACGACTTCTCACCGGTGATTCCTAACGGTTTTAGAGGACGATTACTCCTTGTCGCTCCCCTGTCATTTCAAGGCGAAAGTGACAAGTACAAAAGCCTTGTCCGTTTGGGAAGGAGCGCTCGCAGTCAGCGGAGCCAGGAGAAAGTATAAATCCCATTTAACTTTGTTGTCGTGAATTGTTTGAAACAGTTCGCATCTCCAATACACATTAATCCACAAATGACTTTTTTAATGTGGCTGACACTCACTCTGAGTTAAAACAAACCAATATCCCGGAGTAATTCATGTACTCAAACAGTACACTGACTGAACTGCTGTGAAGAGAGAACTGAAGATGAACACCGAGCCGAGCCGGAGCCAGATAACTACTGGTAATGAATCGAACCGTCCGAAAGAACCGGTTCTCGGAAAAGAACCGAACTTCCCATCATTACACGATTGGGGCTTATGGAAGTGATGTCAGTTGCGTCTGCGCAGAGAGTCATAGGAAACAAAAATATGTGACTAAATGAGACAAAAAAAAGTCTCGTTTTAGTCGAGACATTTTAGCATAGTTTTTATTTTGTAAACCACATTTAGTCTTGTTTTTATTCGTCAACAATATTGCATTATACATTTAATTATAGTCATCGTCACATGATAAAACATTTTCGTTGCGTCTCGTCTCATTTTCGTCACATGATAAAGGTTCGTTGAGATGATATTTAGTCATAATTTTTGTTGACGAAAGAAAGCAACACTACTTTTGGTCAAGTTCTTGTATGAAATAATCAAGTTTTTTTTTTTTTCTGTACTAATCAACATGTTTTTTAATGTAATTTTATATTTCTCTACTTTCAGAACCAAAGCCGAAATAAGATTTTTTATTTAGTTGTTTTAGCTTTGTTCTAATGCCTCATTACATGTTTCTTTGGTTCCTGCAGCTCAGACAGAAAAGATGGAGAGCGCTCACATGAACAGTATGACATCAGAGCCGTATGCAGATTTCTAGTTATAAATGCTGAGTATGCTATTACCTAATTACGTATTTGAGGAGTAATTATGTGTTTTGTACTCTTCATACCAGGTTTGTCTGTCCCTCCACCTTCAAGACAGGAGCCTTTATCTACTCCTCTCCCTGCCAAAGATCATCGCCCTCGGTAGGTTTTTTCCTTATGACATCCATTGTGATTCATTCCTTTGAACAGTATCGTCTGGTCTGCATTTTATGCAGCATTTAGGGCTGGTTGTGGTCAAATGAATAATGGTCTTGGGTTAGTAATGTTGAGGTTATGTTTGATCCCAGGTATAATCAACCTTTTTTTTTTTTTAACTACTCAGACCGAGTTTACTAACAGCGCTCTAAAATATTTGTGTTTTATATTTAAAAAAATAATATATATATATATATATATATATATTAACATTTTATTTTACAATACAAAATAATTCAATAATATTCAAATAAATGAATTAAAAATGATTTAAGCTAGCCAAAATTTAGACAAATAAGCCTCACCTAACTGAAGTCACTCTGGCTGATTCTCTGTATATTTATTCTTCATCTTTAGATATGATTGGTTCCAGACAGATGGCACTGTCAATATCATCTTTACACCAAACGAAAGGTTGGTGGCAACTCATTCTCATAAAATGCTGTGGTTATCTGGTTGTCTTTTCTCCGACATAAAAGAAGTAGTCAAATTCTCAATTATTTTCCCCTCACCAGATTCCCAACACTGGCTGTGCAGTGGTGGATCTTCAGGGAGATTGTCTTCTGGTGGAGATGCTTTTGGGAAAGATGTCGTACCTTCTCTACTGGCGTGGGTCTTTTTGCATTTCTTCAGCCACTTAAGATAATGAACATTGTTGTGTATTTCTCTATATCAAGTTGATAACACCGTTTCTTTTCAGGCCTAGCTAGTGAAGTTCAAGGACGAGTTGATGGTGAGTTGTATGTTTATTTAGACATGATTTTTTGTGTTGAATGTAGAATCTGTACAAAAAGTCCTGTGGCTGTACCATGGTGGAGTGATAGTGTCAGTTAATATTATTGTCATCCCTTGAAGAGTACAATACCTTGCTATTGATTCATTACTATTTTAATTTACTAAGGTAATTTACTTTGGTCTTTTGACCAAATCTGTCAAAGACAAGTGGACGAAAGTGGGGCAACCACTAGAACACCATGACACATTTATTCAGTGTAAAGATCGTGGTGAGTAACAAACTTATGATCTTAATTGTCAGGAAATTATCTACATTTCAGAGAATTAGCTTTTTAATTTGTAAAGATAGAGTTATAGATTAATACATTTGAGATACTACATTGTTTTGTAATGTAACATGAAATAAAGGGGTACCGCAAGGCTCGGTGTTGCGCCCTGTATTATTTGTTATGTAGGTAATTCTTTTTGTGTTAAATTATTTACTGTGTTTCTAAAGTAAATTCAAATTGTCTCGTTTAATTTAAATTATTTTATTTTTTTCTGTTGCTTTCGGAAAATTTCAAAACTTCAGATTTGGTTTTAAATACAAAGGGAAAAAAAGATTTTTACTATTAAAGGCATTCATATTCAATCAAATATGCATCAGTGGCTAAAACAAGGAGCGATTTTGGAAAGGTCTTCGTTTATACTTCCTCTTCTTAGACCACATTTAATCTCTAAAATTACAAATCTTAGTACCCTTGTAAAGTTCTAGGATGAAGTAAAATATTTTTTAAACACATAATTTGGCTCATACAAATATTTTAATATATAACTAGTTAGTACATTTTTACAGTTACCTAACTACCTCCCCACTTCCGCATTTATTCAAGAAACAACTTGGTTGTAAAAAATAATAGTAAGATTTTATAACAATTGTTTCATCACAGAGCTCATCTACAGGGAATGCGTGTTGGTTTCGAAATCAGACGTCACACACTACATGCAGGTCTTGTGTTTACAGCTTCCTCCAGGGTCACATATGCAAGTTCCTGTGGGGAGACATGTCTACCTCAAAACACCTCTCCAGGGTAATACAACACTTTGCAGATGCTCTGCTGATCTAAAGAGAACTGATGGAAGGTGATGGTTTTCTGGAGTGTTCAGCAGGCTTGTTTTGTGTGTTTGGTGCACAGGTACAGATGTTGTGAAACCCTACACACCAGTGGATCAGTCGCTAATACCTTCCCCACAATCCATTGCTGAAATGGGCTCAGATTTAAATCTTATGATAAAGTTCTATCCTGATGGATTGTTGACCTCACATCTCGCCAGCCTTCCTATTGGTCAGTAACCTCTCATATATATATTAGTTAAACCATTTATTAAAGTGAATAAATTTGGATTTCTTAGACTTTTAGTAATAATAGCTAAAAAGCTTTCTCATTTCATGGTCCACAAACTAATTTAGCACATACAAATACACGTTATGAGTCATTTTCTCCTGATAACCCCGAAAATAACTTAAATTACACTTTCAGTTTTGATCGTACAGATAAGAGCAATAAATCAATCGAATCTGTAAAGGGTTTACTTTTTTTTGCATACAGACATAATTACAACAAAACTTTGTGCACTTATAAAATAAAGATAACAAACAAGGTGTGCTGTCTGCAGCCTTTGTCTGCGCTGATCTTCATTTACAAACACGTCATTAAAATGAACTGTAACTCCGTGAATACTCAACGGAGAGACATGAGAGAGATATCTATAGAAAGCTTGACATGTCTACTTTTAAACTAATCATGTGCTCCCGAAAACAAATATTCTATGATAAAGTAATCTATATTAAAAAAACAACGCGATGTCCGTTTTTCACGTCTCTCTTCATTATATCTAATGTGACCACGCCCCCGCGCTGAACGCCCTATTCAGAATACGCCCATAACAGAAGAAAAAGCAGCGAGACTGTTTTTCAAGTTTTTTATTTTACTGTTTGCTGAAAAAACTGAAAAAATATTCTCAGCTCTTTTCCACATTAATAGAAATAATAATAATAATAATAATGATACTAATACTAATAACAATATATTCTTTTTTTTGTAGAAAATCTGATTGTTTAAAGGATTTCTGAAGGATTGTGTGACTGGAGTAATGATGCAAAAAATTCAGTTTGAAAGTCAGCTTTGATTGTTCCTAATAAACGGTTTATTCTACCAAAAAATTACATCGATTAATCGAGTAATCGGATAAAATGGGTTTTTGCTTAATTAAAGTGCAATATTAATTATGCAAGAGAAAATAAGACTCCTGGGTCTCTTAAAATGAACAACTAAGTTTCCTTTTTTAGAAAAAAAATATTTTTATTTTTTAAATGCATATAATGCAATGCATACATCAAAAATAAACATTAAATTATTACCCATTGTTTCTCTGGCTGTACTTGTACTGTGAACAATGACAATGAAGTTGACAGATGAATTAAGTGCATTTAAGTGCCATTCGGTTGGGGTTTTAAATAAAGCATTTTTTGAGATGCACATTAAACACATAAAACATTAATTTAATTTATCTTTTAATTACAGAAAATTAAGCAAACGTAACTTTTTGGTAAACAAAGGGGATTTACTATTAAAAATAAAACATGGAAGAAATTTTGTGTGATTAAACCTTAAAAAAATCTGAACAATAGTAATACATCTCTGGCAAATACTTGTCTAAAACAGGACTGTTTTTTTGATGGGTTGACGTACCTTTACAGTTCTGTGTATGTGATGTGACGCTAGTTTTACTCAAATCAAACGGTCAAATGCTCATGAAGTGAGTGTCAGAGCAGTTCTGGAGATGTTGTTCATGTGTTCACGTCTTATTTAGTTAGACAGCAGACGCTGAAATCACTGCGAGCGTCACGTGCGCTTCATTGTGTTAATAAAGGCAGACGCGCTTCTGCTCCATTCATTAACAGAGACACACAGAACATGCAGGATTCATATTTAAATAGACTGTTCCGGCTTAATATTTACAGATATTAGTCCATGTCGTGATTTGATGTAAGTGCATTGACCTATTTTTTATTAATTCATTCAAAATTTTCAAATTCCGTGCCATTCCGCGTTAAACTGTAAATTCCGTTTTTATGACTGGATTCCAGGATTCCCTCCGCGTTTTCTGCATCGCGGAAATCATAAGGCCTTAGTTGTGGTATGCCAGCTCTATCTTGCAATGGACACACGCCACGACGTTCTTCCGCTTTGTGGGTGACGTAAACGCGTTGTGTCACATTAAAACAATCATTGCGAAAGAACCTGACGTGAGATTTAAAATAAATTAAAGGTCCCATGACATGGATTATTTCCTTTTCTTTAAATGCTTTTTAATGTTTCCTTATGTGTACTTATATTGTTAGTATGATTTTTACATTTAAAATGTAGAAATAAAAAGCATTTTTATATCCTGATATTAGCCCTCTGGCGTGATTGCTCTGTTTGAAGGGGCGTGTCTGCTGTGAGACTCCGAGTAAACGACAACTGTTGTGACTGGCTGACATCTTTGCATTCGAAATGGGTATTCCACGTGGAACCGATGTCAAATATATATATATATATATATATATATATATATATATATATATATTTACTATTACAGCTGTCGAGATTAACGAGTCGTGGAAATGTTGATTATATAATTATTTTTTCGATCTTTTCCAATTACATGAAAGGCTGCAGTGATGAGCATTGAGTAGACAGAGTCTGTTTATCGCGTGAATGCAGTGATCTTGTCATTATTGCAACACGTTTTCTCTCACAAAATGCTTTCACCACAACTAACAGCAAACACATGAATACACCACATGAATACAGTAAGAGCTTTGTTGTGCATCATAACAGCGTCATTCATTGTAATGCCAGTTTGGGCAAGAGTGCAGATATACTCGCGATGTGTTACAGCTCCGAAAAAAAGGGAGTGTTCTTTGATCGCTCTCTGTAGTTAAATCACAATTTAAATAACAGATTTGTTTCATGCTACTACAGAAACAACATGACGTTGATCGTTTAGTCACTGGCTTGATTCACTGATGCATACACAGTATTAAATGATTTAGAAAGAAAGTCTGTGTGAACTTGAATGATTAGCTACACATCAGAAATCACTGATCACAGATCAGGCATTAATGAACAGGGTTACTCACTGTTTGTGGTGGTGCTGTCGAATCCATATTGTAAAAGTCTGTTTGTAACGCCTGTGCTGACATTGCGACTGAATTGTATGTAAATATTTGGGCGGGCAAAGCAGAGAAAGGGGAGGTAACATTTCTCCTTATAACATCACAAGGAGGAGATTCAAGATCAGCCCGTTTAAGCTTCCATTTTCTCAAAGGCATGAGAAAGATAGCAAAATCTCGATTTACACCGATTAGAATTTCTAGAAACTTGGGGACCATATACAGGCTAGGGGAACTCATTATAATGTTAAAAAACCTCAGAAAGTGAAATTTCTATGTCATACAACCTTTAAAAGAGGCTTCGAGGCAGAGGAATTTGCCTCGATCATTTTTTGTAATCGAGTTACTCGAGGAATTGTTTCAGCCCTAATATTCATGATAGTTGACGCCTACTCGCATATGACCAGTGGTGGACAGTAAAGGAGTAGCTTTACTTCGTTACTGTACTTAAGTACATTTTTCAAGTATCTGTACTTTACTGGAGTAGTTTTAGTTTGAGTAACTTTTTACTTTTACTTCACTACATTCCAAAGCATAAGATCGTACTTTTAACTTCACTACATTTCATAAAACATATCGTTACTCCTTATAATATATCACGTGCTCCGACACGCAGAAGCGGTGTCTGATTCATCATGAACGAGTCTTTTCAAAATAAACTTTTAAATCGGATCGCAAATCGCACCAAACGATTCGTTTACAAATTAGAATGATCCGACTGCAGCTGTCTGGAGTCGACCACTCACTGGTTCAAATGAACCGTTTAGTGCGAGTCTATAGAAGTAAGAACCGGGAGATGCTCAGTCAGGACAGTTGACGGGCCACTGCTGCGCGTCGTCATGAAAGCTTATCATTTTCACGTGTTTTTAAATTACCACTTGTCGATTTATACATTAAAGCATCCAAACACAATACACGAAAAAGCTCAACAGAGTAGCTGGTTACTCGCGCGCTGTGTTCGGTGCGAACCGAGCTGTCTTCTGCGAAGTTCTCCTCGAACTCCCTCCTGCACCTGAATGAACAAATGCAAATCGCAGTTTGAACAAACAAAAAGATGTGAAAGAGCCCAATTCAGTTCTCGCGGTGTTCTGGTGTTCAGGGCTCACGCAGAGAGAGGCGTCTCTCAAAACACTTGAACACCGAAACTGCTTCTTTTTGCTCTTGTGCCGACAAATAGTGAAGTGAAAAGTGAAAAAGTGAAAGTGAAAGTGAAGTGACATTCAGCCAAGTATGGCGACCCATACTCAGAATTTGTGCTCTGCATTTAACCCATCCGAAATGCACACACAGAGCAGTGAACACACACACACTGTGAACATACACCCAGAGCAGTGGGCAGCCATTTATGCTGCGGCGCCCGGGGAGCAGTTGGGGGTTCGATGCCTTGCTCAAAGGCACCTAAGTCATGTTATTGAAGGTGGAGAGAGAACTGTACATGCACTCCCCCCAGCCACAATTCCTGCCGGCCCGGGACTCGAACTCACAACCTTTCGATTGGGAGTCCGACTCTCTAACCATTAGGCCACGACTTCCCTAAAAAAAAAAAAAGTGACGTGACATTCAGCCAAGTATGGTGACCCATACTCAGAATTTGTGCTCTGCATTTAACCCATCCGAAATGCACACACACAGAGCAGTGAACACACACACACACACACTGTGAGCACACACCCGGAGCAGTGGGCAGCCATTTATGCTGCGGCGCCCGGGGAGCAGTTGGGGGTTCAATGCCTTGCTCAAGGGCACCTAAGTCGTGGTATTGAAGGTGGAGAGAGAACTGTACATGCACTCCCCCCACCCACCATTCCTGCCGGCCCGGGACTTGAACTCACAACCTTTCGATTGGGAGTCCGACTCTCTAACCATTAGGCCACGACTTCCCCTGCAGGGAAAATATATACAAAATACATACAAAATATATCAAAAATACCTGCCTTGGAAATTATGCTCGAAAAATCAGTTTTTTTTCAGTTATTTGTCAGTTATTTCTTAAGTGAAAGTAAACCGTTGAGGAAAAAGATCCGTTCATCGTCTCTTAAAGGGACCGCGCCTAATTTAGCTACTGGCTGCTGTAATGTTAATCCAAGAAAATGAAAGAAAATTCACTCACTGCTCTTGACTGAATTACTTTGTAGTTTTCACAAAAATGTATGGACAGTCAAACCAAAAAATATTCAGACTCCAGATATAATTTTTGATATGTATATTTTACTAGTAGGTACAGGACACTAATGCATTTATGTAAGTGAGTATTAGCAAACTGTGACATATTATACCCAAAGAATCTTAATACAGTGAACTACTAGTGAAATAGATAGATATAATGTTTTTATCTCTCTATCTATATATAAAATTGGGACCAAAAATTATTCAGCACCTTATAAAGCACCATGCATTGCTAATGTTTTTTTTTTTTTTTTTTTCTGAATTGCTAATGCAACCTTTTCACACCACAGTCTGAACAAAATAAACCATTGCTCGGTAATTGGTCAACAAAGTATTGATAGTTTCGTAAATATTGTAACAGTTGTCTGTAGTTTTGGTTGATAGTAATCCATTAAATACATTTCTATCAAAGTTATGACATTATCAAGACTAATTTGTTCTGACACAGTTTAACTCTAAGTTCTTGTCATATTTTATAACCATTTTACAAGTGATAGCAAATAAACTGTAATAATGTGAGAGATGTTGAAGGTGTCTGAATAAATTTTGATTTGATTGTATATTTCATTTTTACATTGAAGACTATCCAGTGCTATTTTACATTTAATTATTCGGTTTCTGTACCTGGACACCTACAAACTTGAAAAAAAAAAACTTAAACATTGTGTAAATAGCACAAATAAATAAAAATGAACGAACATACAAATTAAACCATTTCAAACAGGGCCCACTGGTACAACCTTCAGCGGGGCCTCGCAAACCCCAGCTATGGCCCTGGATGTTGCTGAAAGTTAGTTATTAATGTTGAAATTTAGGATTAATTATTGTAACTGAAAATCATATTTAGGTCAAAATTGTCAGTTGTTTGGGAACTAAATCCGCTGTAAAGAGTGATCTATTTAAGCCCACTGAAATGCTCGAGTGCAGACGATGCAGACACATCAATCATCTCTGTGTTTTAGGTAAAAAAATAAAATAACCATTAAACTAACACAGATTAAATAAAATAACTCCTGCATGTTCAAATTCCCCGCTGCGGTAATATTAACAGTTTTATTAAAATGATATCATGTCCTATGTGACATCTGTTTTTATATTGTTTATCAACAGTAACGTTATATTGTTTGGATTAACTAGACGAGTACACAAACATGAATATTTATTCATAACCGTACCGAAAATAAGTAAATATTGTTAGCTGATGCTAACTGTTTAGCTAACAAGCTTGCTGGTGCTAACTTGAGGTAATTTTTATAAATAATGTCCAAATATTTTATTCAACCACCTATATATATATATATATATATATATATATAGATAACATCTGGGGAGAAAAGAAAGGATGTGATGTTCAGAACATGGTAACTACAGTAATTATCAAAGTGGGAAGAGATGCACCCCGTTTGGCCAGGGCTGTTTTTACACCACAGACAAGGTTTGAGAAGGAAAAAATCATTATGAAAATATAATTATATTTTCCTTAAAATGTTCTTCCTAACTTCAGGCCTTATTATCATGTCATATATAACTGTGATGTTCTGTAAAACAACAAACTTTAAAATACTTTGTTCTTACTGGTGAAAATCTGACGGTCAACTCTGCTTTCTCTCAGGTACATCGCAGTGTAAGCTTCACAGTGAACATTACTCTCGTCAACGTAGTCCATATCAACAACAAAAATATATCTTGACTCCATAAAGTGGTTATTTTGGAAAAAATCCCAGGTATTTTGAACAGTAGGATTATAAAAAAAAATATGTGCTAATATAAAATTTAATTAAGTAGCCTATATAAAATTGCAACATCTATCTTTCAGTACTTTTTTACTTAAGTACATAAAAAATGGAGTACTTTTGTACTTTCACTTGAGTAAAATTGAAAAAGGAGTACTTTTACTGGAGTAATATTTTACTATACGTATCTGTACTTTTACTCAAGTACGTGATCTGTGTACTTCGTCCACCACTGCATATGACAAACATAACAAAAAGTGTCTTAGAAATTTGAAATCAATATATTGTTTTCTATGAGTGATTAAACAAGATGATTTTCACATAATTTAGAAAGAAAAATTCTAGGCTAAAAGCTCCAGTTCTCAAAAATCCCGGGAACCAATGTTCTGTATGTGTTTTATTTCCTTATTCAAGTGATTTAACATTTTTAGTTTTTCACTAACCACGCATGACATTTTTTTCTCAAAAATACAATCATGAACATACATGCTGCTCACATATTATTACAGCCCAGTTTGTGCTGATGACAGTGAGATTAGACTTTAGCCATTTAGATGTTTATAAGCAACTGAAAAAAGCACAAATGTCAGGGCATGACAAAACTTCTCCAACAACACCCTTAGACTCCAGAGGGTTAATAATTCATAGTAAAAAAAAAAGGGTTTCAGCTTAAAAATAAAAACTGTAATTGCATTGGAACACAAACAAAACTTTCTAACTCCTGTCATCTTTCTGGCCTGTTCTAGGATCCTCTCTGTCATTAGGTGTTCCTGGGGGAACTTTTAGTATGCAAAAACTGCATGATGTCACTCATCTCTACATGTTAGCAGCCGGCACAGGCTTCACACCCATGGCTCGTCTCATACGGCTGGCTCTACAAGACCTCACATTAATCAGGTCTGCCCTGTACAAAAAAACAACAACCTTCCACTATTTTAAGTCACCAGTCCAAAAGCAAATGTTGCAAGAACTTTTGCTGGTGTCAAGGTGGTGAATAAAGCAGCTACCTTGGTGTCCTAGCAGCATAAACTTAGTTGTAGTTCATCACATTAAAGTCACTATGAAATTTGAACAGCTAGTTTTCTAGCAAATTATGTCATTTTAAAGCCACACTGAACTGTATGTGTGTTAGAAGTCCAGTGTTAATCATGAGAGGTTTAGTTTACTCCGTTTATTCAAAGGTTCACTAGATGCGAGTTGTGAGGTGCGGCTCAAACACACTCATGCACTCATTTACAAAGCTTTAAAACCATTGTTGTTTTTTAAAAGATCTGATGGACATACTTGTAATGAGTATCTATTGTGATGAGTACTGATTTATGCCTGCAGGTGGCAGTAATGTGTTGTATAAGATGCATTCCCTAGAGCCCCCTTCCTCAATTCTTGCCCTGGAGGTCCAATGCACTGCAGAGTTTAGCTCCAACCCTGATCAAATTCACCTGCCTGTGATTTTCTAATGATCCCAAAGACATTGATTAGCATTGATTAGCATGCTCAGGTGTGTTTGATAAGGGCTAGATCTACACTGTGCAGGAAAGTGGATCTCGAGGTCCAGATTTGAGGAACCCTGCCCTAGAGGAAGGGTTGGTAATGGAGACATGCTTTGTGTGCCACCTGGAATAAAGACGCCAGTACCATCTATTCTTTATATATTTATTTGTTGTATCTGGAACAATACATGGTACCAGGAGTGGGGTCTGCAAAGCTCAATGGATGCCATTAAACCACCGGAATCATTGAAGTTGTGTGGAAATGTTGATGCACATTGGAGGACTTTCAAACAGCAGTTTGAGTTGTATGTTGTTGCTATGGGACAAAAAGCAGCTGTGGATGAAAGAAAAATCGCCCTGTTACTTACCATTGCTGGAGCTGATGCCATGGAGGTCTATAACACCTTTAATTTTGATGAAGAGGCAGACAAGAAGAAACTGGATAAGGTACTGGAAAGATTTGATGCTCATTGTTTGTCAAGGAAGAACGAGACATATGAAAGATATGTATTCAGAACACGTGTGCAGCATGAAGGAGAGGCTTTTGATTACTTTCTGACTGATCTCAAGATAAAGGCAAAGACTTGTAACTTTAATGAAATGAGAGATTCAATGATTCGTGATCAGATTGTTTTTGGTATCTATGAGAAGAAACTGAGAGAAAGATTGTTATGAGAATCAGAACTCACCTTGGATTATGCTGTCAAATTGTGTCAATCCAATGAAGTAGCGAGACAGCAAGTGAAGCAGTTTGATGGGACTAATACAGCCGCTATGTCATTTCCGAGTGTAGAAGTTGATGCCATTTCATTCAGAGACAAGAGAAGAGGTAACACAAGAGGTTTCAGAGATAATGACAATGAAACATTCTCATGCAAGCGCTGTGGGACCCAACATAAGTTCAGAGACAGTGGCCAGCTTTCGGAAAAAGATGTTCTAAGTATAATGGCCCCAACCACTTTGCAAAAATGTGTTTTTCAAAAGACATGAAGAGGGAAAATAAAGTGCATTTAGTGGAGGAGGCAGATGACAGTGATTTGAGCGACTCATTTTATGTGAACATGGTTTCTGAAGAGAAAGTAAATCTGGATGCTGAAACGTGTGTATCAAGTGATGATTCAGTCAAGTCTTCGATTTGGATTGTTCCTCTTGTGGCTAATGGGACCGTAGTACCCTTTAAATTAGATACGGGTGCAAATGTAAATTTAATTAACATCAGAGATGTAAAAGCACTGAAAGAAAAACCTCTAATTAAAAAACGTACAGTTCCCCTCAAAGCCTATAATGGACAACCAATTGAAACGCGAGGAATATGCAGACTAAACATACAAGTAAAAGGAAAAATGAAGAGTTTGATGTTTGTTGTAGTTCCCAATGGACATGAATCTCTTTTAGGAGATAAAGCGTGTGAAGACCTTCATTTGGTTAAAAGAGTGTATCAAGTCAACAAGGAAACCGTAGTCTTACAGCCTGTCTGTGACAATATAACTGACATTGTCAAACAATTTCCAGATGTGTTTGAAGGTCAAGGCACACTGCCATTTACCTATAAAATACAACTGAAAGATGATGCTTCTCCAGTCATTCATGCTCCTCGGCGGATCCCTGCACCTCTGCGTGAGGCCTTGAAAAAGGAATTGGATCGCATGACCCAATCAGGAGTAATACAATGGATTGAACAACCTACAGACTGGGTAAATTCTATAACTTGTGTGAAGAAGCCTAATGGTGACTTAAGAGTGTGCTTAGATCCTAAAGACCTAAATGATAGTACCAAACGAGAACATTACCAGATACCCACCCGTGAAGAGATCATTAGTGACATGTCAGGAGCTAAGTTTTTTAGCAAATTAGATGCATCTCAAGGATTCTGGCAGATCCGATTGGATTCTGAGAGTAGCCAGTATTGTACATTTAATACTCCCTTTGGGAGATATTGTTTTATTCGACTTCCTTTTGGAATCAAATCAGCTCCTGAGATTTTTCATCGAGCCAAGGAAACCCTTATTGAAGGTCTAGAGGGTGTTCGAGTATATATTGATGATATTGTGGTGTGGGGGTCCACCATTCAACAACATAATCAGCGATTAGTAAAAGTGATGGAAAGAGTTCGAGCACATGATTTAAAGCTCAATCAGAAAAAGTGTCAATTTGGAGTCACAGAGATCACGTTCTTAGGGGACAAGCTGTCTGCAAAAGGTGTGGAGCCACATCCAGCAAAAGTGCAAGCCCTCCTTGATATGCCTCCACCTACGGATAAGAAGGGAAATCTGCGTGCTTTGGGAATGATGTCAGCTAAAACTACCCATATGAGAAAGTTGTTACAAAATGATAAGGAGTTTGTCTGGACTTCAGTACATGATCAAGAATGAAAGCAATTAAAGGAGACTCTTACTACTGAACCTGTCCTTGTTTTTTTTTCACACACGCCAACTAAGATCTCTACAGACGCCTCTCAGGATGGATTGGGGGCGGTGCTTCTTCAGGCCTTTGAGGATTCCTGGAGACCTGTGGCCTATGCTTCTCGATCTATGACAGAGACTGAAAGACGATATTCACAAATAGAGAAGGAGACTTTGGGTTTAGTATTTGGCTGTGAAAAATTTCATGGATATGTCTATGGATTACCTACTTTTACAGTAGAGACGGATCATAAACCATTAATCTCCATCATTCAAAAGAACTTAAATGAGATGTTACCTCGAATTCAACGCATGATGATGAAATTACAAAGATATGATCTGAATCTAGTCTATACACCTGGAAAGTATATCATTGTGGCTGATGCATCTCGAGCACCAGTAGCTTCGGAGATCAGCAAAATGGATGTTAAAGCTGATCGCAGAGGAAACTGCAAAGGACGCTAAATTACAGAGGGTTATTGCATACCTTCAGTGTTGGGAAAGTTCACTTTCTACATGAACTAGTTCAAAGTTCAATTCACAAATTTTAAAATGAACTAGTTCAGTTCATAGTTCAAACTACAAAATTTTGAACTAAAGTTCACAGTTCCAAAAATGAACTAGTTCATAGTTCTTTTTTTCCATACGTTGCAGCGAGCTATTATTTTTCAAAATTATTGCCACAGCCCATATAGAATCACAGACAGCAATTATTTTATCAGTTTTAACAATGAAGCTATGCTTCAGATTTCATCTTCATATCCAATTTTGAATCCTTATCCAACCAGGGTTTACATTAGCATTGAGAGGACAGCATTTCCCCATTGTTGCTTTAATGCTTTGTCTCCCATTCTCACCGACCTTGTCATAAACATCATAAAATTATTTTAAATGATCATACGCCTTCTTGCTACATGCTGCTGTCGTTTGCTGTTTTCTTTTTGATGACGCGTCACGCATGCGGCGGACAGCGGTGCGACACTGGTGGCTGGTGTTGCCAGATTGGGTGTTTTTCCGCTACATATTAAGACCCGTTTACGGTGTGTTTTAGCCGGGTTTTCCGCCTGGAAGGCTCTATAGAAATCTGGCACCCTATTGAACGAAGTTAACCTGAGAGAGCGTGCCGTTCACAGACACCAGAATGAACGAGTTCACAGTAACGTTCATCAGGCAGTAATACAGCACGTTCAGTTCACGTTCACCCAAAATATAAATGAGTTCATGAACTATCGTTCAATGAACGCGTTCAGGCACAACACTGCATACCTTCAACATGGATGGATCAAAGACAAGTCTCCACAGTACTTTCCTTTAAGGGCAGAGTGTGGTTGAGGGCATACTGTTGAGAATTAACAGAATTGTCATTCCAGTATCAATGCGCCACGACATGCTTCGTAGAATTCAAGAGGGACATCTTGGTATCGAAAAATGCAAGAGAAGAGCTGGACAAGCTGTTTTCTGGCCTGGAATTAATGTGCACATTGAGAAATACATCAATCGGTGTGACGTCGGTCTAAGTCATCATTATAAACTGGCCAAAGAACCTATGATGATAGCTGCTCATCCTACTGAACCGTGGCAAAAAGTAGGAACTGATCTTTTCCAGTTGAATCGTAAGGATTATCTGGGGGTTATCGATTATTATTCCAATTATCCTGAAGTTGAACAGCTCCATCATACAAGATCGAATGACATGATTCAACGCATGAAAAGCATCTTTGCAAGGCATAGAATTCCTCATATTGTGCAAAGTGACAATGGTCCTCAGTACACTAGTTGTGAATTCAAACTGTTTGCGGAACAGTATGGTTTTAAACATACTACTTCAAGCCCGCTTTATCCAAAGGCAAATGGTAAAGCAGAAAAAGGGGTACAAATTGTAAAGACTTATGAAAAAAGCCGCAGCAAGCAGGTCTGATATAAAATCTGTCTCTTCTGAGTTACCGTTCTTCTCCACTCAGTTGTGGATTATCTCCTGGGGAGTTATTGATGAACCGAAAACTGCGTGATACACTGCCAAAAGTATCCCTGAAAACAGAAAACAACAGTCTATCATTGAAAGAGATGCAACATCTTAAAGAGAAGCAGAAAGAATATTATGACAAGGGAGCTCGACATTTGAAACCTCTTTCTGAACGAAATACAGTTAGAATTGCGGAGCCTAATGGATGGGAAAAGAAAGCTACAGTCCTAAAAGAGCAAAACCAAGATCATATCTGGTTCAAACAGAAGATGGACAGAAATTGCGGAGAAATCGACAGAGCTTGTGTAAGACTGCAGAGAAATGTCCTCTTGTTGATGAGCCAACCCTGTCTGCAGAACTGCAGTCTTGTGAAATGCCCCCTGTTGATCTGCAACGTCATGAAATGCTATCTCCAGGTATGTTTAATTCTGCAGAACAAATTCGTGAACTTGAGTTATCTGTACCAAAGACCGACATGCCTCTCTTACGGAGAACTAATCGAGTTCGAAAAGCTCCCTTTCGAATGGACTTATGAAAAAAAAAAAAAATGAAATGAACTGATAGTACGTTTTTTACAGTTGGGCTGATGTGAATTATTAGTAATTGTGAATCTAATGTGTTAAAAAAAAAGGAAAAATTGTGATGAGTATCTATTGTGATGAGTACTGATTTATGCCTGCAGGTGGCAGTAATGTGTTGTATAAGATGAAGTGTATTCCCTAGAGGAAGGGTTGGTTATGGAGACATGCTTTGTGTGCCACCTGGAATAAAGACGCCAGTACCATCTATTCTTTATATCTTTATTTGTTGTCTCTGGAACAATACAATACTCATACCTCATTTGGACTCATTAATTTAATTATGTGCAGTTAGTTGTGATAAAGCTTCCTGATGTTATATGCCATCTTTGATACTGTCGCTACAGTTACCTGTGTATGGTGGTGACATTCATACAGATTTGTATAAAACAGCTATTTTAATCTGCTGAATGAACAAAACTTTGAAGACTCTCACCTACAAGCAAATGCAGCTGTCAATGCCAAACAGTGACTGTTAAAGCAGCCGTCATAGACATTTGTATCACTGATAGATGCCTTTTAAATCTTGGGGCTTTCTTTCTATCATTAGGATTTTTTTTTTTTTTTTTTTTTTGAAAATGGTTGTTTAACTGTAAAATGCTTGTTATATTAGTTGACTTATCAAAATGATAATAATAGTAATAATATGAATAATTTATGCTTTTCTTTTCAGAGAAACCAAGCTGATGTTCTTTAACCGTCAGGAGCGGGACATACTTTGGTGCTCTCAGCTGGATGAACTTTGTAAAAAAGAGGAAAGGTATCATTAATCCCATTATATGTGTGACTGTTCGTTCTATCAGTAATGTCACATTTCTGAATGACAGTACAGTGATTTCAGAGGTACTCAATTCAGATTCAAGGTTGATTCAGTTCATCCTAACTAGCATGTATGTTTCTTAGGTTTGAGGTGGAGTACGTTCTGTCAGAGCCTATAGACTCCATAGAAAGGCAGAAGAGGGCGGATAGATGCTTGTATGCTGCAGAACTTCATGGAGAGACCAGAAAAGGCCAAGTGTTTAGTGTGTGTGTGCGGCTCAGCCGAATTCACAGAGTTAGCAGTGCAGTGAGTCATTTTTTTTTATGGTTTACACACAAACATTTGATGTATCAGAAGCTGTTTGAGTTATGGCATTTTTTTTTACTGTTTGCATTTTTAAGTTGTTGACTTTATTGACTTATTGACAAAGATTGGTCAGACAGCTGGACTTCAGTGAAGAGGAAATTCACATTTTTCAGGGCTGATTGGGACACTGAAGTGAAACATGGATTTCTTACACATATTTGCAGATTATATCTATGCATATACATTGCACTTTCCAGTCAAAACAAAAGCTTAAATACTGTTCTTTTATATTGTCTTATAATTTGTAGAAATCTAATGGCACAATAAAAAGCCTGCACTGACAAACATCAGAAGTTTGTTTCTCAACATTTCTCTTATTATTAACTATTATTATTATTATTATTATTTTGTAATTTAAAATAATGCTCTATAATTCTCCTATGTTAGTTTTTACTATGAAAAATATGGGTAGTTGTGTTTTCTGTATTAGTTTTTTTAGATTTTTCATGACATGGAAGATTTAGAGCACTTGTGTAATGCAGCTATAACAAATTAATTAAGGAAGCAATGCAAACTGTTTTGTTGCTGTGTCTTCATATAGCAAATAGAAATGGGTCTGTAAATCAGGATCCAAGAGATGGGATATTTTACATGTAAAGTTATTGCTGTTTGGAATGCTTATCTGACTGCCGAATGAGTTCCTTTTATCTCAGTGTATGTACAGATAAAATGTAATATGTAAGCATCAAACTGTAGATCAATTTCCCTACAGAAATGTAAACCCCATAAATATAATTTGTGCCTTTAGTGTTGTTGTGTCTCAACTGAAATCTGTAAACTTGTATCTTAGGTCTGTCAGTTTAGAAGAGGATGAAAGTTTTCATTGGGTAAGAAAAAAAAAATGATATCAAAGCACTTTCTGTTATACCAGCAAACCAGGTTGTTCTTGAATCGTTGAAAAGCTCTTCTCTATAGGCTCTAGGCTTATATATAAATATAAAACAAAAATATCTTAGTTAATGACTTGAACCTCAATTACCAGTAGAGAACTGGTCTGGGTTCAAATATTCAGATACACAGGTGGTGCTTTTTCACTGTGGTACGATTTGGTTCGGATCTCTTGTTTTTCCACGGCAATTAGTGGGTGGGATTATAGACTAGTTGTGCTGCCTTTGCTGCCGTGCCATGACATCATTGTAAACGCGTTAAACAAGAGCAATGGAGCCGATGGAATGGTGCTTTTATTCTATGCATGTGGATGTTTTTCACTGCAAGATGAAGAAGTTTGTTTCAAAGGCGGCTGATGGTAACAAAGCAAAATACAAGAGATTCTGTAAACTCGTACAGCAAAGCGTAGACGATGACATCACTTGGTTTGCATGACAGTGTGCGAGCATAAGCTATATAATGAACTTAGCTGCCAATATTGCGTATTAAAAAAGTATTTTGCAAATTTCAGATTTTGTATATTTATTTATATTTCTTTTTATTGACTTTACATTTAAAAATTACATTCCACTTGTTTTTTAGTCAAGCACCCAGTTGGGATCGATGTGTGTGCTTTTGCCTGCTCTTTGAGATATATTTCAGATCTATCATATTTTGAGAAGTAGGCCCGCCACGGACCATCTCACTGGACATTTAACCGAGCTTCTGAGTGGTGGGATGTAATTGTTCCCAGTTTTACAATCTCTCAGTGGCTGGAGAAGAAAGAAGAGTGTAGCCATCATACTATGGAAGCTTGCAACTGGCTCGGAGTACAGAAGTGTTGGACATCTTTTTGGAGTAAGCATAACAACAGTGTGTCGGTGTGTTCAGGAGTTCTGTTGGTACCAGAACAAATTCGGGTCCCACTGTAAATTAAGTGGACTTAACTACTATGTACTTACATAAAAAAAGAAGCACAGTGTACTTACTGTGATAATATTGTATTGCAATACACTTTTGCATCGAGGTGGGATAAGGGTAAGGTGGGGGACAGGTTTGGTGGTATGGGTAGGATTAAGGATGGGCCAACAGTGTAATTATAAATGTAATTACAGAAATGATCTACTTACATGCAGGTTATATATATATATATATATATATATATATATATATATATATATAATATATATATATATAAGCAAAATGTAAAGACGTATGTACACAATAACTGCATTGTACCAAATTTAAAGGGTTAGTTCATCCAAATTTAAAAAATAAATAATATAATTAATGCCTCTTCATTGTCTTCTCTTCTGGGTCTGTTTTGAGCACAACTGCTGTGACTGTTGATGTACAACGCTGCTGATGTGTTATCTGGTGTGCCCAATAACAAAGATAACAGGTCAGCAGTGTCGTACGTCATCAGTCACAGCAGTTGTGCTCAAAACAGACCCGGAAGTGAAGACAATGCTGAATAAAGTCGCAATTTATTTATTTATTTTTTGGACCAAAATGTATTTTTGATGCTTCAACAAATTCTAACTGACCCTCTGATGTCACATGGACTACTTTGATGATGTTTTTATTACCTTTCTGGACATGGACAGTATACCGTTCATTCATTTTCAATGGAGGGACTGAGAGCTCTCGGACTAAATCTAAAATATCTTAAACTGTGTTCCGAAGATAAACGGAGGTCTTACGGGTTTAGAACGACATGAGGGTGAGTCATTAATGACATAATTTTAATATTTGGGTGAACTAACCCTTTAAGTATATAGTAAGGCCTCTTAAAATAAAGTGGGATCCAAATTCGTTTTCAAGATCAGCAAGAGTTTCAAGAAATGGCTGCCTACAACAGATAGGGTCTCCCACAGTGTATTTGTGCTACTGATGGATCACACATACCCATCATAGCACCACAGGACTATCGCTGACCGTTTTAACCTTAAAGGCTGGCAGTCCATCATCCTTGACGGTGTTGTAGATGCAGACTTTTCTGGAATGTTTACACAGGAAGCCTGCATGATCCTCGGGTTTTGAGACTGTCCACACTATGGGAAAACACAAACCAGCTTACACCAGAAACATTGGTGGGGTTGATGTTGGCTACTGTCCTAGGAGACTGCCTATCCCTTGCAGAAATGGCTCTTAATACCATTCATTGAAACTAAGCTGCTGACAGCAGAACAGAAGGTCTACAGCATGTAAATCTGCAGAGCACTTGTAGTGGTTAAAATGCTTTTGGAAGATTAAAAGGAAGATGGCAATGCCTTATGAAAAGAAATGACTTTGCGGTCAACCTTGTGAAATCTATGGTGCTGACAGCAGAGCCTGTGGTGGCATTGGCACAGGCTGTAGAGGAGGAGGGCAGGGATGTACATAAGGGTCTGATGCATTACTTGAATGGTTAACTATTAATATACGTAGCCTCAACCGAGATGGTACTATTTAAGCGAGCCATACCGAGCCATATATTGAAGTCGAAAAGCGCCATAAAGTGAGCAGTGTCATGCCGTATTGTGCTGTGCAGTGGAAAAGCGCCAAAGTGAGACGTAACAGTGGAAAGGTTCCAAAAGTGAAGCATTCACGTGATTGGGAAGAAAGTGAGGCTTTGTTTTTTGTTGATAGTGTGTTTGTCTGAAAACAATATGCACTCCGGCATGTAGCTTCCTGAAAATCGTTGCTGCGTAGTCGATACATGCTTTGAAGCCTCAGTGTCATATGTAACATCAGTACTGGAAATCTCTGTTCATGCACACATACTCTGTTCATTGCAAGATACTTGGGATAAAATGTGTTTGATATGTTGCATTCCAAATATTTATTTCTTGAAGAAAGGTTTGAAATATGAATGACTGTAAATAAAAAAAACTGATGATTATTTGACTGACTTGTCAACCACTGATGACTTCCAACAGATAGCTTCAACAGAATTGTTTCTGTATTAGTGCTCGCTTTTTTATTTTTTATATTTATTTTTATTTATCAGGACAATGCATATTAACAACAGTATGCCTGTAACATGCCAGAGTTAGCCTATGGCTAATTATCATCTAGTCCTGTTTGCCAGTTGTACTTTGGCAAACTGAGGAAAGTACAATTTTTAAAGTTTGCATGTACATCGAGCTATATTTGTCTGAGCCTGTCCTCCAACAAAAAACAACCATATAGGTCGTTTGTGCAAGCACCTTATTACGACCTATATTTACGTTTTAAAGTTAAGCGCCCTCTAGCGGGTGTAAAAATAATGACAGTATCGCATTGCGTCTGTCGTCATGAAATGACATATAACGTCATTACCAATCAAAACGCACGTTTATTTAAATGCAATGTGTGGGCTTTTTACACCGATCTCACAGTATATCCTACATATTTGACTAGGTTGCTTATTCATTCGAATTACCACACCTAACCCCACCCCTAAACCTAACCATCACATCATGCTAAATTATGATTTATTGAGCATATACATTTTCATGCATGTCCGTTCCCTGGGATCGAACCCATGATAGCATGATTACATATCAAAGAGTACAAAACATTAATATGAAAACGACCTTTTGCCAGGGGCGCAGTTGTAGTATACGCTCTGATGGGTCGTATTCCAGGGATTTGGACAAACGACCTATACGAGCGTATTGGTTGGAGGACAGGTTGATTTGTCTGCTACAGCATAGCTGCAGTAGACGAGAATTGTGCAAATGTAAAATCTCACTACAATACATTCTAAAACACAGCATAATTATACACACAGGCATTAGCGTCATGGGTTACAACAGGTTAAAAACATTTGTTAGATGAATATAAATAATATAATAATAATAAAAAAAATGTTTTCAGACTGCTTGATTAAATTAAATGTGTTAGACTCTTACAGAATAAACCTACAGTTTTAGGGCCATGTATTAACTATCTAAGCACATAGTCTAAAACGCACAGCACACAAAACTATTTTTGCTAGTTCCCTTAATGAGTAATGGGTGTGTTTTGGGAATAATATGCCATAAACCAATCAGAGTCTCATTTCCCATTCCCTTTAAAAGCCAGTTGCGCTCACGCCATGGCGGATTCACTATTAACATGGTGGAATTTTCAAAAGCAAAGACTGAACACTTCTCCAGAGAGGAACCTTTCATCTATGGGGCACAATAATAATCGTTTACATTTTAATCCTTTTAATTTGAAATATTTGGCATGTTTTGCGCTATTGAGCGTCATTGTGTGTAATAAGCAGAGTGTATACTATGCTCATTGTTCACCCACCTATAAGCACATGTCATTAACGCATTCTTTAATAAAAAATAAAAATAATAGTTGGTCAATGGAGCAGTCTATTTCAGTTGCCTCAAAATACCAACATGCCAACAATGTGCCTGAACACACCTCGTTTTCATACCAGCATGCCCATGGGCGCACAAATGCAAGTAGGGTGCAAATGCATTTGCTATTTAAACAATGTGCAGCAGGACATGAAAATTATAACTGTGTCATGCTGAAAATAGCAAAAACACTTGCTACGTGCCTGGTGCCGCATTGCACTGGGTGTATGGTGATCATCAAGGGCCCTTGATGTTTTATGCTCATTTCTGCAGGCACTGGTTCAACAGCATTGGGACATTCCACTGTTTGTATAGTTCCTTTTGTGTTCCAGACAAGAGTGTCAGTATGTGCATTGGTGGGAAATTTTCAGATTTTTGTAAGAAAGTTATTGAATCATTAATTCAACCCATTTGTTCAAACTGCTGATTCATTCAGCAACAAATCAAGTGACTGAATGAGTAATTGAACCAGTCACACAACCAATTTGTTTAAAACACATAAACATTCAGCAATAATATATATATATATATATATATATATATATATATATATATATATATATATATTAGTGGTGGGCCATTATCGGCGTTAACATGCTGCGTTAACGTGAGACGTATTACGGACAGCGACACTGAACCGAGCACTCTTCTGCGAAGTTCTCCTCGAAGTCCCTCCTGCACCTGAACGAACAAATACAAATCGCAGTTTGAACAAACAAAAAGATGTGAAAGAGCCCAATTCAGTACTCGCGGTGTTCAGGGCTCACCCAGAGAAAGCATAGACAGTAAAAGAAATGGAAACAGCGACCCCATTGGATTCAACGGAGACAAGTGAAGTCAATTAGAAGCACTTACTTCCTGGGTGTCCAGCGTACTGCGCAGACTCAAACTGAGCTTGATGACGTAGATGTCACGTGAGCAACCTGTAAATCTTCTAATCGCTGTGCCAAAAAAAATCTGAATCAACCACCGAATCTTCCAGAGAAGGCGAGCGTGAACAGGAGCAAATTTTGGTAAGTATTCTGATTAATTCTTTCCCTTAACTTCATGCCTCCACGTGCCCCCGATTGCCTCATTGACAGTAAAAGATTGCCTGCGAGCTTCTCCTCCTCTCCATACGGTCATTTCTCTACTGTGCGACAGAGAGTCGCTGGTTATGACGCAATCGTTAGCCTATTTTTTACAAAAACTGCTTTTACGGGACCATAACGTAAGATACAAGGTAATGGAGACTTTTTCAAACATTTTCATGTTTCTTTAAAAATAATTAATGGACAAATGGAGTCTTTAAATGCCTCAGATGTAAAGTTATTCGCTGTCAAAGTGACAGCAAAATGAATGGGAGTCAATGGAATGCTAACAGCAGGTGGGGGTCCGCTAGCCAATGGCGCACCCAGGGGTGCTTCAAAAAAATATGAAACGCTGCACCCCGGAGAAATAGGCTTCTCAAAACACTTGAACATCTAATTTGCTTATTTTTGCTCTTGTGCCGACAAATACATACAAAATATGTCAAAATATCCACCTTGGAAATTATGCTCGAAAAAACTTTCAGTTATTTCTTAAGTGAAAGTAAACAGTTGAGGAAAAAAATGGGATATTATATTGGATGGTTCATCGTCTCTTAAAGTGACCGCGGCTAATTTAGCTCCTAGCTGCTGTAATGTTAATCCAAGAAAATGAAAATGAAAATCACTCACTGCTCTTGACTGAATTACTTTGTAGTTTTAACAGTCAAAAAAAAAAAATTTCAGACACCAGATATAATTTTTTATATATATAGCAAAACTGTAATAATGTGAGAAATGTTGAAGGTGTCTGAATAAATGTAGGTTTGATTGTATATTTCATTTATACATTGAAGACTATCCAGTGCTATTTTACATTTAATTATTTTGTTTCTGTACCTTGACACCTACAAACTTGAAAAAAACTTAAACATTTTGTAAATAGCACAAATAAATAAAAATAAACGAACATACAAATTAAACAATTTCAAACAGGGCCCACTGGTACAACCTTCACCTGGTCCCCGCTGACCCCAGCTATGGCCCTGCTCACGCTGTTTCACACATACTCCGTCTGCAGTGTGTATGCAGTCCGTGTGTGTTACATATGTGGTGCTGCACGGACTCGATGTGTTTTCACACAGGTTGCTTTTGCAGTTCGCTACTCGGTACGTAAACGATCGCTGCACTGCTGCAGACTCAACGCTCCTGGAACGCAACTGGAATCCATTAACATGGGTGCGTAAAAAAATATGCAACACATACCCACTGTAGATGGAGTATGTGTGAAACACGCGTAAGGTTGTTTGCACCTTGTGCAATGTGGAATTAGTTTACAGCTTTTTCAAGCACTTTGTGATGCATTGTGGAAACAGGAGATGAGCTCCTTTTCTAATGCACCACCTAGCTTGATAAACCCCTTCTCAAAGACTTACTGTTTGTCAATTTTACTTGGGTAACACACATATTCTGAATGCCTTGGGCAGAATTTGAATGAGCCATTTTAGTCTAGATTAATCTAGATTAATTTCAAGATCACAGTGAGATTAATCTAGATTAAAAAATTAATCTATGCCCACCACTAATATATATATATATATATATATATATATATATATATATATATATATATATATATATATATATATATATATATATATTAATACCCATTGTCATAAATTCCAGAGCTAACTGGCATTGCCTTGAAACATCTGCAAAACATAATTAATTCTTAATATGTAATAGTGTGCTAAATACTGTGGACTGCACTTTCATGCTGATTTGTAACCCAGCATCACCTTTATAAAGCTCTGAACTTTTGCAAAGCTTCAAGAAAATAATGTTTTCCAACAAACTTTGCATACTGAAAACATTGCACCGTCACACATTCCAGTATAAAATTATTAATGGAGAAATCATTTATTTTGTCCTTTCCAGAGAAAGTGTTGTAACATTGCCAGATGTCACCACAAACATTATTATTTTAAAATGTTTCAAAAATAAAAAAACAAATTACTGAATTCAAAGCACCATACTGTACAAAAGATGAATGTATAGCATGTGGAAAATTTTAGGTAACATTAAGAAGTAAATGAACATGTAACATTTTCCACATTGATAAAATATTTTGAATTAAAAGTACAGCAAAAATGTAACATACATTATTGTTGGCCAGCATTTTTGTCTTATATACACTCACAGCCCCAACAATAATAACAAACCAGAAATGTGCTCATTTAAACCTATAATACACAATATCATGGAGCATTATCCTTAATATTATTATTTTTGAAATGCTGCAGAAATTTGCCAGAGTTTCTCACTGCTAAGAACACATGAATGTATTTGTGACATTCTCTTCAGCTACAATGAAAGGGCAGGATATGGGAAAAGGCTTGGAAGGACAGGATAACATAAAATGCAACTATGTGATTTCTCAAGACAAGTTTTATATACACATCAGGAAGTGATTTTGTTGACTGGCTCTTCTACTTGGAAAAGGTGGGATATTGTTTATTAGAGCTGCCATTTTGGGAGTTCCATTTTCTCCCATTCATTGTAATGCCAGTGGTCTGGTCTGTTCTACTATAAGTTAGCTGTTTAATCTAATTGTATTACCTTGTGATAAGTTAATAATGAAACAAAAGCAAACAGAAACTGAGTTGGCCTATTAGTTACGGACAGATTGTTTTTCACTTCCAAAAACAGATCTGTATTGTGAGCCAAATCAATCAGATTTGGGACACATTCAGATGTGACTTGAATGTATCCTTTTTGGGGCCACTTCTCTCTCTCTCTCTCTCTCTCTCTCCCTCTCTCTCTACTCAAGTTCATATTGTGACACACACACATCCTAAAAAAGACACATAAACAGGAACTTGATGAATTTTTCTTTAGATATGATCAGTATTTCTAATCTCTAAGGATCTGAGCATAGGAAAGTCATCCCAAAGTTCTTCATTCTCCTCACTTTCAGTGAATTTCTGAGCTAATGCAGTGAAGTGTTGTACTTGAGAAACACTGCCGCTTGGTGACAAATTCTCATACGGTGGGGGGCTGCCAGGGTCGTCTGGCCCTAAAAGAGGCTGTGTGGACTCAGAGCGAACGTAGGCTGGTGGAGAGGATGAATGGTTTTGATACGGACCACCAAAAACAACTGTGGCATAAGGGACAGAATCATTGTCATGCTCCGTATCATATATGACACAGGTCTGGAATGAGCGATGACTCTCGTCATGGCTATCGATATCATGTGACCACTGGTTCTCCTTAACATAGTCACTCTTGAATGGCTCGTTCTCTGCCAGATCAATAAGACTGAAATGGGACAGATTCGCCAACACAGGCTCCATGTCTTCTTTAAACTGAGGCATTCCCTTGGACAAAAACATGTTGAGATATGAATTTATTAAGCAATTTCTTTGACTTCTGAAGCCATTTGATTACTATATATTGAAATTGATTTCAGATATTGAGCTATCTATGAAAATTATATATAAGCCAGGCTATCATACCTGCAATGAGTCACTGTCGGTCCATCCCTTAATACTGCTGTTGGCAGGATCAGGAATTATAGGCCATAAACACATCTTCACACTATAAAAAAACAGACAAAAATTATATTATAAGAGTACTGGCCTTAGTACACAAAAATACGAAGCCTGTGGATGCTTACCGTTCATGTTTCCCAAAACAGGCAAACACAACAATGATGACGAGAAGTGATAACCCAATGCATGCTGGGATAATAAACAGCACCATTTCAATTCCATCTGAAAAACATTTTCAATAATGAAAAGACATTCACTGTGTCTGAATATTCATACTCTCTCTCTAGTAAAAGTTAAAATAATTTGTCTGGTGAACTGCATTCACTGAGATTCTGGTATACAATCAATGGAAACCAATTGAATCAATGGAGACATACTCGGTTACTAAACTAGTCTCAAGGTTACGTATGTAACCCTAGTTCCTTGAAGGAACGAGACGCTGCGTCGAAACGCTTTTGGGGAACATCCCTGACGAGACCGACTCTGAATATCGTGTGCAATCAGTCCATCGGAAAGGCGTGACGTCACGGGCGGGGTGACGTAGCGACCAGGAAGCTATAAAAGCACGTGCCGTGCAGCTGGCTTCAGCTTCGAGTAGGGAAGCAAGCGCCGGCAGGGGTGCCGGGAGTATGGCTCTGCGACGCAGCGTCTCGTTCCTTCAAGGAACTAGGGTTACATACGTAACCTTGAGACGTTCCTTTTCAGGAACTCGAGCTGCGTCAAAACGCTTTTGGGGAACGATGTGCCCACGCTGCCAGACTTCCAAATCCCTGCCTAGTGTGTAGTCAAAAGAGCACAGCTAAGACGAGAGAACAGAAGAGCCCGGCGTGGCTCGCATGTCAAGATCGTAAAATCGGACAAATGTGGAGGGCGTGGACCACCCCGCAGCGTTGCAGATGTCCAAGAGGGACACACCTGCTGAGAAGGCCTTGGAGGCCGCCATACCCCGAGTAGAGTGAGCCTTGGCCCCCAAAGGAGGGGGAAGACCAGAGGACTCATAGGAGACGTTGATAGCCTCGACTATCCAACGACTAAGGGTCTGCTTGGTGGCAGGAGAACCCTTGTTAGAAGGACCGTAGCAAACAAGCAATTGGTCTGATTTTCTCCACAGGGCAGCTCTGTGGACGTATGCGTCCAGTGCTCGAACTGGACACATACAGTTTAGCTTCTCTTGGTCTGGCTCCCGAAAGGGAGGAGGACAGAAGGCCTGCAGTACGATAGGTTGTGGTGTAACAGAGGGAACCTTCGGAACGTAACCCGCTCGAGGGTATAAGAATGCTTTGGCCATACCAGGGGCAAAGTCTAAGTAAGTAGGGGCCACCGAAAGGGCCTGAAGATCTCCAACTCTCTTTAGTGAGGTGATTGCCAGTAACAGGGCAGTTTTAAGTGTCAGATGTCTATCTTGTATATCTGAGATATCTTGTATTGGCTCGAATGGAGCTTTACAAAGAGCCTCTAGAACCACAACCAAATCCCAGGGGGGAACACGGGATCGTACTGGAGGTCTCAGCCTCAGCGCACCGCGGAGGAAACGTGTAACTAGGGGGTGTCTACCCACTGACTGACCATTGAAAGGGACATGGAAAGCAGCTATGGCCGCCACGTAAACCTTTAAGGTGGAGTGGGATAACCCCCAGAGAGCCTGGCTTGTAAAAACTCCAGAACTGTACCAACTGGGCAGTCTGCTGGGTCAAGCTGGCGGTCTCTGCACCATGAAGTGAAGAGCTTCCACTTCAGGGCGTACAGTTTCCTCGTAGAGGGAGCTCTGGATTGGAGTAGGGTCTCAACAACCTCGGTTGAGAGACCAGCTGCTAACAGCTGTGCCCCCTCAGGGGCCACACCCACAGCTTCCACAACTCCGGGCGAGGGTGAATTATCGTGCCCTGCGCCTGTGAGAGTAGGTCTGTCCTGATCGGTATCTCCCACGGAGAGCCGTCGAGGAGCGAGACTAGATCTGAGAACCATACTCGGCCCGGCCAGAACGGGGCTACTAGTAGTAGACGGGCCCCGTCCCGGCGTACTCTCGCCAGAACTCCCGGGAGCAGAGCGATAGGGGGAAAAGCGTACAGACGAAGCCTTGGCCAGGTCTGTACCATAGATTCCAGTCCCAGAGGAGCTGGATGAACTAGAGAGAACCAGAGGGGACATTGCGATGTCTCCTGAGTCGCAAAGAGGTCCACCTGGGCTGTGCCAAATACTCTCCATATCTGCTTCACCACCTCGGGGTGAAGCATCCATTCCCCGGGCCTCGGCCCCTGTCTCGACAGTATGTCTGCTCCCACATTCAATCTCCCAGGAATATACACTGCTCTGATCGAGAGGAGTTTGCCCTGGGACCACAGAAGGATCTGGTGTGCCAGCTTGTACAAGGGGCGCGAACGCAGACCCCCCTGGTGATTGATATAAGAGACCACTGATGTGTTGTCGGTGCGCACCAACACATGGTGACCTCTCAGGTCTGGGAGGAAATATTTCAATGCTCGATAGACCGCTAGTATCTCTAGGCAATTGATGTGCCATGTTAGATGGCGACCACTCCACAGACCGCGGCCAGGGTGGCTGCTCATGACCGCACCCCAATCGGTGAGGGACGCATCTGTCGCTAGTGTTACACGGCGACAAGGAACTCCCAGCACCGGGCCCTGATTCAAGAACCAAGGTTTCCTCCACATGTCTAAGGCACGAAGGCACCGCCGCGTGACCTTGATAACTCAAAGTGGATTTCCCTTCGGGGAAAAGCCCTTGGACTTGAGCCACCACTGTAGGGGTCTCATGTACAGCAGGCCAAAAGGTATCACGTTGGACGCAGCTGCCATCAGCCCTAACAATCTCTGGAATTGTTTGACAGTGAGTGACTGGCCTTCTTTGACTCTCTCGACTGATGTGAGGATCGACTCGATCCGAGCAGGAGACAAGCGTGCCTGCATCGTGGTCGAATTCCACACTACGCCTAGATAGGTGGTTCTCTGAACTGGAGAAAGTACACTCTTCTTGGCGTTTAATCTCAAACCCAGCTCCCCCATGTGTGCGAGAACGACATCTCGATGTCGAGCCGCCATCCACTCTGATTGAGCTAGGATCAACCAATCGCCGATATAATTTAAAATGCGGATGCCCTGCATACGGAGGGATACCAGAGCCGCATCCATACATTTCGTGAACGTGCGGGGTGAGAGTGCGAGGCCAAAGGGAAGTACTCGATATTGATAAGCTTTGCCCCCGAAAGCGAACCTCAGAAACTTCCTGTGTTGTGGAAGGATGGATATGTGGAAGTATGCGTCTTTGAGATCTATTGTGACAAACCAGTCCTCGGATCTGACTTGAGCTACAACCTGGTTGACAGTGAGCATCTTGAACTTCAGTGACATAACTGAGCGGTTCAGGAGACGTAAGTCTAAGATCGGACGCAACCCCCCATCCTTCTTTGGAACTATGAAATACCGGCTGTAAAATCCGGATTCCCTGTCTAGAGGAGGGACCACCTCGATGGCCTCCTTCCTTAATAGGGTATTCACTTCTTGTTCCATAACCAGAGCCTGCTGGGGGCCGACCACAGTCGGTGTAACCCCGTTGAACTTCGGTGGTGGATGACCGAACTGAATGCAATAGCCTCTTTCTATTGTACGCAGGACCCATTGAGATACATTTGGCAGTAGCTTCCACGCTGCTAAATAATCTACTAAGGGAATCAGTCTCTCGAGACTGACCTCTGGTGTAAGAGGCCCCCGAAGGGGCGGCGAGCATCCCAGCTCCGCTACACTCACGGGCGGAAGTAACTGGGGGTGGCGCTCGCTGGAGGCCGCTGCGCCCTGAAGCTCTGGCAGGGTTGGCAGACCGACCTCCTGAGGGTACTGAGGTGAGACGGGCACCGTATAATGAGGTGAACCGCGCTCTACCCCAGCAGGGGCTACCCTCTGGATCCTGGCGTCAGGATCTTTTCGTCGAGGACTTCCGTGCTTCGATGACAGATCTTAAATCGGTTTTTGCCCTAGAAGCCCCCGACTCAGAGCGTCGTTGCCCTCGGTCCCGGCGTGGGGGAGCACGAGTGGCGACGCTCTGCTTTTGCGCTTCCCGGTGTGAGGAGCCGGTATGTGGCGTGGTCATCTCCCGCCCAGATGCACCACGAGAGCGACGAGGGAGGAAACTCTGGAATGCCGCCACCTGCTTGTGTGCCTCCTGGAACCTGTCGACGACAGTATTAACTGTGTCGCCGAACAGGCCCGAGGCTTGAAGCGGGGCGTCCAGGAGGCAGACCCTGTCTCGTTCTTTTAATTTCTGACAGGGTCAGCCACAAATGCCTCTCCGCGGCCACTAAGGCTGCCATAGACCACCCAATTGCGCGAGCGGTCTCCTTAGTGGCGCGGAGGGAGAGATCAGCGGTCTTTCTGAGTTCTTCAATATCTTCAGACTTAATCCCCTCTCCCTCATCGACATCTCTCAGCAGGTCAGCCTGATAAGCTTGCAGGACTGCCATAGTATGAAGGCACGCCCCAGCCTGACCTGCTGCCACATAACCTTTGCCCACTAGCGATGATGTAACTCGAAGCGGCTTAGTGGGCAATGTCGGAGCCTTTAGAGACGAGGCCGAACCGGGTGACAGATAGCCCGCGAGCGTCTGTTCGACCTGTGGCATCGCTCTATAACCACGCTCTCCCAGCCCCATCACGTTGCCATAATATAGGGAATCAGGGCCAAAGAGGCGGGTCGAATACGGGTGATTCCACGATCTCGATAACTCATCATGGAGATCGGGAAAATACGGAAGGCTCCGACGTGGAGGTGGTTGCTTCGG
This sequence comes from Carassius carassius, assembly GCF_963082965.1. NCBI lineage: Eukaryota > Metazoa > Chordata > Actinopteri > Cypriniformes > Cyprinidae > Carassius > Carassius carassius. Next base: position 4,800,451 of record NC_081778.1, on the reverse strand, counting down.
CCGCAGAAAGCGTTCGTCTAATTTGCTTCTCTGCGGCTCAGTCTGTTTCTCAGCAGGCCAGTCAATTTTTAATTTATCTACTGCACGCGTGACCACCTCCAAAAGCTCCTCATACTGGGGCGACAGGGGTGGCGAATCCCCAGCAACAGTCTCCACATCGACCTCCTCGGAGGACGAGAGGTGAAGAGCTGATCCCTCACCCTGGGGGGAAGAAACCGACGAGCGTGCTTCCGAACCCAGGGTTTGGGCGCCGGAGCTGGCAGATGAGGAAGGAGATAAGGACTGGCCCGTCTCCATTCCTTCTGACAGATCCACCTGCGAACCCCACGAGTGCAGCAGCCGCTCTGCCTCGACAGAAGCGGGGCCAGCACCGCGAGGAACGCTGGTGAAGGCTCCCTCCTCGAAGAGAGCCCTCCGGGATCGAAGCGTCCGCATTGGCAAACGTTCGCAATGCGGGCAGTCGGCCCCCTCGAGAGCCGACTCAGCGTGCTTCGATCCCAGGCAAGCCACGCACAGCCTGTGTGTATCCCCGCTCGTAATGTAGCGAGGGCAGGGAGGAACACACAATCTGTAACGTGGCTTGGAATCGCCCTTCAAATGTTTGGTCTTTTGCTTATTCTTAGGCATATTGAGCTGTTTTAGCGATCTTTTTAAGCTAAGGGACAGACAACAATAAATAGGACCAACAGGACAGACTTTTGACATGCACACACAGAGCGCTTGCTGACAGATTCGAAGCTGAAGCCAGCTGCACGGCACGTGCTTTTATAGCTTCCTGGTCGCTACGTCACCCCGCCCGTGACGTCACGCCTTTCCGATGGACTGATTGCACACGATATTCAGAGTCGGTCTCGTCAGGGACGTTCCCCAAAAGCGTTTCGACGCAGCTCGAGTTCCTGAAAAGGAACCTCAGTTCCCTGAGATACAGGAATGAGTACTGCGTCTTGCTATGACCCATATGAAAAAAAAAAACTTTTTTCTCTTGAACTGAAGCTTTATTTTATTCACACCATTGTTTTGTGCAGTGTGTCAAAAATGAACCACTGGCTAGGCAGTGGAGCTGCACGAGCCTATGGCGACGAACCCCGACAAGCTTGCCGAAGCTCGCCAGAATGGACGGGGCATCTGGCTATATAAGCAGGCATTTGCCACAGGATTTTCTCAGGTTACTTTGACTGAAGCGATGACGTGCAGCTACATAGCATGGCTAGCAATGCCATACTCGTTCCTGTATCTCAGGGAAACGAGGTTACGTTTAGTAACTGAGTACGTTCCTTTCCGTTACTACAAACGTACTGCGTCTTACTAGATGCATATGGGAACAGTACAATCATGCCATGCTAATGTATTAGATCGACTAAAAGTATGAACTTTCATAAGCATCCAATGCCCATAAGAAGTTAACAATCAATCCAAGGCTAAGATGGGCTGAGGTTCCTGAGGTCACGCACGGCCTGGTTAATCATTCCAGAGTACTCCTGTTACATCGACACCCAGGGGTCGAAAGCTAACAGATGAACTGATGCTAGAGAGCTTGAGTGGGATACGCTCAAGGCTTCTCTGCCAGATCTGTTTAATGCAGCGCATGTCTCTTCAAGTGGAAAGGACCCTGGCCTATAAGGCCAGGACTTTCAGGTTATAAAACCTTGTTAATGTGGACGGTGAGGCCCAGCCGGCCGCCTCACAAATATCCGCAATGGACGCACCACTGAACCATGCCTAAAAGCAGGACAGTCTTCAACGATAGCTATTGAATGTTGGCAGACTGAAGAGGCTCAAGGCAGGGCCCTCAGCACAGTAGCAAGATCTCATGAAGGGACGGTAGAGGGACGAGGCGAGTTCAGCCTCCTGGCACTCCTTACAAAGCGGATAACCATGTTGTTTCTGCCAACTTACTGGCCCGCAATAGGGTTATGAGAGGTCGGGCATCCCTTATTCAGCAGCTCTTGCATAAATGTCAGCACCTCTGTCAAATTGGAAGTATGAGGGTCTTTGAGAAATAAATTGGGCAGTGAGAGTTGTCTTCTGAGACGAAGAGGTCTACCTCGGCCTCTCCCAAGATCTCCCAGATCCTCTGAGATCTCCCAGATCCTCTGAACTGTCTGCGGATGGAGAGTCTACTCCCCTGAGGGGACACTGCTCCTTGATAACATGTCCGCTCCTTGGTTCAGTTTGCCCGGTATTTGCGGTTGAGCAGGTTGAGCCCATTCCAGAAGGCTCTCTATCAGCTTAAAGAGATGATTTGCGTAGAGGCCTCCCTGGCGATTTATGTAGGATACCACAGACATTTTATCCAATCAGATTAGCATACGGTGTACCTTTAGGACTGGTAGGAATAACTGACAGGCCTGACATACTGCAAGCATTTCCAGTGGAAGCCTTCTTCTGCTTTTGACAAGTGGCCGAAAGTCAGTACGCCCTTGCACAGTCTGTCATGACAACTGTTCTTCTGCAAACCATCCCCATTTCCATGCCTTTTTCCATCCAACGAGAGTTCTTCCAGGGGGCCAGGGCTGTTACAAAGGCACGACTCACCCTGATCTTCAGGCATCTGTGACGTGGTTTCAACCAGCACTGAAGGGGGCGCATATGAAACACACCAAACTGCAGCACTGGTGATGCCACTGCCATGAGGCCCAGCATCCTTTGAAGCGCTTTGAGAGGGCGAGTGGCACCTATCTTGAAGGATGTTGCCAGCCTCTGTATGGCCAGAGCTCGTTCTGGCATGACTACAGCTCTCTTTTGGGCTCGAAAAGGAGTCGAAAATTGCTCTCAGGAACAAAATTTGTTGGCTGGGGAGCAATGAGCTCCTGGCAAAATTGACCCTGAGTCCCAGGCACTCCAGGTGGATGAGGAGGAGGGTCCTGTGTAATATTAATCCTGCCTTGACTGGGCCGGAACAAGAGGTAGTTGAGAATTTGGATTCCCATCTGTCTCAGAGGGGAGAGAGCCGTGTCCATGCACTCCATAAAAGTGGGACAGGGACAGCCTGAAGGGAAGGAACATGTATTGATAAGCCACACCCTGAATGCGAATCTCAAGAATTACCTGTGATGGGGGGCTATCTGAATGTGAAAGTATGCATCCTTGAGGTTCAGGGAAAAGAACCAATCTCCTGAGTGAATTTGCACAAGAATCTATTTCATTGTAATCACCCTGAATGACCTTTCCACCAGGGGCATGAAACAGGTGTCTGAGATCTAGGATGGGCCGGAGGCCACCATCTTTTTTGGGGACAAGGAAGTAGCATCTGTAAAAGCCTGACTCGCTCTAGGGTGGAGTAACTTTTTCTACGGCTCCTTTTGCCAGCAGATTCATCACCTCTGAGTGCAGGACATGAGCATCCTTGCTTTGCACTGAGGTGGGTTCACGCCGCTGAAGCGGGGGTTTTCGACAGAGTTGGAGTGCATGTCCTTGTTTTATTATCCCCAAAACCCATCCTGACACTCCTGTGGGATGGTTTATGGGGATAAGGGGTTAAATTAACTTGAGTGACTGGCCACATGGGGGCAGAACACTTGAAAGTAATGGAAGAGGAAGTTTGCTCTCTTTTTGAAAATGTTTGTGTTTTATTTTTCCCGCTATAACAGCGGCTGGATGCTTGGGTGCATAGATGGACCCATATTTTGCACAAAACACATTTCCCTCTGCACCCGGAGTTGAGTGGGGTGTCAAGAGGTCTCAGAGATGCTGCTTGAGAGGCAGTCCAACCGTAGCGAGATCTGGCCGCATCCTATTCCTGTCTTGCAGATCAGGATGGCGCCTGAGGCAACGGGGCCAATGCAATCTTGGATCGGGGTCCCTGGTACTTAGGAAGAGGGTAGCATTTGGCCGAGCAAGAGCATTCCCACTTCTTCTGAGTCTTGGCAGGCTGAACGGTGGGGGCAGCAGATGCTGGCTGCTGAGTCGGCACAGACTTAGGGTGAGCAGGGGCAGCAGCAGACCTTTTGGAGAGACTGGAGCATCAAGAAATCTCAGATAATGTCAGCCACAAATGGTGCTTGAGCACCACAAGGCTGACCATTGATCTCCCGATTGCCTGAGCGGTAGGCAGGGTCCAGGACAGTTTCATCATATTAAGCAAAGATTTTGGCCTAAAAGACCTGGAGGACTGCCACTGAGTGACGCGCCGAAGCCGCCCATCCAGCTGAGGTGTAGGTACCTCCAGCGAGAGCTGAAGTGGTCCTACACAGCTTAGACGGGTGAGCAGCCTTTTTTTTTCTCCATCCGATATTTATGGACAGGCAGTGGTGCGCGGCCACTGACTCATCCAGGGGAGGCAGCTTATTGTACCCATTCTCTTCAGCGTAGTCAATGGAAGTGAGGGCAGATGAAGCAAAGGCAGAGCCCAACAGCTCCTCTGCATCCGATGCTGTTAATGACATGCTGTCATCAAGCAGCTCATCCTCACTTCCTCCAAATGACATCAGGTCACTCGTACCAGTGGATCAGTATGAGAGAAAAGGACAGGAGAGCACTCTCTCTGTGTCGAGGGTGAGGCACATGGGATCACTGCCCTGCTGTTTTTTCCTCACACGTCCCTGGGAGGAAGAAAACGGGAGGGTGTGATGGGTGGAGCCGCTCTCTGAGAAGAAAGCGATCTGCAATTGGAGAGAGGTGAGACTGAAGTTCTTGCAGTGAGAACAATCAGTTTCAGTGAGTGCAACTTCTGCATGGGATTTCCACAAGCAGGAAACGCACTTCGTGTGGCTGTCATCGGCGTGCAGGGGAGACCCGCACAAACCGCAGTAACAGTGTGGCATTTGCAACAATGCCAAGCTCTTTTAGTGAGCTCTGTTAATATTCACCAGATAGCGGCAGGGGAAACAGACTGGAACTGCTACGTTGCTGAAGCGGCGGAGAAGCAGCTCAGCTGTGCTCAGAGGTTTCGATTCCAGGTGCGAAGGTGTAATTCAACGATGAGTGGCTTCAGACAAAGTCGTTTCTGGCAAGTCGTGCCACTCGGCCGCAATCTTGGCAACGCCTCCGGGCAGCTATTTCAGAATAACAAGACCAGCTCCTATCTAAATGAATGGGCAGAGAGTCAGAACTGCACTTTCACTGGTCACCGGGACATAACAGCATGTATAGTAACAGCAGTGAAATATGATAAAAATCGCTGAAAAATTTTGATGACTTTGCCCCAAAATAAGGTTTAAAATGCCTTTTTCCCCACAGGTTATACCTTTACTACGCATGCGCAAGGGTTCCTCAACTGTGCGCATACATCAGTGGAACCAGACTATAGGCTTAAATGTTTGACTGTTAAAAGCAGATGATTGGCTTTCCAGCGGGAGGGGCGGGACATGTGCACACAACCGGCATTTTTGCTGTTATGGGTTTTCCTTATATAGTTGTATTGAGGATTGAGGAAGTGACATGTCTCTTATAAACTGTCTCTGCTTCGGATCAGTGTAGAGATGTAGTCGTCGATGAAGGAAAAGAAATCTGAGAATCCTGTGGTGAACACCCGCTTATATATCCAGATGTCTCGTCCATTTTGGTGGGCTTCGGCACGCTTGGCGGGCTTCATCGCCATAGGCTCGTGCAGCTCTGCTGCCTAGCTATTGTTTTGTTTTTTTTAATACACTGCATGAACCAATGGCCGTGCATTTTCACTGCATGAATAAAAAAGGCTTCAGTTCTGGCTTTTTCCCATATGCGTCTAGCAAGATGCAGTACGAGTGTACAGTCGTGGCCAAAAGTTTTGAGAATTACATAAATATTAGTTTTCAAAAAGTTTGCTGCTAAACTCCTTTTAGATCTTTATTTCAGTTGTTTCTGTGATGTAATGAAATATTATTACAAGCACTTCATACGATTCATCTGAGAATATGACTTTGCCCCAGTCCTCAGCAGTCCATTCACTATACTTTCTGCAGAAGATCAATCTGTCCCTGATGTTTTTTTTTTGGAGAGAAGTGGCTTCTTTGCTGCCCTTCTTGACACCAGGCCATCTTCCAAAAGTCTTCGCCTCACTGTGCGTGCAGATGCGCTCACACCTGCCTGCTGCCATTCCTGAGCAAGCTCTGCACTGGTGGCACTTCGATCCCGCAGCTGAATCCTCTTTAGGAGACGATCCTGGCGCTTGCTGGACTTTCTTGGACGCCCTGAAGCCTTCTTTACAAGAATTGAACCTCTTTCCTTGAAGTTCTTGATGATCCTATAAATTGTTGATTTAGGTGCAATCTTAGTAGCCACAAGATCCTTGCCTGTGAAGCCATTTTTATGCAACGCAATGATGGCTGCACGCGTTTCTTTGCAGGTCACCATGGTTAACAATGGAAGAACAATGATTTCAAGCATCACCCTCCTTTTAACAATCAGCCTGACATAATGATCTCCAGCCTTGTGCTCGTCAACATTCTCACCTGAGTTAACAAGACGATTACTGAAATGATCTCAGCAGGTCCTTTAATGACAGCAATGAAATGCAGTGGAAAGGTTTTTTTGGGATTAAGTTAATTTTCATGGCAAAGAAGGACTATGCAATTCATCTGATCACTCTTCATAACATTCTGGAGTATATGCAAATTGCTATTATAAAAACTTAAGCAGCAACTTTTCCAATTTCCATTATTTATGTAATTCTCAAAACTTTTGGCCACGACTATCAAAAGGGAACTTTTCTCTATATATACATATAAAACTGCTTTTCAATTATTTTCATATGTACATATTTGTATGTGAGAGTAATATGTTGTTGCCAAATAAGATTTCATTGACAACATGCAAATCATAATCACTGCATCTGAGTTTTCATAGTTTCATACTAACTGATAAAGTACATTTAGTCATGTATGAGCAGTGTTGGGGAGTAACTAGTTACATGTAACGGCGTTACGTAATTTAATTACAAAATTATTGTAACTGTAATTAGTTAAAGTTACTAAGAAAAAATGAGTAATTAAATTACAGTTAATTATGAAATTTTTAACGATTACAAAGGGGATTACATTTGAATATTTACACACATCCACATACAGATTTAACTGATTTCTTTCCCAAATTGCACTGACTATTCTGAGACATACCGCCCTAATAATTTCTGGGATGCGGAAATACAGTCTGGTTCGTAGAATCCAGTCATAAAAACGGAATGCCTAACGCGGACGGAATATGCCACATTTTGGATGACTAAATCAAAAGTAGGTCAGTACACTTGAATCAAAACATGACATGGACTAGTGTCTGTGAATATTAAGCCCCACAAATGCAATATATGACTTGCACATTCTGCGTGTCTGTGGAAATCAGGCGTGGACTGGACACCGGGAGAACCGGGACAATTCCCGGTGGCCTGGCAGCCGATTTTGCCCCACTATTTAATATCATTATTGTACAATTGCCTGCCGAATGTACTAAAGCGATCATTTGCGAATACGCCATTTGATAATTAAATCTCTAATATGTCATGAATTGTTATTAGTCATGACTCGCGCGCCCTCCGCGCCTCCGCCAAACGGTTTGGATCAGACTCAGAGTAATCAATGCAAGAGAGAGAGAGAGAGAGAGAGAGAGAGAGAGAGAGAGAGAGAGAGAATATAGAGTGGAAGACGCTTTTTTGTCTTAGTTTTTTTATTTATTTAATCAAGCAGCAGCACATTGCTCATCAGTCATCACTCAAAATACTATATAAAGGACATCATTATTATCTGTTGTAATGTTACAGTAGTAATTTAGCTGAAAAAAAAATCAGATTTTTTTATAGGTTTAGGGGAAGCTACGACAGACAACACAACCCTTACGAAAATTAACATTTTAATATTTAACTATAAATCTAGAGAAAATGGTTACTATTGTTTAACTGTGGTAACCAAAAATGTAAAATTATTTTACAAATGTATTTATTTAAAAATAAATACAAATCCATTTGCAAAAAAAAGAGGTTATTTTACTTTTATATAGGCTAATAAAAGCAAGGTTAATTTTTGTAAGGGAAAAACATGACTCGTGTACAGTATTAGGATTTTTCTATAAAGATATTGTAGTATTGTAGAGTATTGTATTGTAAAGTATAGTTTTGTTCAATCTCGAGTAATAAAGTCATGAGAGAGATGGATAACAGGGCAAAATAAAAAGACTGAAGAGAAAAATAGAAGTGAAGGTGCAGTTCAGGAGAGAACTTTTAATTATTTTGCATGTCCCCAAATAAAAGATTTAAACCTTTTTTTATGTCAGGTCCATACAAAAAATAGTTTTTTCCATGAATTTGTTTATATGAGTTTGAATTTTCCAGTCTGAATTTTTTTTTCAGTCCGCCCCTCCTGTAAATTAATGGCAAAGACATGGTTTCATTTACTACACATAGGCCTACTGAAGCTTGCAGTGTTTTCAACCTCTGCCGCCTCAATATAGGAGTACACAAGCACATAAACATAATTTCTAGAACTGCTCTATGTCACTTCATGTGCATTTTACTTATTTTGAGAAAACTATCATCATATACAAAGAGACAGCAGTTTAAAAAAACACCAATATTTCAGGAGTTTATTACACAGAATACGACACATGCTTATTAGATAACTGTATTTAAGTTGATGTATATGCTTTTATTTATTATTCTTTAATTTTCACAAATTTATAAAAGTAATCAAAAAGTACTCAAAAGTAATTAGTTACATTACTTTAATAAAGTAATTGAAAAAGTTACACTACTATTACATTTTAAACAGGGTAACTTGTAATCTGTAACCTATTACATTTCCAAAGTAACCTTCCCAACACTGTGTATGAGTTTATATATATATATATATATATATATATATATAAACACACACACAAAAATCATAATCACTGCATCTGAGTTTTCATAGTTTCATACTAACTGATAAAGTACATTTAGTCATGTATGAGTTTATATATATATATTTATATATATATATATATATATATATACACACACACACACACACACACACACACACACACACACACACACACACACACACACATTTAAACAGTTTGCGATCAGTATGGTCATAAAAACTATATTCACCAATTTTTCCTGTTGCTAGGGTCACAAATGATCCGTTTAAACTTCCTCCCATCGTATGAACAGTCACAAGGGCATGATATGTGGTAAGTGGTTGAAGATCTCTCACCTCAATGCTGGTCTGCTCGGTCGTTATGACTTGAAACAGCATAGAAACATTATGGTTAATGATAATAATAATAATCATAAAACTTTAAAATCTTCCATCCAAAAATCTGTTATCAACTTTGAATCCTTGAATACCTTTGATTTTGTTCCTCTCATTCCAAAAGAATATGGTATATCCTTGAATGATCCCATTTCTCTGCTCAAGGGGAATTTCATCCCAGTGAAGTTTGATATATGAATGACTTATTTCCGTAACATTCAAATATGGGGCCACAGAGGGTGCTGTAATATATGAAAATTCAGGTCTGAGCCCACTAGATGACAGTATTGTATCATTATTCAGCTTTATTGCACATCACTCCCCCAATTTACATGAAGCCCTGAGATATTCATTAGTGATTTCCAAGCACTACGCACCTTTCTGACTGCTGTATGCCATTAAGGTTTGCGGATGTCCTATGCCATCAACATATTTGGGATAAATAGAGATCTCATAGGGCTTGTAAGGCCTCAACCCTGAAATTTTAAAGCAGTCATAATTAGATCTGCATTATAGTAGTTTTTTTTTTTTTTACTCATTAGGCGCTAAAGATGTAATTTGACACTTGGATACAGTTTCTAAAACCTAAAAAGATATTATGGTTTTGGAAGAAGTAATTTCTGCTCACCAAGGCTGCATTTTTTGGTCATAGAGTAAAAACAGTATAATACTGTGAAATATTTTTGCTAACTCAAATAACTATTTTCTATTTGAATTATATTTTTTTATGAAATTTGTTCCTGTAAAGCAAGGCTGAATTTTCAGCATCATTACTCCAGTATTCAGTGTCACATGATCCTTCAGAAATTATTAAATGCTAATTTGGTTTTACTTATATTACAAATGTTGTTAACTGCTGCTTAATTATAATTATTATTATTATTTTTGTGCAACCCATGACACATTGAACATTTTGGGGCAAGGTTACACAAACAGACATATGTATGTATGTATGTGTATATATTTACATTACATTTACATTTATTCATTTAGCAGACGCTTTTATCCATAGCGACTTACAAATGAGGACAGTGGAAGCAATCAAAAAGAGCAATGATATATAAGTGCTATAACAAGTCTCAGTTAGCTTAAACACAGTACGCGTAGCAAGGGCATAATAAATTAAAATAAAATAGAATACGAAAAGATTAGAAAGGTAGTTCGATTTTTTTTTTAAAGAATAGAATTAGAATAGTGAGTGCTAAAGTTAGAGGGTCAAATGTGCTTCTTTGGGATGGATAAATTTGTGTGTGTGTGTGTGTGTGTGTGTGTGTTTAATCTTAATAATAAAATCTAATTCAAAATATTAACAAAAATAATACTAAAAATAAAATACTGTATACCGTAAAAATAAAATAATACTGTCCCAATGATACTAAAATAACACTGGTTTGGGCCAAGTAACATTTAAAAAATAGAAGAAGAAAAAAATCATACTTTTATTCTGCATGGACATATTAAATGGTTGATTAATATATTCATATTGTTTTAAAACAACTATGATGACATTTACAAAAGATTTCTATTTAAAATAAATGCTATTATTATGAGCTTTCTATTCATCAAATAATTCTGAAGTGCAGCAAATATATTAAGCAGCAAGAAATGAGCAGCAAATCAGAATATGTGAATGATTTCTGAAGGTTCATGTGACACTGAAGACTAGAATAATAATGCTGAAAATTCAGCTTTGATCATTACAATAAATTACATTTTAATATATATTTACATTTAATATAAATTTGCTTTGTTTTTGATAAATGCACGGTGAGTTTAAGGCACTTCTTTCAAAAGCGTCTTTATACAAAAACCAGTAGCGTTTATAATAATAATTATTATTTATTATAAAATCACCTGTTAGTGTGGTACTGGAGTTGTTTTTGTCCATCAGAGTAAAGGACACGAGAGCTTCCGGTGTCTCACACAGAAGTCTCCACTCAAGCACGTATCCTGTGACACGGGGGGACACTGGTCGTCCCCACGCGATGCGCACTGACGTCTCAGACTGGGGATGAACACTGAAATTAGAGACAGAGCCCAGCCCTAAAACAACACAATAAAAGTCATCAAACATCAGCATTTCATTGGTAATACACTGTGAATAGAACATCTCTCTGAAATATCACATGTCCAGCAATCAAATACCTCTTTCCCGATACACTCGTACTTTGGTATGATCCGAGCTCCTCCCCATTGAATTATTGGCTCTCAGGTAAACCTCTTGAACCATTTTGTTGAGATTGAAAAAGCAATAGTTTTCTCGTGTAAAACATAAATTCTTTTTTGGTTGCTCTGATTCGACAGTATATGACAAATCCCAGCCATTGGCACTGAAATCTTCTGAGGGCTGAAATAAGACGACAGAGAGGTGAAAGGGAACTCACAGGTTTAAAAATAGTTAGGCTCGGACAGCACTATCTGACATGCTGTCATTTTTTTCACATAAAAAACAAGTTTTTGACTCTGCCCTGAAACTTGCAGAAACTAACAAACATTTTTAAATATAAGTTTTGCCTCATGACACTTCTTGGTATCCGTGCATCCATCCATCCATCCATCCATCCATCCATCCATCCATCCATCCATCCATCCATCTATCTATCTATCTATCTATCTATCTATCTATCTATCTATCTATCTATCTATCTATCTATCTATCTATCTATCTATCTATCTATCTATCTATGTTAAGCTACTTGCCATATAAGTAAATAATTAGATGTGATTAAGTAAATAAATGTTGATCTGAGTTGAAATATTTAAACGCAAAGCTTCCGTGAAGACAGTAGTTGCTAGCAAGCGGCAAATTCAAACTAGACGGACATTTAAGGGTAAACGGTGCAGTCAAACCACTTATTACACAACATTTCACCACAAAAATAATTAAGGCAATAAAATAATTATGATGAAAATGTTTTAAAACCTCTTTGAATGAAACGAGAGCAAGTCCGCAATACCAGGATGATATAATTAATTATGTATTTTGAATTGAGTTTTAATATTTTATTAGCTAAACAAACGCAAAGCTTCCACCAAGAAAAAAATTGTTCAAGCAAGAGTACAGCGCCAACTGCTGTTACCCAGATGAGCCTGTGTTATTAGCTTTTACCGGTTGTTATCTAGGGATAATAACATACCTCTGAATATTAACTGAAATAAAATATAATAATAAAATATATTTTTTTTAAATATTTATTTCAGCTAGTTTTCAAGGCAATATATCTCATTTTCATTTAGTTTAACTTAAAAAAACAAGAAAAAAACAACAACTAATAAATAAAAGTTAATTAAAAAGAAAACAGATATACATAGATATATTTAATAAAACAAAACATGACAAAAACAACAGAAAAAACATAAAAATTAAAAAAATCTAATTGAATTCAATAGTTACAAAACCTATAATAGCATAAATTATACTAAAATAACAGTAACTGTTAGGCTTAGCCTCTTAATTTTAAAATTAAACTTTCTCCAAATTGTGTGAGGACTGTCAGAAGGACCCTCACCTTCCAGTAGAGCTGTGCGGTCTGATCATTCACTTTAAGCCATGTGTCCAAGCTGCCAGTTGGAGCTGAAAAGCATAAAAATGAATATTTTATAGATAAAAGAGTAACAACACTAAAAAGTTTTACATTTTTGAATTTTGAGTGTTAAACTCTCAAGCTTTTATTTTGGCGGAACTTTGCAGGGAGATATCTGAGGTTTACTTGACAACAGATTCATATGCTGTTTGTTACAAATCTAATAAAATGATGAAAATCTGCAGCATTTACTGCGATCAAGACAACGAAACACAGTATAACTGAACACAGTTGCACGAGACTCGATCACAACCATTTGAGATCTGTTGACATGCCACAATTTCAATAATTTATTTTTTTGTTAGACATTTTATCATTACATTATTAGCTTTCAATGAACTCATGAAGCCCCTGCATTTCCTTTGCAAAAACTGTTTGGGAAACCATGACCTAGATTATTTAAATATAAAGGCCTACATGTGCAAACTCTTTAAAAAATTTAGACAAGAGTTTGTCAAGTAAACATCAAAGTTTGTTAACTCTTTATTTTGATAGTCAACTACTGTTAAATTCAACTTACTACAAGTGCTGTTGAAACTACATGTCAGCTAGCAGTCATTAGAGTGTTAGTAGACTGCCTGCTTATCTATCCCTTTAAGTTTAGTATGGGGTTGGATTCATTCTAAAACATGGTCATGCAGAATAAGGCATTAATATGTGCTGTATAAGTACTACTAAACAGGCAATAATCTAGTAAAATTGTATTTTATTGTAAGATAGTACCCTTACCCTTCATAAGTGTGGTGGCTTTTTTCAGATCACTCCATTCACTCCATTTACTCCATTTACTCAATGAACTATACTTCACTCGCATTGTGGTGATGTAAGTCGTCCCATGGGAAAGGTCACATACATTTATTTTGTTTTCTTGTTTACAGAAGGGCAAAACCTGTAACAGAATTAATATTTGAGCCATAAAAAAAAAAACTCACATACAGTGCAGTTTTTAAACAAACATTTATCATGAAAAACAGTCACTTACCAGATCTTTGATTAGCTGGTTGTTCACTGTTTTCACTTGCAACTCTACACATAAAGGCACCCTCAACCATTTTAGAGATTCAATACCCCAGCTATAATTTAAGCAGCCGACCACATCTGCTTCAATCCTCTTAATTTCTGGAGGGTTGAACATTGCTGAAATACAATAGATCAGTAGTAAAAAAAAAAAAAAAACAACAACACAGATTCTGAAAAAATTATACACCAAAAATTTAATTGAATTAGACACAATCCACAAGATAATGAAATGGAATTTGAAATGGAATGACATGAAGAGGAATTTACTTATCTGCAATTCAAAAAAGTTCTGATATCATTGGTGTAATTAATTTATTGACTAATTATAATTTAACATGTTAGGAAAATATCAGTATTACTAATATATATATTTGTAAATAAAAATATTGAATATATATATATATATATATATATATATATATATATATATGTATATGTGTGTGTGTGTGTGTGTGTGAAATATAAAAAATTAAAAAACATAAAAGAAATATATTAAATGTTTCTGGAAATACATGCCCCATATTTATGTTTATGATAGCAAGCTTTATGTTTTTGTAATAATACCATTTTACACATTTATTCAAAACCCAAAGTACTTTCTTTCCAAATTTAATTCATTCCATTTAAATTCATTCCGTTGTATTGCTTTTTATTCATGTTCAAATAATTCAACATCCTGTATAATAATTAATATTTACACTTTAAGCAGTTCAATAAACAGTTTTTCTAATTTGAATTTTGAACGGAGCACAGCCATGGTATTAAGCCACTAAATTCACATTAGTTCTTAATTCTTGATCGATGAATAAAGCTCATTGCTCTTTTTACCTGTTTCCACAGGCATCAGCTTCAGGGTTTCAGAGGTGGTGTTCCCAAATACATTCATTGCTGTTACATTAATCTCCATCTCTGAATATAATTTATAATGTTCAAATGAAATGGGGTGGAAATGGTTTACAGATGGGATCACATATTGAACATATTGATCATCTTCTGGTATCACCCTGGAGAAATGGTACATTTATCAAGCATGTCACCATTTAAATTGAATTGACTCAAAATGACAGTAAGAATAAAAGTCTCACGAAGTTCCATGTATTTTTTAACCTCAAAACCCAAAATTCCTATTACTGTAATGCAAAATATCACTATATATATATATATATATATATATATATATATATATATATATATATATATATATATATATATATATATATATATATATATATATATATAGTATTTTGTAACTATTTTGTAAAATTTCAAATGACTTTATTCTGATTTAATAATGATAATAATAATAAGTGAGATAATTAAAATATCTAGACACACTATAGTTACAGTAGGTATATTTGTCAAGAGAAATGCATAATTTCATGAAATCATCAAAGCAAAAACTACAAATAATACGTAAAATAACTTTGTTTTCTTTATACAAAAATAATAATTTTTTCCCCTTTGTTTAGATTTTTAAGTGAAACATTACATTTTTAAGATATTTATTCATAAATAAGCTGCAGTTCTGAAAATTTCAGCAGAAATTAGTACCTAAATATGTTGAGAGTATAAGTTGTCGGAAGATGAGGCATTTCTTGGCCAGGATCCCACTGACAAATGAATCTTCTCGGGGATGTTAGATTCAAAGAGCATCTCAGGTTTTTAGGAATAGATGGAGGCTCTTCAAAGAAAGGACAATTAGAAATCAGGTTAACTTTGGCTTGGAATGACAATAGTCTAATTATTACATTTTTGAGAATGTCATATTTTATAGATAAAACATGAATGTGAAATTGACCTTATTCAGAGCTGCTACCATATTTAATTTGGTGTAAATGGAAACAAGGATATGAATGATGGAAATATGGTGTGTTAAATATATATGTTTGCTGGTTGAATGATCAGAACCAAAGACTTGTTTTTATTTACTTATTAATAAATATGGACCCTGATTAAGCTCTATGAATGTAGCTAGTAATTTAGTAGTTAGTCACATAGTTAGTACCGAATCAAAAACATTAAAACGATCCTCACTTCCCACTTTAATGATAACTCCATTGACAATTTGGCAATTGTCCAAAAGTTCTTCACACACAGCACAAGCAATGTGTGCGTCTGCAACTGGTAGACTAGGGATGATTACACCATACGTCCTGTTACTCTGCTGGTAAGAGAGATTGCTGGGGGCAAAATGGTTGTTAATCTTCCATGCCACATGAAAGTTTTTGCCTTTAGTCAGCAAGCAGTCATCCTCGATGGAGCAGGACACTGATACGGGTGAGCCAGCGAGCACCATAGTGGCAGGAGTGTGAATTTTAGCACATGATGATGCTTGGATCACTGCGGATATTAAAATCAAGAATCAGTGTTTTAAATCATACTCACAGGTGATTTATGGATAGAAATGTGGCTTTAATAATAAACTAGCTAGCAACACACCGATCTATTACACAAGTCTTAGCATTGCGTGACAATTCCTGACAACATTCTACAACAAACTCATTTCAAAATATGTGGGTAGCCTGACATCAGAAAAAAAAGAAAAAAAAGGGGGCTGCATATAGATAGATAGATAGATAGATAGATAGATAGATAGATAGATAAATAATCATGTAATGAGATTAGTGATCATGCTTTTTCACCTGTTATCATTTTGTCATTAACATATATCCACAGCACAAACACGAGCCAGATTGATGTCATTGTCATGAGGACTGAAAATAAAAGTGAGATCTTGTTACCATTTCAGAGAAATTGCAAGTCTTTAAATGACAAAACATTTTGAAGAACGAATATACAATCTAATCCTCTGAAAAAGAAAGAAAGAAAAAAAGACAAAACTAAAAAGAAAATTAATTTCAAGTCCATTTTTTAACAAAAAAACGATAATGACAATAAAACATAATAAAATAAATAAATAAATAATAACAAAATCAAACTTAATGAATATATTAATAAATACATAGAGAGAGAAAATAAACAGTAACATGTTATAATACATTTCAACAATAACAATAAACATTGTATAGAACATTAGTTTGATATATATATATATATATATATATATAAAGTGTTTAAAGCAGTATATAATGTTTTTAAATTGCTTATTAATAAAAGTTATTGTAAAGTGTTACCAATTATTGAATTTAAGGAAGAAACAAACCTGAACTACATACTTGAAATAAGTGTAGGATTTCTGTGGGTCACATTTAAACTCCTGTGTAGTTACTGCCCATCGAGGTCTGGCAAACAGTTTAACTTTTCTATGAAAACAATTAAAGAGTAAAATAAAGTCTTTGAAATGATCTAGCTGCTGTTCCGAGAAAGATCTCAGCACTCTGACTAAAGAGTCAATGTTGTCAGTCCTTCCGTGGCATATCGTTCTTACTATCCTGAACCACAAGTACAAACTGAAGCAGGAAACTCTTGTGAAACCATCTACACTTGTGTCCGTTACTGCTCCCACATTTTATACTTACTTACAAGGCAACTTTAAAAATTTTAGTCTATTAAATACAATTATTTGTGAAAAAAATACAAATTAAAAACATAATAAAACAATAATAAGCATGGATTCATTAATCACAGAATTCACTTCAATTTTAGTTTATTTTTATAGCTCTTTTTATGATAAAAATCGTTGCAAAGCACCTTTACAGAAAATTAAAGGGATACTCCACCCCAAAATGAAAATTTTGTCATTAATCACTTACTCCCATATTGTTCTCGTAAAAGCTTCGTTCATCTTCGGAACACAATTTATTTTATTTTGGATGAAAACCGGGAGGCTTGAGAATCATCAGAATATTCCAGCTGCCATCAGTTTTTCAACTAGGTGTGTCCTGACTAAGGATTTTCATAGTTAAATCAGAATTTTCGAATCTTGCTGATATTCGACTGATAGTCAAATCATATGTTTGGGAGCGGGGCAAAATACATTAACAAGAGTCAAGTCAGACATTCGACTAACATACTTACTGATGTTAACACACAGGGAAAATGTGTAACGAACACCTTGCAGATATAAAAGGGGTAAATAATGTTTTATGTTTTGATGAACAGATAGCTAACACTTAACGTCGGCGGAACCATAACAATTAACTTTTTTTTTTTTTTTTTTTACAATAGTGCTCTCATTGTAACGTTAGTCTAAAACGTTAGCAGTTAATGTTAACTGTGCGCTGAAGAGATATCACGTATCACCGTAGTACTACAATGAAGCGCTTGACTCAAAACCAAAAGCATCTTATATCAGGTAAATAATATATCCACGATATATATACACAGGCTGAAATGATTTGAAATCACTTGTACCCTACCTGTTAGAAAAATCTAGTCTCTGCCTGTGTCAGTTTGAGTCTTGGTAAAGTTTTAAATCCCTGTCGCCAAGATGCTCCTCTGTCGGTCACGGATTATGGAAAGTCAAACATACATTTATAGGGGTGGTTGGATTTATTCACGCACTTTAAAATATTAATTTGAAGCTTATTTATTTTCAGATTCTTACAGCTTTATCATAATAGGCTGTATATCAACTAATTGGGAGAAAACCTGTAATTCTATGTGAAATCAGACATTTGAGCTCCCCCATATAGTCAAAATGGCATAATCAATATCACCCTGCAAATATTCGACTGTTAGATTAGTAGTCGGATCAGGCTCCTCGAATCAAAGCATCGATTCGTCGACTATTCGGGGTCACCCCTAGTTTCAACCGTAATGTTATAAAGCAACAAGAATAGTTTTTGTACGTGAATAAAACTAAACTAATGACTCCTCTGTGTCTATCCATATCACCGTATGCTGCGTATGCTCTTCTGTGTTAGCCGTGTCACCAGGATGCGCTGTTTAAACATGTATTTATGCTTTGATTTTTAAAGAAAACAGCACATGGTGTTTTGGAACAACATGGGGGTAAGTGATTAATGACAAAAAAATTTTTCATTTTTTTCAAGTTTCTACAATATTTAGTAGTAGATTATCAGTGGTGACTGTCAGTTTATGTACATATGGCAGAAATGTATGGAAAAACCAATTAAAGATGTAATCAAACCGTCAATGAACACTATTAACAGCAATTATTATATGATTCAATCAAACTTATAGCAAAATTTGGTAGTTCTGTATGTTGTTACAGGGTTGGCATCATCTGAGGTCCTCTGAGGGGTCAGCATCATCTCTTCTCAGGTGTTCTGGATCCAGACTGAAGGTTGTGTAAATCCTAGTTACCATGGAATGTCAATCTCAGCAGAAAAAGAGAAACAAATAGAGACATCATTAGCATAGCTCCTGTTCCAACTAAGTCAAATTAATTGGTTTAACCCAAGCTAAAGAATAATAATGCGCATTTGATCAGATTTAACTGCAGTCCAAGATTAGGCCAAAGAGATGTGACTTTAATCTAGAATTAAACAGAGTGAGTGTGTCTGAACCCTGAATATTATCAGGATGGCTATTCCAGAGTTTTGGGAGCCAAGTATATTTTGTAATTTATACAGAACGTAATTGGTAGCCAGTGCAGGGACTGTACAATTGGGGTAATATGATCAGAATTTCTTTACCTGGTAAGGACTCTAGCTGATAGTCAATTAGTGCTTTATCAATGGTAACTGAGACAATAGTTCTGAGAGGAAATCTGCTAATTCATTTTGGAATTCTGTATACGGCCCTGGTGGTCTATACACAGTAGCCAGAGCAAGAGATATGATTGATTTCTTTTGCATATCTAAAAGTGTAACATTAAGCAGAAGTATTTCAAATGGGTAAAACCTTTTATATCTTGTATCCTTTTTTATGAGTAACATTGATAATATCACTATATGTTAATGCAACACTGCCGCCACGACCAGTCTGACGGGGCTCATGCTCACAACAGTAGTTTGGTGGAGTAGACTTATTTAGACCAGTATAATAATTTGGTTTTAGCCAGGTTTCAATCAAGTGGAGTACATCAAAACTATTATCTGTGATCATTTTATTTACAATAACTGCTTTGGGTGTGATCTCAATACACTTTTTATTTTTTGACAAACCACCTTAAAACCATGGCACTCATGATTTTGAGATATAAATGGATATGTACATAGATTAATTTAAAATAAAATAACAGATAGTCTGAACACATTCTATGAGAAGACACCATAAATCCACCTCAGACAGACTGACAAACCTGACTGCAAAATGGATTGCTGTGCAAGTTGCAACTGATGGACATATGTGCAATGTTATTGAATAAAACCAACTATACTATATACTGATATACTGACAGGTACTTTATGTAATGTCTACTCAGTGTTTTACTCAGTGGCCACAATCTTCATTTGAGGGCTCATTTGATATTTCTGAGCTCATCCCATATAATCATTCATATGATATTACATTGATTAAAGGTATAGTTTCCTGAAAACAAAAACATTGCAGAAAATATACTCAACCTCAGTCCATTCAAAATGTAGATGGGTTTGTTCATCTGAACAGATTGTGAGAAATTTAGAATACCATAATTTGCTCACCAATTGATCCTCTGCAGTGAATGGGTGCCATCGGAAAGAGAGTCCAAAAAAACAAAATAGTCCATAATCCATATTAGCACTTCCTTCAGTGAAAACTTCCTGTTGTCCTCTCACATCAAAATCAACCAACATAATTGTATAGAAAGTTTTATATTGTAAACGATGCTTGATCTATACATATTTCTCTCCTGATTCAGATGAAATGATTTATTTATTTATTATTATTATTATTATTATTTTTATTTTTTTTTAATTGGAGAAAGCAATATTATGCATAAAGGACCTTAAAAAATGTCCCAATGATGGATTTTTCACAATATGTTAATTGATGGACTGAAGTCTTGTGAATTAATCCAATGTTTTTATCAGCTGTTTGGATTCTTATTCCAATGGCACCCATTCACTGCAGAGGATCCATTGGTGAAGTAACGTAATGCTATAATTCTCCAAATCTGTTGTGATGAAGAAACAAAACACATACATATACATATACATATACATATACATATACATATACATCTCTGGTGGCCTGAAGATGATTACATTTTAAGCAAAGTTTAATTTTCAGTTGAACTATTCCTTGAATTAGTAAGCTTATCATGTAATTAATATGAAGAATTTGATAACTGCCAGACAAACTCAACTCAACTTCAAATAAACACAGTGACTGCACCCTACTGCATTAGGCCCTATGTTAATGTAATCATAGTAATATGGTAACAGGCCTATATTTGATTTGCTAGTTAATTCAGAGTGCACACCAAACACAAGCAAACCCACAGTATTAAAGTTCTGCTCCATTCTCTGCTTATCAGCGGCTCACATAAAGGCCTTCTCTTCTATGTGA
The DNA here is from genome assembly GCF_963082965.1 of Carassius carassius. NCBI lineage: Eukaryota > Metazoa > Chordata > Actinopteri > Cypriniformes > Cyprinidae > Carassius > Carassius carassius. The sequence goes on along the minus strand of NC_081778.1, from coordinate 4,779,345 downwards.
TTGCTTCTCACAGGGACTAATTGCCTGTGGTTCTTTGCAGTCGCCTGCTAGAGAGCAGTTATTATATTTATAGTGATTTGCTGTCTGGCATGTAGCTTCAGCTGCTCGATTTGATATGCCTGTGAACACAAACGAGGTTGCCAATTTCTCCTTATTTCTATGTTTTTTTTTGCCTCCTCTCAAATTGCTTCCAGTTACTTGATGCAGTAGCTGATGCCTTTTTGCTGAATGATGATTTTTTTTTTTTTTTAAGAGAATTGTTGGTGTCATTTCTATCTTGGTGGTTTGTGTCTGTAAAAACGTATAATATCTTTTTAACTTCTCATATGCCCCATCCTTTTCTCAAACCACTCACTGGTACACATCATACATTTTATTAAGTAATCCTTGTTTATTTATCTTTAATTGTGTTCTTTCAATATTTAATTATTTGTTGAAAGTTGTTAAACATGATAAATAGTTCCAGAATCACCTCTCATCCTCCATTATTGTGAAATCTTCTGAGTTGTTGCACAATTTCAAAAGAGGAAGGGGCAGATTTCCTCAATCTTTCATGTCCTCTTTGAAAGAGAACATCAAACATTTAAGAAACCTTCAAAACAAACCTAAAGAACTGTGATATTCATTTATATTATAATTTAGAGACAGTGGCAAAACATAATTTTCTCTTGTTACCATAAAAAAATAAAATAAAATAAAAAATAGATTGGTTAAGACTTCTTTGGTAATCATGTTCCAATAACTCAGCTAAAGAGACGTGTGACCACGATATCTTGTGAAAACGTTTTGTGGTAATCTAGTATTGGTCAGATCATGATCACATGATTTTCATGAAAAAGCAACAAAAGTAGACTAAAACAAGCATATGATTCTTTCATAGGGCCTGGTGCTTTGAACACATACTGTGATGCTATTTTATCAAATTTAATAAATGTAGTAGTATAAGCAACAATTGTGATCCTTGATCATTTTCTACCTGTAAGGGTGAATGAAACAGAAATGGTGTGGAATCAATCCTCATTTTCAATATTAACACATCTGACTCAACAGCAAAATAATTACGCTTTACCGACAATTGCTTGGACTGATTAAGATAGTATCAGTTCCTTGAACATTAAGCATTTTCTGAACATTTTTCAGAAAGGAAGCTGAAGAAAGACGTGGGTTTGAAACAGGAAGTGGTGAAAGAGATGGGGTCCTTATGTGCTAATGCAGTAATGGGTGTGTGATATTGTGTTGAAGGTAAAGTAGTGCACTACGCTCTCAAAAAAAAAAAAAATATATATATATATATATACATGTACAAAAGCTGTCACTGAGGTGGTACATATTAAAGGGTTCCACCCCAGTGACAGTTTTTTTTTCTATCACCATTTCCCCTTAGTGGCCAATAAATAAATGATTTATAAATAAATCAATTAAATAAATCATTTAAATGTCAGAGTATTTTTATTATTATTATTATTATTTTGTATCAAAATATATTATTTTAAAGCCACAAAGGACATGGTAATTCAGATCATCTCAAGACCATCCCATATCTGTGAGTGAACAGTTAGTATGATAAACTGGAAAGTAGCTCTGTGCGCTTGATAGCCATCTTGATGCGAACAGACAGAGACAGCGGAGAAGGAGGAGGGGTCAGATAAGCTCAGACTTACGCTATTGCTACTTACAAGCATCCAATCCACTCCTATCTATTAGCTGTCAGAGGCAGGCCAGAAAATGGAATTGACTATTGATCTCCTACTTAGCACAGGTCAGTGGCAATGGCAGGGCTACACGTGGGGAAGGGCGCGAGGCAAGGGACAGCCAGCAAAGAACACAGGGACTGAGAGTGAGGAAATAACAGAGTTTTATTAACCATGGCAGATCTGCAAAGCACTTTAGCAAAGAGAGAGAGCGAGAAAGAGAGCTGAGGGACATTGGGTGAGAGGGCTGAGCATAGATCACTGGGAGTTCCGGAGTATGGCGACAGTTTATTTCAGGGTGAACAGACTGAATATGTCCATGATTTTAGCAAAAATATATATTTATATATTTTATATATATATATATATATATATATATATATATATATATATATATATATAAAGAAAACAAAAAAAAGAAAACTTGAATTTATCTGAACAGTATTCAGTGGGAATTCAATAAGCATGAATTTTTATTTATTTGCACATTTGTGTTGTTTCAAGCACGCCATTCACCAATCAACTGGAACTGAACAGCATTGCAGGTCAATATTTGTGTCTATAAAATTTTACAGTTCTCTAGCCAAGAGCACTGAGTGTTTTATTAAATTAACCAATTACAAAATGTAAAATTGTTTCACTTAAATGTTTTATGATTCTTCTTTAAATCCATGGTGATTAGTATTGAACTATTTATTTTCACACAGCTTCAATATTTTGGTATATATTTAGGCCAGGTCAATTTTAAGCTCCACCCCACAGAGTGGGTATATAAGGAGCAGCACGAGCAAGTCTTCGCTGTGGAGCCGAGCCAAGAGACCTGGCCGTTCAGCAGATCAGCGATGTGGCAAGGGGACGTAACGTTCCCTTTCAGTCGGTCACATTCTACGTTACGTCAGAAGAGACTGACGAATGGGGTCCCTTACAAAACGCCACATGGCTGTCTTCCAGTGACCCGTGTGACACAGAATACACTGGGTCCACATGAACTTCGAGGTTACCAGCCCACAGGGTGGAAGTTTCACCGACAGAGTTGGCAAGGTGCTTGCCAAGGGAAAGACACATGCTACGAAGAGACTTACTATGGAAATACACACTTGGGATTGCCCAGAAATGGGAATCACAACACATGGAGGCACCTAGTCCCACACAGGGCTGAACGTTAGGGCATTCACGCAAGTGCTGGACATCAACAGTGTTGGAGGAACCCAGGTTTCTGAACTGAGGAATTCACCTGAGGGGAATAGCGCACGCATCTAGTCTGTGGAGTGGAATGGCACAGCAAGCAAATTGACACCGAGCAGGTCCTTACTGGCCCGAAGGGGTGAGTACCCGGGAGGACACAGGCTCTACACAGAGATTATAAAATCTCACAAATGTGTAAGGTGTCGCCCAGCCCGCAGCTCTACAGATGTCTGTTAGCGAGGTGCCATGCGCCAGCACCCAGGAGGAAGCTACACTCCTAGTTGAGTGAGCTCTCACCCCTAGGGGGCATGGCAGGTCTTGAGCCTGATAAGCCAGGATAGCATCCACTAGCCAATGGGATAACCTCTGGTTAGTTACAGTCTTTCCCTTCTGCTGGCCTCCATAACAAACAAAGAGCTGGTCTCAGGTCCTAAGGCACTGAGTTCTGTCCACGTAAGTGCGAAGCGCACGTACTGGACAGAGCAGTGCCAGGGCTGGGTCTGCCTCCTCCAGGGACAGCGCTTGCAAGTTCACCACCTGATCTCTAAAGGGAGTGGTGGGAACTTTGGGCACATACCCAGGCCGGGGTCTCAAGATAACATGAGAGTTTGTCGGCCCGAATTCCAGGCACGCTTCGTCAACTGAAACATGATGATCAGATCATGCTTCCCAAGAGACTTACCTTCAACAGGGTCATCGTGAGCCGAAATTGCAGCCACATAGACCTTAAGGGTGGAAGGAGACAGCTGATTAGCATTCTGACAGCATCTGTGCAAGAAGGCTCACTGGGGGAAACGCATATTTGCTCAGGCCCAGCGGCCAGCTGTGCGCCAGAGCGTCCGTGCCAAGGGTGCTCTCGGTCAGGGAGTAAAACCACTGGCAGTGGGAGTTTTCTAGAGAGGCAAACAGGTCTACCTGAATGTCTCCAAAGTTTTCCCAAATCAGCTGAACAGACTGGGGGTGGGGTCTCCATTCCCCCGGGACAAGACTGCTGCCGTGAGAGCTCGTCGGCTGCACAATTGAGCCTGCCCGGGATGTGAATGAGATTGAGGAAGCTCACTGTCCTCTGGAAAAAGTGCTTCACATAGTTTTACATGTGGATTCTACTTTTCGGGAACCGAGTTAAACATAAATTGTAACCACTGATCTCTAAGTACAGCGTCCCTGGGAAGCCCACACAAAGGTGATTGGACTCCGAGATGAAAATAACAGCGTTTCGACGACATGGCGACAAACACAAATGCAGCTCTTCTCCATCGGAGCACAACAAGGCCACGCCCCCTTTTTTGTGTATTCATGTGGGCAGAGGTTAGTCAAAAAAACTGTTTTAGTGACGTCATTACTGCAGGAACTAGAGGGATGTAGTCCAAATGGGTCGTTTTTTGTAGGTGAATTCTGTTAAATAAAATATCTTGCTTGGCATTGAACTTTAAGCTTTAGAATTTTACAGATATTATTTATACACTAACAACAACATTACACACTAACTAAAGTTTAAAACATGGGATCACAAAGAACGGGACCTTTAAGATAATCGGGTCTCGATCTTAATGCAGAGATGGTTATGTTCACGCAATGAGAACATGAGTCATCCACAAATGCAGTCTCAGCGTGCTGAAAGCCCAGACACGTGACACAGCGATTGTGGCCATCACGAAGAGCAATATATCGACCACAGCTTTTCCTGACAATCTTCCCAAGGCTGTAGTCATCTCTGTTGCTTGTGCACCGTTTCCTACCACACTTTGTCCTTCCAGTCAACTTTCTATGAATATATTTTGATACAGCACTCTGTGAACAGCCAGCTCTTTCAGCAATGACCTTCTGTGGCAGTGATGATTGTCTTCTGGACTATTCCCAAATCATAAGTCTTTCCCATAATTGTGGTTACATGTTATAAACTAGCCCAAGAGGTACCCAGTATTTATACTCAAATTAATCTAACTAAACATGCTCAAAATGAAATATTCTCTTTTTTTTGAGATACTGCATTTTTTATTTTCCTAAGCTGTAAGTCATAACCATCAGATTGTGATCTTCAATTTATTATTATTATCATTATTATTATTATTTTAACAATTGATTGCTTTCTTTGTAATCTTGCTGTGCTTATTTCTTTCATTCATGTATCAAATCTTACAATATTTTAATAATTTAAATATACAAATCAAATCGTAGAATTTGTATATTGTAGGCTAGTATTTATTTGATTTCTTGCCAAGCTTTGATGTCTGAGATACACACAGAATAGGCAACAGCAACATTGTTACTTGATATGCTCTCATTTTGTGTTTAGACTCATTCACTTCACTCACTCATTATTGAGTAGTGATTTTAGAGGTTAACATTTTGCTTTCCCCTGGAACACCTGTTATCCAACAAACACAACAATCTGCATAATTATTTGTTATTCGTTTGGAAGTCATTATCCGTGCCCTTCCTAATAAGTTATTTGACTTGGCCACATCCCTATTTGTCATACTCTGTTTTAGGGAAATCAAGTTTTTCTATCTATGAAAAAAAATAAAGTACAATGGTTGTATTTGACCAGGGTAGAGAACCAGTGTGCTCAACATAAAGAGACACCTTCCAGTTCCATTTTGGGAAGCAGTGGAACCATTTAATAATTCACCAGAATAATTACTTTCAGCGCTGGCAAACAAAACAGCAACTTGATTTAATTTTGTAATTGGATGCTCAACTTTTATCCTTTTCCCATACTTTACTAAATTAACTTGGCCTTCCGTTATTTAAAAAAAAAAATGGCACACCAAATAATGGATTTAAAATTGAAGGTGATGGGAAACTGAGGATGAACAGCCAGGCCGAGCAAGTCATCTATTTATGGTATGCATTACAAGAAAGTAATGTCTCCAAACAGACACCTTCAGAAATTTTTTAGATGCTTATTTAACAGGCTAATGTTCTAGATCACAAATATCAAATTAGCATTAGAAGTTTCACATGAAATGTCATATCCAAAATATATCACTTACCTATCAGGTAGCACTAATTAAAACTCTGCATACTGTAAAGCTGAACATAAGAGCAACAGAGCAGTGTGAGCAAGCAAAGCAGTGGGAGTGCTTAAGGCATGTAATTATGTAATCCCACTGCTTTTCTTTCTCACACTGCTCTGTTAAAACACTATGTACAAAGCTCATTTTTCAAACCTTATTCATGGAGTACCACATTGCCAGATAATTAAAAGACAACATTTGCACACAGCAGTGCATGTTCACAAAAGCAAGAACACTGAAAGCAGGTGTCTGAAAAAAAACAGCTAAGATATTCCAGTCAAAAGGTGAATTTCTGAAGTATGTGACTTTTTTTTATTAGCCTGCTCTAGGGCCTGAGCCTGATCTTTTTTCAGTACACAAACATTTGTCATTAAAACTGAACTTAAATTATAAAACAGACTGAAGAGCATTTGCAACTTTATTAGATACTGGTTTAATGACTTAGCCTATCCATACCTGTGTCTTTGCACTTTACAACTAAACTGATAAACTTTACGTACACATAAAATGGGCATAGAAATTGCATACAGAATTTTCCATGCACATATCGGGATTTATAAAAAGTAAACTTGCCATAAATATGTAAGCACAGTATGGACATTCTAGACCATGCGTACACACTCTTTTTCCTGGAGCGAGAAAAGTAATATAGTAAACAACAATTTTAAACTCTGTTTTAATTTCAATATACACATTTACATTAAATTGTCCACACTCATTAATGGAGAGAAGCATTGAAACTACATAAAAACATTAAGCCAAAGTTAAACAAAAATTATATTAATTTAGACTAATTTATAGTGGATGCGCTTGATCACTTTTCATGTGGCATGCTATGTTTTAATGACAGCGAGCAGTGCTATAGATGCACAACAAATCATATTTAAACTAAACTGCAGATATAATGTTATGAGAAAATATTTTTAGCGAGAACAATGATCAATGATGTGCACTTGCTTCGAAATTATGGCAGACACTCTGGATTCGGTTGCCAAATGTTCCATTGACTGGTTTGAATGGGTCCAGTGATGATAGCTTACCACAGCTGCATGGAGATGTTGATGTTTTGTGAAGGCATCTCCACAACATTATGAAAAATACCACTGTATTTGAAGGATACAGCTTGAATAAAAATAGTAATTTGCACGTTTCGTTTTTAAAATATCTTGTCAGTGACATCAAGTCAAGACAATTCTATTTACAATGCAATAAATATAGGTCAATCTGTTTCCAATAAAAATAGCTAAAAAATGTTCCTCTCACTCTCGCTCATGTTGCTTCTCCTCTTAGATTTTTCCCATACACAATATTACAGCTGCATTTGATACTGTTGATCATAGTATTTTATTGCAGCATTTGGAAGATGTTGGTTTTAGGGGTACTGCCCCATATTGGTTTAAATCATATTTAAAAGATAGGTCATGCTCGGCCTTTAAGATTTTTGTTCTTCATCAGCTAAATTAAACAGTGGTGTACCAAAGGGGTCTATATTTGGGGATATTTTATTTTCATTATATGGGCCTCTTGTGATAAATTTTTCATAAATATATTATGTATCATCTATATGCAGACAACACCCAGTTATATCAAATAGATCCAAATGGCTCTCAATCCTTTGTTGAAATTGTTCGGTGTTTAGCTGAGATTAGAGCCTGGTTGGCAAGCAATTTTCTTCAGCTCAATACTAATAAGACTGAGTATGTTTTAGAGGCTGTCCTCTATGAGGATAAATGTTTCAGATCATGTTAATAATCTGGGTGTTATAATGGATTCAGATTTAGTTTTAGATAAACGAGTTTGTAGTATTATGAAGGCTGCATTTTATCTGGAGACTGCTTGACCTGGAGACTGTTATTCATGCTTTTGTATCATCACACACTGTTTATTGTAATTCTTTATATATAGATATTTCACAGGGTCAGTTATCTCATCTTCAATTAGTACAAAATCCTGCTGCTATAGTCTTAACTTGCACAAATAGGAGGGAAAGAATTACCCCAGGTAAGGTTTCTTTACAGTGGTTTCCTGTAAAATTTTGAATTGAGTTTAAGGTTCTATTGATGGTTTTTAAAGCACTGCTTAATGTTGCCCCAAAGTATACAGGTGCTGGTCATATAATTAGAATATCATCAAAAAGTTGATTTATTTAACTAATTCCATTCAAAAAGTGAAACTTGTATATTATATTCATTCATTACACACAGACTGATATAAGTTAAATGTTTATTTCTTTTAATTTTGATGATTATAATTGGAAAGGAAAATCCCAAATTCAGTATCTCAGAAAATTAGAATTTTGTAAAAAGGTTCAATATTGAAGACACCTGGTGCCACACTCTAATCAGCTAATTAGCTCAAAACACTTGCAAAGGCCTTTAAATGGTCTCTCAGTCTAGTTCTGTAGGCTACACAATCATGGGGAAGACTGCTGACTTTACAGATGTCCAAAAGATGACCATTGACACATTGCACTAGGTGGGCAAGACACAAAAGGTCATTGCAAAAGAGGCTGGCTGTTTACAGAGCTTTGTGTCCAAGCACATTAATAGAGAGGCGAAGGGAAGGAAAAGATGTGGTAGAAAAAAAAGTGTACAAGTTTTTAGCTGTCGCATTCCTTGTGTCAAGCCACTCTTGAACAACAGACAGTGTCAGTAGCACATCGCTTGAAAAAGGACTGGACTGCTGCTGAGTGATCCAAAGTAATGTTCTCTGAAGAAAGAAAATGTTGCATTTCCTTTGGAAATCAGGGTCCCAGAGTCTGTAGGAAGAGAGGAGAGGCACACAATACACGTTGCTTGAGGTCCAGTGTAAAGTTTCCACAGTCAGTGATGGTTTGGGCTGCCATGTCATCTGCTGGTGTTGGTTTTCTGAGGTCCAAGGTCAACGCAGCTGTATACCAGGAAGTTTTAGAGCACTTCATGCTTTCTGCTGCTGACCAACTTTATGAAGATGCAGATTTCATTTTCCAACAGGACTTGGCACCTGCACACAGTGCCAAAGCTACCAGTACCTGGTTTAAGGACCATGGTATTCCTGTTCTTAATTGGCCAGCAAACTCGCCTGACCTTAACCCCATAGAAAATCTATGGGGTATTGTGAAGAGGAAGATGTGATATGCCAGACCCAAGAATGCAGAAGAGCTGAAGGCCACTAACAACACTGAGAGCAACCTGGGCTCTCATAACACCTGAGCAGTGCCACAGACTGATCAACTCCATGCCACGCCGCATTGCTGCAGTAATTCAGGCAAAAGGAGCCCCAAGTAAGTATTGAGTGCTGTACATGCTCATACTTTTCACTTTCATACTTTTCAGTTGGCCAAGATTTCTAAAAATCCTTTCTTTGTATTGGTCTTAAGTAATATTCAAATTTTCTGAGATACTGAATTTGGGATTTTCATTAGTTGTCAGTTATAATCATCAAAATTAAAAAAAAAATAAACATTTGCAATATATCAGTCTGTGTGTAATGAATGAATATAATATACAAGTTTCACTTTTTGAATGGAATTAGTGAAATAAATCAACTTTTTGAGGATATTCTAATTATGTGACCAGCACCTGTATTGTTGACCTTTTGATTCAAAATACAAGAAATATGAGATCCTCAAGCCAGATGATTCTTCATGTCCCTAAAACTAATTAAAAATCAAAGGGTCACAGGGCTTTTTCAGTGGCTACCTCACAATTATTAAATGATGTCTTATTAACAAGATTCGGGAGGAGCGCGTCAGATACTTAGCCTAATCAACACAGGTGGACCATAATCAAGTAATGAATCCCATAGTATAAATATCGCTGACTTACCTCTATTCATTGACGGTTTATCAGCATCCCTCCTTCACCCCATCTCCTCACTTTGAGTTCACTTTATAAATAGATGGGGAAGGGGGGGTACTCTAGGTTCGGGCCATTCCCGAGCTCGGAGCCCTTCCCCGGACAGCACGCCAAATATGCATACCATACCCAGCTAATTATATGTAAGCGTGAACTCGTGGAATCTGCAAAGCATATTAAATCTTCCCTATCTGTGGATGCTTTTAAGTCTAGATTGAAATAATATTTTAGTATAGCTTTTAACATTTAATAGAATGATCCCGCCCCAAAAATGACACTTTTCAACAAGTTATAAATGATCTGTATGGTATTTTGAGCTGAAACTTCACAGACACATTCAGGAGAGACATAAGATTAATATTACATATTGTAAAAAGGCAGACAGCCTATCCTGAATGCCCTTGAACATTGAGACAATAATAAAATAATGCACAGAGGAATTTTCATCTTAATGAGTCAAAGCGACATCCAATCAGTAGGGGCAATGCATTCCAACCCCTCCTGGACTGCAACGGTTTCTCTTGACAAAACCATGGCATCTGAGCGTATATGTGAGCCATTGCCTATGGATGAGATCAGACATATTGAGCAGGGCATCACACAGAGCAGTGATGATGGCTAGAGGGAGAATGAAATTACGCGTTTAACACTGCAAATTGGTGCAATATGCCATTTTTGGCAAATTATTTTCGGCAGACGAAATTTTGGTGCATCCCTACACAAATGTGCTATGAGTTATATGGATTTAAGAAAAAGTAATTGTTGGTGCAATTTTTTTTATTTTTTTATTTATTTACCTGTATTTGTAAAGTGCTTTATACAATGCTGGTTGTGTCAAAGCAGCTTTACAAGAAAATAGTTTGTCTGTGTACTGTAGTCTTGTGGTCAAAATTTGACTGACTGAATTAGTTTTATCTGACACGCAAGTTTCACTGACTGTGATTACCTAAAATGTATAGAAAATGTTTGAACTGTTTCAGCTGTTTATATAGACATTAAACAGACGCTGATGAAGCAGCAGCTGTGACATTCCCATGTCCTGTGGTTATTAATATTATTTCATTCTCATCGGGCAGTGAGGAAGCTACATAAAACTGCTTTGTAAGAGTCTTAAGACCGGCAGTCGATGGTGGGAGTGAATAACCAGCGCTTTCTTCCTCCTTTAATACCACGACTGAAGTGAAACCCTTGAACAAGTCACCGAACTTCCAACTGCTCCCTGGACGCTGCAGCACATGGCTGCCAACTGCTCCGGGTGTGTGTTCACAGTGTGTGTGCACTTGGGTGGGTTAAATGCAGAGAACAAATTCTGAATATTGGTCACCATACTCGGCCACACGTCACTTCACTCACACTTCACATGCTTACTGTTCTTCTTGCCATGTATTACACCTTTATTGGCATTGGTGATTCCATAAAGAACCCTTAACATCCACTGAATTTTCCATTTCACAAAAGGTTGATTATAGTGGGAAAATTTTATTTTAATTAAGTAAATGTACTTCAAACTAAGAAAAAAAAATGCTTCTTTTAAAAAATGTCTGCCATCCATAAACGTCCAGTATGACTCCGAGCTTGATATAAATCACTTTTAACTTTCCTGTCCAAGAAAAAAAAAAAGTAACTTGGATTCTCAGGATTTTCTCACTCATCGAATCTCTCCAACATGTGTATGCTGTATTAATGTGTGTGTTTTTTTTTTTTTGGTCTGTCTTGGTTGATCTTTCTGACATCTGACATCAGACCTTTTCTGTTTCTTTGTAGTTCAGACAGGACCACTTTGGCAAGTTTACTTGAGTTTATTGAACAGAATTTATCTTTGGAGGTATGGTTCCTTATGGGGGTTCTTGCTCCCAAAATAATTGAACATACAAGAGCTTTAAACATTAACCCCCCTCCCGTGGAACCATCAGCTTGGAAATAGATGAAATAGAATCTTAATAATGTCTTTAAAAGCAAACATTGGTAATTATGTAGATGTGGCAGTGGGACGTCTATCCTGTAGCCTGGTTATGAGAATGAGTGTCTCTCAGCAGTGAGGTCCATGCCTGCTAAGACTTGAAAGCCTTAGTGATCTGAAACAAAGAAGATGACAACCAGAAGGTGCATAGTAATATGCTCATGCTTATAATGGGGAGGGAGGGCTGTGAGCTGTTTGAGCATGCTTACCGAGCAGTGGTGCCACGTATATATGTCCCATTTCTAATAGGAGAGTGCTAGTGACTGGAGCGATTTGACAGGAGACCGCATCAGCTGGTCACAGCCTATGCCTCCGTGGCCTAGCTGACTGAACTAACGCTGCGCTCGATTAATGTGAGATTCTTGAATTAATCATTCTTTTGAGTCAGTTTTCAGGAAGTAACACAAAATCAAACTGAATCAATCTTTAGTTCTGAGTTGATGATGCAATAATTGAACTGAATACCAGTTCAACCAACTGTTGAAGTTTACGGAGGATTACCAAGGATTCTGATGGGTGAAGATTCTAGATTTTGTGATTTATTGTGCATGCAGATTATATTTCAAGTTGTTAAGCTAAATCAATTAGTTTATTAGGCTGATTTATTCTTATACATGAAGATCATATCTGCATTGATGCATTAATGTTTGTAAAGTGTGCTGTGTGAAACTTTTAGGAAACTTATCCAAGATGTATGCTATGTTTCCAAAAATTAAGGATCAGTGAATGAAACTGTGACATTTCCATCACATGCTTGAGGTATTCGGCCAATCACAATGCACTGGATAGCTGGCTAATCAGAGTACACTTCGCTTTTCAGAATGATGAGCTTTGTAAAAATGTAAACGTTTTAGAAAGGCAGGGCATAGAGGAGAAACAATAATATATATTATGTGGAAAATAAACACATTGCATTCAATCAAATACACAAAATAATGTTCTTTTTAGCAACATCATATGACCCCATTAAGAATTTCAAAGATCACCATTCTGACTTAAAAGTGATCGGGCGACCATCCGCAAGGTATAGAGACCTAAATATTTGAGGGATAGTAGTATCCTCCCTGTCTACAACATCACCAAGGCTTGACCTGATTGGCCTCATGGGGATCCTACAGTGAAATAAAGTATAATGCCTCATAATTACTGAAGTGCATGTCGCAGACTCAGGTGTCTTATATCATATAGGAATCCTTGAACAAAAGGCACCACAGATTCTATCACCACCCTGATCATTTTTTGCAGATTTCGGATATTTTGATAAACATATTTTTGTGAACTAGTCCTAGGTTTTTCATCCGTCCAGAACCACATCAGTGCAGAAAATTTCCCTGGAAAGTGAACATCAATAATTATCAAAAAGTTTTCAATTGCAAAGGGATGCAAAAAATGTCTTAAATGGCTATAACTTTTCAATAGAGTAAAATACATACACATACTCAATACACATATGTCATTACTCTACTCTATCTGAAGTCATATGAGTTAAGACAAAAACATAAAAATGCCTATAACTATGCATCCATTAGTCTGATTGATTTGAAAATTCACATGCAGTGTCTGTGTCCAAAGTGTCACATCTTGAAAAACATGGCTGCCATATTTTGGTGTTTTTGCCGCCATGGTGTAATACAAACAAATTCCAAAAAGGTTGGGACACTGTACAAATTGTGAATAAAAAAGGGGAATGGAATAATTTACAAATCTCATGAACTTATATTTTATTCACAATAAAATATAGATAACATATCAAATGTTGAAAATGAGACATTTTGAAATATCATGCCAAATATGGGCTCATTTTGGATATCATGAGATCTACACATTCCAAAAAAGTTGGGACAGGTAGCAATAAGAGGCCGGAAAAGTTAAATGTACATATAAGGAACAGCTGGAGGACCAATTTGCATCTTATTAGGTCAGTTGGCAACATGATTTGGTATAAAAAGAGCCTTTCAGAGTGGCAGTATCTCTCAGAAGTCAAGATGGGCAGAGAATCACCAATTCCCCCAATGCTGTAGCGAAAAATAGTGGAGCAATATCTGAAAGGAGTTTCTCAGAGAAAAACTGTTATCATCATCTACAGTGTATAATATCATCCAAAGGTTCAGAGAATCTGGAACAATCTCTGTGCGTAAGGGTCAAGGCTGGAAAACCATACTGGATGCCCGTGATCTTCGGGCCCTTAGGCGGCACTGCATCACATACAGGAATCCTACTGTAATAGAAATCACAACATGGGCTCAGGAATACTTCCAGAAATAATTGTCGGTGAACGCTATCCACTGTGCCATTCGCCGTTGCCGGCCAAAACTCTATAGGTCAAAAAAGAAGCCATATCTAAACATGATCCAGAAGCGTAGGTGTTTTCTCTGGGCCAAGGCTCATTTAAAATGGACTGTGGCAAAGAGGAAAACTGTTCTGTGGTCAGACGAATCAAAATTTCAAAAGTTATTTTTGGAAATCTGGTACGCCATGTCATCTGGACTAAAGAGGACAAGTACAACCCAACTTGTTATCAGCACTCAGTTCAGAAGCCATTGATGGCTCCCATATACCTATCAAGGCTCCACATAACACACCAGCGGATTACTTTAATCGGAAGGGGCAATATTCAGTCATCCTTCAGGCTGTGGTAGACAACAAAATAAAGTTTTGTGACAAATATTGCACAGCCAGGAAGAGTCCATGATGCCCTTTCATCTCTTTCATCTCAGGTCCAGAGTGGCAGACTGTTGCCACAATGGACTTAAATATTTGAGGGAGTAAATGTGCCTCTTATGATCTTAGGAGATACTGCCTATCCATTACTACCCTGGCTTCTGAAGCCATTCCGAGAAGCCAGAGGAGTGACTGCTGAACAGATCAACTTTAACCACCGCCTGAGTCAGGCAAGGATGACTGTTGAGAGAGCCTTTGGGTGTCTCAAAGGTTGATGGAGATGCCTCCTTAAGCAACATGAAGCACACATTTTCTGGTCAGCCAAATAATTTCAGCATGTTGTGTATTACAACTTTTGTGAAGTCCACAATGAAATGTTTAATGAGGGAGACTATGAAGAGGATGAAGGTGAAGTGAATGAAGTGGATGACAGAGAGAATCGTGAGCAGACCAGAGAGCTCAGGACATTAGAAATGCACTGTGTGCATATTTTTCAAGGATGTAGGGGTAATGTTAGGGTCCCTATAGAATTTAGCCAGTCAAATTAAAGAAATAATTCCCTTGTAATTGTTTTGATTCTAATTTAAATAGTTCAATTGTTGTTCATATGTTGAATTGCATATTCATGTGTGTTTGTGAGTCACAGCAATTGTTACTTTGCTAGCAGCCAAAGTTGTCCCCTGTATGTTAATGTGGTGGTTGAATTGAATGACTACAACTGAGTTTTGTACAACTTTATTGCTGAAGTAGCAAAGTGTTTTACATATTCTCTACAACACTTTTCTGTGTCAAGAAAGGTTCCTTATAGCATTTTAAATAAAAGCATTCTTTTTATATCCAAGTTTCTGTAATGAGAATAGTTACAAAAAAGTAAAATTAAGAAAAAGAAAAAAAATCTTTGTTGATGAAAAATTAACATGCTTAAATGTCCCTTCTTTGTTCATTTCACAAATGTTGAGTAAACTTATTTCAAACAATAAAACAGAAAACAGTTTGCAACAAATAAATTGTCATGCAACGACACTCGGTAACAAATGTAAACTCACAACAATGAGCCTAACTTGAACAGTTGCAATACAAACATGAACATATAACGCTGTATGAGGTATACTGCTGTGCAACTACGCCATCTACAATTTGTAGAAATGCTCACTGGCATTCACCTGATTCAGTACATCGGACATAGGCAGGTTGCCATGTGATTCAATAGCTGAAACATTTGCAGCCTCTTCACCTGGACTGACCATATATGGTTGCATGAGCTACAGGGCCATGGGCTGCTGTGGTTGGGCCCTGGGCGGCTGAGGAATGGACCACGCACTGGCAGGGGTTAAAGTCATTGGAGCTGGTGGAATGAAGTGGGTTGGGGGCTGTGAGGGTGGGTGCTGTGACTGACCAGAGGACAACGCATTAGCGAGAGTAGCCACTAGGTGTGTAAACGTGACGATTTGCCTCCTGCTGAGCTTGCATAGCTAGAAATCTCCTTTCCTCTGTCTTCTGATGTGCCCTAGGCAGATTCTCAAGGACTGAGTTCTCCTGTGCTTGGCATTTTTGCTCAGCTTCATACATGTCCTGTAGCTGCTTGCTTTGCTGAGCCATATAAGCTTGCAGCCCACTATCTGCCTTACAATCTTTGGCCTTAGCCTTCCTTCCTAGGTTCTTCCTAGCTTGAGCCCCACGAATGGCCAGCCTTCCACTGCTTTCTCCACTCTGCTCATCACAACTGAGTGTAGTATCGCTGTCCTCTTTGTCAATGGATGTGGTAAGAGAAGTATCTGTAGTGCCATTTGGTTCAGGATCAGTGGCCGTTTTTCCCTTTTGTCCTGTCAATATATAATATAATAATAATAATAATAGTAATAATAATAAATAACATTAAATTCTTAAAGGCAACACCATCTTACTGAATGCCACCAAGCTGTAGCCTAAACAGAATACATTCCATGACCATGAAGCTTCTGAAGCCTATATAGTCTATGTCAGAGTCAGAGGTCAGCATTTGTTCACCAAGTCCAGCAGATTCTACTGCAGGCCTACCAGCTTACATGTACAATTGTGTTGTTGGCTGCAAGGTATGAAATACCCCACTGTGCAATGTGACGTCAGAGTGACGTCTTTTTCATTTAATTTTTGAACGTCCAAAATCGGTCCATTGAAGGGGTTGTTTTGTAATGCCAGGCGACATCTTTTTTTGACGTCTTCCGCACGTCCGATGTTGACATCCGTGGAACCTCCATGTAAGGGCTATGTGGAAATGTGGTCGTTTGTGGACGTCTTTTTAACATCAAATTTAGACTTATTTTGGACATCATTTTTATAACTTCTATAACTGTGGTTCTATAACATGGGAATACATACAACACTACAGTTATACAAATACAAATAAATCACAATTCAATATCACCATTTTCAACTTTAGCGTTTACTGGTTGGGTTATGATAATATGCTGCCACGACCAATCAGAGTGATGTTGACTGGTTTTTGTCTCTTTGGTTGAAATCCAAAGCCCTTGATAGAGAGTTGTCCTCGCCTGTCCTTTAGCTGCTGTTGGTTCTTTTTAAATTAGAAATAAGGAGGATAGGCCTAATATATGCTAACATTAAATTAGTTTTTGAACTATAATTTACCACAAATTCCATTTCCAAATAAATAAACAGATACATCCAAAAATACATGTGTGCATAAATAAATATCTTGATTACATGGCTATTTTAAATAAACCAATTAAAGAAAAACTGGAAAAAAAAAGAAAAAAAAGACATGGCCTGAATAAACAAATAGACATTCACATAATCAATCGTGTTTGTTTATAGATAATCTGTATGTGAAGAGTTCAGATGCAAAAGCCTCTAAGTGCTATTTGAAATTCTTCTAGAATGATAGATTTTATAAAGCCTGTATAGTTAAGTACTTTCACTTAAATGACAATTAATACGTTATTTGTATTGTCATTTAAGTGAAATTATTGAACTTAAATCACAACCTTGATAAAAATTA
This sequence comes from Carassius carassius, assembly GCF_963082965.1. Lineage (NCBI taxonomy): Eukaryota > Metazoa > Chordata > Actinopteri > Cypriniformes > Cyprinidae > Carassius > Carassius carassius. Next base: position 4,761,994 of record NC_081778.1, on the reverse strand, counting down.
TCATTCTAGAAGAAAATTTCAGATGGCACTTAGAGGCTTTTGCATCTGAACTGTTCATGTATTATCATGTTGATAGGCCCTATAAAACAAATATTACATATTAATCGTGTACATTTTATGCACGTTATAGTCTTCCAAATGACGTCCAAAAAATTACTCAGTTCAAAGGTCAAATGTTGAACATCAAGATGACGTCTAAGTTGGGTCATGGTTGGACGTCTAAATAGTAGACCTAGTTTGGACGTAAAATAGATGTTCAGAAATGGTTATGGACCGACGGACCTAATATAGACATGATCTTCATGTCTATCCGGTGTTTATTGGGACAGTATATGTAAATACATTTTGGCAGATTTGATATTCCAATTAAATGTATGTTATTTATCAGAATTCATAACATAGATCTGAATTGGGACAAAGGAAAAAATATGTAAAATGTTTAAACTCATGAGTGCAAACTCATATTTATCATGAAAGGTAATGTGACAATTATAGGTGCTGCACAAAAAATGCTCACTAATGGACAGCAATACTTCACTGGTGATTCTGGCCAGACATCACTTTAATGCGACACTGCATGGGAGACCGCTCAGATCCCCTCTCATTCATCCTTTCGCTGAACTTGCTAAACATATCCTCATTTTTATGCATCTTCTCCAGTAGTTGTGAGATTAAAGGGGGGGGGGGGGGGGTACAATGGTGTTTCGTGTATTCAGAGTTGTTCACAGTGTTAAAGGGGTGGATTCTCATGCTAAATATGGCCAAAGTTTTAAAAAATAATTTAGAAGAATGACTGAGAATTTCTGTGCCGAAAATCTTACTTCCGGGTTGGTACAAGTTTTGGCTGGTTTTTTTTCGATTGTGGATCTAATGACGTAGACGAGAATGGAAGTCCTTATATGAGCATTTCTCCTGGAAAAGCATGCCCATGCACATCAACGCCGCACGCACAACACCACCGCACACATCAATGTGCTTCAAAATCATTGGCAGCGATGTATAGGATTTGTTCGAGAATGCCACCAAATAAGTGCATTTTGGATGTTAGGGAAAGTTTACCTTGTTTAGCTTCCCCAAGAACCCAGCGTTACATGAACAGTGGATGCAGTTTGTTTTTCCGGGGGGCAGCAACAGAGTCTATCAAGTGCCTTTGTGTGTTCTGGTCATTTGAGTGACGAATGTTTTATAATCAAGGCCAAAGTCGACGCTGGATTTGCACATCGTTTGCTATTAAAACATGGAGTGGTCCCTGTGATAAAAGACCCCATTCATGTAAGGACAATTGCATCCAGTTTCTGTATATTTGTTGGAAATCAGCACATAAGTGAATGTATGTTAATGGAAACTACACGAAACATCAGTATTATAGCTCTGCTCACGGCACACCTCCAGGAGCTCAGCTTTTTCCAGAAAGAATCGGAAAGCTGTATTTTCTTTTATAAATATGATAAAACTAAAAACTTTTTGGATATATGAAGGATGCAGTGCTACTCTATAGGTACTCAAGATTAACATGAGATTAGGTGAAACTGTGTATGTTATGTACCCAGTGTTGTGCCAGTTCATACTTAAAAAGAACTAGCTCAAAGTTCAGTTCACACAGATGATAATGAACTAGTTCATGTTCATAGTTCATTTTTTTTTTTAAATGAACTAAGTTCACATATCTAAAAACGAACTAGTTCACGTTCATTTTTTAAATTTATACAAAACGAAATTCACTTTAAAGAAAGGCTTTCTATAACAACTTCAACTTCAACGTCAAAATCATGTCGGACCCGCTCCATGTCTCATATTGTGCATCCTATCTAGCCGTTCACTTTTCATAAATCAACATAAATGGAAAAAAAAAAATTATAATATTTTAACAAATATGAAACGCGATTTTTTTAATGGCTACAACAGTATAGTATGCCTACATAGCCTACTCTATATTTGTACAAATTTCTGCACATTAATTTAATTCTGAATTTTGCACACACAAGTTGAAAGGCATTTGTTCAAATCAAGTTCACGGATAATTGTGCGTGCATTTATTAGCCTAATCATTATGATACTAAAATCCTAACAAATAGGCTATGCTATGTACAAAAATCAGATGAGCTCATAATATGAATGGTTAAGCATTTTCCTCCCATAGAAAACCATTATAAGAACGCTTAATGTGGCTTAATGCAGATTATAATGTCCCTTTATTATGTCGAAATAACGAGATATCGATAGCCTTCTAGGCTACTGTGTCCACCGTGGTCTCCTTTTTGATCAGCGGAAACGATTTTTGCTTGTTTGGGATCTGACTGTCCAGCATATTTGAAAAAGTTAAGCAAACTATCCTGTCTTTTTGACATTTTTCCCCTGCGTGAAACGATCGAGGCTAACAGCAATCTCAAGTAGTACAACAAGCGCGCAAGTCATGTGTCACAAACATTGAACACTACACAAACAGTAATTTTTTTTTTCATTTAGGCAATTAATTTTAGTGACACAGGAGGTGCCGGATCCAATGTCGGAGGTGACGGAACATGTTCCGGCTCAAATTAAGCCCTGGTAAAACCTGACTTTTCAAATGAGCGTGAACGTGAACTGCGCGTGCTGTTCATTCCTGCCAGACTGAGCGCCGCTCTCGTTCACGTTCATTGTATGAAAAGTGATTCGTTCAGTTCAGCGTTCGGCGAAAATATGAACGCGTTCAGTGAACGTTGTTCATTGAACGTGTTCATGCACAACACTGTATGTACCCTTTAAGGAATCATGTCTCTTTGGAGCTCTAGGTCGAACCACGACTCATTTTTTCAATGGCTAGCAAATGTGGTGAAACCATCACTTTCCCATAAGGCAACTCCTACTACGGGAGCCTGTTAACTCAAAAGGCGCAGTGCTTTCTGCAGTTGGGTCGGATCATATTCATACCATAAACGAACCGTACCAGAGTTCGTTTGGTACTGAACCGAGACCACCTCTTCAGCTGGGTCTCGGTTTGGTTGTTTGGTGCGTACCACAGGGCGATTGCTGTATTCACACCTGCCAAAAATATCAAAAAGATAGGTTTTTTGCTCAACCTCAAGAAAATCAGTGCTGGACAATTCTGTAGACTCTCTGGAATCATAATTGGCTTTTATCTTCCCTTAGATATAACAGGGTTGTTTAGAAAATTGGCCTGGGCAAAAATATACCCCAAAGCCTATAAATCCTAAACTAAAACTCAAAATATCATGAAACTAGGAGAGCACTTGCAGCATATAATTCTAAAGGAGAATGGCAACTTTTATGGAGATTAAGCTATAGGAGGTGCTATATCAGTTATACAGGGTAAAAATAAATAAATACAATTCATATTTCTGTGGTAATCAGTGTTGTGCAAGTTACTTCTAAACTGTAAAAAATTATAGATTACTTTTTACTGTCATTTAAAAGTAATTCCTTACCTTAAAATATTACTGTCTCGTAATTGTAATGCCTTACATGACTATGTATTATTTTTGAGTTACTTTCACCAAAATAACTACAGAAGTAAAACTTAAAGTAAAAATGAAAATTATGTCATTAATGTCATTAATGACCCTCATGTTGTTCCAAACCCCTTAAAACGTTTATCTTCAGAACACAGTTCTTATCAGTATTATAAGATATTTTAGATTTAGTCTGAGAGCTTTCTGACCCTCCATTGAAAATGTATGTACGGTATACTGTCCATGTCCAGAAAGGCAGCCACGACAGCCACAATAGTTGTTTTCAGTGTCTGGGCATTCACCATGCTGAAGCTGCATTCGTGGATGGTTCATGCCTTCACTCTGAGTGAGTGACCATGGCAGTGCTGCGATTGCACCTCTCTCTCCTCACTTACAGTGAGAGTCTTTCCGCAGGGCCAGTCCCCACTGACCTCTCACTCCCCCCGCAGCAGCTGTTCTGTGCAGCACCCTATTCATTCTTCTGTGCTGTCTCATAGCATGCCCAGCGTTTCATTCGCCGCACTGATAGGGGATCAGATGTTTATAGAAGAATCGGGAGATGGGCAATCGTCCTCTGAGGATGAAGATTCGGTGGGACGGCCCTCCTTGGGTGTTGCCGCTGCTATCGAATCGGACCCAGAGTTGACAGCCGCCCTTTCCCAGGCCTCCAAGAGCATCAGGCTGGAGGCGTACACACCTCCTGGTGCTGAGCCCTCACGGCGGGATGATTGGTTCCTCTGCACGGGTTGTGGCTCGCAAACACACCCCGACCTGGTTCCCTTCTTCACGGAGGTGTATGAGGATCTGATAAAGTCCGATGAAGGACGACCCCTTTTTTCATTCAGAAGCCATTTGTCTGCCTGTGTCTTGTGCATTTCAATATGTTTTATGTACATTTGTTGTGTCTATAGCTGCGTTTCTGTAACTGTGGAACTGAAAATAAATAAAAGCGTAAGTTTGTCATGTCAATCATAAGTGAACTCGTGTGCAATATTTACAGAATACAATATTTACAGAAGCTGTCAATAATGTATGAATAATGAACTTATGTATACAGTATACTCCATTGTAACTTTAGTCGTAAAGATCCTGAGCAAGATGAATTGTTCGTTGTGAGTTTGATAAAATGTTTTAAGTTATAATTTGCTTATATGGCAATTAAACAAGTTAAAATGGGTAAATCTTGAATACATATTTTTTCTATTCATTTTCTTCCTTGACATACTCCAATTCATGTTAAAACACACTAGACATGCTTTTTTGTGCATTTTAGCATGTTTTGTGTGAAATCTTATTTATTTTGTCCTTCAAAAGTGTGTTGTCATTTTAATTTAGCATCAGCAGCGCAACAAAAATAGACTCACTGCAGAAACCCCCACTTCACTGCTACTCACGCAACACTCCAGCTTGACACTCATGTGCTGCTCTTGTTGCCTGTGTGAATGCACTCATAGATTGATTAACATGTGCCCTGAAAAAAATACCTCACATGCTCATGCTTGCAGTGTGAAACCGGCGTCAGATGCCGGCAAGAATGGCAACTCCATCCCAACATGATCCAGCTGATCTGGAGATGATTCGGGGAACCTGTTTGCTTCCTCCAAGCCCTCCTACTGCCAGCTGTACTACTCCCTGACCGAGGCCCCCTTCGGTATAGACACAGTGCCACACAGCTGGCTTTGGGCTCTTCACAAGTATACATTTCCCCTAGTGAGCCTCCTCGCACATGCACTGTGCAAGGCCAGGGAGGACGAGGCGCAGGTCTTAAAGGTTCTGCCTTTCTAGCCCACCAAGAACTGGTTTCCGGAACTCATGCTCCTCCCTGGCACATCCCGCTGAGACAGGACCTCCTCTCTCAGAGGCTCAGCATGATTTGGCACCTGCATCCAGATCTGTGGAATTGCCACATGTGGCTCCTGGACGGGATGCAGCAGATCTAGCTGATCTGTCACCTGCAATGGTTAACATGATCACTCAGGCTATAGCTCCCTTTGAGCCGCTGGATTCAGTCGAGCTTAAGTTCCTGTCTGCTAAGACAGCGCAATGACCATGCTCACTTCAATCAAGAGGGTAAGGTACCTCCAAGCATTTTCGGTGAGTGAAGAGAGCCTTGCGTATGGGCCAGACTATTCTCACGTTGTCCTGAGACCTCGGCCTGGATACATGCCCAAAGTTCCCACCACACCTTTTCACGATCAGGTGGTGAATCTGCAAGCACTTCCCTTGGAGGAGGCAGATCCAGCCTTGGCGTTGCTATAAGAGCGCTTCACATATACGTGGACAGCACCCAGAGCTTCTGAAGCTTTGTCTCTTTGTCTTCTACAGAGGTCAGTGGAAACTGTCTACATGCAGGGGTTGGCCCACTGGATAGTGGATGCCATCGCCTTGTTGAACCAATCCCAAGGCGAGCCGTGCCCCGTGGGGGTGAGGGCACACTCCACAGAGAGTATTGCCTCCTCCTATGCGCTCTCTGGCAGACATCTGTAGAGCTACTGGCTGGGCGACACTGAACACCTTCCCATGTGTTGGGTAACTGGTTAGTGGCTGGAAAAGTTTCATGTCTGCTTTAGTTTCATTATTTTAGTCTTGCCTTGTTTGTTTTCTCGTGTTGCCTGTGTATTTCATATTACCCCTTTCGTCTGGTTCTTTTAATTGTGATGAATTTGGTCACATGTAACAAAAAAACACAAATTCACTATCTCAACAAATTAGAATACTTCATATAAAATTAAAATAAATAAATAAATAAATTAAAAAAAAACATTTTCATGAATTGTTGGCCTTCTAGAAAGTATGTTCCTTTACTGTACATGTACTCAACACTTGGTGAGAATCATTTTGCTTTAATTACTGCCTCAATTCGGCGTGGCATGGAGGTGATCAGTTTGTGGCACTGCTGAGGTGGTATGGAAGCCCAGGTTTCTTTCACAAAGGCCTTCAGCTCATCTGCATTTTTTGGTCTCTTGTTTCTCATTTTCCTCATTTTCTCATTTTTTGACAATATATACATTCTCTATGGGGTTCAGGTCTGGCAAGTTTGCTGGCCAGTTAAGCACACCAACACCATGGTCATTCAACCAACTTTTGGTGCTTTTGGCAGTGAGGGTCGATGCCAAAACCTGCTGGAAAATGAAATCAGCATCTTCAAAAAGCTGGCCAGGAGAAGGAAGCATGGAGTGCTCCAACATTTCTTGATAAACGGGTGCAGTGACTTTAGTTTTCAAAAAACACAATGGACCAACGCCAGCAGATGACATTGCACCTCAAATCATCACAGACTGTGGACACTTAACACAGGACTTCAAGCAACTTGGCCTATGAGCGTCTCCACCCTTCCTCCAGACTCTAGGACCTTGGTTTCCAAATAAAATACAAAACTTGCTTTCATTTGAAAAGAGGACTTTCTCCTTCTCCTTAGCCCAGATAAGATGCCTCTGACGTTGTCTGTGGTTCAGGAGGGGCTTAACAAGAGGAATACAACAACTGTAGCCAAATTCCTTGACACGTCTGTGTGGGTGGCTCTTGATGCCTTGACCCCAGCCTCAGTCCATTCCTTGTGAAGTTCACTCAAATTCTTGAATCTATTTTGCTTGACCGTCCTCATAAGGCTGTGGATCTCTCGGTTGGTTGTGCATCTTTTTCTTCCACACTTTTTCCTTCCACTCAACTTCCTGTTAACATGCTTGGATACAGCACTCTGTGAACAGCCAGCTTCTTTGGCAATTAATGTTTGTGGCTTACCCTCATTGTGAAGGGTGTCAATGATTGTCTTCTGGACAACTGTCAGATAAGCAGTCTTCCCCATGATTGTGGAGCCTAGTGAACCAAGCTGTCAGACCATTTTGAAGGCTCAGGAAACCTTTGCAAGTATTTTGAGTTGATGAGCTGATTGGCATGTCACCATATTCTAATTTGTTGTGGGTTTTTGTTAAATGTGAGCCAAAATCATCACAATTAAAAGAACTAAACACTTAAACTACTTTTGAGATGCACCTGTACTTAACTTAAGTGGTGTTTGTGGTCGCAGTTTCATTCACGGATCATTTATGTCAGATATGACTGACTGACCAATATTGACTAGCCTACAACTTGGATAAGGTTCTTAAAAGTTTCACACCTACAGCACATTACAGACATTGATGCACAAACACGGATATGTTCTACATGTCTACAGAATAAAGAATGAATAGACCAGTATTATAAACTCCTTGTTTTTACTTAAGAAACTTTAAATATAATATGCATGCGCAATTAACTATTGTAAAATGTATTTACTTCTCTCAACATAAAAGTTTTTACAGGTTTGAATAAAATCTTAAAAGTTAATTATGGTCATAATAAGCATATTGTCTGCAATGCCACACTACTCATGATATTGCTTTAGTGTTCAGTCTCCATAATGAGCACAACATGCAAATTCTCTGTGACCAACAGTGTTGGGAACGTTACTTTAAAAAAGTAATTAGTTATAGTTACTCACTACTTGTTCCAAAAAGTAACTGAGTTAGTAACTGAATTACTCTATAATAAAAGTAACTCGTTACCAGGGAAAGTAACTATTTGCGTTACTGTAAAAAAAAAAAAAAAAAGTTGCTATATGTCAAAGAATTATTTTTTTTTTTAGCAGTTTTCACAAGTCAGTTGAAATAAGTAGAACAGACAGGTGTTCGTACATAACTTTCGAGATTTATTGCACGTCAACAGACAGCAAGAGTTTTATCCTGCACTCTTTGTAAGAAAAGTGTTTTTGGCCACTAGCTTTGTAGATGCGTATGTCACACATTACATGCACGTTCTTGCCTTTGACTACAATGAATTTGAAGTAGTGCTTATATCTCCACCTTGAAAATGCCAACTTTTCATTGGATTGCTCCTGACTCGCCATTTCTCCTGCTGCTGCGAATCTCTGTGTAGCTGTTGCGTGTGTGTGACTGTGTGTGTTTGGCGCCGCTGGCGCGTGTGTGTAAAAACACTGGCTCTGATTGGCTACCATAAAACACATGACTCTGCCTTAGCCAATCATAATCGCTTATCTCGTTATTAACCCACCTGCTCACTCGCTGTGTGAGCCAGGGGTGCGTTCGGATTGCATATTAAATCAATGCAGCATAGTAACGCGCCGTATTTAACGTTCAGTAACGTTAACGGCGTTGTAACGGCGGGAAAAGTAATTAGTTAGATTACCCCGTTACTGAAAAAATAACGTCGTTACCTAACGCCGTTCTTTTAAACGCCGTTATTCCAAACACTGGTGACCAAAGATCCTGGATTACCTACTACCTTGTAGAAAATTCAATGTGCATCAAAGGATCAAATTTGAAAGAAAATAATGGAACACCGTGGTATAATGAGCACACATGCGCCTTAAAGACAGCAGCCTGAAAAATGGAGCTCAGCTCAAAGAAAACAAAACTAGAAGAATTTCATATTGCATAGAGGAAAAGAACTTCTACTTATAGAAAAGCTCTAAATCCTCATTCAGACTGTCAGGCCAAATCTGATTTTGTGCATATCTGGATGGGATCTGATTTGAAAAACTAACTGTCCACACCGCATATTGCAACTGTTCATATCCTATTTGTGTGTCCATAAGTGGTCCTTCATTTTCACGGAATGTAAATTGGTTTATATGGTAATGCTGTTGCGTTGTTATGACTACACTAAAATCAAAGTGACAACACTACAGTTTGCAATACATTTGTTGTCTTAAGACATGATAAAATTTTGCTGTTGCAGCTGCTCTGTATTATATTTCATCTTGTGAGGCAGCGGCTGAAATGCGGGAAACTGGAATGTGTGGCTTTATTATGTGCTGCAGTCTCCACTACTTTCATAACTCAAAGATGTGCGTATACTAGCAATAAAATGTGTTTTTCCACTTGACTTGCACTTCGCAACGACATAAGCTTGTTTCTGGCATGTTTTCAGCAAAAATGTCTGATGTCTTTATGTTTTACATTGCGTGAGGGCGTAAAAAAGCTACGTGAAATCTGAAACAAATTTCCAGGAATGAGATTTGAATAGGATTCCAAACCACATGTGAATGTAGCTCAAAACGGATTTACAAAAATCAGATTTCATATAGTTTGTTGCTGTTCATACTATCTAAATATGACTGTACTTCATTCAGATTTGCACATAAATCTGATTTGGGCTGACAATCTGTACAAACCATAAAAACTGCTAGATCTGCTTATTTTTCATCTCTTTTAGAAGAAAACAACCCCAGGCATTTATTCAATACGGTGTCTAAATTAATGTAAAATAAGGCATTAACAGGCTCAGACATTTCCCAACAAAACAGCAATAATGCCTTTAAAACTTCTTTACTTCAACTTTACTTTACTTCTTTACTTCAAAGCTCGATACTATTGGAGATAGCCGTCAGCTACAGAATCACCTCAGACAGTGCACTATAGATCTCCTGAGGAGATTTCCACTCATTCTCTGCTATATGACAGAAACAATTGTATAAACTTGTCAAATCATCAAAACCAACAACATGTATATTAGACCTTATTCCATCTAAGCTGCTAAAAGAGGTGCTTAGGTTATAGATCCTCTTCTGAAATATATTATTTTGTCAATGTCAATTGGATATGTCCCAAAATCCTTCAAAATGGCTGCTATCAAGCCTCTCATAAAAAAAACATTGATTTACAGAATTAGTTATTTACAGACTGATCTCAAAAGTCCAGTCTATGTTCATATATGTCCCTTCTTAGATATAAATGGTATATGTGAGGATTTCCAGATTTTCATAAACCAAGATCAAAGACCACTGCATGTAATTGTACCCCTAATGAAAAAAAAATAATAATAAATGTGTGACTCTACAATTTTCATAGTCATGAAAATAAAGAAAACTCTTTGAATGAGAAGGTGTGTCCAAACTTTTGGTCTGTACTGTATGCATGTATATATACATATATATTGTCACGTGGAGGTTTGGGATGAACTCAGGCGCAGACAGGATGCACTACACACAGGGTTTATTATCGACAAAAAGGGGAAAACAAAACCCACGAGGGGGAAAACAACAGGTAAGGTACACAGGTAAGGTAATAATGACAGAACTAGGATAACAAGGGGGCGGGGCACGGAAACGAGACAACACAAGCACATGGCCCGACGACCAGGCCATGTGCTTGCACACAAAACACGGGCCTGTCATGATCTTGCCTCAAGACTAGAGAAAAATCAAGGACACGAGGGCAGAATCATGACAGAATCCCTCCCTTAAGAAGCGGCTTCCAGATGCTCCTCAAGGGGACATCAAACGCGGGACATGACTGACATGACTGACTGAGACACATACACAAACCAACAAAACATGACAAATAAAAATAAAGGCAAACACAAATACACTACGACAGCTCACTGTGGCTGGCTCGGGATCAGCGCTCACTGCGGCTGGCTCGGGATCAGCGCTCACTGCGGCTGGCTCGAGATCAGCGCTCACTGCGTCTGGCTCGGGATCAGCGCTCACTGCGGCTGGCTCGGGATCAGCGCTCACTGCGGCTGGCTCGGGGTCAGCGCTCACTGCGGCTGGCTCGGGGTCAGCGCTCACTGCGGCTTGCTCGGGGTCAGCGCTCACTGCAGTGGCAGGTTGGAGAGGCATCGCGGACTCAGGGGGAGACAGGGACGGAGGACTGAAAGAACCCTTCTTCCTCCTCTTTCTCCTTGGTCGCGGTGCAGAGGCAATAGCCGGGTCTGTGATGGGTTGGGGAAGTTCAGTCTCAAGCAGGGTTGACTCTGACGCCAAGGCTTCTGAGGCAGATTCCCACGAGAACCGTCTCCCTCGCTTCTTGCGGAGAGTGATGGGTGTGGGAGGTGCTTCAGGATTCGGGGAGGGATGTGCCTGATCCCCCTGTGTGGCAACGGCCAGGAGACGACCCTCAGAGATCACAGGCAGCTTGGCAGAAGGTGGGGATCTCGAGGGGGAAACCTGCGGCTCTTCCCGGGAGAAACTCTCCCATAGCCGGGCATAGTTCTTCAGGATCCACTCACCCTGGGACGAGACTGGGATGACCCTCTTCTTGTCAGTAGGGGATGACAACCAGCATTGCCTATGGGACTCCAGTTGTCGCTGATGTTCGGAGGGCATCCTGTCTGCTGAGTTCTTTGTTTGGCGGTTCATTCTGTCACGTGGAGGGTTGGGATGAACTCAGGCACAGACAGGATGCACTACACACAGGATTTATTATCGACAAAAAGGGGAAAACAAAACCCACGAGGGGGAAAACAACCACTAGGGCAAAGACAAATAATTTAACAAGACTAGGAACAAACAATAAACAAAACACTCTTCACACAGGAACTCTTACTACAGACAAACAATCACAGGTTTCACAACGTCTCTTCAAAGTGTAACAATGAACCGCACTATACAGTGAACACAAGGGGATAGAAATAGGGAGACTAATGATAACATAACAGGTAAGGTAATAATGACAGAACTAGGTTAACAAGGGGGCGGGGCACGGAAACGAGACAACACAAGCACATGGCCCGACGACCAGGCCACACAAAACACGGGCCTGTCTAACGCATTCTCATCCCAAGGCGTCATATACTGACCCTCTTGACATTTCGTCAACATCCTACGCATATGGCACCCTCTAGCGTCAATATGAGACACAGATTATGGGTTAAGGTTAGGGTTAGGGTTAGGGTTAGACCGCTAGGAGGCGCCTTCTGGCCCATTTTTATCTGCTTCTAATATTGACGCTAGAGGGTGCCATGTGCGTAGGATGTTGACGAAATGTCAAAAGGGTCAGTACATGACGCCTTGGGATGAGAACGGTCTGGCCTGTCATGATCTTGCCTCAAGACTAGAGAAAAATCAAGGACACGAGGGCAGAATCATGACATATATATATATTATTGTTCATCAAAGTTTCTCTTTATATCATTTTATTTAATTAGTTATTATAAGATTATTATAGATTTTTTTGTGTATTGATATGTCTGTTTCATATTGGTTAAAGTGTATAAAGGTTATTTATTTTCTTCTGAATTTTTTTGATATATTCTGAGTTCAATGTTATCTAACTTTCTAAGAGAAATTCTATTAGGTGATCAGTAGTGATAATAATAGGGACCTACAGAGTGTTACATTATAACCTAGAACACTTGATGGCTGCTCTATAACTTATTTGTAATCAGTTAGGAACCTTGGTGTGGTATTTGATTATAATCTTTTCTTTGAAAACTATGTTTCTAGAATTTGTAAAACCAAATTTTTCCATCTGACAGATATATGTATATTATGACCTATGCTCTCAATGTCAAATGCAGAAATTTTAATTCATACATTCATGACCTCAAGGTTAGATTATTATATTGCTTTTTTGGGTTGCTCTGTATGCCTACTAAACAAACTCCAGCTGGTTCAAAATGCAACAGCTATAGTTCTTACAAGAACGAGGAAATATGAATGTATTAGCTTGGTTCTGTCAACACTGCACTGGCTCCCTATTGAACATTGTATACATTTTAACATCTTGCTAATTACTTATAACTAAACACTTGTAAAGCCCTGAATGGTTTAGCTCTTCAGTACTTGAGCGAGCTCATACCGCATTATAGTCTTTCATGTACACTGCAAACTTTGTAGAAAAAACCTTTGTTGCTGTTTCCCCATTTTTGAATGGTCACCATTGGCACATAATGCAACAAAGATTGCTAAATTGTACAGATTTTACTAATAGACCTAACAGTCTCTGTGTAAAAGTAATATTATGATGCTACTCTGTTTTAGTAATTTATAATCCCCTGTAATTTGGTTCTGAATATCATGTGAAAATTGCCATTTTGACCCCCTCTACAAAAAGTGAATTACTCACTAAATATTAATCTTTAACATGGCTTTGGATTTTATCACTATACATGTTTATCTTTATATATATATTAGCATAATTAAAAATTTAAGCCAGGGAAGTTTCTAAAATTTGGCTGACAGAATGACCCTATCACATAATAATTGGTGTCATGTGAATTCAAATTCATACTTATAATGAAAATGGAATAAACAACTTGCTTTCCAAACTCCAGTGGTGCAAAGACATCTGTTTTCTCAAGTCTGTCTCATACATCTGTATGTTAAAGTAATAAGAGATGTATTTCAAATAGGTTATAAACAGCCCAATTTAATTAAAGTCATCACATCTAATCCTTTAATTTGATGGTTTAAACGTATCCTTTTGCAGTGTATATTTAGGATGTTCTTTCTTTTGAGATATTGCTGGTCCAGATATTCATACAACAAAATGGTCTGGGGACCATGACATTTTTGTGGAAATTATCAAAAATTGGCAAAAAAAAAAAAAAAAAAAAAAGAAACCTGCTGGCAGTGACAGATTTAATACAAACTATTGAATTAATTAGTAACAAGTTTGTATGAAAAGTAGTAGGTTTTATCACTAACACCACTTTAAACACTGGGTTTTTTTATGTCTTCATTTATCATAAATTTCCAAATACTTGCCTTTTCCCAATGTTAAAAGGGATAGTTCACTCAAAAATGAAAATTCTGTATGCATCGAGGTACTCTTGTGAATGGCAGCGGAGACTGACATGGAAGAAAATAATTTTTTGCACACAAAAAGTATTCTCATAGCTTGATAAAATTATGGTTGAACCACTGATGGATACTACCATAACAAAATTAACAATTCATCTAACTGTCGCATGCTTTTTAAAACATTTTCCTCACTCCTTTGTCCTCCTCCTCTCCTTCATGCTTTATCTCTAATAGCTGATGACTTTGCCACGTTTTTCATTAATAGAATTAAAAACATCAGTGCACAATTTTCCACACCACAATCCGTCAAGCTCATATCACCAGCAAACATACACTCATTTACACCCTTCTCTTCAATCTCTGAGGCAGAAGTCTCCAAACTCATTCTTTCTAATCATCCTACTACTTGTCCGCTTGATCCTATTCCATCTCATCTCCTTCAAACCATTTCTCCTGCAGTTGTACCTGCACTCACTCACATCATTAACACATCCCTCCACGCTGGTGTTTTTCTCTCATCATTTAGACATGCCTCAGGGCTCAGTTCTTGGACCACTTCTTTTATCTGTCTGCATGGCATTATTAGGTTCTGTAATTCAGAAACATGGCTTTTCATACCACTGCTATGCTGATAACACTCAACTCTACCTCTCATTCCATCCTGATGATCCGACGGTACCTACTCGCATCTCAGCTTGCCTAACAGACATTTCTTGCTGGATGAAGGACCATCACCTTCAACTCAACCTTGTCAAGGCAGAACTGCTTGTGGATCCAGCAAACTCATCGTTTCATCACAATTTCACCATCAAGTTAGGCACATCAACCATAACTCCTTGAAAAACAGCCAGAAAGCTTGGAGTTATGATTGATGATCAGCTGACTTTCTCAGACCACACTGCTAGAACTGTCCAGTCCTGCAGATTTGCTTTATTCAACATCAAGAAGATCAGGCCCTTTCTTTCGGAAAATGCTGCACAACTCCTTGTTCAAGCTCTGGTTCTGTCCAGACTGGACTATTGCAATGCTCTCTTAGCAGGTCTTCCAGCCAGTTCTATAAAACAATTAATTTACAATTAATCCAGAATGTGGCAGCAAGATAAATTTTTTATGAGCCAAAAAGAATACACGTCACACCTTTGTTTATCAATTTGCACTGGCTACCAATAGCTGCTCGCATTAAAATTCAAGGCATTGATGTTTGCCTACAAAACCACCACTGGCTCTGCACCCATTTACCTAAATGTATTAATTCAGACTTAATCAATCCGAGCAGCTGAGTCCTTAGCCATCTTCAAGAATCGGCTTAAAACCCATCTCTTACAACTTTATTTGACCCTCTAATTTTAGCCCTCACTATTCTACACTATTCTATTCTAAAAATAAAAAAAACACATCTAACTACCTTTCTAATCTTTTTGTATTCTATTTTCTTTTCATTTATTATTCAATTATAAAAAGAAGACCTAATACTAGCTTGCTCTATTCTTTTTGTATTTTATCTGTTTTCTTTTTATTTATTATATTATTTAAAATCCAAAGGGGGGCAGCCATCTCAGGGGGTTGCTGTGTGTATCTAGGTGAAATCAAAAGCATTTTATTTGGCTTTCTGAAAGTATACATTTAGGAATCTTTAAGATTAACGTTACTTACAACAGAACAGCAACGCGACATCAGGCCTGAACTGATGGTAAAACAAAGGACATTATTAACTGTCTTTACATTTATTTTAAAAGATGAAGCTCGTGATTATGGAAAGGGGCGTTACATTTCCAACGAGTGCTTGTTGTGTTCGGCCAATCACAATGCACTGGGACAGTTGGCCCCTTTCAGGGATCTAAAATATGGTCTTCTAGAATAAGCTATTAATATGTGTTTTATATATATATTATAAAGCATCATTTCTTCTATATGCTGATGATACTCTGAACTATTTTCCTTTAAAGCACAATGATAAAAACAGTTTACAATCGCTGTTGGCCTGTCTAGAATAATTATAGCTTTGGCTCTCAAGTAATTTTCTATATTTAAACATTATATATATATATATATATATATATATATATATATATAAATATATAAATATATATATATATATAGATATATATATATATATATATATATATATATATATATATATATATATATATATATATATTTAATTCATTATATTACAGTGTTTCTCAGTTCTCTCTCTCCCTTCTACAGCTAGTGCTTATGGCAACTGCTAGACTTCTTTCTGGTACCCGCAAGTATGAGCCAGTAACTCCTTTTTTATTGGCATTGCAATGGTTAACCATCAAATATAGAATTGATTTTAAAATTCTTATATTTGTGTATAAAGCTTAGTGTATCAGATTTGATACAAACATTTCTAAGACCTCAAAATGATCAACATTATCTGTCACAAGATGTACACAATCTGCATGCCTTGTAGTAAAAATCCTTTTAGTATAATTCTAAAAATCCAACTTCAGCTTGTGCTTCACGTGTCTTTTTGCTGTGGGATCTTTACTGACTTTTATAAAGTAAATATACAAATATATTTAATATTGTCAGTAATATTTCAAGATGATCACTTAATGGACTGAAACAAGTCAGGCTGACTTGATTATCCATAAATAATTTCTTTGAAAAATCATGTAAAAATGTGAGTATCACATATTACACATCAGGCCTTTGAGGAACATTTATTTGTAGATCTCTGAATCATTATTGTATTGTATTACATTATATGATTTACCCTCACAATAAAATCTAAAGAGCTTTGATTAAAGCTAAGCATTTAATGAAGTACTGTATGTTGCATTAAATCTCTTTTGACCATTTTTTCTAACATCACATGGCAAACCATTATACCACCCAGCTCTTTTACCACAATAATGCATTAAAAATGTCCTTTGAATTATTCAATAAAACCAACCTTGCTTGCTCAAAATAAGATAAGCTGACTCATTAGTAGATAATTCAAAAATGAGATACAATGAGAGAGAAAATAAAAATAAACATGTTACATTTATATGCAAGCAATTTGTATCTGAAAATAAATAAATTAATTAATTAATTAATTATGTCTATTTTCCTGCTTTAGTCATGTGGAGTGAGTCAACAGCAGACATCTGTCTCTATTACCCAGCAAAGTGGGCAAAGGTGAAAGGGTGAGAAAAGACACATGAGACACACATAACAGAATGCTGGTTACTTGTGACATTATGATGTCACCTTTGCATTCAGCTCTAATTAAGAAAAACCTTTTGGCAGCGATTGCAAACAATCTTTCTCAAACTGATAAACCCATGTTCGAGCAGCAATTTGTGTTGGTGAGCATGAGGATTCTTTGTTGTATGATGGTTCATTTGCATGCTGAGAGTTTGTGCATCTGTGTGGTACCACAGTGCTGGCCTTAGAGTATCTGCCTACCTGGGGACTAATTAATCTGGTCTCATGTCCTCTATGTGCTTCAAACTCAAAAGGAAAGTTACAGATGCAAAGGTTCAGCTATGTGCTCAAACGTGGCTTCTGAAGATTTATAGCACTACAGTGGTGCACACTGAGTGCTCATTAACAGCTTTAACATTTATGGTAACAAGGTAAATTATAGAAAATATTTGCATCACTGTCTGCACTGCTCAGTAAAAATATAGTGATCATAAGTTTGGATTAATTATTTTCATTAGTAGTAGTAGTAATATTTTTTTAAGAATCCATTATGCTCACCAAGACTGCATTTAATCATTTAGAAATACAGTAAAAACATTGCAATTACAAATAAGTTATTAAAATAACTGTTTCTGTTTTAATATATTTTAAAATGTAATATAGTATTGCTATATAAAGCAGAATTTCCAGCATCATTACTCCAGTCTTCAGTGTCACATGATTCTTCAGAAATCATTCTAATGTGCAGCTTTGCTGGTCAAGAAACATTTCTTCTTATTGTCAGTATTATCAGTATTGCTTTCGCTCTCTCTCTTTCTCATAGCTAGCAGAAAACAAGTGCAATTTGCCTCACTGACCATAGCAAAACAACAAAAGAAACTTGATACCTATCTGAATCACGTGAAGTGTTCTAGTGATAGCTAGCTACCTATTGAGCCATTGAAATACCTTTTAGTCTTACTTGTTCAGCAGGAAAAAAATATGCCATCTCTGCATCAGTCTTTAATCTATTCAGATCTCTGAGTTGTCACCACTTTTCAAAGCCAGGACCATATTTACTCTCATTTTACTACAGACTTCTGGGTGGTGCTAAGCGACAGGGGCCATAAGTCAGCCGACTGGAGCAGCTCAAATGGCCCTAACTGGGGACCGTGGATTAGTAATATTATAGACCGTGGATAGGTAATTCAATCTCCAAGTTACCCCTAGAAATTTAACAAAAATTTTGTTTTTGCTGACTGACTGTCCTGCGATGGCTGCCACACATACTTCGAGTGTGGATGGGGTGGATCCCTTATTCAATTCAATTCAAGTTTATTTGTATAGCGCTTTTTACAATACAAATCGTTACAAACCAACTTTACAGAAAATTAAGTTTCTACAATATTTAGTAGTAGCTTATAAGTGGTGACTGTCAGTTTGTGCACGTATGACAGGATTTTTCAGAAAAAATAATACAAGACGTAGTCAGCCAGATGATGAACATTATTAACAGCAATTATTATATGATGCAGTCACACTTGTAGCAATATTTGTTAGTTCTGTTTGTTGATTCAGGATTAGCAACATCTGGGGTCCTCTGAGGGTCAGCATCATCTCTTCTCAGGTATTCTGGATCCAGACTGGAGCTTGTGTAAATCCTAGTTACCACAGGATGTAAATCCTGTGGCAAAACATAGAAACAAATAGAGACATCATTAGCATAGCTGCTGTTCCAACAAAGTAAAATTAATTTATTAAAGAATAAGAATGCTCATTTGATCAGATGCAACTACACTCACAATTTAAGAGATACATTATTTATTGGCGAAAGAGATGCATTTTATTCTAGATTTAAACAGAGAGAGTGTGTCTGAACCCCAAACATTATCAGGAAGGCTATTCCAGAGTTTGGGAGCCAAATGTGAAAAGCTCTACCTCCTTTTTTGGACTTTGCTATCCTAGGAACTACCAAATGTCCAGCGTTTTGTAACCTTAGGGATCGTGATGGATTGTAGCGTGGTATAAGGCTAGTTAGGTACGCAGGAGCTAAACCATTTAGGGCCTTATAGGTAAGTAATGATAATTTGTAACTGATACGGAACTTAATAGGTAGCCAGTGCAGAGACTGTAAAATTGGGGTAATATGATCATATTTTCTTGACCTGGTAAGGACTCTAGCTGCTGCATTTTGGACTTCCTGTAGCTTGTTTATTGAAGAAGCAGGACAACCACCTAGAAGTGCATTACAATAGTCCAGTCTAGAGGTCATGAATGCATGAACTAGCTTTTCTGCATTAGATACAGATAACATGTTTCGTAGCTTGGCAATGTTTCTAAGATGGAAGAATGCAGTTTTTTTAACATGGGAAATATGACTTTCAAAAGACAAGTTGCTGTCTAATATAACACCCAGATTTTTGACTGCAGAGGAAGTAACAGTACATCCGTCTAGTTGCAAATTGTAATCTACAAGATTCTGTGTACTGTTTTTTGGTCCAATAATTAATATCCCTGTCTTATCCGAATTTAATAGGAGAAAATTATTGGTCATCCAATCTTTTACATTTTTAACACACTCTGTTAGTTTAGATAATTTAGAACTTGAATCTTGTCTCGTTGAGATATATAGCTGAGTATCATCAGCATAACAGTGGAAGCTTATTCCATATTTTCTAACAATATTACCAAGGGGCAACATGTATATTGAAAATAGAAGGGGACCTAGGACGGATCCTTGTGTCACTCTATATTTTACTGTTGATAAATGAGATGATTCCCCATTTAAATAAACAAAAGGTAGCGATCAGACAGGTAGGATCTAAACCATCTTAGAGCCTGCCCTTGAATACCTGTATAGTTTTGTAATCAATCTATGAGTATGTCATGATCTATGGTGTCGAACGCAGCACTAAGATCAAGTAAAACTAGCAATGAGATGCAGCCTTGATCTGACACAAGAAGCAGGTCATTTGTAATTTTAACAAGTGCAGTTTCTGTGCTATGGTGGGGCTTGAATGGTTTTGGGATGTGACCTAAAGATAACGACGAGTTTATGATATTGAGAAGTGGTTCTTCGGCTACAGGTAACAAATCATTCAGTAATTTAGTGGGTACAGGATCTTATAAACATGTTGTTGGTTTAGATACAGTGATAAGTTTATTCCTGTCTCTAGCTCTTCCTGTCATATAGTCCTATAGCACTGCAGTTTATCTTTGGGTGTGATGGATGAAGCTAAAGTATTAGACGCTGTAGAATCTTCATTCGCTATTATATTTCTAATGTTATCTATTTTATCAGTAAAGAAATTCATAAAGTCATTACTATTAAACGTTGATGGAATATTTGAATCAGGTGGCGTCTAGAAGTTCATGTGTATTTTTGGGTACAAATAGCAGTTGAGATAGATCAGTCAGGTTATTTGCGAATCTGTCTTTGGTGGCTGGAACAATAGTTCTGCCCAGACGGTAACGCTGAGCCATATAGTTAATATCAGTGATACGCAGCATGCACGACACAAGTAAATTGTCTGTAAAATCATCACTTTGAGGTATGATATCTATATCAGTAAGATTGATTCCATGCGATATAATTAAATCTAGTTGTTATGAATTAAAACTCCATGATCACGGGAAGAAGGAGGCGGGAACCGGTGGACAATCAAATGATATTTTAATGATCAAAATAAACACAAAACAGAAATACACAAATAAAAACCAAACACAAACTAAAACCCAGGCCTGGTCCTCTCTCGTCCGTTACTGTCGTCGCTCCGGTTTTATATCCCTCCATCTCCTCCGTGGGACTCGAGACCGGTGGGTCGAGCAGGTGTCGCTCATTTCCATTCACTCCACCGGCCTTGCTCCTGTTCCCACGTCTCTCGGCCCCGCCCCACTCGTCACACTAGTGTATGATTAAAACGATGAGTGGGCCCGGTGACATTTTGCTTGTCTCCAAAAGATTTTATTAGGTCAGTGAACACAAGTCCTAATGCATCATTTGAATTATCAATGTGAATATTAACCCTCTGGAGTCTAAGGGTATTTTTGGGGCCTGGAGAAGTTTTTTCATGCCCTGACATTTGTGCTTTTTTCAGTTTCTTATAAATATCTAAATGGGTAAAGTCTAATCTCACTGTAATCAGCACAAACTGGGCTGTAATAATATGTGAAATTATTGTACGTACATGATTGTGTTTTTGAGAAAAAAATTTTTTTATGCGTGGTTAGTGAAAAACTAAAAATGTTAAAACACTTGAATAAGGCAAAAAAACACATAAAGAACAATGGCTCCCGGGATTTTTGAGAACTGGAGCTTGTAGCCTAGAATTTTTCTTTCTAAATTATGTGAAAATCATCTTGTTTACTCGCTCACAGAAAACAATATGTTGATTTAAATTTTCTTAGACACTTTTTGTTGGTAAAAGTCATATGCGAGTAGGCGTCAACTATCATGAATATCATTGTGATTTACACCTGAGAAGACAAATGCCTGCATAATGAGCTGCATAATGAACCATTCAGTCATCTGTGCCACTGAGAGGAAGGATTTACAAGAAAGAATGTGAAGACAAAATAAATCTATATAATTTTATGTTTGTAGTTTATTTAGAATATATTTAATTATGCCACAACATAATTTAATATCCACTTGGGGGAGCAGTTAAACAGTTTATCAGGAACAATCAAAGCTGACTTTCAAACTATTTTTTTTTGCATCATTACTCCAGTCACACAATCCTTCAGAAATCCTTTTAACAATCTTATTTTCTACAAAAAAATTTATTGTTATTATTATTATAATTATTATTGTTATTATTATTATTATTATTATTATTATTATTATTATTATTATTATTATTATTATTATTAATGTTGAAAAGAGCTGAGAATATTTTTTTTCAGGTTTTTTAGGGGGGATAAATTAAAAGAACACCATTTTTTGTTACATTTATTTGTTACATTTATATTATTTACATCAAGCTTTTGAATGGTATATATTGTATATTGTTATTGAAACTTCATAATGTTTCATAATGTTGATTATACATTTAGTCAGGAATTATAGTTTGGAAAAAGTCTTTGGAAAAAGTCTAACTAGTAAAATGTTTACACGTTATGTGAAAACTAGTACAAGTATATAAATAAATAAAAAGAGACTTACTCATGTTTATGATCTCTGCTGAATAACGTGCTTCATCCTTTTTTTTTTCTGAGGAAATCCATTTCTCAAATCCTCAACCACATCACATCTTTTTGGGGTGAATTATGTCTTATTCCTCTCATCGCGAAGCAAACAGTAAAATAAAAGAACTTGAAGAACAGTCTCGCTGCTTTTTCTTCTGTGTGGGCGTACTCAAGCCGCGCGCTTCAGTTTGAATCTGAATAGCGCGTTCAGCGCGGGGGCGTGGTCACATTAGATATAATGAAGGGAGACTTGAAAAACGGACATCGCGTTGTTTTCATATGGATTACTTTAACACAGAATATCTGTTTTCGGCAGCACTTATTTAGTTTAAAAGTAGACATGTCAAGCTATAGCTCTATAGATATCTCTCTCATGTCTCTTCGTTGAGTATTCACTGAGTTACAGTTCATTTTAATGACGTGTTTGTAAATGAAGATCAGCGCAGACAAAGGCTGCAAACAGCACACCTTGTTTGTTATCTTTATTTTATAAGTGCACAAAGTTTTGTTGTTATTATGTCTGTATCCAAAAAAAATGTAGACCCTTTACAGATTTGATTGATGTATTGCTCTTATCTGTACGATTAAAACTGAAAGTGTAATTTAAGTTCTTTTCGGGGTTATCAAGAGAAAATGACTCATAACTAGGGATGCACCGAATATTCGGCCACCGAAGATTTTCGTCCGAAAATGGCCCAAAAGAGCATTTTCGGTTTTTGGCCGAAAGACTTTTATCACCGAAACAACACGGCCGAAATGTTGTGATGATGACGCAAACAGAAACCGCGACCTGAACGTGCACCTGCATAGCGCAGACCACGAGCTCACCTCGACATTCACTTCACACCAGTGAGAACATTCTCTCTCTTCTTATTCCTTTATTCGCAGCACTAAAGCGTCTCCTAACAAAGAGATTGAGACGGACCACGAAGTGAGAACAAAGAAAGGTACAGTCTTATAGAGTCTGTTAGCACACGTCTCACTGAGATCTTTTCGGATCCTCTGCACTTCATCGCGAATGTGCTTGATCCGCGTTATAAAGGTCATTACTTGGATGCGGAAATAAGGCAGCGCGCACGAGAAATGATACAGGCCGCGCTGGATGCGGAGAACCTGCGTGGAGACGGAGAAGCGCCAAGCGCAGGAGACAGATCAGAGCGCAGAAAAAAGACTCGTCTCTTGGCATTCACCCTCGTTGTCTGATATTTTCAGTGAAATTCTGCAAGAAAGTGCCTCAAATAATAATACATTGGCTATTGTTCTAGTTCTTAGGCTACTATATATGTGACATTTTATTTACAGTAGCCTATATATATATATATATATATATATATACACACACACACACACACATATATATATATACACATATACATACATAATATCAGATTGTAGCCATATTTCTGCTAGATTTTCTGCTAGATTTCTGCTTTAATTTGATAAAACAAATTATTTATGCCCTGCCCCTATTTAAATACACTCTCTCAAATATTTCTCAAATGTCAGGCAGATGACAAGCTCAACTGCTCAACAGCTAGATGGTTATCTGTCTGAAGTCCCCATCCCCAGAAGTGATAACAGTCTTGCCTACTGGAGAAGTAATGCACTTTCTAGTCCTACAGAGAACAATTTCAAATGCACTTGACCTAAATGCACTTTGTTTTTATGAGAGAACAGTTCATTTTAAAACCTTTCTGCAGGCCAGTAGGCCTGTACATTATTATTTAATATTCACATGAGTGGGATACATTTTTAGTTTGAATTTTATTTTATACTGTGCATTGTTGCAATGTGCTTAATAAATATTGCATAATTTGTAATTATGTATTTTTATGTTTTTTATAATTTATGTAATTGTAATTATCTTTGAAACTTTAATATTAATTTATGCAATTGAAATGTCTTAATTTTAGTAAAGTTAGTACATGGTCATAGCAATAAATGCAATGGAATAATTGGCATAATTTCTTTCGGTGTTTCGGTTTCGGTTTTCGGCCTTGGTTTTCTCTTTTTCGGTTTTCGGTTTCGGCCAAGAATTTTCATTTCGGTGCATCACTACTCATAACGCATATCCGCGTTAATCGACTCCAGAGGGTTAAAATCTCCCATGATTAGCGCTTTATCAACTTATCGACTCCCATTGAGGGGCCAAACATCAAGGCTCCAGAGCATGGGCAGGGCATGCCAGATTGTGCCTATTGCTTGGGAGAGGAAGTCCTTCCCCATCGGGATTGACCAATGGGCTGCCAACAGCAGCTGAATTAACTTGGTAAACGACATCTAATTACTCTAGAGTGGGGCCACCAGGAGGACCAAGCGTTCTTCTAGACTTGCCTGATGACAGATGAAGTGTGAAGTCATAAAGGCAAGTGGCAGGCCAATCGTTGGCCAGAGCATCTTTGAGAAATAATTTAAGCTGTGAGAGCTGTCTTCTGAGACAAAGCGGTCCACCTCTGCCCTCTCAATGGCCATTCAAATCATCTGAACCACTTGGATATGTAGTCTCCATTCTCCTGGAAATACAACTCTCTGGAACATCATGTCCGCTCTTAGGTTTAGTCTTGGTTTAGTCTGCCCAGCATGAAAAAACTGCCTTGAGTGAACGCAGGTTGCAGTGTGCCCATCAAAGGTAGAGGGTGTGTGACATGAGAGCTCCTTGCCGATTTATAAAGGCTATCCATTATCATGTTTTCCAAACAGATAAGGACATGGTGCCCCTTCAAGGCTGATAGGAAGGTTTTTTAGGGCCAGAAAAAACACCATCATCTCAAAGCAATTAATCTGCCGGCATTGCTCCAGGATGCACCAGAAGCCGAACACCGTTCTGCCCTTGTACAGTGTTCCTCAACCCGAGTTGGAGGCATCTGTCATGACTACCTTCCTTCTGGAGGCCAGTCCCAATGAAATGCCTATCAGGCAAGGGGCTTTTCAAGTGGCCACAGCTCTGATGTTCTGAAAGTGTCCCTGGTGCAAAGTGTGGGGTGGTGCACATACTTTGAGCCAGAATTGAAGGGGCTGCATGTGAGGTAAGCCCAGAGGAATCACCTACAAGGTGGCCGACATGAGGCAGAGCATCCTTTGGAAAAACTTGAGGGGGTGAGAAGCCCTTTATGTGAATGACACCATTCTCTGCTGAATTATCAGTGAGTGTTCTGGGCCAAACCAATAACTTCCAAGGAAGATGACCCACTGGTTGGGAGACAGATCTTTTGGCTCTTTACTTTGAGCCCAAGGAGCTCCAGGTGACTGAGCAGCAGCAACCTGTGAGCAAGAAGTCCCTGCTCTGACTAACACAAGCAAATTGTCAAGATATTTAATAATGCAGATTCACATCTGTCTTATAGGGGAAAGATCCATGTCCATGCACTTCATAAATGTGCGAGGGCCCAGAGACAGTCCGAAAGGTAGTACATCATATTAATAAGTCACCCTCTTGAACGGTCAGCATGATTTCATCAAGTACAGCATGTTCCTGGATCAACATCCTTGCTGATCTTGGAACAACATTCTAATCAACCAATCAGAATTGAGATAACTTTTCAGGAAATATCTGTTTTAGGCTTAAAATCAGGGTTAGGTGCTTCTACACCCTTGTTAATCAGCTATCATTTATGACTGATTTTAGGAATAAATTATGGGTAGGGTCAGGTTTAATTGAAGGGATTGGGTTAAGTCTATATTTTTGGACAAAAATGTTGATTCTGAATCATCAAAAGATGTTGATCCAGGAACATTTCTTACTTGGCAAAATCACAGCGACCCTCTCGGACATGAATCTCAAGAATGGTCTGTGATAAGGGGCTATCTGGATGTGAAAGAAAGCAAAAAAAAAAAAACTCCCCTGGCCATATTTGGGTGCAGTCCTGCTTCAAAGTTGGCATCCAAAATGGGCGTTTCATCAGGGCATGTTTCAGGTGTTGAAATTTTATATGTTGTGAAGAGTGCTCTTTTGAGTTGTTTGAGTCCGCTATTGCAGTGGCAATTTGCTTGCATGTACAGAGCTTCCATCGCTCAGAGCTAAACAGGGGACTGGAGAGCGAGCATGAGAAATCTTTGAGGGTGGTCCAGCCCTCTTCTCTTCCTCTCTGCTTTGAGGGCAGGACAGCTTGTGTAGATCAGGGTCCAATGTCACCAATTGATGCACTGGCACTTAGGAAAAGGGTAGCATGTATCCATCTGAGGGCACTGTTCGATCTCAGACTCTGATCTGTGCTGAGGCTGAGTGGGAGACTGAGTAGGCTTCGCAGGTTGCTGGGAAGATGGAGCCTTCTGGCAACTTGAACCAGCTGCTAAGCTAGTGTGCTTAGGCAGGAAGTGGTGCATTGTCTGTGACGACTTATGTGCTTAAGTGAGAGCAGTCTTTCTAAATAAGTGCAGCCTCAGCATGGGCGTGGCCCATGCAAGAGACACACTCATTTTGCCCAAGTCACAGTTGGGATGGCCACAGAGGAGAAGTGCTGAAGAGGAGCGTCTTTCCACTGCCATTGCTCTTCTAAGGCGAAAGCAGGCTTCTTTGCTCTTCTTCTTCAGGTTTCACTAAACGTGAAAAATCATTTTACACCCCCTTTAGCAACAATAACTTGAATAACAAGAACTCTTTACAGTTTCACCCTACATGTTTTGGCCCACTCCTCAATGCAGAGCGGCTTCAGCTCAGCAACAGTACCTTTTGTAGAGATGACAAAAATTTATTTCCTTTGGTATGTGATGAACCTAATTTTAGTTAACTTTAAATGCAAGGGCAGTTTTTATTGGTGTCACAACCAACGTTCCCTCTAAAATTTTTTCTTGCTGAGCAAAATTTTTCTCAATTGGGCAGACATTTTGGTCGCCTGAGCAAAAACAATCTTTATACCACACCTTTACAGCAGACACAAAAATAGTGTGTAACTTTTAACTTTGATGTGCTATTTATTTTATATGTGTGCTATTTCTATTTACTTGACCCTTGATGTAACTATATGATTTACATTTTAGTTTACCTGAGAATTTCTTTTTTACAGTATACACTGCCATTCAAAAGTTTAGAATCAGTAAATTTTGTTAATTTTTTTTAAAGAAGTTTCTTAGGCTCATCAGGGCTTTATGTATTTGATAAAAAATACTTTTGTGAAATATTATTGGAATTTAAAATAAAAGTTTTCTATGTTGATATACTTTAAAATATAATTTATTCCTATAAATTAAAGCTGAATTGTCATGGTCACATTGTTACACCTGCTTTTAACAACACTTTTAATGCTACATATAGAAATAAAGGGACCAGAGACCTTCACTTTTCAATGAGCCATGTGTATAACACCACAAATCACCATACAGTCAGTAATACTACAATGTGCATAGTTATTCAGTTGCAAGGGAGACATTGAATAGTCCAGACAATCATAGTGGCGTCTTTCGCTACTATGAACTCCGTCTTAGGGATAGTAGGAGCAAGATGAAACAGTACTTAAGTGCATTGTTGATGAGGACACATCTTCCTGGAACCATACGAACTGTAGCTTGTAAAATGTACAGTAGATGACAAAGATGTTGTTGGAAAACTGAAGACAATTAATCCCTTTTTTGATCAAGGTCCTAGTTACAATTGAGCTGCCTCCAAATGCTTGCATGTTGAACCCTACTTGAGTTTAAGAACCTCAGGTTCCTCAAATCAGGGCCAAAAATACAAGAAAGCATTATTGAGAAAGTTTCGCCATGTGGTTAACACATCCTTCCTACCTCATACTTGTTCTCTTATCCTTTTTATGTTACCAGGCAACTCACTGGCTAGAGTGCCTCTAGTGACAGGATTAAATATTGCTTGTATAGAAGGGTAATGGGACCAATGTAACTGTAGAACTGTTACAACATGATTAAAAAATATTTGAATATTTAAAAATATAAATATATTATAAATATTCAAATATTAGAAATTGCAATAGCCTAATAGTTCACAATATTACTGTTTTTTCTGTAATTTTAATCTAATTAATACAGCCTTGATGAGCATAAGTGACTCCATTAAAAAAAGGTAAAAATGTCAATTATTTATTTTTTTTCATTTGGGGAACATCATTCTCTTTCTTTGAAACCTATAAAGCACATTTACCATTTCTTACTCTATAGTTACAACTTTATAGCACTTAACCCGATCATTGCAATTCTTTGGTTTTTACTAAAATACTATGAAATGGCTTTCCCAACTCATTTTGCATGTGCGCGGGACATTATTTCTTCTGCGTTTCCGCGGTGGAAGAAGTGCGCAGCCGCGCGCGCAGCTTAGAGGGAACCATGGTCACAACTTTGTTTAATTGCGTCTTTTGGTCATCAGCATCCTTTAAGGAGTTAAGAGATGCCACACAGATTCTTTGACTTTCAGTTGCTCTTTTCATACTTGAGCCCCCTTATCAGGGCACAGTGTGCAGTACAGTTCAGCAAACTTGCCCAGCTTTTAAAGAACTGTAGACAGCTGGTGCCAGGAACACCATATTGCCATTATTTATTGGATAAACAAAGACAGACACAAGTTTTTATTCATATGCACCATGCTGTCATGAGCTGGATGCCCTAAAAATGGTAAAATGGATCTGGTTTTATGTGGCAGGTGACTGGTTTAAGAGTCGATCAAATAGATATAATTCATTAACAAACATGGGGCACATAATAAAGATCCCTCAGCAGGCCACACACACCAGTATGTCATACTGGCTGATACTGGGGAGATGAAAATAGATTTTAGGCCTATCATGTCTAAAGCAGCAGTATTATTAAATATACAGTAGTAAATAATAATAATAATAATAATCTTAAAACAAAAAAATTAAGCAGAAAAATTGGCCTGCCCATGGGAACGAAAAATCCAAAGTGAGATCTTTTTAACAGCAAAAATATTTATCATGTCTCATTTGTGTTTACTTCAATTTTCCTATGGAATTTTAGGAAAAACATCTGAAATGCTGTTGATAATAAAATTAGAGAATTATGAGAATCTCATCTAAGTCTCCTGAGTGGGTACTGCATTAAAGATCCAGAAGTATATTAACCGTGGGCATGGGGTACTTTTAATCCCTGTTTGGACCAAACCCATCTCAAAAGCTAACTTGACCCCAAGACTCAACTAATCTCTGCAATTCTCTAGCTGTGATACATGAAGAGTCTTTGGCTCTCAAACTCTCTTTCTCATTGTGCATTGGGACAATATAGACACATGTCCTCTTCCAGGCAGATTTGTAACATCTGTAACATTTAGTTGATTAGAACTTCTTAATTATTGCCCTGATGGTGTAAAATAGGATTTTCAATGTTTTAGCTATTTCATTAAATTTATATTATGTGAAGCTCAACAATCTTGTTTTGCACATCAGAACTGTATTATTTGGTTTTACTCCTTGTGATGGATACAATCCTGGAATCATGTGGAACAGGAAATAACGACAATTTAATTCATGCTCCTAGTCACCCTGTTGGCCTTAATCTTTTGTAAAAATATTAATGGGAATATACTTAAGATATATTTTACTCATAATGATTTCTAGGGGTGCCAATAACTGTGGCCAACATGCATTGGAGAAAAAAACATTTATTTCAAAATGTGAGATTATGTGAGAAAATGTGAGAAACACATTTTTTTTTTTCATTGATCGGTTAGAACTCTGTGAATGTTTTGAATGAAAGTTCAAAAAGATAAAAGCTGTAGATTCATTTTCACAGCCAATTATATTTACCAAGGGTGCCAATATAGGTGGAAGGCACACACACACATACACACACACATGTGCGCAATGTCCTTGAGGGGGCAATTTGTGTGCATTGTGAGCGTTTTCCGATAAAAAAAGCTCTGCTCTCATTTGTGTCTCTGCTTCCCGAGGTTCAGGACCCACCACTGCTGAGGCATGGAGGAGAATGAGCTCATTGGGATTGCAGATGGATCTGGCCAATGAGTTTAAAGAAGGGCTTTCACTCTAGTGCTCATCGGGTGTAGACGAGAGAGAGCTGCTAGAGGATGATGTAATTTCTCTAACATTTTCTGACTTAGGGCCCAGTGCTCTGCTGGGTTTGGCCCAGGAAGAGCAGGAGATGTCTGAGGACAGTGAAGAAGCTGAGGCTGAGCCTTCCCAATCCTCCTGCCCTGCGTATGATGATCTGTTGGAGGTTATGGATCGCGCTATGGCGAGAATGGACTTGCAGTAGAAGCGGGCTAAGAAAGTGACACTGTGAGGTCGTCTCGATGAGCGTTCTCTTTCTGGCCATAGCCTCCAGCTCAGGTGAGCCTTCCATTTCTTCCTGATCTCCATACAGAGATTGAGAATGAATGGAAGAGGAGAATTTCCTCACGCATCCATCGATTTCATTATATGAGTCATGCCAACATCGAGGGAATGTGCGAAAACAGCTACGAGAGAATGACCCCTGTAGAAGAGACGATGGCTAGCTATCTCTCTATGGGTGCGTCGTCCTCTCTTAATACACCTTCCTTTTGCCATCTAAGCCCCTTCAGGATACATCTCGCTTAAATGTCAGGGCATACGCAGCAGCAGGTCAGGCTGTGGCTTCTTTGCACATGATGGCGGTGCTCCAGGCATATCAGGCTGATCTACTGAAAGACTCAAATTAAGGCGAGGGCCTTTCTCCTGATGAGGTAGTGGAGCTGCGCCACACCACAGATCTCGCTCTCCTTGCTATTAAGCAGGCCGCCTCCACCATGGGCTAGTCCAGGGGGGTAGATTACGCGGGGGACGTGTCCCCCCCACATTTATCATCACAGAAATTCGTCCCCCGCACTTTTTCAGGCAAGTGTGTTCGTATATAGAGGTTTTCAAGAGCTGGTCTGAATAATGTGAATAAACTCACGTGACAGGATGGTCTGCGCATGACCTGATGTTTTTTTCAGACCGTGAAGGTGAAATGAACATCACGGAGCGCTAAACTCTCCTGCAGTGTGTGTTTCATTCATACTTGAAGTCGGAGGGTGCTCTCGTGCAGAAAGTCATACCAGGAAACACCTAATATGGACAACAGCGTTTAGCTATCGCTGTAAGAAAACAGTTGTTTTCAGTTTTGTTTTTTTCAAGTCAAAAAAAATCTCCAGCAGGTGATAAATAAAGTATATGAACAATGCAGTGCTAATTGACATAGCATTTATTACAGGGTAGACACTTTTCTTCCTTATTATGTGATAAAAAGTTATTGTAGTATATAAGCAAATCATTATTATTTGTTTTATATATATATATATATATATATATATATATATTGTGACGAGTGGGGCGGGGCCGAGAGACGTGGGAACAGGAGCGAGGCCGGTGGAGTGATTGGAGATGAACGACACCTGTTCGACCCACCGGTCTCGAGTCCCACGCAGGAGATGGAAGGATATAAAACTGGAGTGACGACAGTAAAGGACGAGAGAGGACCAGGCCCGGGTTTTAGTTTGTGTTTTGCTTTTTATTTGTGCGCGTCAGTCGGCCGTGAGGGGCTGATGCGCTGTTTTATCTTTATTTTGATTATTAAAGTTTCATTTGCTTGTCCGCCGGTTCCCGCCTCCTTCTTGCCGAAGATTAGGAAGGTTTTATCATTACAGTGGTGCCGAAGACCGGGAAAGGAGGGACACGCTGCTGAAGATCCCTCGCCGCTCTGGTGAATCCGCGGTGCCATCGAGCTGGCGAGGAATTGTGCCGCCATGGACGCTCGAGACAGTGGGCTGGAGTGAGTTGCCGGGACGGGCGAGATCGCTACCGGCCGCCCGTGATGTGGAGGGGCGGCTGCCGTCCGTGAGGGAGTGGAGGAGTCGGCGCCGTTCGCCAGTGGGCCGGAGCCTGCTGCCATCCGCCGGAATGGGGAGGAGCAGGGAACGGGGGACTCCTGCCGGCTGCCCAAAACCGGAGCAGCCGTTGCCGTCCACCGGGCGGCAGAGGAATGTCGTGCCGTCCGCCAAGGGCCATCCAGTGCCACCACCAGGCACCGCGGAGGAGATCGCCCAGCTGGTGGAGGGCCAAGCAGCAGTGTGTCTGGGAACCTGAATTTTTTTTTTCCCTCTCTCCCCTCTCTCGTCTCTGTCGCTCCTCCTTCAATCTACTTTTCTCTCGCCTCGTCTGTCCTACCCCCAGGTTCCCGCAGGTCCCCGTGAGCGGTCCCCCCCGGAGGGAGGGGGGGGGGGGGGTAAAGTGCAGTCTCGTGGGTATATATATATATATATATATATTTATTAGTGGTGTGTAAGACTCTTATCGGGCGATAAAAAAAATATCGCCGTTAATCTATTCTCAAAGTTGGGTTGGGAGCTGGGTCTATACTAAGCAAGCTATGATGACTTTCACCTTGATATTTTATATAACCGACTGGCTGAGGCCAGCCTAAAAAGATGCTCAGGACAGTTGATGGGCCACTTCTGCACATCGTCACGAAAGCTTATTTTTTCACATGTTTGTCGATTTAAACATTAAAGCATCCAAAAATAAGACGTGAAAAGCTGAACAGAGTAGCTGGTTACTCGCGCGCTGTGTTCGGTGTGCATGCGGAGAGAGAGACACTGACAGGACACGGACAGCGACACTGAGCCGAGCTCTCTTCTGCGAAGTTCTCCTCGAAGTCCCTCCTGCACCTGAACAAACAAATACAAATCGCAGTTTGAACAAAAAAAAATATGTGAAAGAGCCCAATTCAGTACTCGCGGTGTTCTGCTCTTGAATGAATTACTTTGTAGTTTTGACAGTCAAACCAAAAATTATTCAGACACCAGATAAAATTTTTGATATATATATAGCAAAACTGTAGTAATGTGAGAAATGTTGAAGGTGTCTGACTAAATGTAGGTTTGATTGTATATTTAATTTTTACATTGAAGACTATCCAGTGCTATTTTACATTTAATTATTTGGTTTCTGTACCTTGACACCTACAAATTAAAAAAAAAACTTAAACATGGTGTAAATAGCACAAATAAATAAAAATAAACGAACATACAAATGAAAAATTTCAAACAGGGCCCACTGGTACAACCTTCGCGGGTCCCCGCTGACCCCAGCTACGGCCCTGCTCACGCCTGTTTCACACATACTCCGTCTGCAGATGGAGGCGTAGGTTGTTTGCACCTTGTGCAATGTGGAATTAGTTTACAGCTTTCTCAAGCACTTTGTGATGCATTTTGGAAACAGGAGATGAGCCCCTTTTCTAATGCACCACCTAGCTTGATAAACCCCTTCTCAAAGACTTACTGATTTTCAGTTTATTTGGGCAATACACATATTCTGAATGCCTTTGGCAGAATTCGAATGAGCCATTTTAATCTAGATTAATCTAGATTAATCTAGATTAATTTCAAGATCACAGTGCGATTAATCTAGATTAAAAAACATTAATCTATGCCCACCACTAATATATATATATATATATATATATATATATATATATATCTGTCCCCCTCACTTCTGAAAAGATGGCTAAGCCCCTGGGCTGGTCTATGTCGGCTATGGTAGTAATGGAGAGACATCTGTGGGTGAACCTGGCAGATATCGGGAAGAAAGAAAGGGGCTTTCTTCTCAATGCTTCAGTTTCGCCTCCATTGAGATGGTTGTCGAGAAGTTCAAGGAGGCGAAAGCATGCTCAGCAGCCTTCAAATCCTTCATTCCACAAAGGTCCAGGTCTGAGCCTGAACAACATAGGGCTCTTGGTTCGTCTCGGTCTGAGGATCAGAGATGGGCACAGAAGGCTAGTGTTGCGGCTCGCGCTCCTCCCCCACCTGCGGGTAGTTGTATGAGTAATCGCAGGTCAAAATACGGTAGGCAAGGCCTAAGGGATGTGATCCAGACAAGGTGTAAGTGCTTTCATCTGGATCAGAGTGATACTTGAGTATCTACTTGTTCCCTCTAAGGGTTTTAAATCTGCCCTTATCTTTCCCTTCCTAATTCCCCTATAACCACCAGCTCTCCACCTGATCGAGGTTAGGTGGGAACTTCCTGCATTACAGTCTCCAATGCTGGGCCTATGATGTCTTGGTTGGTCCTTTTGGTCGGACTAGAGCAGTGGTTTTCAACCTGTGGTCCGTGGGCCGCCAATTATTTTCTGTTCATTTCCAGTCCATTCTAGGGCTGTGCGATTGAAAGAAATCGTCATAAAATCATGATTTGAGCGTGCGCGATTTCTAAATCGCTTTATAGCATGATTTTCCGCAGCCCTGACCTCCCGTAGTATGCTATCTGATCCAATCAGAATGCATTGCGCCTAGCACGAGAACAGAACAGATTGGGCATATGCCTAACTCCAGGTTCACACACTGTCTGTGATGCGCCTTTTTTCCGAGCCCATGTTAACGGATCAGAGCGTTCACACTGCAAGCGGTAAAAGGCTAGAAATAAAAACGTGCGAAAATAATTAATATCTAACACATGAGCATAGAGAGAGTTGTGAGTGTACAGGACGCAGTTTAAGTGAGAGGAGACACGTTTTAAGTGTGGACACTCTCTCCACACAGAGCAGCGTGTATCTGAGCAAGCACGTCTGGTTTATTGACAGAGCAAAGGAAATCTGCGTGCGAACAGAGAGATTCGCGCTCGTGGATTATTTTAATGTGCTTTAGCTTAATATTTATGCGCTCTCGCTGCTGACCGCATACACATACTGTATATAAACACTGCAAACACAATTTTTGTCCATATCGCACAGCCCAGTTAATTCAATAAATACAGTTAACAATCTAGCTTCTGAGTACTAAGTTATTAACCCAACAATTAGGTCAGTTAATTTTTTTGAAGTGGACGTGAAGGAGAGCATGCACGTCATGTTACGATCGTATGTCAACAGTGCGAGAAGCCACCATTTTCTCAGCATGAAAGAAGCAAGTGAAAGACATTATGGTAAGTAAAGATTCAAAATGTAATTGTAATGTAAGTTATCATTCATTGTTTATGTCCGGGAGTATTTTGTGGTTTCATGAAAGGCAGAAATAAAAGAGCTTATATTGTAAAATACGCGGACACGGTTTTCGCCTCAGAAACGGAGGTCTTAACGGCCTCTTTTACTGAATGGGAGAGGTAAACGTTACTTTTAATATGATGTCCGTGAGTGTCTTATTGTCATATTTACATTTAGATTTTACAATATCTGCACTTTTTGAGGTGTTAATGGACGGTTTATGGTTACGGTTACACCTTATGTTAATTTATCTTATTTTTTGCGGTTAAACTGAATGTACTTTAGTTTCCTAAAGGAAACCGCGTTATGTTATAAAGCATAATTATTTTGAGGCTGTTTAAGTGGTAATTGTTAAAAGTAATGTTTTCCATGTAATATTTCAGACTTGTTGAGCTCATGTCTTCATTGTGTCCACGCTGGAGTTAAAGACACAGAAGTCTGCTCTCAGCTTCTTCTGAAGAGAGGGACAGACGGGTTTAAGGCAAGAAAACTTCTGAAATCCATAATGTTATCTTTTTTTTTTACTAAGACTAAAAGACTTTACTAAGACTTTTTTTTTGTAGATGCTGAAAGCCAGAGACAAGATAACTTCATTCTTTTGAGACTGATGTGAGTTTTTATTTTTAGAAAATAAATGTTTCTGATGTTTCCCGCCCTGTTTACTTCACATTTTGATGCAACAACAGTGTGATTACGTGCTCATTTCATTAAAACCATCGATGTCTGTGTTTTTCATTGCAGAACTCAAACCAACTTTGGAGCTG
Organism: Carassius carassius; assembly: GCF_963082965.1. NCBI lineage: Eukaryota > Metazoa > Chordata > Actinopteri > Cypriniformes > Cyprinidae > Carassius > Carassius carassius. Next base: position 4,726,040 of record NC_081778.1, on the reverse strand, counting down.
TCTGATTTGGAGAGTCATAATTGGTCTTCCCTCTTAAAGGAAAACTTAAAACAAAAAATTATTTACTTGCCCGCATGTCATTCCAAACCTGTAAGACTTTTGTGTCTTTACAACACAAATATATTTTAAATTTTCTCATAATTTTGTTAATCCATTGAGAGTCTAGATAACGTCTCAGTTACGTACGTAACCCTCGTTCCCTGATGGAGGAAACGGAGACGTTATGTCGAACGACATATGGGGTCTCACTTGGGAGGCCAATCATCTATGAATTTAAGAGAAAATGCCAATGAAAATTGGCTAGTGGATTAACATACCTGAGCCACTCCCCGTGCCAATGGGTATAAATAGGGCGACAGGTGCATCCACTCATTGGGTTTTACGCTGAGGAGCCGAGAACGTGTCCCGGCAACAGCGAACGGTTCAAGGTTGTGGCATGGGGACATAGCGTCTCCGTTCCCTCCATCAGGGAACGAGGGTTACGTACGTAACCGAGATGTTCCCTATCTGTCGGTCACTACGAGTTATGTCGAACGACATATGGGGTCCTATGGAAAACGCCACAACCTGAACATCGTCACAACCCTGTGGCGCTGCAATTGTCGACAAGCCCTGGCATGCCACAAAAGCTACGCTAAAGGTCGTAACCTTCCCAAAGCCCCAGCGCAAATTCACTGACCTTGGTACCGAAGGCAAGGCAAGGCAAGGCAAGGCAAGGCAAGGCAAGTTTATTTATATAGCACATTTCGTACACAGTGGTAATTCAAAATGCTTTACATAAAAGAAAGTAAAATAGTAATGAAGAAAAATAATAACAAGAATAAAACAAGCAATTTTAAAACTTTTAAAATTATTAAAACTGTACTTGTTTAAAATGAATTTAAAACAGTAAGAAAATGATTTTACATAAAATTAAATAAAAAAAAAAACAGTGAAAATATATATTGCAATCAGTTCGGATATTGCACAGTGCTCATTCAATAAATGCACAGCTAAACAGATGAGTTTTAAGTCTAGATTTAAATGTGACCAGTGTTTTAGCACATCTGATCTCTTCTGGAAGCTGATTCCAACTGTGGGCGGCATAGTAACTAAAGGAGGACTCCCCTTGTTTTGTGTGAACCCTTGGTATTTCTAACTGACTCGATCCTAATGATCTGAGTGCTCTGTTAGGTTTATATTCAGTGAACAAATCTGCAATATATTTCAGTCCTAGGTCATTTAGTGACTTATATACAAGTAAAAGTACTTTAAAATCAATCCTAAATGTAACTGGAAGCCAGTTTAAGGACCTGAGGACTGGTGTGATATGGTGCTCATATTTTCTGGTTCTAGTCAGAATCCTGGCAGCAGCGTTCTGGATGAGCTGCAGCTGTCTAATGGTCTTTTTGGGAAGGCCGGTGAGGAGCCCATTACAATAGTCCACCCTGCTGGTGATGAAGGCATGAACAAGTTTCTCCAAGTCTTGGCTGGAAACAAAATATCTAATTCTTGCAATGTTTTTTAAATGATAGTATGCTGATTTAGTTACTGCTTTGACATGTCTATTGAAACTAAGGTCTGTCTCCAGAATCACACCAAGGTTCCTGACTTGATTTTTAGTTGTTTGACCCCTAGAGTTAAGGTATTCATTCACCTTGAACACTTCATCTTTGTTTCCAAATGCAATGACTTCAGTTTTTTCCTTGTTTAACTGAAGAAAGTTCTGGCACATCCAACTATTAATTTCATCAATGCATTGGCAGAGGGAGTCAATTGGGCTGTAGTCATTTGGAGATAAGGCTAGGTAAATCTGGGTATCATCAGCATAGCTGTGATAGGCAATTTGGTTCTTTCTCATTATTTGACTTAGGGGAAGCATATACAGGCTAAACAAGAGCGGTGCAAGAATTGACCCTTGTGGGACTCCGCATGTCATGGACGTGCACTTAGACTTATGCTCTCCTAGACTCACATAATAACCTCTCCCTTCTAAGTATGACCTGAACCATTTGAGAACCATCCCAGAAAGGCTGACCCAGTTTTCCAGTCTCTCTAGTAGTATGTTATGATCGACAGTGTCAAACGCAGCACTGAGATCTAGCAATACCAGCACCGATATTTTGCCAGAGTCACAATTTAAGCGAATATCATTAATTATCTTAATGAGTGCTGTCTCTGTGCTGTGATGAGGTCGAAAACCAGATTGAAAATTGTCCAGGTATCCATTTGAGTGTAAGTATTTGTTCAGCTGATTAAAAATTACCTTTTCTATAATTTTACCTATAAAAGGAAGATTAGATATTGGTCTAAAATTGCTCAAAATGGTGTTATCAAGATTGCTCTCTATCAGGAGGGGCTTAACAACTGCATTTTTTAAGGAGTTTGGAAATGTCCCAGAAAGAAGTGAGGCGTTTACCACTTCTAAAAGATCTGCTTCTAAGCAGTTAAACACATTTTTGAAAAAAGATGTGGGAAGTGTGTCAAGATAGCAGGTTGACGATTTTAGGTGCTGCACTATGTCTTCCAGAATTTTGCTATCAATTGCTTCAAAAATCGACATAGTATCTTTTTTATATTGTGGCCTAATCTGTCTGACCTCTGCATTACTTGAGGATGTGCTAATCGCCTTCCTGATATTGATGATCTTCTCAGAAAAGAAGGATGCAAACTCATTGCATTTGCTGTCTGAGAGCATTTCACTGGGAATCTGACTTGGGGGGTTTGTCAGTCTCTCAACAGTGGCAAAAAGAGTACGAGTGTTATTTAAGTTACTGTTTATAAGGTTTGAGAAGAAATTCTGTCTAGCTGTGGCTAGTTTCACATTAAAAGCATGAAGGCTGTCTTTGTAGATGCTATAGTGAATTTCAAGTTTTGTCTTCCGCCACATCCGCTCTGCTTTTCTGCATTGTCTTTTCATAGTCTGAACTGCTGTTGATCTTCTCCAAACTGATTTCTGTCTGTTTGTTTTCTTTCTGATTATTATTGGAGCAATATCATCAATAACATTCTTAACTTTTGAGTTGAATGAATCGAGGAGAGTATCAACAGAGTCTGCAGAAATGCTTGGTGTTAAAGATATAGCCTCCATAAATAGTACACTTGTGTTCTCGTTAATACATCTCCTTCTGACAGAGACCGATCTAGATTCAGTTGTAGCAGACAACAAAATTTCAAAGAAAATACAGAAATGATCAGATAGTGCTATGTCCTTAATAACAATGGATGAAATGTTTAGACCCCTACTGATGATTAAGTCTAGAGTGTGTCCACCTTTGTGTGTGGGTCCATGCACATGCTGAGTCAAGTCAAAAGTGTTTAGAACCGTTAACATTTCTTTTGTAGTTTTGTTTTCTGAATTATCTATGTGAATATTAAAATCCCCTGCAATAGCAAAACAGTCAAACTCTGAGGAAATCATTGATAACATTTCTGTGACCTCTTCAACAAAGGCTGGAGAGTATTTTGGAGGCCTGTAAATAAAAATAAACAGAATGCGTGGAGCACCTTTCAGCACAATCCCTAGATATTCAAAAGACAAGTACTGACCAAATGACACTTGCTTGCATTGATAGACATCTTTAAATATAGCAGCTACAACCCCACCTCTCCTAACAGTCCTGCAGACACTCATGTAAGTGAAGTTAGGAGGGGCTGCTTCATTAAGGACTGTTGCATTGCAGCTGTCTTCAAGCCATGTTTCGTTTAGAAACATAAAATCCAGATTGTTTGTGGTTATAAAGTCATTGATTAGAAATGATTTATTTTTTAGTGAGCGAATGTTTAAAGATGCTAACTTGATGGCTGTGCTTTGTGTCTTTACATCAATTTTAGTTTGATGCATAATAGGCCGCAGATTAGATGATTTTTCCCCCTTGGTTTGAGATTGCCTTAGACTTTCTATCACGTGATAAAACTGAAATAGAGAAAGCTACAGGCACACTGGGTTCCCGTTTGTTCAGTAGGCATTTGTGAATGTTGCTGTTATTATAGCGGGGACCCAACACATATCACTGAGAGCTGCTATTGAGAGGGCCAAACGGTGAGTACATCGCTGCTGGAGAAGGCCACACTGCTGTTCCGCCCACATAAAGTTAATGGAAGGGATTTCAACCTTCAGAGAAAGATTGTTTCAAATCTTCACTATTTGTTCTTTCAGCTGGCAAGACAATGGGGAAGCGAGCCTTAGGAAAAGGTCGCTACGGAGACCACATCCTACCCGTAGGGAGGTGACATGTAGATATACCGATATGGACTGACCCAGGGGGCAGTACTACATATGGAAGGGGTCTCTGAGGCAGGTCCTACCTTGGAGTAGTAATGGAACGGCTGCCAGAAGAGACTAACAGAACGGGTCTGTCAAGGGAAGACACGGGTTTGCCAAGAGGGAAACCTTACCGTGGAAGAAAACACATATGGGATTCCCGTAGGGAACCAAGCCATATGAACACCTAGCCCAGTACAGGGGCTGACCGGAACTCCGGGCATGCTAAAGCCAGTACTTGGCCTGGCGACAGACTGCTCCGCCAAGTCTGACTGCCGAGGGTGCTGGAGGATGCTCGACCAAGGTACGCCAACCGAGGAACTCTACTGGGAGAAGAAAGGAGCTCACATCCCCGTGTTAGAAGGAAAGGCGCAGCAAGCTTGACACCGAGCCAGCCCTTCCCGCCAATTACCTGTTACCCAACACACAGGAAGAAACTGACTCTACACGGAGGTTGTAAAACCTTGCAAAGGTGTTAGGTGTCGCCCAGCTCGCAGCTCGACAGATGTCTGCCAGAGAGGCGCCGTGCGCCAGCGCATAGGAGGAGGCCACACTCCGTGTGGAGTGGGCCCTCACCCCTAGGGGGCACGGCTCGCCTTGGGAATGGTAAGCCAAGGCGATGACATCCACTATCCAGTGGGCCAACCTCTGCTTAGAGACAGCCTTCCCCTTCCGCTGACCTCCAAAGCAGACCAGGAGCTGCTCAGAGCTTCTAAAGCTCTGGGTGCGATCCACGTATATCCGAAGCGCTCTTACGGGACACAGCGACGCCAAGGCTGGATCTGCCTCCTCCAGGGGCAGCACTTGCAGGTTCACCACCTGGTCTCGGAAGGGAGTGGTGGGAACCTTGGGCACGTATCCAGGTCAGGGTCTCAGGACAACATGAGAGTAGGCCGGCCCGAACACAAGGCACTCTTCACTTACCGAAAATGCTTGGAGGTCCCCAACCCTCTTAATGGAAGTGAGTGCGATCAGGAGCACTGTCTTGAGAGACAGGAACTTAAGCTCGACTGAATCCAGCGGCTCAAAGGGACCCCTCCAAAGTCCCGCCAGGACAATAGAGAGGTCCCAGGAGGAAATCAGGGGTGTCCTAGGAGGATGTTACCTCCCCAGGGCCCGGCCGTCCACTGCATCGTGATGGGCTGCAATGGCATTCACGTGTGGACCAACACGTGCTTGTCCAGCAACAGCGGACAAAACCGTCGTAAAGCTAGATGCACTGCCAGCAACTCCAGACAGTTGCCCTTAGCTGACCCCGAAGCTGCCTGCCCGGTGCATGTCGCGCCCCAGCCTGAGTTGGAGGCATCTGTTGTGACAACAACGTGCCGGGACACTTGTTCTAAGGGCACGCCGGCCCGTAGAAAAGCAAGGTCCGACCAGGGACTGAATAGGCGGGGAAACATCGGTGTGAAGGTGACACGATGTGTACCGCGGCGCCATGCCCATCTCGGGTCTCGGGAGTGCAACCAGTGCTGAAGTGGCCTCATATGAAGCAACCCAAGCAGCGTGACTGTAGCTGCGGATGCCAAATGCCCCAGGAGCCTCTGAAAGTGTTTCAGTGGTACCACTGTCCTGCCTCTGAAGGAACTCGGGCAGTTCAGCACTGACTGGGCACGCTCGCTGGTGAGACGTGCCGTCATACTCACCGAGTCTAACTCCATACCGAGATAAGAGATTCTCTGCACAGGGGAGAGCTTGCTCTTCTCCCGGTTTACCTGAAGCCCCAACTGACTGAGGTGCCAGAGCAAGAAGTCCCTGTGATCGCACAAGGGAGAGCCCGAAGGGGAGAACCTTGTACTGCCACGCCTGACCCTCGAAGGCAAACGGTCTGTGACGAGGGAGGATTGAGACATGAAAGTACGCATCTTTCAGGTCGATCGTTGCAAACCAATCCTGGGGCTGGACGCATTTGATAATGCGTTTCTGCGTCAACATCCTGAACGGGAGCTTGTGCAGGGCCCGATTCAAGACTCGCAGAGCCAGGATAGGTCGAAAGCCACCGCTTTTCTTGGGCACAATGAAGTAAGGGCTGTAAAACCCCGTCCTCATCTCGGCTGGAGGGACCGGCTCGATTGCATCCTTCGCCAGCAGGACAGCAATCTCCTCGCGCAAGACAGAGGCGTCCCGGACTGCCACCGAAGTCTCGAGCACGCCATTGAACTTGGGAGGTGAACTGAATCACGTAGCCGAGTCGGACCGTCCGGATGAGCCAGCGTGACGGGTTGGGCAGCGAAAGCCACGCTCCCAGACTCCGTACAAGTGGCACCAAAGGGACAGTCGACATACCCGCAGTGGTGCAGCGATGGGGAGTTGTGTCGGAAGGCCCAGAAGGCATTGCGTCCTGAGTCATCACAGCCACACTCCCAGTGTTCCCTGAGGAACTGGCCAGAGACGCGTGGAGAGGAGACGCGTCCGAACCGCGACTTCTTGACTGCTGGCAAAAGGGGGCGTCGTGGGTGAGAGTGAGGAGGCTGTGCATCGCTCATTGTCAACCCACGAGCCTTGCAACTCGGAGGAAAGGGAATTTGCTCTTTTTTTGAAAAAGTGGGTGCCACTGGCCGTTTGACCAGCAATGGAACAGAAGGAAACATAAACTAAAGATTTTCCACCCGGCCCTCCTCCGGGGGAAGGAGTGGCGCTGTCTTCGCCAGCTCCTGAAGAGCAGTTCCCCACATCTCCGAGTTGCCCGTGTCAAGGCCGCTTAGTCGACTTCCTTGAGGACTGTTGCCCGTGTCAGGGCCGTTTAGTCGACTTCCTTGAGGACTTCGCAGCCGGGAGTGCCACGGGGGGCGCCGCTCTCCTGCGCGGGGCTCGACGCGCCGGTCTCCAAGAACTCTCAGCACGGGCGGAGCTGGTGTGGAGGACGCAGGGGGACGCCCACGGCAACGAGCAGGCTGGGGCGCTGCCCGCGACGGAATGGTGGCAACCAGAGGAACACGTCGGGGCAAGATGTGTTGGATGGCCTCAGTCTGCTTTTGTACCGCCGAGAACTGCTGGGCAAAGTCCTCGACAGTGTCGCGCGTTTTATTTTTACAGTTGATCACTAGGTGGAACCATTAACCCTTTAGATAGACCTGTGCAAAAAAAAGGCTTAGTTTCTGGCTTGTGTATGGAGTTATATGGAGTATAACAACAAATTATAGTGTTTGTGTGTGTGTGAGATTTTTGATTGTTGGTGGTTTTCCCTGTTGGGAAGAGGTAACATTTGTTATTTTTACAGTTGATCACTAGGTGGGACCATTAACCCTTTAGATAGGCCTGTGCTAAAAAAGGCTTAGTTTCTGGCTTGTATATGGAGTTATATGGAGTATTACAGCAAATTATAGTGTTTGTGTGTGTGTGTGAGATTCTTGATTGTTGGTGGTTTTCCCTGTTGGGAAGAGGATACATTTGTTATTTTTACAGTTAATCACTAGGTGGGACCATTAACCCTTTAGATAGGCCTGTGCAAAAAAAGCTTAGTTTCTGACTTGTAAATGAAGCTATATGGAGTATAACAGCATATTATATTGTGTGTGTGTATGTGTGTGTGTGTGTGAGAAAGAGAGAGAGAGAGAGAGAGAGTGTGTGAGAGAGACCTTTGCGCACCTTGATGTATTTGAGAAAATCAAAATGTACACCTCAACTCTCAGATCTACATGGAGTAAACAAAAGTGTATTTATGCACCTGCTGCCTTTTAATGGTGGTGATAAGTATAGACTAAACAAAAGCAAAGTATTTGGATTTAAACACCTGCATGCCATCCTGCTGGTCATTTAATGGTGGGAAGAGCAGCAAGCAACATGAGAAAGGGCTTGACTTGTACTGAAGTTTTAGAAATGATTATGCAGCTTGACCCCCTCCAGCGAGCTGCAGCTTATTTGAAGTTGGTATTGCTTTTTGGTTTATAATACATTATGTTCATAAATTTGATGCAAAGTAGATTTTTTTACAGGATTTTAAGGTTTTAAACTGGCTTTACCATCAAGGAAAGACGAGCAGTTCACACATAGACCATCCATACTTTTCACCATCAAATGCGTGGGAAGCTTTAAGTACACACACTAAGCTCTGTATACTTTCTGAGATCCACATAGTGGTAAGTGTGCACGCTGAGCACTTTTTGCACTTTCTAAAATTCACATAAGTGGTAAGAGTGCACAAGACTCTGCACACTTTCTGAAATCCTGTGCGGTAATGGTTACGCTTATTACCTTCATTCCCTTTTTCTGAGTTGGTTAGACCCTGGTACCTTGGGCTCCACTCAACAATTGTGTCTATTAACACACTTTTAAGCATCGCTCCCCTCAGCATTGAGGGTTATTGTGAGCATGGAGCTTCTTTCTGAGGAGTTGGATTCCTCGCTCCATGGGCTGTTCTCATGGTAGTATTAGCAGTGCTTGAGAGTGCGTTTTCCCTTGTTGAATTCTAAGTTTTCCTCTCACGTGATAGTAGAGTTCTCCCCTGTTTTCCCAGAGCAGCGTTAGGTCGAGCTTCCCTCTCGGTTGAGAGCTGGGTGTTTGCCTCCTCAGCTAGATATTTACTGCTAACCACTCTAGCATTTATACCTTAGATCGAGTTGGTGACTCTCAAACACATTGGTTTTGGGATGCACCGTTCCATCTACAGTATGAGCTGCTCTTTCAGAGTACCACAAGAGCCCCTTAGAATGGTATCCTAAAATCCATGTTATGGTAAGTGTGCACATAACGTTTTGCACACTTTCTAAAATCCACACTGTGGTAAGTTCGCACGCTAGTACTCTGCATTCTTTTCTAAAATCCTATATGGTGATGGCTTTGAGAGGTTGGTTTTCTTGAGCTAGTAAAAACCCCATTTATCTTTTATCTCATTAATTCCCGTCAGCATGGTGGCGTGAGTATACTGTTCCTCATAGCGGCCCCTAGAGGATGAAGTTCGAAAAAATTCCCTTGAAAGGGAGCATCTCAGGTTACAAATGTAACCATGGTTCCCAGAGTAGGGAACAAGATTTTGTGTCCTTAAGGTTTCTTGCACCAACACCAACTTGTTGCCCGGCGACAACCTCTGAACCATGGTTACATTCGTAACCTGAGACATTCCCTTTCAAGGGAATTTCGAACTGCATCCTCTAGGGGTCGCTATGGGGAACAGTATACCCACGCCGCCATGCTGAGGGGAGTGCAGGCCAGAATCATGGCGAGCACTACGTACCAACTCTACCATTTTCATGGGAGTTGCCCCTAGGACGTTTAGATGGCTGTCTGTGACAGGACCCTTATGGCCAAAGGCCTAAGCTACATACCTAACTTACCTGTAGGGACTCGGCCCAGGGTAGAGCTGAAGGCGTGGAATCAGGAAAGATTCCTTTAAAGGGATACGGCTCAGAACCTAGCATTTTATACCAAGTCTTGCTTGTCACAAAGGGGCTACCGCTAGCTTTCGCATAAGCTTGCTGAAAGAGCCGTCTCAACAGTTCTCTAGTAGCAACACCCTGTTTAGATAGGTATCCGAGGATACATGGGTGGAGTGGCGCCCAAGATAAACCGGGCTTTAACCGACTCAAGAACGGGCACAAAGCAACCGTGCGAAGCCCTCACCATACATGATTTTAGAAAGAACGCAGAATACTACCATGCGAACTTACCACAGTGTGGATTTCAGAAAGTGTGCAAAGACTTCATGTGCACACTTACCATAGCATGGATTTTCAAATACTGTTGTAAGGAGGGGCTCTTGTGGCACTACGATAGAGCAGCTCATAGATGGAATAGTGTATCTCAAAACAGTATGTTTGAGAGTCATCAGTTCGATCTATGGAAACAATACTGCAGTGCTCTGGTGAAAAAAACAGAGAATTCAGTCTCATATGAGAGGAGAACTCCGAGCTCAGAGTAGCGTGCTCATAGGCGACCCTTCTTGGAAAAAGGGGAGCGCTGCTAAACTACCACAAGAATCACCTAAAAGCCCCTCATGTTGAGGGAAGCGATGCTTGAGGTGTATAAACAAATACACACTAGCTGAATGAAGCCCAAGGAACGAAAGTCGAATCATCTCAAGAAAGGGAATGAAGCAGAGTGCGTAACCCTTACCCTACAGGATTTCAGTAAGTGTGGAGAGTCTTGCGTCCACACTTACCACTTACGTGGATTTTAGAAAGTGTGCAAAGTGTTCACGTGCACACTGACCACCACGTGGTTTTGAGAAAGTACACAAAGCTTAGCGTGTGTACTTAAAGGTTCCTAAGGATCGCAGAGGCGCTGAATCGCACGGGAAAGGCAAGCTCAAATTTTACAAACCTCGGACGAGGGGAGCATCACCTGAGGCAGTATATACAAGACTTCTGTAACTGCCACCTCCACTTCCCGCTAGATGCGACAGCACCACTAAGCGGCCAGGAGACCCCTCAGGGTGACCTGGCTGGACATCCATGAAATTCCCTGCAGTGCTGTGCCAGGGCTGATGATCAAGGAGGCTCCCTCAGAAACCTGTGATCTCAGCCGCCTAATACCAGAACATGAAGCCGGATGGCTGGTGCTGGCGAGTGTTTAGTAAACACTGTAATTGAGCACTGCAAAGGAAACTCACAAAGTTAATTAGTGGACACGTAACCACCAGCAATTTAATACACATAAGTAAATACATCCTCCTTTTGCCTCCTTTTAGTCTGGACCGTCAGTAGGGTGGTTGCTATGAACATAGAACCATAAAAAACATTATAGGTCCAGCATAGGAGACTGTTATGCGAGAGGTTTCAACCTAACCTCGATCAGATGGAGAGCTGGTGGATACAGGGGAATTAGGAAGGGGAGCATAAAAGCAGAAGTTAAAAATCCCCAAAGGGAACGAGTAGATACGTTGGTATCACTCCGATTCGAACGAGAACGCTGCCTCGTCTAGATCACACCCCTTAGGTTCTGCTTACCTCCTCATGACCCACGATTCTTCTAACCCGTGGGGTGGGGGAGGAGCACGAGTTGCGACACTAGCCTTCTGTGCCTGTCTTTGATCCTCAGATCGAGACAGGCCAGGACCCCTATGTTGTTTGGGCTCAGACCTGGACCTTCATGGAACAAAGGATCTGAAAGCAGCAGAGCACGCCTTCATCTCCCTGAACTTCTCAATCGCCGTCTCAACGGAAATACTGAAAAGTTCAGAAGGCGAAACCTGAGCATTGAGAAGAAAGCCTTTTCTTTCACCCCGATGTCTGCTAGGTTCATCCACAGATGTCGCTGCCACCATGTTCGCCATAGTCCTGCCCATGGCGTGGCGGCCTGCTTGGTAGCACGGAGAGAGATCTGTGGTGCGGCGCAGCTCAGCTACCTGATCGGAAAAAAGGCCCCTGCCTCTATTCAGGTCTCTTAGCAGATCAGTCTGATATGCTTGAAGCACCAGCATCGTGTGTAATAAAGCCACAGCCTGACCTGCTACTGTGTATGTCTTGCCATTTAAGCAAGATGATTTTCTGAAGGGGCTTAGATGGCAAGGAGGGAGATTAAGAGAGGATGTTTCCCCTGCAGAAAGAACATTTTTAGCTCTTTCTACAGGGGGCATCCCCTCATAGCCGTTTTCGCGCATTACCTCGATGTCGGCAGATGTACTTTCATGCTGAAACCGATAGATGCAAGAAGATAACGGTCTCTTTCATTTCTTTTTGATCTCTGTATGGAGATCATGCAGAAATGGAAGGCTCACCTGAGCTGGAGGGCTATGGTAAAAATATATCGCTCATCGAGGTTTTTTTTTTATTTTTTGGCCTCACATCGTCACCTTGTTAGCGCACTCTAATGGCAAGTCCTTTTTTTTTTACTTTGCCATGGCACAATCAATAATCTCCAACAGTTCTACATACGGAGGGCAGGAGAATTGAAAAGGCTCAGCCTCAGCTTCTTTACCATCCTCAAATATCTCCTGCTTTTCCTGGGTAAAAACCCAGCAGAGCACTAACCTCAGTATCAGAAAGGTGCTAAAGTTATAACATCATCCTCCCGAGGCTCTCTCTCGTCCGCCGCCATTACGAGCGCGAAAGGGAAAGTCCCTCTTTAAACCATTCAGACAGATCCACCTGTATTCTCACAAGCTCATTCTCCTCCGTGCCTCAGCAGCGACAGGTCCTGAACCGCGAGAAGCAGATGTGGCTGTTTTTTTCCTTTTTTTTCAGAAGAGAGACGAACGAGAGTGGAGCTTTTTTCATTGAAAAAACGCTCACAATGCATGCAGATTGCCTCCTCAAAGACATTGCGTGCATGCTCTTCACCCAAACAAATGACTGCAAAGATTGCATGTGTCATCAGGTGTCAAATAACGCAGACACGGATGCACACATTGTCTAAACGCTTGCAAGTTGTCGCCATGATAAACAGAGGAAGATCGCTCTTACCGGTTCTTTCAGATGCACGCTTCAAACAGGTCAGTGATGATGAAGAAGAGAATGACGTGTTCTCCTGGTGCTTGTTCATAGTCGCGCCGGTAGTGACGTCAGAGGCTGTCGCCGGCCAACAAGTTGGTGTTTTTTCAATGTATGCTTCAGACACGGGTCACGACGAGGTGTTCCCCATAGCGACCCCTATAGGATGCAGTTCGAAGTTCCCTTGAAAGGGAACCATGGTTACATAAGTAACCTGAGACATTCTTAATACCGTGTGTCATTACCTGTATGATCTACAACTGTCTTTCTGTTTGGTGATGGTTGTTCATGAGTCCCTTGTTTGTTCTGAACAGTTAAACTAAGCACTGTTCTTCAGAAAAAATCCTCCAGGTCCTGCAGATTCTTTAGTTTTCCAGCATATTTTGCATATTTGTACACTTTCCAGCAGTTACTGTATGATTTTAAGATCCATCTTTTCACACTGAGGATAACTGAGCGACTTAAACACAACTATTAAAAAAGTTCAAACATTCATGATGCATTTCCAATTTAATCCTTCTCATAATTTCCAAAGACTTACTACTAAGCAAGCTCATGCATTGGTTCAAGAATTTTTCAGAATAATTTTACATGTAGAGATGTAAGTGTACTATATAGTACAATAGGTGCAATAATATTTTTGAATTACATTTATTATTCCTATTTTAACACATTTTCTTTAAGAAAATAAAAATAAATAATAATATGCCTTCATGCAAATTTGTCATAAAAAGATGTGATAAAATGGCCTTGGCCTAGATGCATTCCATCAAATATAATAAATAAATATTTAACAAAGCATGCAAACAAAAGGCCGCTGTTCTTGTGTTCGTTTTGTGTTCGCGCATGTTCCAGTGATTTGTTTCTTATTGGTTTTCTGATAACTTCTCTTTGTTGGTGAAATGATGGGGTTTCGTGACTTTGTTCCTGAGAGGCGTGTAAAGGGCAGGTTTTAGTGAAGCACAGCGGAGCTTCTGGCTCGACAGTGGAAATGCAGCACTATTTTGGCCTCGGTGCTGGCCCGAGGCTATTAGCCCCGCCTGGCCCGTTTTAATCCCTGGCTCACACTGTGGAAAATCGACTAATCATGCGAGCTACAATTGCAGTCTGCCATTATGAAATATCCATAATTATTTCACACTGGAGAGAGAGTGAGTTTTGATTTCCTTTGTCTTTAGGCAATGGCTTTGCAAATTTGGTTGTGTTCTTTCGGACCTGCAGTTTAATTGGAAGAAATGGGAATTTACAAACGCTTTTTGAAAAGGAAATTTTCCAGAGGGAATAAACGCAGTGATTTTCTCTACATCCTACATCAGATTTTTTAATCCTGAGCACAGTGTTGAATGAAACAATGCATACAGTAGCTGCTGAAAAACGAGCACAAGGCTAAACATGCTTTCTTTAGTCTTTGTCTAACCTGAAAAAATTATTAATCATCACCTAAAAATGAGTACTGTGCACATTCTGATGTACAGTTTTCTGCATTATGCATTGGAGAATGCTCAGGACATCCAGTCTGTGTAATTAAATTTGAATGGTTTCAGTGCCCCTAATGGCAAGGGTTTGGGTTACGTAATGACAACATTATTTTGCAATGGCAGCACAAGAATGATTAAAGGATTGGTTTGCCCAAAAAAGAAAATAAGCTAAAAATGTACTCACCCTCGGGAGATCCAAAATGTAGATGAGTTTGTTTCTTCATGGTAACAGATTTGGAGAAATGTAGCATTACATCACTTGCTCACCAAAGGACCTTCTGCAGTGAATAGGTGACTTCAGAATGAGAGTCTAAACAGCTGATAAAAACATCACAATAATCCACAAGTAATCCACACGACAAGGCCATCAACATATTGTGAAGTGAAAAGCTTCATATTTGCAGTAAATCCATCATTAAGGCATTTTAACTTTAAACCAGTAGTAACTCTGGCCCTTGAGGTCCACTTTCCTGCAGAATTTAGCTCCAACCCTAATCAAACATACCTGAACAAGCTAACCTATGTCTTCAGGATAACTACAAAGTTATTGGCAGGTGAGTTTGGTCAAGGTTGGAGCTAAACTCTGCAGGCAAGTGGACCTCGAGGGCCAGAGTTGAGAACCCCTGCTTTAACCACCATCGTTGCTGGCCAAATATAATCCAAAATAAAACTTACTTCAGTAAAAAAAAAAAGTCCTTTCCCTGTTGTCCTTTCGCATTAAAATCTACTGACATTTTTGTTTAAAACGGTTTCGGACAGTTTTTTTGATGAATTTTCGTTGAAGAAAGAAATATTATGGATAAAGGATTATTTTAGCAAAGGTTTGAAGTTAAAAATGTTTTAATGATGGATTTGTTTCTTACAAACATGCAGTGGTGTAATGTTATGAAGTAAAAATGCTTAGTTACAGTATTTAAGTATTTTTGGGGGACTTTCTGTACTTTGAGTTTTTATATCTTTTCCAACTTTTACTCCACATTTCCTAATTAAATGTATTCTTTTACTCCGATGTGTTTCCCCAAAGCAGATTCATTACTTACTACAAAATAGTCAAAAGAACACAGACTGCAGGAAAGCAGGTTTGACTAATCAGTGGTCTAGCGTTTGCAAGTTCTCATAAAAACACCTTTGATCATTTGCAAACAAGGGTGCACTGCCCACAACCGCAGATCTTTTTTTTCCACTCAAGTTGAGTGGGGTGTCAATATACAGCATTGTCTGTGATAATATGATAAGTGTTGTTGTAATGATGTGCAATCTGACGTAATCAAGTAGGCCATATCACCAAATCACACACAGACTGCTAACACATTGATTCATTAGTCTATTAAACCAGGCATTCAAAATTGTAGACGGCAAAATTTCTTCTGTAAGCTTTCTATATTTATATAATTTAATGTAGGCCTGGTTAACTTAATTTATATATCACACAAAGAGTACCATTTTCTGCAGATGCATGAACATTTTCAAGTTCAGTAATGCAATAAGTGATTTACATTTTAGACATAATATTTGGCTAACGAAAATAGTTCAAAACAAAGATCACAGCACCGTTTTGCATCTCTTAGCAATGTACATTGTTTACTTATTGAATGAATCAGCTTTTTGAAAGAATCAGTTGAATAAATGATTCAGAAATTCATTCATTAAAATGGTCAAATGCTTTGTTTCTGAATGACTCAGCCGTTTGAATGAATCTAGAGCTGAAACAACGAATCGATTTAATCGATAAAAATCGATTATTAAAATAGTTGTCAACTAATTTAGTCATCGATTCGTTGCTAAATAACTTTTATTTGCCGTAAGCGGCTCATTTCGTGCATATTTCAAATCTGCGGTGACCAAAGTGTGGCAGTAATGAGCCACCGGAGGTTTTACTCAGCCAGTACAGCAGGAGAAGTAGCGAATAGCCAATAGCTGGCCTCGTTTTATGTCACGTGCTTCCCGAACAGCGTCTCTGCAGCATTTAGCGGGATGTGGGAGACTGGGAGTACTTTACTTTGAGCCTTCAAAAAAGAAGAGTAACCTGTAAACTCTGCACTACTGAACTGTTTAAGGGGACGTTCACATATCGCGTCTTTTGCGCGCTCAAGTTCGTTATTACCAACACCGCACCGCATCGAGTTAAAAACATCTCAACTTTTCAGAATGCTGCAAGCGCATCGCGGGTCATGTGACAAGAACTAACCAATCAGCTTCATCCTTTCCCGTAACAACGTTAAAAGCTCAGTCAAGATGAAAGGAACAGCTGATCATAGTTGTATATGGATTTCCATTTTGAAATAAATTTAGTAGCAGAGCTACTGCAAGCGATTTTTTGAGCTGCAAATCCATTTATCCTTTGCTGAAATTTCCGAGTCTTCAAGGAGAGAGCACGTCATGGTTGCTTAGCAAAGGCAGACGCCTCAGGGGCGCTTCTGCCCGAGCGCTTTGGAAAGGAGGAGAAAGCGGCGCGCCTA
This sequence comes from Carassius carassius, assembly GCF_963082965.1. Taxonomy (NCBI): domain Eukaryota; kingdom Metazoa; phylum Chordata; class Actinopteri; order Cypriniformes; family Cyprinidae; genus Carassius; species Carassius carassius. The sequence goes on along the minus strand of NC_081778.1, from coordinate 4,709,494 downwards.
GCGTTTTCCACGCGTTTTTAGGCACGATATGTGAACGGCCCCTAAGACTTTTATTTGTGCAGATTCTCCAGTACAATGTTGTTTGCAAATGTTTAGTCGTAAAAGCTGATAACATTGCTTTTTAACAGTTAAGATTTAAAGCTTTACAAACATGTTCTGTGATCAGTTTGTCGTTTACCAGTTCAAAATTCAGTCGTGCAGCCTAATTATGACTGAATGAGAGAGGTAAATGTTTAAAGATATTTGAAATGCACTTTTTTTCTAAGTATTCACTGCTCCTTTTCACACAGCAGGTTTTTTGTGTGTGACTGTCCAATTTTTTTTTTCTGGACAACCTTCTGATGGATTTTACTTTAAATTGTGAGTTCCATTCAGGTTTCATGCCACTGGCACTTTATTCGAAGGATTGTTTACAATTTCACAGCAAAAGCTATAAAGCTGTTTCCCAGTAAATAATAAAATACAATGCACTGCAATTTTATTCTGTTTTATCCTTATTCTTCGTGAAAATATGTTCTGAAAGATTCCTTAATAAGCTTCGTTCGGGATGTTAAACTACTTTAGGAGCTCTAAGGACTGCCATGGTGAAAACATTATTTTAATCTCCTTGTGAAATTTGCTAGAGTATGGGTCAGTGTTCTGATTGCAGAAGAGTTCGACAAAGGATAACTAACACAATAAAACAACTCCAGGTATATTTTTGATTAGGATATGACAGTGCAAAATGGTTTAAATCTCTTAAAAATCTATGCTGAATGATAAAGACCATTTATTAATAATTTACTTGGGGAAAAAATGGAAAAAACTAAAATATAAGTACATAAACCGATTAATCGATTAATCGTAAAAATAATCGACAGATTAATCGATTATCAAAATAATCGTTAGTTGCAGCCCTAAATGAATCGGTTGAATCTTGTTTTGTATTTTATTAGTCTAGGGAATTCCGTATATTACTTCCGTAATCTTCACCACGGAGTACCTCCACGAACATCACACTCTTGAACCTTTTATAGCTTTTGTATATAATTTGCATTAACCCGCACTGCATCACTCCTTATTTGGTAATCACATGTATTTTGGTACACACACATCGTACATTGCAGGGGTGCAGGGGTGGAAAAATTGCAGGGGTGGTTAGCCACACATAACTGGTCATATAAAAATCACTTTTACGGTCCTTCTCCTGGACTGTGCCCAGCTGGTGGAATGACCTCCCAATCTCAATTCCTACAGCTGAGTCTTTACTCATTTTCAAGAAACATCTAAAGACTCATCTTTTTCGCCAGCACTTTACCAACTAATACTAGCACCTTTCCTTCTTTTCTTGTCTTTTCATTTAAAAAAAAATAAACCTGTCTATGCGTTCTGTACTAGACTAAATGAGACTTGTCATGGCACTTGTATACTGTTGTTGTTTTCTTGTTGATCTGATTGCTTCTATTGTTCTCATTTGTAAGTCACTTGGATAAAAGCGTCTGCTAAATGATTAAATGTAAAATGTAAAAACCATCTTTCAAGCATAGCTGCAACTATGCCCTGTGTTAACCACACAGCTAGGTCTCATCTGCATGCTTGTATAGTAAAAATAGCACAGCTAGGTAGAGGTTTCTTCTTTGTTCGGTGACGCTTCTCCACTTTCGCTTGCTTTTTGGTTTTTCGTCTTTCTTCCATTTGCAACCCTTGAATGATGAGATCCCCAAAGTCACATTTATTTTATTTGCTACACAGTTCCCTATAGAAATTGGCCCAGCCAGGAATTGATCTAAAAATCACGTATTTGCATTATTAACAGAGAATTCAACAATCTCATTGACTCACTCATTAGCATTCATTTGCTGTCACCTCAGAGGTGTAAAAAGTACTCAAAAACTTTACTCAAGTGAAAGTACAAGTACTCAGTGAAATTTTTACTCAATTAAAAGTACAAGTATCTGGTCAAAATCATACTTGAGTAAAAGTAAAAAATACAACTTTAAATTGTACTCAAGTATTAAAAAAAGTAGAAGTACTTTTTTTCTGACAGACAATACAGAAGATTGAAAAAAATGAAGGGAGAGAATTAAAAAAATGTAATGGCACAGGTCAAACATGTATATTTAGTTAAACAACAACAATTGAACAAATGAAACCCATCGGAACACCAAAAATAAATAAATAAATAAATAAAAGTACAGGGAAAGGGATTAAAAGAAAACTCCATCATTTCCAACTTCATGCCATCCTATATGACTTTCATTTATCAGATGAACACAAACTAAGAGTTTTAGAAAAAAAAAATATATTTTTTCTTTATATGAAGTGTATGGGACATACAAAAATGACACTTCAAAAACTATACACAAAGAGAATATGACAGTAACTCATTCAACCCCTGTTAATGAATCACTGTCTTCTTAAGTGAAACGAATAAAAAACTAATACCAATATTTTAATCTTGACCGTCAAGTTTACTCTGTGTGGTTTCTGAAGTGGTCCTGTACACTTGCATTATATGGACAAAAAATCTTTGCTTGTGTTCATGTGAAGAAAGTAAGTCATGAACATCTGGGATGACAGAGTAAATGGTGAGAGAATTTAAATTTTTGGGTGAACTACCCCTTTGAAGAGCAAGATGTGATGGAGAGGCTCGAAATATATTCCAAACTGAATACAAGAATGTGTTGAATTAATGAGGAGAGTCATAGAATTAAAACATACAACGTTAACGTTTTTAAAGGCCACTTTATTTCTGTTGTCTATTCAACATCACTGTCTAAAAGGACAATTAATATTTTAAATGTTTATTTGGGGCATTTGGAGTTCCTCTTCAGGAACTCGAGCTGCATCGAAAAACGCTTTGGGGAACGCACCCAGCGTGAGCGACTCTGAATATGATATCTAATCTGTCTTATAGAAGAGTGTGACGTCACAGGCGGGGTGATGTAAGCGACCAGGAAGCTATAAAGGCACGAGCCGCGCAGCTGGCTTCAGCTTTGCGTATTTCAGCAAGCGCTCTGAGTGTGCATGTCATTCTGTCTTGTCAGTCTTATTTATTGTTGTTTGTCACTATTAGCTCCTCAAAGAGTAAACAATAGTCAAAGAGCAAAGTTAAGACGAAACATCTGAAAGGCGAATCCAGATCGCGTTTCAGATTGTGTGTTCATCACGAGTGGGAATACACGGTCTGTGCGCGATCTGCCTGGGATTGAGGCACGCTGTTTCGGCTCTTGAGGGAGCAACGCTCTGAACCAGGGTTTTCCCAGCCTAAGGCGGATCTGAAGGGCGTACTTCAGGCTGTGAGGCCCTCGGTTAAGAAGTCCTGACACGTTTCCGTCACGACTGCAGAGGGCGGCCCCTACTGGGGCGGAGCGGCGTACACCACATTACACGGTGCCCGTCTCGCCTCAGCGCCCTCTGGGGGCCGGTCTGCCAACCCTGCCAGTGTTCCAGGGCGCAGCGGTCCCCAGCGAGGGCCTCTTAGACCAGAGGTCAGTCTCGAGAGACTGATTCCCTTAGTAGATTATTTAGCAGCGTGAAAACTACTGCCAAATGTATCTCAATGGGTCCTGCACACAGTAGAAAAAGCTACTGATTCAGTTCGGCTCTGCACCACCGATATTCAACGGGGTTATTCTGACGATAGTCGGCCCCGGGCAGGGTCTGGTTATGGAACAGGAAGTGAAAACCCTATTAGAGAAGGAGGCCATCGAGGTGGTCCCTACTCAAGACAGGGAGTCCAGGTTCTACAGCCGGTATTTCACAGTTCCAAAGAAGGATGGGGGGTTGCGCCCGATTATAAACTTGAAGGTCTTAAATTGTTCAGTTATGAGATTGAAGTTCAAAATGCTCACGATCAAGCATGTTGTAGGCCAGATAAGGTCTGAGGACTGGTCTGTCTCAATATATCTCAAAGATGCATACTTCCACATTTCCAACCTTCCACAACAAGTGAAGTTTCTGAGGTTCGCTTTTGGGGGCGAAGCCTACCAATATCGAGTACTTCCCCTCGGCCTTGCACTCTCACCCTGCACGTTCACAAAATGTGTAGACGCGGCTCTGGTTCCCCTGCACATGCAGGGCATTCGCATTCACAACCACATCGACGATTGGTTGATTTTAGCTCAGTCAGAGCAGGTTGCGGCTCGGCATCGAGATGTCGTTCTCGCACATATGGGCGAGCTGGTTTTGAGACTGAACGCCAAGAAGAGTGTACTTTCTCTGGTTCAGAGAACCACCTATCTAGGCGTAGTATGGGATTCGACCATGATGCAGGCACGATTGTCCCCTGCTCGGATCGATTCGATCCTCATCTCAGTCGAGAGAGTCAGAGAAGGCCAGTCACTTACTGTCAAACAATTTTAGAGATTGTTGGGTCTGATGGCAGCTGCGTCCAATATGATACCTCTTGGCCTGTTGTACATGAGACCCCTACAGTGTGGCTCAAGACCAAGGGATTTTCCCCGAGGGGCAATCTACTTTGCTAGCAGTTTATCATGCACTGAAGCACTTCCTCCCAGACCTAAGGGGTCACCATGTGTTGGTGCGCACCGACAACACATCGGTGGTCTCTTACATCAACCACCAGGGAGGTCTGTGTTCGCGCCCTTGTACAAGCTGGCGCACCAGACCCTGGTGTGGTCCCAGAGCAAACTCCTCTCATTAAGAGCAGTATATATTCCTGGGAAACTAAATATGGGGGCCAACATACTGTCGAGGCAGGGGCCGAGGCCCGGGGGAATGGAGACTTCACCCAGAGGTGGTGAAGCAGATATGGAGAGTATTTGGCAGGGGCTCAAGTAGACCTCTTTGCGACTCAAGAGACATCACAATGTCCCCTTTGGTTCTCTCTAGTTTATCCAGCTCCTTTGGGATTGGACGCTATGGTACAGACCTGGCCGAGGCTTCGTCTGTACGCCTTTCCCCCTATTGCTTTGCTCCCGGGAGTTCTGGCAAGAGTTCGCCGGGACGGGGTCCCTCTGTTATTAGTAGCCCCGCTCTGGCCGGGCCAAGTATGGTTCGCAGATCTGGTCTCGCTCCTCGGCGGCTCTCCATGGGAGATACCGATCAGGACAGACCTACTCTCACAGGCGCAGGGTACGATAATTCACCCTCGCCCGGAGTTGTGGAAGCTGTGGGTGTGGCCCCTGAGGGGGCACAACTGTTAGCAGCTGGTCTCTCAACTGAGGTTGTTGAGACCCTCCTCCAATCCAGAGCTCCCTCAACGAGGAAACTGTACGCCCTGAGGTGGAAACTCTTCACCTCATGATGCAGAGACCGCCAGCTAGACCCAGCAAACTGCCCAGTTGGTACAGTTCTGGAGTTTCTACAGGCCAGGCTCTCTGCAGGGTTGACCCACTCCACGCTGAAGGTTTACATGGCGGCCATTGCGGCCTACCACGCCCTTCTCGATGGCCAGTTTTTGGGAAGACACCCCTTAGTTACATGTTTCCTCCACGGTGCGCTGAGGCTGTGTTCCCCCCTGGGACTTGGGTGTGGTGTTAGAGGCTCTTTGCAAATCTCCATTCAAACCAATTCAAGATATCTCAGACAGACATCTGACTCTTAAAACCGCCTTTCTGTTGGCCATTACCTCTCTGAGGAGAGTAGGAGATTTATGGACTGCATTTATATAGCGCTTTCAACAGACCACATGGCCATCCAAAGCCCTTTACAAATTGCCTCACATTCACCCATTCACACACTCATTCACACACCGACTGCGGTGTCAGCCATTCAAGGAGCCATCCAGCTCTTCGGGAGCAGCTGGGGTTAGGTGTCTTAATTTACAGGCCCTCTCAGTGGCCCATACCTATCTTGATTTTGCACCTGGCATGACCAAAGTGTTCATATACCCTTGAGCAGGATATGTTCCTAAGGTGCCCTCTATCACACCACAACCTGTAGTGCTGAAGGCCTTCTGTCCTCCTCCCTTTCGGGAGCCCGACCAAGAGAAGCTAAATTGTGTGTGTCCAGCTCGAGCGCTGGATGCATGCGCCCACAGAGCTGCCCTGTGGAGAAAAATGGACCAATTGTTTGCATACTGCGGTCCCCCCAAGATGGGTTTTCCTGCTTCTAAGCAGACTATTAGTCGTTGGATAGTTGAGACTATCAACGCCACTTTGAGTCCTCTGGTCGTCCCCCGCTGTCGGGAGCCAAGGCTCACTCTACATGGGGTATGGCGGCCTCCAAGACCTTTCTAGCAGATGCGTCCATGCTGGACATCTGCAATGCTGCGGGGTGGTCCACGCCTTCTACTTTTGCAAGATTCTATGGCTTAGACATGCCAGTCACTCCAGGCACTTCAGTCCCCTCGTCCTAAGCTGTGCTCTTCGGATACACACTAGACAGGGGTTTGGTAGTCTGGCGGCGTTGGTACTCGTTCCCCAAAGCGTTTTTCGACGCAGCTCGAATTCCTGAAGAGGAACGTCTCTAGGTTACGTATGTAACCCTAGTTCCTCGAGGGAACGAGACGCTGCGTCTCGGAGCCATACCCCGGCACCCCTGCCGACGCTTGCTGGTACTCGAAGCTGAAGCCAGCTGCGCGGCTCGTGCCTTTATAGCTTCCTGGTCACTTACGTTACCCCGCCTGTGACGTCACGCTCTTCTGTAAGACATATTAGATATCATATTCAGAGTCGCTCATGCTGGGCACGTTCCCCAAAGCGTTTTTCGATGCAGCGTCTCGTTCCCTCGAGGAACTAGGGTTACATACGTAACCTAGAGACGTTTTTCTTCTTAGCAAATATTGATAAATAATTATTTTTGACTAATTAGATTAATTAATGAGAAAAGCATGTAATTTTTAAGATTAAAAAAATATTCACTGACAGTCCTAATTGCTACTTAATGATTCATATAATGACATATTGTAAATACAACTTATCCACCACCTGGTAATCAGAGCCATATAGAGAGAGAGTTGCGACAACTCCATTGACTCCAATGGAATGCTTTTTTTTACAGCAATGGCGGCTCGTGGAGCCTCTCAAAAGTTCCCGGAAGTAGCAGCAAACCGATGCCGCGCCGTAGAGATGCAGCAGAACAAACCGTTTGCAACGCACTTTTAAAACGTAAGACGTTTAAATAATAAGATTGTATATTATCAGTACATCTAAATAACAATTCATTGTAAATTTAAACCTTTTAGTAGATTATTACTCACTAAATGAGTAGATTTAAGGGATGTTATCAGATAACTAACGGATTAGGCTAGGACTGGAGCTGAATAAAGTTAATAACGAACACCCTATTAATTGTAAAATCTGTTCTCTTAATTCATTTTCACCCATCATGTTTGGAATTAGAGAAAAGCAGTCTAAACATATTTTGCAGAGTGGGGAAAGTTAGCTAACGTTACATAGCCTATTAGTTCAATACAACGTTTTACCGCGTGTGACAGCGTTGAGTGGAAGTGGTAAAAATGAGGTTATAAAGTTTGTTCCTTATTAAACGTATTAAATAATTAAATTCCTCAATAATAAAATGCACCCTATTGATATACATTTAGAGTGAATTGAGTTTGCAAAAACATGGGTGGAGTGTTTTTAGTCATTGTGATTCATTACCTGTCTATATTATATAACCTGTCTATATTATATAATACTACTGTATTACATACTTAAAGTTGTTAAACGTGTATAAAAGTAACATACTGTAACATACTATGGGTGTTGGTAGGTGGAGGATTACTGGTACCACAGTGCTAAGGGGACCATTTTTTTTTTTGAGAGCTGCATTTTCATTCTTTATTTTTCTTAGTTCTGTCTTAGGATTTTTGTATATATTTTCTTGTCTCTGTAATTTTTTTATAGACCCAGGTAACTGGCTAATGGTTCACTGGAATGCAGACTGGCTGCTGACTGACTGGGTCACCTGTCCCTGTCTTTCCTCTCTAGCCATGTCCTCTATTTCTTCACTTGTCACTTTCCCTTCTCTGAGTGTCTTCATTCTTTTTTTCCTCAACCTTTGAAACTAATAGAGGCAGAATACATGGTATTGCTAATTTTAAATATTGAAAATGTCACATCACTTAAATATTAGAAATATTACTTCAACTAGTACGACTTCGTACTTATAATATATGTATCACCTGTAATACTATAGCTGTGATCAGCAGCGATTTGCTCTATGTTTACAGGTCTAGGGGTGCATCGTGGAGCAGGGGCCCCCCTCTTTTTGACCACAGGACGATGTACAAAGATTGTGGGAATAGCATCTGGTCTCAGCCTACTCTTGAATTTTTTTGGTCATGACAAATTGGTTTGCCTCAAAATGTGCCTGCTGAGTGACTTGAGTTTAGTTTCCACATATAACCTTTTTTTTTTTTTTTTGTCTACACACATACTGTACATATCACATGGTGGTTAAATTCATGTTATAGGTAACACTGATGAATCCCTGCAATGTCTCACCATGAATCTCAGCTCCCTGGGTAAATAATTTTCCATGTAAAAAAGTGCAAATAAATTGAAGTATAATTACGCAACAATTTTTTGTTGTTTTTGTCATTTTTATTTATATTTAGATTGCTCCTGCTGACTTGAGCCAACCATTATTTTCTCCTCTCCATGTCAGCAGGAAAGCCATACATCTGCACACCTTTCTCTGACCGAGTGGAGCATCCCCATGCAGCACAGTAAACCATGGTGGAGACTATGCAAGGACAACATTAAAGAAAGGACACATACAAAATGTTTGGCATGCTATTAAATTTATTAGAAATGTATTCATTAATTGCTGTACATAGTTAATTGCATTTATTTGAATAAAAATGCAAAGAAAAAGTAATCTTGTAATATATAATTACAATTTAAAATTACTGTTTTCTATTTTAAAATGTAATATACTCCTGTGATGCCAAGCTGAGTTTTCAGCATCATTACTTTTGAATGGCAGTGTACATGTTTATATGAGTATGCTTAAGTTGTTTTAAACCTGAATATATTGTGTATATGAATAAGTATTGTAAGAATTATACATTAGATATAATATCTATAATACATAATTATATTACTATATGTAATTGTAAGAAATTGTAAACAATAAGCTTCATTTTACATTTAGTTAACATGCTAATTACTGCTGCTAACAGTTGATTGACCCATTGTGTGTTGCGAGCTGAAAATCACCTGTCACCAGCCTGTCTCTGTACTATCTGAAAGTCATCAATATGACATTAGTTAACAAGAGATAAGTGAAAAAAAAGAACAATCCGCAACGTAAAAAGGCAACAGCAACCTGTGTTTATACAACTTAACGTTAGCCTGAAATAAGTTTTTTAAATAACGGTAATTGAACACTAATCCTCAAAAATGACCTGATTTGCTATTTTAAAAACAACATCGCTGTAACTACATACTCATGCTACATACACGTACGGTGTGTTGTATAAATATATAAAATAAATTGATTTATTGACTCCTTATTACCAGAAATTGCAGTTCTGTCACTCTACTCTATCAGTTTGAATGGCCGCCAACGCACTTCCTGGAACTATCTGAAGTCTACATGAATCACGTGACAACGAAACATTTCGAACTTCCGTTGTCGCAACTCTCTCTCTATATGGCTCTGCTGGTAATAACATCACTAAACATGAATTACAACTAATTTAGCATATAATGTTTATTTAAACACTTTTTGGGAGATTTGTAACATTTAATAAATAAAATAAATCCCACAAAAATATTAATTGTATTTCAATTCTCATCAGTGATTTTATTTGCACTCAATTTTGTACATTCAGCTAATATACAGTATTACATAGCTAATGGCTCTATCGAAACAGAACAAATAATGAATAAACTGTTTTTTTTGGGGGGGGGGTGGGCGCAACTTTGCTACCTTAATATGCTTCCTCAGATTTGGTGGTGAACATTTGAAGTCAGACATTTACCTGATGAAAGTCAAAATTGAAGTAGATGTGTGTATTTAATGCATGAAATCAATGATCATTAGTTCTCACATCAGGCACACAAGTTTGTGCTTCTGTTTATCATATTTAATGTGCATAAGATAAAATAAAAATATAGTGTACTTTTCAAGATGAAATAAAATTGTAAAGAGTAAAAAGTGCAGTTTTTTCTTCAGAAATGTAATCAAGAAAAAGTACAAGTAGTCAGTTTAAACTGTAGTTGAATAAAGTACAAATCCCCCAAAATAATACTTAAGTACAGTAATCAAGTAAAATTACTCAAGTATTTTACACCTCTGCACCTACTGGTGTTTTTAATTTCACATTTAGACTATTTTTTTTACTTCATGTTTTAAATTATTTCAAATATCAGTATTCAACGTTTTGTTAAAAACAAAACAGTAAGCCCATTTATGCATATGTAACTGCAGGTTAAATTCATCCATGTCCCTGCTGAAATACATCAAACTGTAGGCTAAATGCCATTTTAGATGCAGATCCCAGAAAGTTTTTCTTATGTTGGAATGAAAGACACTAAGTACCGGATAAAGTGCTTCTTATTCTTCCCAAAAGTACAAAATTTATTTGCTTCTTTTCCATTTTGCATTTACTTGTACTTTTACTTTCAATACTTAAGTACATTTAAGATTTAAAAAAATATATTTTTCGTACTTTCGTACTTTCGTTTTTCTTTTATCAGTTGTTTGGACTCTCATTCTGATGGCACCCATTCACTGCAGAGGATCTATTGATGAGCAACTGATACATTTCTCCAAATCTGTTCCGATGAAGAAACAAACTCATCTACAACTTGAATGGCATGAGTGTGAGTAATCTTTCATTTTTGGGTGAACTAATCCTTTAAGAAGTACCATAAACATCATCACTGTCTGTACTTCACCAATCTAAGTTGCTATGTGATTCAAAGTGAAAGCATGGCTCATAACAAAACAACTTGGTTCACAATTTACACTTTCCAGGTGCTTTTCAGTTTGAATCATTAATTAAGTTACTTTCACATTTGAAAAAAATATTTTGAGGACAGGGAATTTAGCATTTCACTAGTTTTGTAATTAAAAGCTCATTAATAATTCTTGTTGACAACTTTTCAAAGGCTTACTTTCTCTAAAATAAAACTATATTGCATTCAATAAAATATAATTTAGTTGATAATTGACATTCAGCAAATGTTCTGGGTTTGTGGTTGTAGCATTAGATTTTATTTCAGCTAGTTGCCAGCTTTCAGTTGCAAAAAAAAAAAAATGTGTTTACCGTAGATTTACACAAACAACTCCACCCCCTCCCCCCACAAATCTTTGTACAGCCACTTCCTGTACATTGATGGTTCAGTAGGGACATGCATAAAAAAATATAAATGCAGTAACCATGTCTAACAAAACCATCATAAATTAAGCCATGAGAGGTTTGCCATTATTGATGGCAAACACCAATATGCAAAGCAGTCGTATTGCTTCATAAATGATTAAGCAAGTATTAACCATTCCTTTATCTCTGCTGTGATCTCAGAATGACTCAAAACCACTGTATCATTTAAGCTAATCTTGTCTAGTCAAATTGCTGGTGCAATATCCAAGGACTTTCCCATGCTTGGCTTAGAGAAGATCAGCAGTTCTTTTTCAAAAGTGTTATAGTCACATGTAAAAATAAACATAATTTGTATAGATCATATGCACTGGCCTTATTTATGCCCATGTAAAAAAATAAAAAAAAAATCCTTAGTTTATACTGTGCCAAAGTGTTAATATATGTGTGTAATATATTTTCAGGCCGAGTGAATTATGAATGCAAATTCCCTAAGACATATATTATAATAAAATTAAAAATAAATAGTTGAACAATTACTAATGGTACTTCTAGAAAAAATGTCTGTATAGTTTAACAAGTATTTTTGTGTCTTCTATGCCTTTTTTGTTTCTTTCTCCTTGCTGAAGGCCTCCTTCCTGACTCCTGTGTTCTGGTTAAATTTTCCAGACATGATGACAAAACACTGACTGCAGATGAGAACTGTCAGCATCAGCCATATCTGTGTTGTTCAATCGCCCTCCCTCCCTCCCCTCACTTTCCCACAGCGTTCATGCCACTGAAGTGCTCATCATTCCTGTAAACATAAGTCATTTTGATGAGGAGAGGAAAGTACTGCAATTGCTTTCATAGAGGCTGAAAACCTTAGAGCTCTCTCAATACATTCAAAGTGCCAAGATCCCAGTGTTTATTCCAACTACAGTATAAACAAACAGCCAGGCATATCTTTAAAAGTGACAGATTCTTGGACATCCAGAATACCTTACAAGCCATCTAATTTTCCTCATTGTCCTCTGTTTGTCTCATGCAGAGAGCCAAAATAATTTATAATAATCAAAGATGTGTCTTATTTGTTGTCAAATGTGTCCTGCTTGTCTTCACAAATGTTAATAGGTACGCTGTGAATTACCTTCATCAACCTCATGTTCTGTCGCTTTGGCTGTCTTCTCAGTCGTTCTTTTCAAGCTTTATTGTCATTCAACCATGTGCTTTATACAAGGGAAAGATGTAGCATTTCTCCTAGGCCTTGATACTAAATCAAAGAGATGACAGGAAAGCTGGGAATTATAATTAAATACAAGACAAGTGCAAGTCAATTAAAATGCACACTCTAAAAAAATAAAATAAAATAACAAATAAATAAAGTTGACAAGGTTCTCTGTGAGCCTCTTTGGATACTGTGAGCGTTGTTAGGCCTCTTCTCTCTGGAGAGAGTTATCTTATTTAGGAGCTTCTAGCTCCGCTAGGGTAGCATTGTGAGTAGTAAGCTCTCTGTAAGCCTCCTTGCATAGTATCCTGAGCATGAGATACCGTTAGTCTCCTCTCGATTTAGAGAGTTGTCATGCTAAGGTTTTCATTTCCAGAGCTTGGTTTGTGTTTGCTAAGTTGCTAAGCTCTTTGTGAGATTCCTTGGCCATTGTGAGCATAGTCAGGCCTCCTTTCATTACAGAGAGTTATCTTTATTGAGGCCTCCACTCCCCAGAGCTCTGATAGAATAGTGTTTGTGAGCTGTAGGCTCTCTGTGAGCCTCCTCGGGTGCTGGCCTGAATAAGAAAACAGTTAGGCTTCCTCTTTCCTGTTAAGTTCTCTGTTCTTGAGAAGCTCCGGCCTATGATTGTGCTGCTGGTGCAGGGAGAGGGTCCTTTGAGTCTTTGACTTGACTCAGTCAATAAAATACTAAAACCCTTCAGCATTGTGGCATGGGTATACCATTCCCCATAGCACCATCTAGGGGACACAGCGCAAGTTTCCATTTGAAAGGGAATGATTCCCTTTCATGGCTCCCTGAGAAGGGGAATGAGACGCCGCATCCCCTTGATATTCCATTGTTCCTTGCCATTGTTAGTTGAGGACACTTAATTTCCAGTGATTACATTGACTTGATTGAACATATACTATTTAAACTGAACTGAGCTGAATGATGACATCATCGAATTCAACAATGAACTGCCTTTTGCTTTATTGACACACTAAATTCCTATTTAATGCTGTTCAGTTGCTTTGTTACAATATGTATTATTAATGGCTATATAAATAAAGGTGACTTGACTTGATATTCTTCAGGAATTATTGCATCTTTCCTTGGTCATAGAGTATAGTATCTGAAGGAGGAGTAAATACAATATATTTGGCTCTGACAGGTAATTTTGTATTTATTTTATTTAAATATGAATCCTGCATGTTATGCGTGTCTCTGTTAATGAATGGCTAAGGCACTTTTCATTTACTACACACAGAAGCACGCCTGATGCTTGTGGTGATTTCAGCGTCTGCCGTCTCACTAAATGAGGATGGAAACACATGAACAATGTCTCCAAAACTGCTCTGAAAGTCACTTTATGAGCATTTTAATGTTTAATTTGAGTAAAACTTGCATCATATTACTTACACAGAACTGTAACAGCACATTCACTATTTTTACTACTATTTTTCAGTAGAATAGCTGACTACTACTTCTACTATTACAAAAATGAAACAAACATAATTTTTTTAAGGATTAATAACACAACATTTCTTCCATGATTTAATTTTAATAGTAAATCCCCTTTCTTTGCCAAAAAATAAAGTTTTCTTAATTTTCAATAATTAAATGATAAATTAAATTAATGTTTTATGCCTTCATTTTGACAACAATAAAAATGTAAATACACAACACAGAATTTCTGAGGAAAAATCATAAGGCTACTTTAGAATAAAAATACAAATAAATTAAGTTCTTTATACATTCAAATAATTAGGTAATAAAAATAAAATAGTGAAATCATAGGGCCCTTAACTTGTTATTTGTGTTAAACTTTTAATACATTGATGTGAAAATGTATACGTTTCATGATTTTGATTAAATAGACATGGTTTTTAATTGATAAAAATGTAATTTAACTTTTAAAAAGGAGTTGAGAAAAAAGCAATATATAATTAAAACAGGGGGGAAAAGCAATAAAGAACAATTCAAATGAAAAAAAAAAAGAATTTTGAAAATAAATAAGTAAACCGGAATTTAGGAAAAAATCAAATGGATTTCATAGGGCCCTATATCCCTCAGCCTTGCTGATTCCCCCAGTTTGGGAACCACTGCTTTATTCTTTTAAATGGATACATTAATCGTGTTTATTATATATACTTTTAATTAAATGGAAATCAGTTTACTATTATAAACTTGACTGATTGCTTCACTTCCCCTTTAAAGGGATGTTTGTGTTGTTTATTTTTATATATACTATTTATAATTTTTGTGCAATTACTTGTCAGTTGAGTTGGTTGCAAAGTCTTCTGCAGTGTTTACATGATGTTTATTACTGCATAAAATTAATCAAATGGATGTTTAATTTCATAAAGTACAAGTTGATTTCAAAATGCACATAAATTTTTTGCATTCTGTGTTTTTCAGTTGAATAAAAGACAGTTTTTCCCTATATATTTTATCATTGAGGATTTCCTTAAAAATATCTAAAAAGTCTTGTCTTGTCTTGTTCTCGTGAACCCAGTCTCGTGTCTCGTCCCGTGGGATAAGTGTCTCGGCACACCCCTAATACATATATATATATATATATATATATATATATATATATATATATATATATAGTAAATTATGACATTTAGGCTCAGATTTGTTAAATCTATAATGACATCAAACCAGAAAATATGCCATGGGTATATGGGTACTGCTAGTCAAATGTTTGGAATAATTGGAATTATGTTTTTGGAAAAAAGGATATTTTACTTATATATTTGATTAAAATACAGAAAAAAAAATTAAAAAAAAAATTAAAAAAACACTGTCATATTCTGAAACATTATATTAAGACATGTATTATATTACAAAATATTTATATTTTAAATAAATGCCCTGTGAATGCACTGTAAGTCGCTTTAGATAAAAGCGTCTGCTAAATGCATATATATATATATATATATATATTTTTTTTTTTTATTATTATTATTTGACATGATTTGTATCACAGTCCTGTCATTTAATTTCCTTTCCACAACAACTATATATATATATATATATATATATATATATATATATATATATATATATATATATATATATATATACTGGATGACTCACGTATCTTACAAAACATGTTTGAAGTGGATAACATTTCAGTCTAGTACAGCATAGACAACAAAGGACTTGTTCTTTCTCTCGACATGTCTTTCACAGGAAAGTAGTCTCTAATGTTGCTGCTTGTGCACCTACATGATTCATGAGCCATCTGTTGTGTTTAATATTCCTCACAACTCAGACAGGATGTGCCTGTCTGGCATGTTGTGCCACATCGTATGTCCACTGTTTGGGCATGGCAAGGTCCTCTCTAATTAAATTAAACTACTTACACATTATTGCTACCTGGTGACTGGGGTGTTCACACATAAAAGTTGAAACATTTATGTTTGGAGGAAAATCCAGCTACACCATTACAAAATATTGGTTTAAGAAAGTGCATTGAAATTAAATGTCATGTTGTATGTGGGAGTGGAAGCTTTAAAATGTTATTTGTATTAAGTTATGATTTTAAAGGACTACTGTTCTGTAGTTCCTGCAAAAATGAAAAGTCAGTCTTCACCCTCTTGTTCCAAATTTTTTATTTGACCTCTTTCCCTGTTGGCTTATAGTCATACCATGTAATGAAAGTGAAAGGGGATTATGTAATAAAAGCAAGCTGTAATGGAAACAAAAACACCACAAATATTTCATGAAAGGGATCAAAACTTAAATCTGCTTCTCAAACAAAGCTATGAAGTAATTAATTAAGTTAGTTAGTTAGTTATTCAGTCAGCCCCAGTCTCCATTCATGTCATGTAAAACCAAACAGGATATTCTTAAAAAAAAAATATATATATATATATATATATATATATATATATATATATATATAAAGATTTGGAGCAACATGTTGCATATAGTGTATATAGAAGTATATCTTGTGCATTCAGGTATGAGAACTACTTTGCAAAATAAATAATCAAGGCTCTAAATGTAGATCAGGCAATGGTGCAAACATGCTCATTAAGTTAGTGCTGCATGCTAATTTGCATGGAAAAGAATGTCAATGTGTTTTGTTTTTTTTTTTACTAATTATTGAAGATGCAATTTCTTATTAAAAAATATTTTGTAAGTATTTTATTGGCATAGCACACTCCTTAAAAATCCTTAAAAAAAAGTGGCACGACAGCAAATTCCCTCTACGGTGTCAGTATCCGAATGGAAAGCTTAACCTCTTAAATTTATAGATTATCTACTAGAAGAACAAAAAATATAGGCCAGAACACACTTCTATCTCCAAAATATTTCATAATGAATGTTTTATTTACAAAATACAATCCATAATATGGATACAAATATGGGGGTCGGTTATTGAGCAGCTGCTACCACTGAGGGCTTGGATTAGAGAAGTGAGGTAAGAATATCTGTATGCCCACAGCACATTCCCTGCGGTCATAGACTTCAGCATCTGGTAGGCATGTAAACAGCCTTAAAATTGATGGGCCCACCTGTGCTTAGTCATCATATGATTCCAAAGAATATTATTATTATATATATATATACACACACACACACACACACACACACACACACACATACAGATAGATAGATAGATAGATAGATAGATAGAGAGAGAGAGAGAGAGAGAGAGCGATATCTGCCAACACAACTCTGGCTGAGTGCTTACCTTACGGAATATCTGGATTTATATGGATTTAAATATTTCTAGAGAAGGCTAAAATCAACAGAGTTCAGATTAATTATTTGTTACATTTTATTTTGATGGTCCCCTTTTAAAAATTCTGTTGACTATAAGCAACTATGCAAGTTAACAATCTGACTTTTTAAAAAAAAAAAAAATTCTTAGTGGAAAAAAGTCCAAATTGGGAGGTGCATGCTTGCAGTACTGACTTTTTATATAAAACAATTGTGCACTGTGAAGTCAGAATTATGATATCTAAACTGATAATTTTGTAAGAAAATAGTATTTCACCCCCTCGGATTTAGAGTTCAAACTCCCACTTGTGAGTTTATCTCACAATTCTGAGAAAGAAGAATTGTGACAAAGTAAGAACTGTGAAATAAAAATTCTCAATTATCTATATTTTAATTGTATAGTTTAGCAGATATTAAACAGACAGTCTAATAATTCTCTAATCATTGGTAGTTGACATATTTATCCAAAATAAAGTGTTAACTGGTGGGAGAAGCAAACGACAGACACAGTGGGTGTAGTCTCAGGCCTCGGAAAGGCTTTTATTTAACAGAAAATAACAGGATCTGGTAGTGTCAGACATTATGCCCACTGAACGCTGGCTGAACGTCTGATGCATACGCAGTGCTGTTTCTAGGCATAAGTGACCTAGGCGGTCGCCTAGGGTGCCACAAGCTGAAGGGGTGCCAATGATCAGTGTCATGTAATATTGCCATATAAACTTAACAGCAGATTAAAAAATGAGTATAGTAAAATTAGCTAATTCACAAGATCAATCCATGCTTTATTAAACTGCTTTGAGGAGTTTAATGCAACCTTACAGAGTTGTTGAAATGCTTGAATCAGTTAAATCACTTCTAAAAACACTTAACGGGTCATTCACATAGAGGTCATTCACATAGAGGGCAGAGCATCATATTATTTAAAGGGGAAGCTCACTCTTTAATGAGTAGCAAAGGATTAAGTAGCTGCATTGATTACTTTTATGCCACTGATCATTTTTATATGTAGTTTGGGGTAACAGGGTTTTATAGGGATAACTGAAATACAAATGCAATAACTGACACTTTAAATCAATGATTCAAGTAACAACAACAAAACCATTGAACAGAAAAATGATAAATACAAAAAAATAGTTGATAATTTCTAAACATGTATCCAAATGTAATAAAATAAATTTATTTGATTTATGTGCAAATTATTTGCAATGTCTTAGCTACTATGGATTGTTAAATAGGTCTATACAGTAATCTAGTGGCAACACAATGATATCACAGATAATATACTGTGCAAAATGTTTATCTTAACAGTCAATTTACAAATTATGCATATTTGTGGAACTCACAGTGCACTGAATCTCCACAAATTAGTGTTGTAACTATGACAACCAGTTTGAATGTGACAAGAAACTGGTGTCTGAAAAGAATAATAGGGATTTCGCCTAGGGTGTCAAATTGGCTAGAAATGGCCCTGTGCATACAGCACACAAAAGTGGAAACACTTCAGGAGCAATATTTGATTAAAACTCGAGTGATATTCACTTGCTTTTAAACACTGTTGCTATTTTGTCTTGCTTTGGAACCTTTAGCTGCTACAATTAGAAAAAACAAGGATTTTCCTGGCATTGTAGCAGGGGGATAAACACACAAGCTTAGGCTTTATGCAGATGACATTTTACTATTTGTCTCTGATCCTGGTAGATCTATACCTTGTCTTAGAATAATTGACATGTTTTCTAAATTTTCAGGTTATAGGGTAAATTGGTCTAAATCGGAAGCTCTGGCACTGACTGCATTCTGCCCTGCCTCAGCTTTTCATCCTGGCATGTTCCAGTGGCCTAAGTCAGGTATTAGATATTTAGGAATTCTATTTCCCCCAAATTTAAATGACTTAGTAAGAGTTAATTTTGACCCCTTAATGAGGAAGATTTCCTGTGATATGGATAGATGGGCGACACTCCATATGTCAATGGTTGGAAAGTCAATGTAATTAAAATGAGTTGTACGCCAAAATTGAATTATTTATTACAGTCTTTACAAATACAAGTACCGCTTTACTATTTTAAACAGTTTGACAGAATGTGTAAGATTTTTATTTGGAATGGTAAGCGTCCTCGGATGCATTCTAATAAGTTGCAGAGACCTGTCGAGAAAGGTGGTTTAGGCCCGCCCAATATTTTATTTTATTATTATGCTTTCAGTCTCAGACACCTGGCTCATTGGTCACTGCTGCCTGAGCGAGCCCCTCTGTGGTATACAATTGAACAATCTGTATTGTCTTCGATCTCATTGTTGCAGTGTCTGAAACATAAATGAAACATCCTATTATTTCACATCTGCATACAGTTTGGGTAAAGATTTCCCGTCTGCGTAGCTTTGACCCTTACCTGAATGCTTGTTCAAGTATATGGTTGAATCCTAAACTGTGTATTAAAAAAGTCCCCTTCCTATAGAAGGAATGGATTGAGAAAGGTGTCGTTATATTAAGTGACCTTTATGAAAATGGTAGTTTGAAGTCATTGGAACATTTACGTCAGCAGTATGGTATATCTAGATCTCAGTTTTTTTGGTATTTACAGTTACGACATTTACTTTGTACTACTTTTGGTTCTTTACACAGCTTCCTAAGTCAGCAGACATTCATTGTATGATAATGTCAGTATATGGGAAGGGTCATGAAGCATCAACATACTACTCCTGGCTGATTCAAAATCATGGTGATGGAGCGTTATTAGCTCTTAAGAAAATTTGGGAAAGAGACTTGAATTTAACATTTGATGATGAGGAGTGGTTAAGAGTTTAAAACAATGTCAAAACGGCATCTAGGGATGCAAAAATAAGCCTTATACAGTTTAAGATCCATTTTTACTGGACCCCTTCCAGACTGTTCTGGCTTGGGTTAAAAGATACACCATATTGCTGGAGATGTAAGACTCAGGATGGAGACTTAACTCATACTCTCTGGTCCTATACAAAAATTCAGGATTTCTGGAGAAGGGTTCATGAACACATTTGCACCGTTTTAGATACTCCGATTTCATTATGCCGTCAGTTGTTCATATTAGGTGGGTGGACAGACAGTGGTATAAGCGACAAACACATAAGACAATGGGTACAAACCAGTTTAATGATTGGCAGACAAAATTATTCTTAGGAGCTGGAAGTCAGAGGAGGCCCCCTCCTTTCAGGAATAGATAGCAGAACTAGGTAGAGTGGCTGCATTTTAAAATATGTCTTATAGACAGATGGATAAATTACATTTATTTTATAAGAAATGCTCTAGATATTTATCTTATCTGGAAATGGGGCAATAATAATTTTGGGAGAGAAACATGTTCACATGCTGTTATTATTTTTATTTATTTTTTATTTATTTTGTATTAATACTAGTACAATTATTCTCCTTTTTTCACCATTATATGGTTGGAAGTTATACGTATTGTATTGTATTTTATAGCCAAGTGATCTCAAGCTGTAGTGGGGATTTTTTTAGTGGGGACATTGGGGTGAAAATTTTGATTTTGTACAGATGCATTATGTGGTATTCTGTAAAGTGCTTGAAAATCAATAAAAATGTTAGTCACAAAACTCGAGTGATATTCACTTAGAGACGCTGTATCGGGACTAGAAGCAAAGGTTGATGTAAAAAGAGACTTTTTGTATCACGCAATTGCAGAGAGAAGGCCTCGTTTAACACATATGGCGTGTTATCCAATAATTAAAAAAAGTGTTTCATACAGAAGCAGAAGACGTTTTCGATTGAAAAATACATTTTATGAAGTTTATGAGTGAAAGATAAGAGTGGAAACTGAGTTTGTCAGCTACTGTCGGATCATCAGGATGGAATGAGAGGTAGAGTTGAGTGTCATCAGGATAGCAGTGGTACGAAAAGCCATGTTTCTGAATGACAGAACCTAGTGATGCCATGTAGACAGAGAAGAGAAGTGGTCCAAGAAATGAGCCCTGAGGCACCCCAGTAGTTAGATGTTGTGACCTGGACACCTCACCTCTCCAAGATACTTTGAAGGACCTACCTGATAGGTAAGACTTAAACCACTGGAGTGCGGTTCCTGAGATGCCCTTTGCCAGTAGGGTTGATAGGAGGATCTGGAGCAGCGGACAGATCAAGCAAGATAACTATTGAAGATTTGGATTCCGTTTTTGCCAGTCTTAGGGCTTCAACAACTAAGAGCAAGGCAGTCTCAGTTGAATGTCCACTTCTGAAGCCAGATTGGTTGTTGTCAAGGAGGTTGTTCTATGCGAGAAAGACAGAAACTTGGTTGAACACAACTCGTTCAAGTGTTTTTGCAATGAAACTATTATTATTATTTTTCTTTTTTTTCTGATTTTTTATTTTCAGATACAATCCCTGTTTTATTTTTTATTGTTTATATATTTTTTCAGAGTAAACAAAGAAATAAGTGATTCCTAAAAAGGAGTACACAAAAGGTTCATTTAATTTACTGATGGGAAGTTGTGATTGAAGGGTGATTGTAGTTCCCAATTGAGTTTTCTGAGTTTTCACTTGAAGTCCTTGAAATCCATCAATGGAAAAAAATAAGTTATTGACACAACAATTTACACTAAAATTAGGTTTTCTTTTCTTTGGGTGAGAAATAACCCATTGTATGTTTTTTTTAATTTATTTTTTCCCTCATTCCTGAAATTGGTAGATTTCAATTGCTAAGTCAGTTCAGTTCATTTGCTTTTGACAAATAACATTGATTTAATCATCTTAATGTGTCTGAGTGATTCATTGTTGTTGTTGAGATCCTTATTCTCTGTAGGCGAAACAAAACTTCTGAACACTGGTCATATTCAGAACCCATCGTGTCTGCAGTACTTGGTGCAGTGAATTACAATTAAACTCACAGCATCTCAAAAACATGGCGATAGCGTCAACAGTGATAATAAAAGTTGTGCCTTCTTTCTTTGTGTGAACATTTGGGGCGGTGTTATGCAAATATCCCCATACAGTGACATTAACATGTGGTGGCATGTTAGAACGAGGCGTTTTAAGAGGGCGAGGTCAAGTCTTAACTTTCATAAAGAATATCTCTTTGGATTTTAGACTTTAGTCTTTGCAACAGAGCTTCTTAATGCAACACTCCAAAGAGAAAGAAAAATTGAAATAGCATCGTATGACCCCTTTAATGTTCCTCCTGGAAACAAAGATGGCGTGGTGCCAAACTCGTCGTGTTTACAACTGTGATAATGAGCGCTTATCATGACCAACTAAGTGCTGGGGGGGGGGTACAATGAATGCTATAATACATTGTGTATGTGTGGTGGCTCCTGCCCGTTTCTATGAAGAAACACTTGAAGATTTGGGGATTTGATGCCAGAAAAAATATACTTTTTTGTTCTCAGAGACGTAAATCAGTCTAGACATAATCTGCAGAAGATCAACCAAGTCTGTGTATTTGTAAGTAGTACATGGAATTTGGTGCTCTGCATTTAACCCATCCAAGTGCACACACACACAGCAGTGAGTAGTGAAAACACCATGAACAAACACCCAGAGCAGTGGACTGCTATATCCAGCACCCGGGGAGCAATTGGGGGTTCCATGCCTTGCTCAAGGGCACTTTAGCCATGGGTATTAAGGGTGGAAGAGCCTTGTTCATTATATCTGATGGTCAACATATGTCATTATATTGGTTTTCTAACTTATTCTTTTTCCTCTACTGTTTGTCTGACAGGAGAATCTGAGCTATTTGTGGATTTTTTTTTAGCTTTCATCAGGTTGCACTTCATCTTGTGTCACTGATATTTCTCCTGAGTTATCTGCTTGTTACGGATCACTCGGAGACAGAGGAGTAACAGATGAAAGATGGTAATTATTGAATTGACACAAGCAGAGGAGCGGGAAGTGAGGAATGGATGGGTGTTGGGATCCGTGCCAGGAAGGAAGGGGCCACGCACCGTGGGGTTTTGGAGGATCTTGGAGGCAATCCTTGGAGAGAAGATGGAAGAAGGGTCTTCGGAGGTTATCCTTGGAGAGAAGGTAAAGAGGAGTTAGTCCTAATTTTTAACGCAGGAATGATCTTGTCGCGAACGTGACCGGACAATGACTGGGTGCGTGTGTGTGGCTTTTATGGTGCTGTGGTGGATGACAGGTGATGAGGATCAGGTGGTGATGTTTAGAATTCGGGTGAGGGTGTGCGCCGTGATTGTGTGGAGGTGGAACCTGGCGTGTTTGTGACAGTACCCCCCTCCCCAGGGCCCGCTCCTGAGGGCCGGGGACCCCAACGTCGTGGTGGGCGTCCTCTACCCCTGGGAGCTGGTCGGTTGGGGTGTCTGGAGTGGAAGGTATCCAGCAAGGCAGGGTCCAAGATGTCGTTGCGTGGAACCCAGGAGCGTTCCTCTGGACCGTATCCTTCCCAGTGCACTAAGTACTCCAGCTGCCCACCACGCCGCCGGGAGTCCAGGATGTCCTTGACCGAATAGGCTGCGCCGTCATCTAGGAGGAGAGGAGGGGGGGCTTCTGTCTCGCCAGGTTCTATGGAGGGAAGAACAGAAGGATGGTGAGGTTTCAGGAGTGAGACATGGAAAGTGGGGTGAATCCGGTTCTCGGGAGGAAGTTGCAGTTTGTAGGTGACCGGATTGATCTGCTGAGTGATTGTGAACGGGCCAATGAATCTGGGACTAAGCTTGCGGCAGGGTAGATGCAGGCGGATGTCCCGGGTAGACAGCCAGACCTTCTGACCGGGTTGGTACTGGGGGGCCTCGGAACGGCGAAGGTCGGCTGCCGTCCTGTGTCTACGGGCGCCCGTTGTAATTTCACATATTATTACAGCCCAGTTTGTGCTGATTACAGTGAGATTAGACTTTACCCATTTAGATATTTATAAGAAACTGAAAAAAGCACAAATGTCAGGGCATGACAAAACTTCTCCAGGCCCCAAAATTTACCTTAGACTCCAGAGGGTTAAAGGAATCTATTCTTGATTCCAAGCCTTGAGCTCTACCCTGGGCCCAGGAGGTTGGCCCTAACAGGTAAGTTTGGGTATGTAGCCTAGGCCTTTGGCCATAATGGATAATGTCACGGACAGTCGTGTAACGTCCCAGGGGCAACTCCCATGGAAATAGTACATTTGGTAATTAGTACTCGCCATGGTTCCTCAGCATGGTGGCGTGGGTATACCATTCCCCATAGCAACCCCTAGAGGACGCAGTTTGAAGTTCCATTGAAAGGGAATGTCCCAGGTTACTCACGTAACCATAGATCCCTGAGTAGGGAACAAGATACTGCATCCTCTAGCTTCCTGCCATACTTCGGATGCAAGCTTCAGATGAAGAAATGGATGATGTGTTCAATGGGCACCTATTTATACTATAGTCACACCATTAGTGATTTCATCGGCTTCATCGTATGCTTCAGAAACGGGTCATGACGAGGCATTCCCCATAGTGACCCGTAGTGAACATAGTGTCTAGAACCATGGTTACATAAGTAACCTGAGACTTTTTCAATCATTCAGCATTAAACCATGAAACAGCATTGTTTCATAAAAAAATAAAAAAAATAAAAAACAACAACAACACTTGCTCACAAGTGACTTTTTTATTTTATTCCAACCCCCCACCCCTATTTTTTCCTTTACTTCTGTGAATGCATATATGTACTGACAATCTCTGATGGAGACACATCTCAGTAAAGCGGCTCAGGCAGCAGGGAAACAAATAAAACCTTTAAAACCCCTTAAACACAAATGAACCAATGACTCCACATCAGAAGCCCTGAAGTAATTTAAACTCGATGGACAGCACAGTAATAAAGTTTAGCGAATAAACAATGAAGACATTTTATTTGTGCTGACATTTAGTAGAGGGTACAAGCTTTATAAATTAATATTGGAGGCATGTTGCCTCTGCCTTCTGACAAATAACTATGGACCAATGTATAACATTACAGACTGCCAAGGTAGATGAATTTCAACAATGGCTAATGGAAAATTGTGGCAATTTGATTCCAGCAGCAACCATTCATTTAAAATTGACCAATTAACATTATCAGCAATGCAGTCATTTTTCTACTGAGGAGTAGACAAGATTCTGGCCAACGTTCCCTGAAGGTACGTTCCTCCAGTTAAATAATTAGCCAGTATTTCTTTGTCAGTGTTGCTCATGCGGGACTAAACTCATTTCATGGCAGAGGAAAGAAATCTCACTCTCAAATGTCACGGACACAGCATGGATGAACTTTTAGCATTTCAGAACACTAAACTATAATTACAAATAAATCTGGAACAAATACCGTTCCAACACCTCTACACCCCAACCTCCAACACATATTTAGTGTAGTCAAAGGAGAAGCAAATATTTTAAGTGTAAAATGAACTCATGATCATTTTGCACTTTTAATATGTCAGGTCAATAGAGAGATTGGAAAATGGCTTTACAATTAATAATGGAGAAACAGCTGTTACAATAGGATGAAAACACAATGAAACAGCTATATAAATAAAAAGTGAAACTTTCAGTGAAATAAAATATATTTTATTACAGTATGGAAAATGAATAATGAACAATATTTTTGCAACTCTCTCAAAATTTGAATGCATTGAGATTTCAAAACATGTTTTGAAAAAGAAATGGGTTATTATTCTTTAAACTACAATGTGAATTTATTACAGAGCACAACAATTTTGGTTGATATAATACTGGAATTTACACAATAATCTATTCAGTTTATTCCAGCATATTAACTCCTGCTAATCAGGGGGAAGTCGTGGCCTAATGGTTAGAGAGTCGGACTCCCAATCGAAAGGTTGTGAGTTCGAGTCCCGGGCCGGCAGGAATTGTGGGTGGTGGGAGTGCATGTACAGTTCTCTCTCCACCCTCAATACCACGACTTAGGTGCCCTTGAGCAAGGCATCGAACCCCCAACTGCTCCCCGGGCGCCGCAGCATAAATGGCTGCCCACTGCTCCGGGTGTGTGTTCACTGCTCTGTGTGTGTGCATTTCGGATGGGTTAAATGCAGAGCACAAATTCTGAGTATGGGTCACCATACTTGGCTGAATGTCACTTCACTCACTTTTTTTTTTTTTTCACTCACTCACTCACTTTTCACTTTTTTTTTTTTTTTTTTTTTTTTTTTCACTTCACACTCACTAACGTGATGGTTTTTCAGAAATTGTAAAAAGCAAGTAATAGCCATTTCACATAAAATTATTTAAAAGCAGTAATAATTCCTGAAATTTTAAGGCAGATATGGCACTGTTACCTAAGAATTACCGAGCTATTAAAGCCGTAGAGTTGAAGGTAAATACTGAGAGCATACTGAAAATCCATTCATTTCCTAGACCTGCTTTGAGACTACTGGATTTTTGTGCAGCAAGCTTTTGATTGCATCACATTCCTCAGAGCCCTGAAAATAAAGCTAACATGGTGCTCAGAATAAGCATTGAAAGTGACACTACAGTTGTGCTGGCCTACAATCGTGGCACTCGAAAAACCATGCTGTGACCTCTTGCCACTGATCCAGGCTGCAAAAATCACCTGCACAAGGGCGCTGCACTTCCATACACCGCCTCTAGATGTCAATGTGGCGCTATCAGTGCTGAGACTCAACGCAGCCCCTTGTCAGTCAGGCCGGATCCGCACAGATATCGCACAGCACACTTGAACGCCTCATTTCATTTCAATCCTGCTCGGGTTCTGGATTCCTGCTCATCATCTTATCTCCAACTGGGTGAAAGTTTACTTTTGACGTTCTCTGGACATCCTGAACAAAGTGAGTCATATGGCATCTTCAGCTATTCGATTTCAATTTAAAAATGCTGAAAAACTTGAAATGACCTCTAGATGGAAAAATATATTCTCACCTTTACTGAAAATCACAAAGTATTTGATTTCAATTGAAACTTGCTTCTTGGATTTGGACCATTTACATCTGACACATTTGAAAAACAGTATTGTTTGTGCAATACAAGAATTCTTACATTTGAAATGCTGCTGTTGTGGCAATCACTGCAAATGTCAACACTGCACTTCAGCCACTGAAAATGCCACATTAGAGAGCTAAAGTGACACTTCAGGAAGAAAAAAAAATCATAATTGAAGGTCACATTTATAATTATGTAGAGTATAAAATAAGTTATATTTTGCATCAAGTAAATGAAGCATATATTTTTGGACCATTACGATGAACAAAATATGCAACAAATAGGCCTACTAATTATATATATGTTTTTGTTTGTTTTGTTTGTTTTATTTAAATGCACTGCCTCTAGTGAGATCAAATTTAATACGGAAAGGTTAAATATCCTATCCAGTTAATCGTCATCTCTTATAAAGTTCCATTTCAGTTGTTGTTCCCAGTGGTGTTTGGCAGCTCTGAAGGCTGATAAGAAACCAGAGACCCATCTCCCCTTCCCTCCTCTCTTATCTCACCAGCACACTCCACGTTCCCAAAGATTCTTCCAGACCCTTTTTTAAGAAGGTGGGTATTGACATTTTATATTAATCAATATATTATTTTTGTAATAAAAATACTTCCATAAATATAAAGGTGGAATTGAGGGTATGTTTAAATATTCAAGCTGAAAATCTTTACATATATGCATTATTGAGAACACATTTTGACTATGGTCACAGAATTTTCAATCCACTGAGGGCTGGATTAAAAATCACACCAAAAAATTAAATAAAAATGCAACCACAAATGCTCATCTTGCACTAGCACTGCTGCCATTGGCGGCCTTAGATGCTCCGACACATAATGTCCCAGAAGTGAGGAATGTGAGGACCAGTCAATGGTATTAATGACTTCGTCATCCAGAGACTGCCAACACGCTCTGGCCAAATGAGGCCGGGCATGTGACCACTGCACCAGTATGAGAGTCTGTGAGGATTTCATCCTGGTACCTAATGTTGTGGAGCAATGGTCCTATTGCGAATGAAGCTCAAGAAGCAGAGATCCAGAAGTAAAAAATAAGACTGTATTGAACAAAGCAACATGACAGATGACAGCGGCCACATCTGAATCTGTTCTCTCCAGGCATCCACTTATATTCCTTATTCTTATCAGCTCTTGACCAATGGGATCATAGTTAACTCCCATTCTTTGATCTTTCTAATTGTGAAATCCTGCCAGTTAGCCCACATTTAAAGGGGTCATCTGATGCCCAGATGATATAAGTTGATATTATTATTTAGGGTCTTAATGAACTGTCTATAACATACTTTAGTTAAAATTTCTCAATGTTAGTGTAAAAAAGCTATTTTTTTTTTACCCAGTCAAAATGAGCTCTGTTTTTAGAAAGCCATTCTAGTCCATGTTGCTTTAAATGCTAATGAGCTCTGCTGACCCCGCCCCTCTCTCCTGTGGGGTCATAAGCAGTACTGTGTACTTTAGCTGCAAAACTTGCTTACTAGCACATATTAAAAAAGGCGATTTGCAGATATTCATAAAAAAACCCTTATACTCACTTCTTCTGTAGATTAAGCTCGATCGCAAATGATTCACACAAACATAGACTCATTTAGGCAGATCCGGGATAGGTGCATTCCCTTCAAAACAAATGTAATGTTAATACTCTGCGTCTTCAGTGGTTTAGATGTCGGGAGTAAATGACGACTGCTATGTTAATTATTACATCCAACAACAAAACATCTCAATCGCTTCATTGGAGATGTTTGTGTCTTCCCCTGCACCGGAGTCGACACAATGGCGGACTGATGACAGCTCAATCAGGGCAGGTCTAAGGAAAGACGGCCTTGTCAATCAACTATCGTGGGAGCGGCCTGTGCAGAACTGTATGACCTCAACAAATATATTCATGTTCATACTAGAAAGACTAGAGCAAAACACAAATCTAGAGACATAGCATAGCAACTAAAAATCTTTGCAGAATACACCTGCACAGCAATACACTTCGTTGAGATGCCAGCAAGAAACAACTGATGCAAACTTGACCAGTCCAGTGTTTTGAGCAGCTGGAGCAAGCTAACTGATAAAAGAGTCAACTTTGCAGTGGGCGGATTTAGGGGTTAGTGGTTTCACTGGGTTCTGTGGATGCTGTCAGTGGAGATTCTGACAGTATCCTATATTCTATCACACTAAGGTGTTTTTGCCTGCCAGACATTGCAGACTGTTTCACCCACTGATGATGACATGGTGTTAGCTGCTAACCTACACAAATCTATCATTGCTCACATCTCAGCCAGTGAGCTAGCCTGCTACTTTACCCCTGAGACTTCTGGTGTTTGTATAGCTGTAGACTAAAATTGTATTGCCCTAAACCGTTCTATAATACCATTAAACTGGACTCTATGACTTAATTATCAAATATGACCTCATGGACTTCAGAAGCATTATTAATTTAGACTACAGATGTGAATTCAATTATTAATGTCAAGGCCAGGTGCTGTCACAATGTTTAGGTACTGTTGAGAAAATGCTGCATCATTTTTACCCACATTTATTAATTTTGATTCCGCTGATTAATTTTACC
Organism: Carassius carassius; assembly: GCF_963082965.1. NCBI lineage: Eukaryota > Metazoa > Chordata > Actinopteri > Cypriniformes > Cyprinidae > Carassius > Carassius carassius. The sequence goes on along the minus strand of NC_081778.1, from coordinate 4,679,891 downwards.
CAATTTATATGATATTGCCCTAGTTGATATTTATTTGAATTGTGAACTTTCAAAAGTTCAACGTTCAAAAGTTTGAGGTCAGTAACATCTTTTTTTTTTTTTATTACAAATTAGCCTAACAAATAAATATTCAGCAGAAATGCATTAAATTGATTGAAAAAAAAAATAGGGATATATTAATTTTCAAAAAAATCCTTTCAATTACTGTAGACCAATATAATTGGAAGCAGTAGCCTTCAACTGTTTTCAACACTGACTGGAATCCATCCATAAAGGAATAGTTAAAAAATATATTAATAATAATAGTAATAATGATTTAAAAAACATCTAATAATAAAAATAACGTCATCCAAGTTGTTCATGTCTTTCTGTTTTCAATCACAAAGAAATTAAGGTTTTTGAGGAAAACATTCCAGGATTTTTCTCCATGTAATGGACTTCAATGGGACCCAACGAGCTGAAGGTCAAAGGGTTTTGCATGATCCCAGCTGATGAATAAAGGTCTTATCTAGAAAAATGATCAGTACATTTTGGAAAAAAAGAAAATTTACAGAGCACCTACAGCTCACAGATGCTGTCCTAGAGGAGCTCGGATGTGTGAAGGCCTCAATGAACATAACCCTCTGTAGCGAGAGGAGGCCTGAAGACACTTGCAGTAGATGACCGAGCTCTAGGAGCAGAGGCCTCCACATGATGACTCTCTAAAACAAGAGGAGACCTAAACTATGAGGCTCACCAGTGGCGTAGCCAAAATTAAATTTTTGGGTGGGCCTGGGCAAAATTGGGTGGGCACTAGGCTAACAAATGGACGGAGTCCAGTGGCATAACGCAAATCCACAGTCCCCCAAATGCGAACTCAAGATTGGGTGGGTTTGGGGGTTGGTTATACGTTGCAATATTGTAAATATTTGTTTAAAACCAGGAAGGCAAGCCAATGGATATCACATAACCAACGTGCATAGTTGATGCAAGAGTTATGCAGTGAAACTCTTAATCTCATTCGATTAACTAGAAAGTGGAAGTAAAAACTGCATTAATGGCACATTCTCTCAGAGACGACGAGAGACGAATCTGCCTCATATGCTGATAATGGTATATATAGCTAAATGTTTTCATTTACTCCCTTACCTTGTGGCCTGAACATATGCTAGTGGAAATAAAAAAGTAAGAGAGAAGAAATGTAGGCTATTTCGTGTTAAACTGTCAATATGCGGCGATGCGCTATGATTATTGTGGTACAAATTAATTGTAGCCTAATATTAATTTAACTTAATAGAAATAATAGGCCTAATAGGCTTATAAGAAGAATATAACAGGCCTATGTTAATTGAAAATGCCAAATTAGATATAATTAAGTGTATACCATTATTTTATTCAGAAATGTCATGTTTGTGATTTTTATTTATTAATTTTTTTTATTCATTATTTAAACTAATAGGCCTCCAAATTAGGAAACAGGTGCAGTTAATCACCGCCGTCAGTCACAAAAATTATAAAGCCTATATAAAAAACGAAATAATAATAATAATAAAAAAATAGGCTTATCTTCGTGAGGACGCACGCCTGGCTAAAGCTGGTCTTTTATTCTTTAGACACCATACACCAAATGACTTTGAACACAGACTGAAAACAGTGGCTGAGCTAAAATGACATTCATAATCGGCCTGACAGTAGTGTTTCCAGGCTTCACAGAATAAACCGGTTTGCGCATGGAACTGAAAGTCTTACCGTTATTTAGGGACTGATGGATGTGTTTTCTTCTTTATGAGTGCACGTTATTAAAAGGCTTTTTTAAAGAATTATGCATTGCTGCTGTCATGGTCAAAGGTTTGTTTATTTGTGGGTATTGTGTGTATACCTTGATTTAGTTAATCTTTTTCTCCTGAGGTTGAGCTCTGCCCCCAAAACACTTGCATCTTGTTGAGTAAGGACGCTTTGGACTGAATATAAGACAGAAGTTGCGATTGTGTTGGTGGCTCTCCCTGATCCAAGACATGTCCACCACAGTCACTTCCATGCCCACTGAACTTGACTTGCACTTGTTGATAAGCTGCTGCGGTCCAGCCATCAATGATGAAGAGCATCCAGTGAGCTTCGCGCACATCTTGTTGCCCAGCCAGCCACTGATAAGCGATGCTTTCTTTCTCTCTCTGTGTTTCTTATTGTGTTTTCTTTAATGTTTCTGTTGATCTGTGTTTTGTTTGTTTATTGGATGCATACTGATTTATTTTGCTTTAGTTTAGTTGATTTAACTCCAGGGTTTCCCCTACCATTATATAAGGGGGGCGCCCCGCCAGATTACAATTTGTTTATTTATTAAACAAACTAAATAGCCCTTAAGTAATATGTTATTTATCTTATTCCCAAGATGGCAAGTCTTTTCTGTCTGTGTTTGAACGTTTACAATTATCCCAATGAGTGCGCACACGTGCACACTCACAAACAAACACTTGCGTAACGTACAGATGAGCACTAGCGGACAGAGAGCGCACAGCGGGAAATATGTCACATCAAACAGATGAAAACCAGACAAAAATATTAGCGTTTTTTAAACGCTCACAGGGAACTGAAGATGGCAAGACTCGCTCTCCTGCTCCAAGTCTGCAGTCCGTGTGTGTTATGTACAGTGTTTGGAATAACGGCGTTTAAAAGAACGGCGTTAGGTAACAACGTTATTTTTTCAGTAACGGGGTAATCTAACTAATCACATTTCCCGTCGTTACAACGCCGTTAACGTTACTGAACGTTAAATGCGGTGCGTTACTATGCATTGATTTAATATGCAATCCGAACGCACCCCTGGCTCACACAGCGAGTGAGCAGGTGGGTTAATAACGAGATAAGCGATTATGATTGGCTAAGGCAGAGTCATGTGTTTCATGGTAGCCAATCAGAGCCAGTGTTTTTACACACACGCGCCAGCGGCGCCAAACACACACAGACACACACACACACGCAACAGCTACACAGAGATTCGCATCAGCAGCAGAAATGGCGAGTCAGGAGCAATCCGATGGAAAGTTGGCATTTTCAAGGAGGAGATATAAGTACTACTTCAAATTCATTGTAGTCAAGGGCAAGAGCGTGCATGTAATGTGTGACACACGCATCTACAAAGCTAGTGGCCAAAAACACTTTTCTTACAAAGAGTGCATGATAAAACTCTTGCTGTCTGTTGACGTGCAATAAATCTCGAAAGTTATGTACGAACACCTATCTGTTCTACTTATTTCAACTGACTTGTGAAAACTGCTAAAAAAAAAAAAAAATCTTTGACATATAGCAACTTTTTTTTTTTTTTACAGTAACGCAAATAGTTACTTTCCCTGGTAACGAGTTACTTTTATTATAGAGTAATTCAGTTACTAACTCAGTTACTTTTTGGAACAAGTAGTGAGTAACTATAACTAATTACTTTTTTAAAGTAACGTTCCCAACAGTGGTTATGTATGTGGTGCAGAAGCAGCACGGACTCATTGTGCTTTCACGCAGGACGCGTTTGCAGTCCGCTACTGATCCGCGGCTGTTTAGTCCAGAAACACAACATTTGTTCATTATTTTGATTTCAAATCATGTAAAAAAAAAAAAAAAAAAAAATCATCTTTCAGCATTGTGACTCTTATCACAGTACAGTAATAATCTTTCATAGACATAGTTTAAACTCAATAAATATAAAAAACGCATTATTCATGCATCTGACTTATAGGTTTGTATAATAAGCTCCTCAAGCAAGGGGCAAAACTTTTAAACACAACAATTAGCCTACTTTTCTTGTTAGGATATTGCAAATATTTAAAATTAAAACTCACCACTGACAGAAACAGTCGACTCTTGTGCCTTTTGCATTTAAATCTTTATTACAAGCAACCCCACGGGTCTTATTGAACCTTTTTTCCTCGCTTCATCGCTTTTAAATATATAGCTTATAAATGCGTGCATATTATTCTTTCACTTTTGAATTAGCGGCAATTGCCAATTCAGCGTCAATTGCTTGAACGGACAAAAAAAAAAAACTCACTGATATTAAATACGGACCTTTTATTAACATAATGAAAAAAATTCCACCCTTCATAGGCTGAAAATCGGCAAACTGTGGAACCAAACAAATAAGAACCATGAACGTTTATAGGCCTAAATAAATAACACAAAGTTTAAATAAGATAAAACCATATAAATAAGAAACAAATATAAAATAAAAACTTCTAGAATGACCTTAGCCTACATAAATGACAATCCAGTACTCTTAAAAAAAAAAACGACATTGCATAGAATGTGTGTAAAGCACTTTCGAATGTAATAATTTCTTCAATAAAAGGACGATTGCTGCGTAGTATAGGTATTTCCATTTGCCTGAACTTCTTCAAGTGAGTTGCGGGACAAACCGAAAATCCAGCACTCTCCTTCACTGATACTGCAACCATTATTGTTTGTATGTGTTCATTCGCTGGCATTTTCCACATTTCTTTTTTTCTCCCTTAAAAACAAATTTGTCCATCCTGATGCTCCATTTGATGACTATTTGAATTGAATTCTGCCAAAGTGCGTGCTTGAATGTGTTCGTTAAATGCGGAACGTTATGTGATCTGTTCATGTCTGAAAATAATACATGAAAAACAAAATAATTTCACAAAAACATTAAGCTATAGCTTATATTTCTGGAATACATTTTAAAATTAATGTAAAAAATAAAATTAATTGTAAAACTGAAAGTTTATTTTTTTTATTAATATTGTGTTCAGCATGGTGGGCCGCATTTGAATTCGTGATGGGCCGCGGGTTGAGAACCACTGGTCTAGCGCATAAGCTGCCGGCTTGCTTCTGGCAAAGCTTCATTTTTCTCATCTTAAATAGATATGATGCCGGCTTTCAGGTTGGCTGTCAGTTGTCCGTCCTCATCCGATGGGGCCAATTATTCCTCTTTAATGAGACGCAGCACAGGGAGAAGAGATGAAGCGGTGATGCTGATCTGTGATGTGACTGTCTCTTGGCATTGTAACTGCGTTCAGTTTTTAATTATAGTGTATGCTTTCTTTTAAACTAAATTATTATAATTATTATTTTTACTTAATTCAAATAAATATTTGAAGAAAAAATGACGAAAATCAAAACGACGGTGGGGACGGTGAATACCGTCTATCGCGGCAAGCCTAGCGCGCAGCACAGCAAAAATAGACTCTGTACGTAAACGATCGCTGCACTGCTGCAGACGCACCGCTCCTGGAATGCACTGACAGACCGCAACCGCGTGCAGTGTGAACACTGGAATCCATTAATATGAGTGCGGAAAAAAATACGCAACGCATACGCACTGCAGGCGGAGTATGTGAAACACTGTTAAGTGCTGCGCATCCTGCCCCTGACAATCATCAAAAGTCCAGTCATTATCGAATGACAGGTTTTGACCTGTTTCTGACTTTCCATATCAAAAAGGCTCTGGAAATGTTCTTCCAGAAGCCCAGAAAGATACACTGCAGTGACAAAAGCTGCACACTTTGTGATTAATTTACATGTTTAGTTTAATGTACACTTCAAATAATTGTGTTGTTACACTGCCTCCATTAAAAGAAACAAATGAAGACCATGACACCATAGCCCCTTTCACACTGCACGTCGGACCCGGCAAATTGCCGGAACATTGCCGGATCGCCTTCTGTGTGAAAGCAAACACATCCCGGGATTGATTCCGGCATTGAACCCGGGTCGGGGACCTAGTAACATTGCCGGGTTCAACCTGGGACGAGCGCTGTGTGAACAAAAGCCAGATCTAATGCCGTGTCGAAGTGATGACTCTTTTACCGGCTGTTTTAAAGGAAGAGCAACGTTCGCGACGAAAAAATATGTGCAAACTGTAATGAGGCAGAGATCAGTTAGTTCCTCACGTTCCGTGCTGACGCTGAGATCGTGCGCTTGCTTCATTTTTTTCTACTTCTTGCTTCACGCCCTGATTTCACGTGTCGTTACGAGATCTTTACGGGTTGTGTGTGAAAGCACTGGCAGTGTGAAAGTGCAAAATCTAGTGACCCGGGAACAATTACCGGAACACTTTACCCGTATATTTGTCGGAATGGCAGTGTGAAAGGGGCTCATAAATGTTTGTGTCTGTCAATTTTAGTGATATTCTCAATGTTACCCAGAAAACAGGATACAGGTTTAACTCATTCAAAATACTTCTGCTTAATGTCAGATATGCAAAATAAATCTACAGTATTGTGTCTCTTGCTCTGGCTACTGTGTATAGACCACCAGGGCCGTATACAGAATTCCTCAAATAATTTGCAGATTTCCCCTCTGCACCTTTTGTTTACAGTTGATAAAGCACTAATTGTCTGAAATTTTAATATTCACATTGATAATACAAATAATGCATTAGGACTTGTGTTTACTGAGCTAATAAACTCTTTTGGAGTCAAGCAAAATGTCACCGGGCCCACTCATCGTTTTAACCATACACTAGATTTAATTATATTGCATGGAATCGATCGTACTGATATAAATATCGTACCTCAAAGTGAGGATGTTACTGACCATTTCCTTGTATTGTTCATGCTGCGTATCACTGATATTAAATGACTGACTGGCAACATGGGCACTATTTTCTCTGATACATTATAAGCTGTTGCGCTCATCAAATTAAAAAAGGTAATGCTGGGTACACACCAAAAGATAATTGGGCTGATAATGGACCGATTTCCCCCTTCCGACAATCCTAGCTGTGTCCCGATTATCTTGATGGTTCTACAGATTATCTTATCAGATTTTCCCTTGGTGTGAGGTGTTAAGAGTGTCCGAACCTGATCAGAAGAACGTCGGAGCCAGTCCGATTGCGAATCATAAATATTCAACATGTTTAATATTTACGATCAGAAATCATGGTGTGTGGGGGGAACCCCGAGAACAAACGTACGCATGCCCTGGAGTATCACGTAAAACAAAACAATATCCAATCAGAAAGCGAAATGATGGAAGACGGAAGCAGTCATGGTGCAGCACAAAGAGAAATTGATATGGACAGCAGAGATGGTGGATCAGCTTGTTGATTTGTTGCAACAGCACGAATGTTTATACAATGTGTAATGTATAAAATAATTCCAAACACTGCCAGTGCAATTTCTTCCTGCATATCGTCCCCGTGCTTATTCTGAAGTCTCGCGAGATTTTGCGAGATTTCCTGTGTTCACAGTCAAGACTTTGGTTGAAAATCTGCCACAAGGATCTGTCCTAGGTCCTCTGCTATTTTCAATATACATGTTGCCCCTTGGTAGTATTATTAGAAAACACGGGATTCGTTTCCACTGTTATACTGATGATTCTCAACTTTATATCTCAGCGAGACCAGACGAAACTTCTAAATTATCTAAGCTAACAGAGTGTGTTAAAAATGTAAAAGATTGGATGACCAAAATTTTTCTACTATTAAATTCGGCTTAGACAGAGATATTACTTATTGGACCAAAGAACACTATCTTGTAGATTACAATTAGCAAATAGACGGATGTACTGTTACTTCCTCTACAGTCAAAAATCTGGGCGTTATATTAGACATCAACTTGTCTTTTGAAAAGCATATTTCCCATGTTACAAAAATAGCATTCTTCCATCTTAGAAACATTGCCATCTTGGAAACATGTTACCTGTTTCTGATGCAGAAAAGTTAGTTCATTCATGACCTCTAGACTGGACTATTGTAATGCACTTCTAGGTGGTTGTCCTGCATCTTCAATAAACAAGCTACAGGTAGTCCAAAATGCAGCAGCTAGAGTACTTACCAGTTCAAGAAAATATGATCATATTACCCCAATTTTACAGTCTCTGCACTGGACGCGATATGTGAAAGGCCCCTTAAAAGACAGCGTGCAGCGAGACAACAGTCACAGACCACCGAGCTACCCAGAATCAGCTCCAGATCTCTGGAAACCATGCTAAACCATAGCAGAACCCTGACTACATTTTATGGTTTGTGATGCTAAAGAACATTTCATGACGTCTCAGACAACTGTAAATTTGTGGCTACTGTGGTTTAATTATAAGCGCTATCTTAAACTCATATTTACCACAGTAAAATAATTTTCTTTGCCTCTTTATTTTTGTATTCTGTAAAGACTTCAACCACATTGGTTGAAAATGAATAAAGGTTGAAATATAATATTAGAAGTTTGTAAAGTAATCCAAAGGATTCATTAGCTAATCAAAAAAAGAACATTAGATTAATTATTTATTATAACAAAAATAATCGTTAGAGTATGGATTTCAGGAAAGGCACAAAGCAGTCAGCACATGCTTCTACCATAAACATGGATTTTTAGAGAAGACACAAAGCAGTCAGTGCATGCTCCTACTGTAAGCATGGATTTTAGAATGGTATCTGTGAGGATTTCCAGTCAGGATTTAGACCATATCATAGTACTGAGACTGCTCTTCTTAGTTACAAATAACCTGCTCTTATCATCTGATCGTGGTTGTATCTCTCTATTAGTGCCATTCTCAAACCTTGTAAACAGTAACTTAAACAACACGCGTACTCTTTTTGCCACTGTTGAGAGACTGACAAGCCCCCCCCCCCTCAAGTCAGATTCCCAGTGAAATGCTGTGACCAAAAAATGCAATGAGTTTGCTTCCTTTTGTCTGAGAAGATCATCAATATCAGGAAGACGATTAGCACATCCTCAAGTAATGCAGAAGTCAGACAGACTCGGCCGCAATATAAAAAAGATACTATGTTTATTTTTGAAGCAATTTATAGAAACATTTTGGTAGAAATAGTGCAGCACCTAAAATCATCAACCTGCTATCTTGACACACTTCCCACATCTTTTTTCAAAAGTGTGCTTAACTGTTCAGAAGCAGATGTCTTAGAAGTGGTGATAACCTCACTTCTTTCTGGGACATTTCCAAACTCCCTGAAAACTGCAGTTGTTAACCCTCTGGAGTCGATTCACGCATATTCGCGTGACGAGGCATTTTCTCCTGATAACCCCGAAAATAACTTAAATTACACTTTCATATTTGATCGTACAGATAAGAGCAATACATTAATCAAATCTGTAAAGGGTCTACTTTTATTTCTATACAGACATAATAACAACAAAACTTTGTGCATTTATAAAATAAAGATAACAAACAAGGTGTGCTGTCTGCAGCTTGGTCTGCGGTGATCTTCATTTAGAAACACATCATTAAAAGGAACTGTAACTCAGTGAATACTCAACGAAGAGACATGGGAGATATATCTTTAGAAAGCTTGACATGTCTACTTTTAAACTATTGTGCTACCAAAAACAAATATGTGATAAAGTTATCCATATAAAAACAACACAATGTCCAGTCTTTCACGTCTCCCTTCATTATATCTAATGAGAACACGCCCAGGCGCTGAACGCGCTATTGAGATTATAATGTTTCACTGAAGCCCGCGGCTTGTAAACGCCCATACAACAGAAAACAAAGCAGCGAGACTGTTCTTCAAGTTTTTTATTTTATTTTACTGTTTGCTTTGCATTGAGAGGAATAAGACATAATTCACCACAGGAAGATTTCCTCAGAAAAAAGAATGAAGCGCTTTATTCAGCAGAGATCATAAACATGAGTAAGTATCTTTTTATTTATTCATATACTTGTACTAGTTTTCACATAATGTGTAAACATTTTACTAGTTAGACTTTTCCAAACTATAATTCCTGACTAAATGTATAATCAAGTGAAACTTTATGATGTTTCAATAACAATATACACTACTATACCATTCAAAAGCTTGATGTAAATAATATAAATGTAACTGTAATGATAAACCTTCATAATCTTCGGGAAGAAGGAGGCGGGAACCGGCTGACAATCAAAATGAAGCTTTAATTACAAAATAAACACAAAACAGCGTACCAGCCCCTCACTCTCTCGTCCTTCACTGTCGTCGCTCCAGTTTTATATCCTTCTATCTCCTCGAGACCGATGGGTCGAACAGGTGTAGCTCATCTCCAATCACTCCACCGGCCTCGCTCCCACGTCCCTCGGCCCCGCCCCACTCGTCACAGTAACAAATAAATGTAACTGTAACAAATGTAACAAACAATGCTGTTCTTTCAATTTATCAAAAAAAACAAAAAAAGAACCCTGAAGAACAGTATTCTCGGCTCTTTTCCACTTGAATAATAATAATAATAATGATAAAAATAAATGTTTTTTTTTTTTTTGTAGAAAATCAGTGTGTGACTGGAGCAATGATGCTAAAAATTCAGCTTTAAAAAGTCAGCTTTGATTGTTCCTAATAAACTGTTTAATTGCCCTCTCAGTCACACACCTGACTGAATGGCTCATGCAGCTCATTATGTGGGTCTTTGTCTTCTCAGGTGTAAATCACAACATAATGCTGATAGTGCACGCCCTCTCGCATAAACCATTTCTACACAGAAAGTGTCTTAGAAAATGTAAATCAATATATTGTTTACCAAACAATAAAACAAGATGATTTTCACATAATTTAGAAAGAAAAATTCTAGGCTACAAGCTCCAGTTCTCAAAAGTCCCGGGAACCAATGTTCTGTATGTTTTATGGCCCTATTCAAGTGATTTACAATTTTTTGTTTTTCACTTACCACGCATAAACTTTTTTTTTTTCTCAAAAAAAAACAATCATGTACATACATGCTGCGCATATATTATTATAGCCCAGTTTGTGCTGATTACAGTGATATTAGACTTTAGCCATTTAGATGTTTATAAGCAACTGAAAATAGCACAAATGTCAGGGCATGACAAAACTTCTTCAGGCCCCAAAAATACCCTTAGACCTCAGAGGGTTAAGCACCTCCTGAAAAAGAGCAATCTTGATAACACCATTTTGAGCAATTATAGACCAATATCTAATCTTCCTTTTATAGGCAAAATTATAGAAAATGTAGTTTTTAATCAGCTGAACAAATACTTAAACTCAAATGAATATACCTGGACAATTTTCAATCTGCTTTCCGACCGCATCACATAACAGAGACAGCACTCATTAAGATAATTAATGATATTTGCTTAAATTCTGACTCTGGCAAAATATCAGTGCTGGTATTGCTAGATCTCAATGCTGCATTTGACACTGTCGATCATAACATGCATTTGACACTTGTCGATCATAATATACTACTAGAAAGACTGGAAAACTGGGTCGGGCTTTCTGGGATGTTACTCAAATGGTTCAGGTCATACTTAGAAGGGAGAGGTTATTATGTGAGTACAGGAGAGAATAAGTCTAAGTGGACGTCCATGACATGCGGAGTCCCACAAGGCTCAATTCTTGCACATCTCTTGTTTAGCCTGTATATGCTCCCACTAAGTCAAATAATGAGAAAGAACCAAATTTCCTATCACAGCTATGCTGATGATACCCAGATTTACCTAGGCTTATCTCCAAATGACTGCAGTCCCATTGACTCCCTCTGCCAATGTATTGATGAAATTAATTGGATGTGCCGTAACATTCTTCAGTTAAACAAGGAAAAAACTGAAGTCATTGCATTTGGAAACAAAGATGAAGTTTTCAAGGTGAATGCATACCTTGACTCTAGGGGTCAAACAACTAAAAATCAAGTCAGGAATCTTGGTGTGATTCTGGAGACAGACCTTAGTTTCAGTAGTCATGTCAAAGCAGTAATTAATTCAGCATACTATCATCTAAAAAACATTGCAATAATTAGATGTTTTGTTTCCAGTCAAGACTTGTAGAAACTTGTTCATGACTTTATCACCAGCAGGGTGGACTATTGTAATGGTCTCCTCATCGGCCTTCACAAGAAGACCATTAGACAGCTGCAGCTCATCCAGAACGCTGCTGCCACAATTCTGACTAGAACCAGAAAATCTGAGCATATCACACCAGTCCTTAGGTCCTTACACTGGCTTCCAGTTACAATTAAGATTGATTTTAAAGTACTTTTACGTGATTCTAAATCACTCAATGAACTAGGACTGAAATATATTGCAGATATGTTCACTGAATATAAACCTAACAGACCAATCAGATCACTAGGATCGAGTCAGTTAGAAATACTAAGGGTTCACACAAAACAAGGGGAGTCCACCTTTAGTTACTTTGCCGCTTGCAGTTGGAATCAGCTTCCAGAAGAGATCAGATGTGCTAAAACATTAGCCAATTTTAAATCTAGACTCAAAACTCATCTGTTTAGCTTTGAATTTATTGAATGAGCACTGTGCGATGTCCGAACTGATTGCACTGTATTTTACGTATTCAGTGTATTTTGTCAAATCATTTTATACTTTTAAATGGTTTAAATTCATTTGAAATAAGTAATTTTAATTGCTTGTTTTATTTTTGTGATTATTTTTCTTCATGATTATTTTACTTTCTTTTATGTAAAGCACTTTGAATTACCATTGTGTACAAAATGTGCTATTTAAACAAACTTGCTTTGCCTTGCCTTGCCTTGCCTAATTGGATCTTAGTGCTAACATTGTTTTGCATAGACTAGAACACTTTGTTGGCATTAATGGAAGCGCATTAGCATGGTTTAAATCTTACTTATATGACCACCATCAATTTGTAGCAGTAAATTAAGAGGTATCATATCGATCACAAGTGCAGTATGGAGTACCTCAAAGCTCAGTACTAAGGCCGTTCCTCTTAACGCTTTACATGTTACCCTTGGGAGATATCATCAGGAAGCACGGTGTTAGCTTTCACTGTTATGCTGATGATACTTGGCTCTATATTTCTTTGCGGCCCGGCGAAATATACAAATTAATGGAATGCAGTCGATATAAAAAACTGGATGATGGCTAATTTCTTACTGCTGAATTGTGAAAAAAAAACAGAGGTGTTAATTATAGGACCTAAAAACTCTGCATGTAATAACCTAGAATGCTGTCTAAGACTTGATGGCTGCTCTGTCAATTCTTCGTCATAAGTTAGGAACCTAGGTGTGCTATTTGATAGCAATCTTTCCTTAGAAAGCCACATTTCTAGCATTTGTAAAACTTAATTTTTCCATCTCAAAATATATCTAAATTACGGCCTATGCTCTCAATGTCAAATGCAGAAATGTTAATCCATGCATTTATGACCTCAAATCCCCTGTAAAGACCTTGTCTCAGACGACCACCAGAACAAGACCACAAGAAACTGATTCTTCTGCACAATCTGACTTTGCTGCAGCCTGGATTTGGCCCCCCAACTGAGCCTGGTTTCTCCCAAGGCTTTTTTCTCCATTCTGTCACCGATGGAGTTTCGGTTCCTTGCCGCCGTCGCCTCTGGCTTGTTTAGTTGGGGTCACTTCATCTACAGTGATATCACTGACTTGATAAATGATAAATAGAGATAAATGCACAGACACTATTTAAACTGAACAGAGATGACATCACTGAATTCAATGATGAACTGCCTTTAACTGTCATTTTGCATTATTGACACTGTTTTCCTAATGAATGTTGTTCTGTTGCTTTGACGCAATGTATTTTGTTTAAAGCGCTATATAAATAAAGGTGACTTGACTTGACACGTAGGGAATCAAGTCATATGGACACCTAGCCCAGTACAGGGGCTGACCAGGACGCCGGGCATGCTAACACCAGTGCTGGGCCTTGCGGCAGACTGCTCTGCCAAGTCTGACCGCAGAGGGTGCTGGAGGATGCTCGACCAGGGTACACCAACCGGGAAAATCTACTGGGAGAAGTGTTAGGGGGAATGGCACAGCAAGCATGACACCCAGCCAGCCCTTCCCACCAATTTCCTGTCACCCAACACACGGGAAGAAACTGGCTCTACACAAAGTTTTTAATACCTCGCGAAGGTGTTAGGTGTCGCCCAGCCCGTCCAGCAGCTCGACAGATGTCTGCCAGAGAGGCAACGTGCGCCTGCGCATAGGAGTAGGCCACACTCCATGTGGAGTGGGCCCTCACCCCCAGGGGCATGGTTCGCCTTGGGAATGGTACGCCAAGGCGATGGCATCCACTATCCAGTGGGCCAACCTCTGCTTGGAGACAGCCTTCCCCTCCTGCTGACCTCCAAAGCAGACCAGGAGCTGCTCAGAGCTTCTGAAGCTCTGGGTGCAGTCCACGTAAATGCGAAGCACTCTTACGGGACACAGCAACGCCAAGGCTGGATCTGCCTCCACCAGGGGCAGCGCTTGCAGGTTCACCACCTGGTCTCGGAAGGGAGTGGTGGGAACTTTGGGCACGTATCCAGGCCGGGGTCTCTGGACAACGTGAGAGTAGGCCAGCCCGACCACAAGGCACTTTTAACTTACCAAAAATGCTTGGAAGTCCCCAACCCTCTTGATGGAAGTGAGCGCGACCAGGAGTGCTTGTCTTGAGAGACAGGAACTTAAGCTCGACTGAATTCAGTGGCTCAAAGGGACCCCTCTGAAGTCCAGCCAGAATAATAGACAGGTCCCAGGAGGAAATCAGGGGTGTCCTATGAGGATATAACCTTCTGGCACCCCTTAGGAACCTAACAATCAGGTCACGCCTCCCCAGGGACCACTGCATCATGATGGGCTTCAATGGCAGCCACATACACTTTCAAGGTGGAGGGTGACAGCTTACGCTCCAACCTTTCTTGCAGGAAAGAAAGCACGACTCTGACCGAGCATCTCCAGGGGTCTTCTCGGTGAGAAGAACACCAATTCGTTAACAGACTCCACTTCAGGGCATAGGCCTGCCTCGTAGAGGGGGCTCTAGCCTGAGTTGTAGTGTCTACCACCACCTGATAGACAACAGCATCTGTTTTGACAACAACATGCCGGGACACTTGTTCTAAGGGCATGCCAGCCCATAGAAAGGCAAGGCGACACATCGGTGTGATGGTGACACGATGTGTGCCGCGGCGCCATGCCCATCTCGAGACTCGGGAGTGCAACCAGTGCTGAAGTGGCCTCATATGAAGTAAACCGAGCGGCGTGACTGCAGATTCCATATGCCCTCAGGAGTCTCTGAAAGTGTTTCAGTGGTACTTCAGTGGTCTTCGCAGCCGGGAGTGACAGGGGGGCACTGCTCTCCTGTGCGGGGCTCGACGTGTCAGATTCGGCAGCAGCATCAACACCCGAGGGGGGCTGATAACCCATCCCCCGATGCAGCAATCAACATCTGATCCTCGGGAGGCACACCGAAAGACATGCTGGGGCTGCTGTAAGACGACCCATCAGAATCAATCGGCAGCTGCACGGGACATGCACTGTGGGAGGAGTGAGAGGTCCGTGGGGCATGGCCCGGCGGAGAAGCTCTCACTGTAACCCTCAGACCTCCCAGAGCGCCAGCCGGCGGTCCCCTGCTCGAGCCAGAGAAACCGGAACGGGTGGCGACAGAGGGGTCTGCTGCACTCCCCTGGAGTGAGAGACGCGATCGCAGCGCTGCCATGTTCATACAGCCACAATAAACGCATGAATCATCCATGAATGCAGCCTCAGTGTGTTGGACACCCAGACACTGCATACAACGTTTGAATTATTATCAAGGTATGAGAAATATTGCTTTTAGTATGGCTATAAATGTAACACAAAATAATATTCAAGCTTAAATTAGAACCTAAATCACATAATCAGTACCTGAGATCATCATTGCCATTGTTTGTATGTTGTTGTTCCAGCTGTGACATTGCAGAAATAGAAGCCATTTCTAAAATACAATCTGCTGTTGCTTGAGTATCAATATATATACATAATATAATATTTGTAATATAGAATAATATGATAATAATAATATTTCCTGTCCCAGATTTTACAGTACATGGCCCTGTCCATTTGTCTCTCAATGCGATTAAGTAATTCTGTACCCTTAGCAGAAAAACAGCCCCAGGGCATAATGTTTCCACCTCTGTGCTTGACTGTAAGATGGTGTTCTTGGGGTCATAGTCAGCATTTATCTCCCTCTAAACATGGCGAGTCGAGTTAATGCCAAAGTGCTCAATTTCTGTCTCATTTGACCACAGCACTCTCTCCCAGGCCTTCTCTGAATCATTTAGATGTTCACTGGCAAACTTTAACGGGCCTGTACATGTGCCTTCTTGAGCAGGCGGACCATGCAGGCACTGCAGGATTTCAGTTCATTGCGTCATATTGTATTACCAGTGTTTTGCTTGGTGACTGTGGTCTCAACTGCCTTAAAATCATTAACAAGCTCCTCCAGTGTAGTTCTGGGCTGATCTTCCACCTTTCTCATAATCATCCTTACCCCATGAGTTGAGTTCTTGCAAGGAGCTCCAGACCAAGGCCGATTGATAGTTATTTGGTATTTCTTACATTTCCGAATAGTCACACCAACAGTTGGCTCCTCCTCATCAAGCTTCTTGCTGATGGTCTTGTAGCCCATTCCAGCCTTGTGCAGATCTACAGTCGTGTCTCTGACATCTTTTGACAGCCCTTTGGTCTTGCCCATGGTGATGGAGAGGATGGAATGGAAGATAGAGATTGTGCTAGAGATAGAGATAACAATGCTAACAAGCATTGTTAATTACTCAAGTTAATTACTCTATCCATTGAAAATAAACAAATAAATAAACATACCATAAAAAAACAAATGCATACCCTTCATTTCTTTGTAAGTGGGCAAACTTACAAAATCAGCAGGGGTCAAATAAATATTTTCCTCCTGTACACCAAAAAAAAAAAGAAAGGTTTTTGCTGCCTGTCTAAACGAAGCCCTATAGACTGAAATAGTTACTGCAAGAGACAAATCATTGTTGAATTTGACCTTCTGACTGACGTATTCTGTATGACCCAGTGTGCAGAATATGTACAAGTGAGCTGACAATGCATCTTTAAAAAAAAATAAAATAAAAACTCAACAAATACATTAAACAGAGAGAAAGGATGAGAGTGCTTGAGAGATCTGCCTTCAGAACATGTCTCTGAGCATGAGTGTGTCCTCCAGCTTCCTATGCTATCATTAATAACAGTCCCCTGCAAAGCCATTTATTGCACATCCCATTCATCATTGTCCTTTAAAAAAATAATACTGTGACCTCCAGAGATTTCTGCCCCACTGGGAGATTTAGATGTCTGTTTGGTTTGCCCTTTGGTTATTCCTGAATTTCCTCATGCAGGTTCCTGTGGGGGGAAACAGGCTGTGAGTTCAACTACAATGATAATGCAAGACACTTAATACTGTATTAGTGACATGCAGAGGTGGAAAGTAACGAATTACATTTACTCGCGTTACTGTAATTGAGTAGCTTTTTTGTGTATTAACACTTTTTAAAGTAATTTTTTAAATCTGTAATTTTACTTTTACTTAAGTACAGTGGTGTCAAAAGTATTGGCATTCATTACTCAAGTAGAAGTATAGATACTAGGGTTTAAAAAGACTTTTGTAGAAGTTGAAGTATCAACTCAAGGTTTTTACTCAAGTAAAAGTGTAAAAGTACTGGTTTTAAAACTACTTTAGTATAAGTATAAAAGTAAAAGTAATGTAAGGAAAAAAATGTCATTAAGAACAAAAGCTTAGGCCGTGCCACAGGGGCCTATTGTGCACTACCCCACCTCCTCAAAAAAACATTTTTCTAAAGGCCATAGGCCATAATGACTATAATGTTATATTAAAATGTTCATGTTGAAAAAATTTGGGATGCACTAGGCTACATGTTTCAGCCACATATATGCCCATTGAAAATGAACGTACTTTAGTACAATGCAAATACATTAAAGGACTAGAGATATGACTAGTTTCCTATAAGTATTGTAATTGTGCAAAAAGTCAAACTTCAGAGGCATGTCATCAATAACCTTTAATAGAATGTAAATGTACATCCAAGCTTAGCTGCAGGAATCTGTGAGGGCAATGGACAAGAACATTGGTGCAGGCTTAGTAACAATTACTCTTGTATGGTTGTCTATTTACTATAAACGTTATAGTGCTGTCAAAATTAATGATTAATCCAAGTGTTTAATCAAAAATGAAAAATAACTCATAATCCTGATACCTTCTTGATTGATACCTTCCTGTTTTCGGTACATACGTCTGCTATGTCCAGTGTGGGGGGTCAACGAGTTACAAAGTTGGTATAGCCTACTTATCACAACATTGTCAATCGCGTTGTCAATCGCAAATGATAATTTATTAAAACGTCTCGCTACCAAACTACCTACAGTAGCTTAATTTGTGGAGGACGAAGAGAAAGCACCCATTTGGTAAATGAGCCAGTGAGAAATAATAACTTTTAAGTAGGGTCCAGTGCCTTTTCGATACTTTTATAACGGCGCCTAAACGGTGCCTGAACCGATACTTAAAAAAAAAGAACCACAAAAAAAAACTATGGATAACATTAAAGAACATTACAAATATTTAAAATAAATCCATAGCTTTCCCACGCTCATTGGATGCTCTCATTTCTCAAGTTATGCTTCCCTTTATCTAAGGCTAATAAATGTATTTCACAATCTGGGTCATTATTTAATACAAAACCACACATAATGTCTCTACTGTATCTCTGTCAATCTCTCTGATATTTAGTTAAGATGAGTGCTGTCTGTCACTGTCTTTAATCAGTTCTGTGAATGACTGTATGCTCATTCTTTATAAAGTAGCAACAATGTCGTTTGTAAAGTACAGTACTGTGCAAAAGTCTTAGGCACATTAGTATTTTCACCCCAAAAAGGGTTTTAAGCCAGTTATTTATGTCTTTTGCTGTAGTGTGTCAGTAGGAAATATCAGTTTGCCATTAATTTTAATAATAATCTAGTGCGATTTTGAATGCACAAGAAGTTTGACAATGGCAAAATGAATGTTTGGAAATGTAAACTGTTATTTTATACTGACACACTACAGCGAAATATATAAATAACTGGTCGAACACCATTCTTTTAAGTGAAAATACTAACATGCCTAAGACTTTTGCACAGTAATGTATGTATAAAGTACGTATGATTAAATTAAGTATATTTAAATAAGTGTAATTAAAGTATGTGTTCGTTCATATGTGTTAAGGGCTAGATTGTCGCTGGAGGAAACAGCTGTGGTGTGATGAGCGGTGACAAGCGAAAACTTTACAGTAGCTACATGAGAAACCGACTGCTCCCTCGTGACCTTTTGTAAACTTTATTTATGACGAAGAACTGCACGGATACTGATATTCTAACAATCTATCGATAAACACATACCTTGTGTCCTCTGTCTCTGTATGAGTCCGCTCGCGCTCTGCGGTTTGAAGAGCGCGCTGAAAGACGGGGAGGAGACTGGTCTGACGCCGGTTTCATTTGAAATTTAAGGGGACTGACTCTGAGGCGATCGGATACCGGTTCCATACCCAACCCTACTTTTAAGAAATATATTTTTTGATAAACAAACCCAAAACTGTCTATGTCCTGGCTGCGGTGTGATGTGATTTGTGTCATGTGTAGGTGCGATCGCGTAAAAACCAATAGGATGTCGGAATGGTATATGTTTATACTTCTCATCCAACCACAGTCAAATTCACTCCATTCGGATGGCGCGATTTATCTGGATAGGTTTTTTTTTTTTTTAATGATGACAAGCCAGAATGAAAACAAGCCGAAATGAAATAGCAGTAACGAAGCTATATTTAAAATGTAAGGAGTAGAAAGTACAGATACTTGCGTGAAAATGTAAGGAGTAGAAGTAAAAAGTCGGTTGAAAAATAATTACTCAAGTAAAGTATAGATACCCAAAATTTCTACTTAAGTAATGTAACAAAGTATTTGTACTTCGTTACTTGACACCTCTGCTTAAGTATATTTTGTTTAAAGTATTGTACTTCGCTACATTTTAAAACACATTAATTACTGAGTAAAAAAAATAAAAATAAAAAAAATCGCTCCCTGGAAACTACGTCAGTAAATAATGGGCAGGAGGGCAAACTGGCGCTAAAATCACAAGAAAGATGCAGACGGTCAAAACAGGCGTTAGTGGTGCAGACACCGCTGAAAACGAAACCCCGTCATATTCTGAAGTTGAACTCGAAGGAAATGAAGTGAACCCCTGGCCATATGTATGCTCTATTATGCAGTGTAAGCTGTACTTGCCTAGGAAGACCAAACTAGCAGCTTATAAAATCTCGACAAGACATCAACCCTTCGCAAGAATGTAGAGGTAAGCTAAATAATTGCATCGTTGCATTGGTGGTTAAAATGAAGCTTTGACATTTTAGCAAGAGGTTTTGCACAAATTAGCCAAAAAGACAGTGGTGAGGAGTGTGCTATATATATCGTCTGTGATAATATCATATTTTTTGTTTTAATGATGTGCGCGCGCATTTATAGTGCGTTCTTTCACTGTGTGTGTGATTCAGTCTCCTAAAGTGCATTTAGAATGATCACAAAATGTAAGATATAGGGGCAGAAAATTCACATATTTATATAATTTCATATATTAAATCAAAATCCCACAAAGAAGGCCGTCTTTTCCTCCAAAAATCATCATGAATATATACATACATATATATAACAGTTCAGTAAACAAGTTAATTAAGAGACTTGCGTTTTAGACACCATATTGCCTTTTTTAGCTCTATTTCTACAACAGAAAATAATTCCAAACACAGCCACCAAAGCACAGTTTTGCGTCTCTGAGCAACGTGACATTGTTTCGTTCCTGAATGAATCAACCGTTTAAATGATTCAGTTCAGTCGCAATGACTCACTTATTAACAGTGACATGCTGACACATACTGGCCATTTTAATTTCACATTTAAAGTATCTTTTGATTTTTTTAAAATAATTAATTTCTTATAATTTCAAATGAGTATTCAACATTTTATGTCTTGTATTTCAAAACATTATTCATGCATTTGTAACTGCAGGTTAAATGCATTCTTGTCCTGCACTAAACAGTGTAATACATCTAAATGCCACTTCCAATGAATCTTCTGCATTTCCTCTGCATTAAAAGATGAGTTTGTTGATACTGATTTGCCTGGTAACAGCCCAAATGTTTTATTATTCTAAATAACTGATTCCTTTAATTAAAACAACTAGTTTGAGATTAATAGACCTATCCCAGGGGTGTCAAACTCAGTTCCTGGAGGGCCGTAGCCCTGCAGAGTTTAGTTCTAACCCTGCTCCAGCACACATATCATGTAGTTTTCAAATAAACCTAAATGATTAGATTAGCTGGATCAGGTGTGTTTAATTAGGGTTAAATCTAAACTGTGCAGGACTGTGGCCCTCCAGGAACTGAGTTTGACACCCTTGGCCTGTCCCATTTTTGACTCCCTCCCACTGTTAACTTTTACATTTCTCTGTTTGAGCATCCCAATAAACTCAACATAGCAATATTGGAGTGTTCTTACATACATATATATATATATATATATATATATATATATATATATATATATATATATATATATATATATATATATATATATAAACACACTGTAATAAATACTGAAAAAGCTTTGGAACAAGTGAAAAATGTTTAGTCTTGGGTGATCTACACTTACAACACTGAATTCATATATTACCATTTGATACTAACTGTCCTAGACCAATTTTTTTTTCTCTCTAAGTGTAGTTTAAACTATGCAGTCACTTACCAGAATGTTAAATGTATTTTTATTTATTCAGATATTTAATTTTGTCAACTAAAATTATTTTTCTTGAAGCTCTTGTTTAAACAAAGTTGGTCATGTTAAATTGTTAAAAAATATTTTACAAAACCTATATATATATACATCTACATATACAATTTTTTTTTTGACATAAGTCACTGGGTTTTGTGCATTACTTGTTCCTGATTTTTTTTTTTTTTTTTTTTTTTTTTCTTTACAGGTGTCATGTTGATTTGTTGTATATATTTGTCAAATAGAACACCATAGAAAGACAGTATTTTTTTTTTCTCCATTGTATTTGCATTCTGGGCATACTTTATTCATTTAAAATGGTGTTTATTGTAAATCTTTTACTGCCAAACTGTTTTAAAGGTTTTAAGAAATTTGTATGTTTATAGAAGGCATGTTTACTGTAAACATTCATGTTGGTATAACCTTTTTTAGACATTTTTGTTTAAAAATAAATGTCAAAAATGGTATTGTGTGTTTGCTTAATTACAGATGCATTTTCATACATGTATAGTATTTACAGATTTAGAATTTGGTTAATTTGATTTATGAAACTCAAAAGGGAAATGTTAGTTAATAAAAAAGTCATTTGCTATCAAAATGTATGAGCTGGGTAAATTGGGTATTTTAAGTGAGAAGATTTTTTTTGCATGAGTACAACAAACAAAACTAGATGTTTCTGCTTACTTAAAATAAGAAATTTCATAACTTAAAAAATTTGATGTAACTGATTACCTCAAATTTTTTTAGTTTTGTCAATTTATTCGGGATTACAGTGTGTTTATATATATATATATATATATATATATATATATATATATATATATATATATATATAATATTGTATATTATATATATTTTTTTCTTTAAATAGATATGTGTTAATATATTTTGTCATTAAAGAATGCCTGACATCAAACATAAAATTTGCATGATCTCTGATGTCTTTTAATAGTCCTATATTTTATTTTTCTTTTCTGTTTATTTATTTTATTTATTATTTATTATAATTATTCCATTTAACGTAGAGTAAAAGTAATCTAATAGTAGTCAGAATACATTACTTAAAAAATAAAAAAATCTAATTGCAGTTTTCATCATGTAATTTGTAATCAGTAACATACTACAGTCTACTCAGCACTGATTGTAGATAATCGGTCAGTCGTGAGAGATTGGATCTACAAATAAAGGTCAAAACAAAGCAAATATGTACAGTAGGTGGCCAACCAGAGTGTGCTTTCCATCATCGCAAGCGCCGCCGCTGCCGTGTCTGCCAAGATATCAAACAAAGGCATCAAAGCTCTTTTTTCGCAAATAGCCATCAGCTTTGCCTCACCGATGTGTTACACTTGACGGCTGCAGTCGGTGGAAAATTAAAGAAAAGACTAGTTAAAATATTTAATATTCACAGATGAAAATTGAGTAGCCTACTTATGAGGTTATGTTCATTTCTTAAAACGAATTAAACAATAAAACACGCACATACGTTGTTATTCATTATCTGTCCTTTAATTTGACAGATAACTACTTGGGGGGAAAATATATCTGTCTGTACACTGATTAAGAAATTGTTGTGTGTTTTATGAATTGTTTAACTAAAACATGAAACAAATAAATTAAACCTTGCCATGATTTAGCTAAATCACTGAAACTGATAAGAATGGACAAATTAATAAAACGTCACATTTAGACTCAAGTTCTCTCATTAATTAATTAAGATTCTCAGATTCATTAATTGACAACTTAGGTGATTTTAAAGGGAGCCTTCTTTAATTGCTCTCGTAAAAAAAATAAAAATAGCAGCCCCATTTAAATGCAAGAGTGTATTTATGTTCCTTAAAATATCAGAGTGCAAGATTTGCGCAGTGCACATGATGCTGAGTGCAATTAACATTTATTATTATTTGTCTACATACTTTTTCTTCATTACAAATATAATGTTTATAAAACATATTATATATTACAAGCCATATTATATTGTAGGTAATACTCTGTAGGCATATGCAGTTGCAAAAATTGCAAAAGCCAAACTAAACAGGCATTTAAAACAGACACTATGCCTAAACCAGCTCTGCAAGTTTGAAACCCTCATCAGGTACAAGAGATTAACACCTTTCTTTTTCAACCCCCACAAGCTAGACAGAACCAATACCCCAACCCTCTCCAGCTGGACTGGTCGCTACTGGTTGCAACATGGACATGCTCTTTATAAAATAAAATAAAAAATTGTGTAACATAAACCAGCAAACTGCAGAATACACACATTTGTATTAATCATTTTATATATTATTATATATCAAATAAAATAAAAAAACACCACAACCCACAACCAAATTTGAACCTGTGTTGCAAAAATCACTGACTAACTACTGTAGATAAATGAAACTTCCCTTTTACAGATTACATTCATCTCACTTCGCAATGATAAAAATAACTGTCATCAAGCAGATAATTGTGTTTATTATAGTTTTTAAATGCTGAGCGGAATCCTCTGCCAGCTGCTCCTTGTTTCTGTCCTTGTTACGTGAATTTGGTTGCAGCTGTGTATCATTAATTAGTTCATTTGTTCCATGTTTGTTCCCTGTTTTGAGTTTGCTGTCTGCTGTTGAAGGTCTTGAATGTCTTTTAGTTCCTGTGTATGCCTGTTGATGATTAAATTCTATATCTGAACAATTCTCCAGTGTCTTCTCACTCCTTCCCGAGTGTATTGTGACAGAACAGCTGACCAAGAAAAGTAAGCGGCACCTCTTTTCCTGCGTTTATTTTTCTTTATTTTTATTTAGTATTTAGTTTTGTTTTTTCCCACTTGTTCTGCCACACAAAGATGGAAGCACAAGCAACATAAATATCACTGGCTTAGGCAAACCCCGACCTAATTGTGTTAGCGAGGGCATTTTGTGCCACTCGCCCTTGTCAGCTCCCTCGAAGGGGAAACTGGATCGGGATAACTTACCATCATCTCGCGGCGCTCCCAGACACCACCAACCTCGGCTGGAAGGAGGCAGTCATCTGGTGTCTAGAGAGTCACCAATCCGGAACCAGTCAGCCGGGGGCTCCCGATCCCCAGTTAAGCACAGGGAGGGCTCCTGTTACTGAATTAAGCCCATGGCGGGCTCCTGTATCCTGGTCAAGCCCAGGATGGGCTCCCGTTCCCGAGTCAAGCCCAGGATAGGCTCCCGTTCCCAAGTCAAGCCCAGGATGGGCTCCCGTTCCCGATGTCAAGTCCAGGATGGGCTCCCGTTCCCGATGTCAAGTCCAGGATGGGCTCCCGTTCAAGAGTCAAGCCCATTAAGATGAAGCGGAATCTTAGGTAGGGCTCGGAAGGTGGGTCTCCTGATTCCCCGTTAATCCCTGTGAAGTGGATGCCGAGTTGCCATATCCTTCATACTGATATTAATTATATTATTACATGATTTCTTGTTTGACTATTAATCAAGTTATGGCAAGAGTGAAATGTGTAACCTTATGTGCGCTTATGAGATATTAAAGAATCCTGTTCTACCCTGTATTTCTTTTCCTCAAGATTAATGTCCACATATTATGTGTGTGTATCCAACCGTAATGATAAGACACACGCCAGTGCTAGAAAGCCTCAAATTTTAGATAAGTTCTCTGTGTATGTGTGATAGTATCTGTCTGTACAGGGAGAAGCTCAGACAGTCCCAGGACAAACGATCAACTGCCAGTGTCCAGTGTATCAGATATACGTCTTTGGAGAGTTTATCTAGGTTTTGGAACCAATCAGAATTTTGTTGACTTATGTATTGACGCAATGAGTATCCTCTGTCAGGGTATAACTGTGTGTAGCAATACGTGGCCGTCTAGTAGTGACTACGCCACCCCGAATTACCGGGGAAATAATCTAATAAATAGGACACAAGTCCGTTTACTCAGGAGAGGCAAGAGACGTGAGTTCACATTGAAACAGGCAATTTTTATTAAAGAAAGCAATTAAACAAATAACACAATCAATTGTGTCATTTCGTAATCAAAAAGGCAACCAAAACAAAAAGAATATGATCACTGCAGGGGCTGAGACCACAGAGAAGCAGGCTAGCTATAGCTGCATATGGCAATCAAACACACTTTGAAGAATCACTCCACTACAAAATAGTGATAAAAAAGTCACACCACACTTATAACCCCTACTTAGGGTGAAGGCCTGCAGCTAAAACCACCAGCCTGCCTCCAGGAAAACCCAGCTCCTGCAGAATACAGAAAAGAAATAAATATAGAAATGATTAGAGATAAACCAAATCACAATGAGACAAATAATGAAAACAAAAATCAAGTTATAAGATAAATGGTCATCTATAATAAAGACAAAGAAAATAAATATAAACCATTCAAACGGTCACAACACAAAAATCACACAATCAGTCCAACCTACACAAATGATGGGACCAGTTTGGTAGGCTAATTATCACTCCATGTAATAAATCACAGGTATTTAACAGTGATGATCATGCGGCTAAGGACTGGTAACAAAACCAGCCACATTCATACAACATAAACAACATATTGCCTGAGCAATAGATAAAGTGGAGTCCAGCAGTGATATTCGGCTTCCACAAAGCAGCAAACGTGGCTCAATGAAGCATGGATTGCTGACAGCAAGTTGCTAAAGTAGCTGCTCAGCCTGGCTTTAACACGGGCAAAAGAGAACTCCTAAACACAAATATTCATTAACTATCTAATTAAAAACAGTTGCAGATTAAAAGAAACGATCGTAAATGTACTCACCCTGATTCAATTTCGGCGCGCGCACACAAACAATCACAGGCACACGGAAATCATATGACAGTCATTTGATGTTAGTGAGTCAATAAACAGCTGATACTCCGACGCAGCTATGAGGAGACGTCACACCAATGGGAGACCGAAGGCACGCCACACTAAAACGCATTGCAGGTCGCTCAAACAAACAAACTACACAAAGTTAAAAACTAACATTAGAACTTACCACAATGTGAGTGTCGCCACGAGAACGTGCACAGCCTCGATGGCCGAGTGTCACACTAAACAGATACAGATGAAGGCACAATGAAACATCACTTAATACTAACATCAAAACAACCGGCTACACGGCTAACACACATACCTCCACGGTCTCTTGGAATGAATGACAAAGGGGCGGGCTTTCAATGACGTATCCCAGGGAGCATCCAAAGAGTCTATATACCCCAAGGGGCAGAACCCTATTGGCCATATATGTAATGAGGGTGACGTGGCAACGAGTCACTCACTTCACCACATTTTACCCACCCTTTTGTGTCGTCGCCCCGACGATAGACTACCAATCACTACGTATTAGTCCCAAGGCCTAAACAACCTAGAAGTTATGCTGGATATAGACCCTGGAACACACGGGACATCCCTCACACTCTCCACTGATCGAGGAAGATGGTAAATATTAGGGTGTTGACCAGCAGTAGCTCGTCTCGTTCGTCGTACTGCTCCAACACCATCTCCCTCTCTTTGAACTGGCTGAGGAATAGACACCCCTGCCTGGCTCGAATCAACATCCGGTGCCAACTCACCAGTTACAGAGGGAGCAGACACTATTGGAGGTGGCCCCACCATTTCCGGCGGCGGTGATGCCGGTGGCTGGCACCTAGATACGGCTGCTGGTTGTAATGCTACGGTTTGGCCTGACCCAGCCTGCCAATTGTCAGAAACGGCCACCCAAAGGTCTACTTCCTCTACATCCCCCAATGACGACGGCGTCCCTACTAAAGGGCTGTCAGAAGATACAACTCTTGGAGATTCTCGTTGGATACGAGTCCTCATTGACGAACGATGAACGTGCCGGATCTTACTCAGGTCGTCCGTAGGTGCCACAGCATATACAGACCCTCCATCTATAGGAGCTCTCACAATCTGATACACCACTGAGCTCCACAGGTCCTGAATTTTATGACGGCCTCTCACGCTGTGATCCCGGAGATAAATCAGCTGACCCTCCCTCAGTGGTGCATCGCGAGCGTGTTGGTCATGCAGTCTCTTACGTCGCTCAGCGGCAACCTTCAAACGCCCTCGTGCCCCTTCAAATGCCACATGCATCCTAGCTTGATGCTCTACCATCCACTCATGGACCCCACCCCCTCCAGATTCCTGGACCCTACCCAACAGAAAATCCACAGGGAGTCTAGGCTCCTGACCAAACATCAGGAGATATGGAGACTCACCTGTACTCTGGTGAGGGGTGGTGTTGTAACAGAACAAGATCTGCGGAAGGCAAGATGCCCAGTCCCGTTTACGGGAGGTCGGCAGAGTGCGAAGAAGGTTATGAAGGGTTCGATTGAACCGTTCACACTGGCCGTTGCCTGCCGGATGATAAGGTGTAGTTCGAGATTTTTCGATCCCATAGAACCTACAGAGTTGTTTCATAAGGGCAGACTCGAAATTCCGGCCCTGGTCGGAGTGAATACGACCTGGAACCCCAAACCTGAAAAACCACTCGGTCACCAAAGCCTGTACTACGGTCTCAGCTCGCTGATCTCTAGTGGGGACAGCCAGAGTAAATTTACTGAACACGTCCGTTAACACCAACACATTCTCATGTCCAGAACTGGAGGGCTCAAGCAGGGTAAAATCGATAGCTAGGATTTCATTTGGCCTAGACGCCAACACATGACCCATAAAACCCCGACCAGTTGGCTGGACGTCTTTAGCCAGCTGGCATCGTTCGCACTCCCGACACCACTGTGCCACTTCTGCCGACATCCCCGGCCAGTAACACCGCTGACGCACTAATTCAGTAGTGCGTTCAACACCCTGGTGTCCATGATGTTGATGCAACTCAGTCAAAACCTCATGCTTTAAAGCTGCCGGCAAAATCAACTGTAGCACCTCCTCACCCCCATCAGGGCGTGACACACGTCGATAAAGGACCCCATCCTTTTTTAAAAGACGGTCCCACTGCTGAAGCAATGTTAGAACAGACTTTGGGAGCTGCTGGCGCACCGCAGAGCTGGGAAAAGAACCCTGTTCCCAAAATGCCAAAACCTTCTGAATATCCGGATCCGCCTCTTGTAACAAACTCAAATCCTCAAGAGAAAAACTGGGCAATGCTGCAATTACTGCTTGATTCACCTGTACTACCGGTTCGGCCTCTGCCACCTGCCTTACCACAGCTGGAATTATGGTCCCCGGTAAGAAACTCTCCCGAATCTCCTGACAACCCAAATTCTGTCTAGAAAGAGCGTCAGCATTTCGGTTGCTCCTGCCAGAACGATACCGAACCTCAAAGTCAAACGCGGCCAACTGGGCCGCCCAACGTTGTTCGGTAGCTCCCAGTTTAGCAGATGTCAGGTGGCTAAGGGGATTGTTGTCAGTATAGACAAGGCACTTCTGACCCAATAGGTACTCCCTAAACTTCTCGGTCATTGCCCACTTGAGCGCCACAAATTCCAACTTCATGGAACTATAGTTAGTCATGTTGCGCTCAGTGGGCCTCAGGCCGCGGCTGGCATAAGCAATAGGGCGTACCTTACCCCCCTGCTCTTGGGAGAGGACGGCACCAAGCCCACTATGGCTTGCATCCACCTCCAAGATAAAGGGCCGGGAGAAGTCTGCATATGCCAACACGGGGGAAGTAGACAACCTGTTCTTTAACCCTTCAAAGCTTAGCTGACACTGTTCAGTCCAAGCACCAGCAAACCCCTGATCCCCTCTTTTTCTGGATCCCAAACCAGTACACACTGCAACCAGCTTATGTAGGGGTGCTGCCAATTTGGCAAACCCCTCCACAAAACGGCGATAGTAACTGGCGAAACCCAGAAACGAGCGCAACTCTGCCACATTAGATGGAATTCGCCAATCAGCTACCGCATCAATCTTCGCAGGGTCTGTTGATACCCCTTCAGCTGATATAACGTGGCCCAAATACTTCACCTCTCTTTGGAAAAACGCACACTTACCTAGCTTGACCTTAAGTCCTTCACGTTCTAACCTACTCAACACCACCTCCAACCGCTCCAGATGTTGTGCTACAGAGGTGGAAAATACTACCACATCATCCAAGTATAAGAGCAAGGATTGACACTGTTGGTCCCCGAACAGACGCTCCATTAACCTCTGAAAGGTGCCAGGGGCATTACACAAGCCAAATGGCATACGGTTCCACTCAAAGAGTCCAAAGGGTGTACAAAAAGCTGTCTTAAACCGATCTTTCTCTGTGACTGGAACCTGATTATACCCACTGGCCAAATCGAGGGTCGAAAAACATTTTGCACCACTCAGAGAATCAAGGGACTCGTCTATTCGGGGCAAAGGGAACGCGTCTTTCCTAGTCCTGGCGTTAAGCTGACGGTAGTCAACACACATGCGCAGTCCACCATCTTTCTTTTTAACCAGTACGATTGGTGAGGCATATGGACTACAGCTCTCTCGAATTATATCAGCCTCAAGCAACTGATTTATGTGGGCCTTTACCACCTCGTACTCCGATGGGGGTATGCGCCGGAAACACTGCCGAATTGGAGTCTCATCCACCAAGGGGATATCATGTGAAATTAAATTTGTACAACCTAAATCCGTCTCCTGAGTAGAGAACACTGCCTGAAATCTACGGAGTAAAGACTTCACCTGACTCTGCTCTCCCTCTGACAAAATCGACAAGTCCATGGCCTCCACCTGCTCCTGCACAGTAGGTGCTACTTCTGCGCTTTGCGACCCCACAAGAGCAACAACCGGCTGGACCTCTGTAACACCTGTGGGTAAACTGATCACATAAACACTGCTCAACGTGCCCATAATTGACCGTGGATAGAGCACTACATCAGTCACACCAACATTAACAACAGGTATATAAGCTGTCCCTTGGCTCACCCGAACTACTGCAGGAGAAGCCAATAACCCAGCGGGCAAACCGGATTCAGGAGGCTCAAAGAGTACGGTTCCCGCAGAGAATTCATCAGAGCAAGTTGCCGGAACAAATTTAAGCATGCCCCCTGGGATACGGCAAGGCCTACGGCCCCGTACACGGACCTTACCTATATGGTTTGTGCCGGATACATTAACACTACAATATTGTAATGCTTGAGATACGAGTTGCGGAGCTTTAGACACATCAGGCAAGTTAAAGAGAG
This sequence comes from Carassius carassius, assembly GCF_963082965.1. Classification (NCBI taxonomy): domain Eukaryota; kingdom Metazoa; phylum Chordata; class Actinopteri; order Cypriniformes; family Cyprinidae; genus Carassius; species Carassius carassius. Next base: position 4,649,296 of record NC_081778.1, on the reverse strand, counting down.
CGGGGCCATGTTGACTAAAGAGATCCTGGTAGCATCGTTTTAAAACATTCATTCCAAGGATCCCTGGAATCCGATCACACAAGCCACCAGGAGGATCTTTAACAACAAGAACCCCACAATTGGAAACGACTTGGCCACAGAGCTCAATATCCAGCTCTATGTAACCAATATAAGGAATGGCAAACCCGTTAGCGGCGCGAAGCTGTAACCACTGACATGACTTAAGTCGCTCCTGTCCCCATGTTGCAAATTGTCGCTGAAAAAAGCTTTCCGTAATGGTGGAGACCATTGAGCCGGTGTCAACCAAGCACGGCACCGATACTCCACCTATGGAAACAACAAGATGAGGACAGGACGACATTAAACTAGACGCCGCAACAGAACCCGTCGGTAAAACTGAGCCGGTAATGTCCCCAATCGAGCTGTGACTCCGCAGCTCGATGGGCACTAGTTTTCCGACTGCACGGAAGTAGATAACTGCCTATCTCCAGCAATAGGTACAGTGGAATGAGGAGCACGTTGAAGAACCCGCTCCTCATTACACTCTCGGGCAAAATGGCCTGGTTTTTGACACCTTCTACAGATTATAGGTCCACTACGAGGGACTCGATTACGCATCTCTGGGCCTGACAGTCGAGCGAAACTTTGAGTGAGGCGATTTAACTGCTCTTGCTGTGCTTTCAGCATTTCCCTTAACTCACCCAACTCAGACGTCTGGGGTGAACTACGAGCTACCACCCATGAATCTCCGTGAACGCCATACTGAATTCCATGTGCCACTGGAACGGATAAACTTCGGGCCCTCACACCCCCCGGCATCCCTTCCTGCTCCCATCGTAGGGCTTCACTCCTCACCTCTAATAAAGTAGAATTGGGCTGTCGGCGCACCAGCTGTTTAAGCTCACGTCTCAACATACTGTTATTGACATATTCAACGAACTGATCACGTAACAACATTTCAGCATTTGCCATTACGTTCGGTGACTGTTGCTTAACCTTCTCCAGCAGACTCATCAAGGCGAGGGAAAACTCCAAGAGTGTTTCCCCCTCCTGTTGTCTTCGGGAGAAGAAAGCTTCCTGCAAGGCTACATACGACACTGAACATCCATACAATTCACGCAATGCCTTAATAATTTTCTCAGGGTCCGCTCGCTCTGTCTCTGACCGATATCGGATCTCTTCTCGCGCCTCCCCCTCCAAGTGGTCAAAGAGAAAGAAGGCCTGATCCGCAGGGGATAAATGACGGGTTCTCATACAAGCTTTAGCTTCCTCCACCCATTCATCAATATTTACCCCAGCCCTCCCACTAAATTTTGGACACCTTCTATCTCTAGGTACAAATACCAGCCTATCAGTAACTGGAATATTACCAGTCGCCGCTGGAAGTATAGGGGCAGTAACTGTGGCAGAGGTGCTAGGTCCCGCCACATTGACACCCTGCAATTCAGAGGCCCTCTCTTGTCGCAATTTCTCATTGTCAGCTCTAAGCTGAGCTACAAGCTCTCTTAGTTCTTGTAATTCTCCCTCCATTCTAATAGCACGTACCTACTTAATTTAGCAGAACTCAGCACCCACAACAAATGGAGGTCAAGCCAAAAACTGCAATCGTCTGAGCACACGTCTGCTGCTTTGTTCCCTGAAGGAAAAGAAAAAGAAACACCAAACACACAAAAAAAGAAAATTAAATTATTAGAACAAAATATACAACTCACGTCTCTGCCAGATATTCTGTGCGACCCTGCCGACTACGCCACTTGTAGCAATACGTGGCCGTCTAGTAGTGACTACGCCACCCCGAATTACCGGGGAAATAATCTAATAAATAGGACACAAGTCCGTTTACTCAGGAGAGGCAAGAGACGTGAGTTCACATTGAAACAGGCAATTTTTATTAAAGAAAGCAATTAAACAAATAACACAATCAATTGTGTCATTTCGTAATCAAAAAGGCAACCAAAACAAAAAGAATATGATCACTGCAGGGGCTGAGACCACAGAGAAGCAGGCTAGCTATAGCTGCATATGGCAATCAAACACACTTTGAAGAATCACTCCACTACAAAATAGTGATAAAAAAGTCACACCACACTTATAACCCCTACTTAGGGTGAAGGCCTGCAGCTAAAACCACCAGCCTGCCTCCAGGAAAACCCAGCTCCTGCAGAATACAGAAAAGAAATAAATATAGAAATGATTAGAGATAAACCAAATCACAATGAGACAAATAATGAAAACAAAAATCAAGTTATAAGATAAATGGTCATCTATAATAAAGACAAAGAAAATAAATATAAACCATTCAAACGGTCACAACACAAAAATCACACAATCAGTCCAACCTACACAAATGATGGGACCAGTTTGGTAGGCTAATTATCACTCCATGTAATAAATCACAGGTATTTAACAGTGATGATCATGCGGCTAAGGACTGGTAACAAAACCAGCCACATTCATACAACATAAACAACATATTGCCTGAGCAATAGATAAAGTGGAGTCCAGCAGTGATATTCGGCTTCCACAAAGCAGCAAACGTGGCTCAATGAAGCATGGATTGCTGACAGCAAGTTGCTAAAGTAGCTGCTCAGCCTGGCTTTAACACGGGCAAAAGAGAACTCCTAAACACAAATATTCATTAACTATCTAATTAAAAACAGTTGCAGATTAAAAGAAACGATCGTAAATGTACTCACCCTGATTCAATTTCGGCGCGCGCACACAAACAATCACAGGCACACGGAAATCATATGACAGTCATTTGATGTTAGTGAGTCAATAAACAGCTGATACTCCGACGCAGCTATGAGGAGACGTCACACCAATGGGAGACCGAAGGCACGCCACACTAAAACGCATTGCAGGTCGCTCAAACAAACAAACTACACAAAGTTAAAAACTAACATTAGAACTTACCACAATGTGAGTGTCGCCACGAGAACGTGCACAGCCTCGATGGCCGAGTGTCACACTAAACAGATACAGATGAAGGCACAATGAAACATCACTTAATACTAACATCAAAACAACCGGCTACACGGCTAACACACATACCTCCACGGTCTCTTGGAATGAATGACAAAGGGGCGGGCTTTCAATGACGTATCCCAGGGAGCATCCAAAGAGTCTATATACCCCAAGGGGCAGAACCCTATTGGCCATATATGTAATGAGGGTGACGTGGCAACGAGTCACTCACTTCACCACATGTGGTTGATGTTGAGTTGTACTGGGGCGGCCTACGAACTCCGTTGAGAGTATTGAAGCTGACTTCTGCTGATGAAATTGCAAACTATTTTCTTCAAGTAAAATTATTATTATTAATTGAACTCATCTCTGACTTCTGGTCTTCATTGCGACATATCTGGTCCTTGGGTTTTAACTGTAAATTCCCCAACACCTGGTAGGGCTCCTGAATCCCCACTTTAGTCCAGGGAGTGCTTCAGATACCCAGTTGAGCTAGGGGAGGGCTCCAGAATCCCCAGTTCCACCCAGGAAGGGCTCAGAATCTCCAGTCAGCCCCAGAACTCACTCCAGTGTTGGGGCCCAGCCCCAGGGATTTCCATTTTCCATTCCTAGATTTCCCCAAGAAAATTTTGGGGGGCGGTCATATACCCGTTACCGAGCCAGCCAGGGTCACGGAGGATCCGCCATGACCGAGTCCCCTGATCTGCCAGGGAGGCAGGTACTGTGCCAGAGCGAACAAAGTGAATGTGCATGCACAATTTTAAGGGGATGAGGCTTTTTTGTTTCTTAAAGTAATTTTCAGATGCAATGAAAAAAACAAACAAACAAACAAACAGGATAAACAAAAACACGATACTTGTAAATAGTTAAGAACATACCCTAGATATGCGCACCCCCTTCTATGTCCCAACCGGGTTGGCGCACCCCCAATCTCCACTTAAAAAAAAAACGCAACAAAGCTTTGTTTTATGTTTAATCATGTGCAAATAACCAGAACACGCATGACAATAACAACATCAACAAAGTTTCAATATAATGCAACAAATCTACGCACAAGCTTCCACTTTTAAGAGGACGAATGAAAGACACAGGCTCAGTAACAGAAAGCACGTTTATTTCAAGCCGCGTAAAGAAACATTGCAGCAATATTAAATGACTGTGGAGCTAGCATCATTATCATCATAACACAACAGTTATGAAAATTAGAACGACAGTACATTTTATTAAATTGCAATGACGTTACAAACGATCCACAACATTAAAGACAATAAGCTCTGAAATAGATAAAATAAATAAAAACAAGGATCAATCTGAAACTTTTCAATTGCGAAAATAAAATTAGCCTACACACGAACCACAACATAATTAAGTAACAAAGAGTATAGGCTCAAACATAAAATAAATTAAAAGAGGATAAAAGAGGATCCATCTGTTACTTTTCAAAAGTCGCTCAGCCTGCAGCGAGAGAGGGGCAGGGGGTGGGAGACGGGGAGGAGGATGTGTTAGTATTCCCAGTAGGCTTATATGTGTAGCAATAATATCAAATACTTACCCATATTAATCCGACGGGTGGGCTTGCATCTTGGCACAAAGCTCTTCGAAGTTTGGTGCAATGGAAGACAGTTTAAGCCTCAATTCCTTCTCAACAGCATCTAGTCTTTGCTGATGTTTAGTTTTAACTGCTGCCATAGCAGAGAAACCAGCCTCGCAGAGATAAGTTGTGGCGAAGGGCATCAAAACTCTCAAGGCTCGCTGTGCCAAGACTGTGTATGATGTCAGTGACTCAGTCCAAAAATCCACAAGTTGCTTTCGTTTGAACTGTAACTGCAGTGCTCCATCAGATGACAGCTCGATCAGCTGCTCCTGCTCGTGAAATGACAGCTGCGGGACGGGTTAGGGAAACTTCAAATGGATTGCGAATCCAAGTGCGAGATGTGTCCATAGGTGGGAAGTGTTTCCGTAGATGTTCGGCGAGTTGGTTAAGGTGTTCAATTATGAGACTTTTTACATGCTCACCCCGGTCCACGTCATTTTCCCCCAAAGAACTCGTAAAGCGTAGGGAAACACAGGTGTGAAACACACACAACTCGCCCAGAACCGTAGCTTCTTTATCATGGCCTCAATCCTGTCTTGTGTATTGAACACAGTTACACTGACTACACTGACAGCCAACGGACCTCTGTGTGCAGCAGCAGTGATTTGTGTTCGCTGCCCATCTCATTACATAACAGTGTGAATATTCGTGAATTTAACGGACGTGCTTTTATGAAGTTCACCAGTTTGACTGCATCGTTCAGCACTGCAAGTAGATCAGCTGGCATGTTTTTGGCTGCGAGGGCCTCTCTGTGAATACTGCAGTGTAACCAGCTGATGGATGGGCAAACTCTCCTAATATGAGCTATAAGCCCCGTGTGTTTCCCCGTCATTGATTTTGCCCCGTCTGTGCAAATTCCCACACAGCGCTCCCAGTCGATCCCATTGGTCCTCATAAAAACATCAATTCAATTGAAGATTTCCTGTCCTGTTGTTCGGGAAGCAAGGGGTCGACAGAACAAAAAATCTTCTTGTATCGTTCCTTCAAAAAGGTAACGGACATACAGAAGAAGATTGGCCAGATTTGCAACATCTGTAGACTCGTCTACTTGCAGAGAGTAAAACTCACTTTTCTTGACACGGCTGACTAGTGTAGCCAATATGTCTTCAGACATGGCATCAATGCGGCGTGACACAGTGTTATTGGACACAGGAATCATGTCCAACTTTTTTTGCCTCTTTCTCTCCGATCATACACTCCACCATCTCTTTGGCCGCTGGCAAACACACGTCTTCGGCAATTGTATGCGGTAGCCCCCTTCTCCCTACTCTGTAACTGAGCAGATATGAAGCCCGTAATGCGTCTTTCGTAGACCCAACGCATGAATGAAACTGCATTTTACATGTGTGACTGCATCATATAATTACTATTAATTAATAATATTGATAGTTCATCATCTAGCTGACTACGTCTTGTATTATTATTATTATTTTTATTTTTCTAAAATCCTGTCAAACGTGCACAAACTACTAGCTACTACTAAATATTGTAGAAACATAATTTTCTGTAAAGTTGCTTTTGTAACGATTTGTATTGTAAAAAGCGCTATACAAATAAACTTGAATTGAATTGAATTGAATTTTTTTTTTGGCTTTTCTGCAACTCCTCCAACTTTGCTTTAAAAAATGTAAGGGGCTTTTGACTTAAATTGCCATGTTTCGTGTGCAGGTGACGACGGAGATAAGACGGCTTCAGATAGCTGTTAGCTAGAACTTCACTGCACAGCACACACTGAGGCTTCGGGCAATCTGTATCGCCGACCCAAGTGAAGCCCAGATAATTGTCATCATATTTCCTTCTTTTTTTCCCCGTCTGGTGTTCACCCTCATCACCTCTTTTTTGCCATCTCCTTCCCTCCTCTTCGGTTTCCTCCGGCGCATCTTCTGACTCCCGCTCATTTTCTTTCTCTATTCTCTCCGTCTCTTTTGCCTCCAAATCCTCACTCTCTCTTGGTCCCTCTCCTCCTTCATGACTAACAAATTTATCATAAGACGTCCCACTTGACAGTTTCCCTGATTTCAGCCAGTTAAGCATATTTATAATATATATGTGGAATGAATGAAACGCATATAGCCTAGCCTGCAGTGCATAAAAGAAGAGCAGTGCGTAGAAGAAGACAGCAGCTGTCTTCTTCTACGTTTCTATCAAAAACTAATAAATTATAGTTTTTTATTTAAAATAAAAGCGATTACAAATGAAATGTTTATTGTTCAAGTTTTTTTTATTGTATGGAAATATCCCATTTAAAAAAACAGACCGCAATTACATTTTTCCTCTCGCGCACCCCCTGGTGGCAGCTCCAGTTTTAACCGATTTTGTTAACCCACAGTAACAAATTTTAACGGATTAATTGCCTCTTTTTGTTCGCTTGTGTTCTTTCAAAAACACGCTAAAAATAAATTCAGTTTTTGAGAGGAAAAAATATATAGAAGTCATTTATAAGTCGCATTTTATTACATTCAGAAATAATAAAGGCAGGCTACAGGATATTTTTTTTCCCCCTCACTTTACAACAAATCCTTTAAATTTAATCAGAACAGAACAATGAATTAAGAAATATATAATTCTAATGGATAAATATAATTGCAGTATAAAAGAATATAAGCTTAGCTATAAAAATAATAATAATCATTTAAAACAAAACATAAAGTAAGGTTGGGCTTACCTCTCTCATTCAGGACAAATCCAACCAAGACAGTACATGACTCCAAGCCGGATCCGTTTTCAAACCAGCTAATTTAAAAAAACCTCACCAAGGTATGTCAAACCATGCTACCAAACTGTTCTACTAATAAATTAATTTCTTATTATGCTATGTACTCGATAACATAAAGGTGTGGTATTTTTATTGATCCTTAGATCTGTGTCGGACTGTAATGTTGGTGAACGCTGAGACCTATCAGAGGACTTGCTAACATGAAGAAAACATCCAGAGGTCTGTAATTATACGTAATTAACAAATTTTTAACTTAATTGCTTAATTTTAAACTTCATTTTAACTGCTTTTATTAATTTTTATTCTTTAAGATTTCTGCGTGGTAATTATAGTGAGCTATGAATGCTAGTGAATAGGAACTTTTAAGTGTTAACTCTTAAAGGATTAGTTCACTTCTGAATTAAAATTAACTTATTTTTGAGAAAAACATTCCAGGGTTTCTCTCTATATAGTGAACTTAAGTGGGGTTCAATGGGTGGAAGGTCCAAATTGCAGTTTCAGATGTCAGTTCCAGACGAGGAAGAAGGGTCTTATCTAGTGAAAAGTTTGGTCATTTTCTAAAAAAACGATTTATATACTTTTTAACCTCAAACGCGTTGTGCATTCCGGTTCAGGACAGTTAGAAAATAAGATGACCTGCCCTAACTGTTTCAGTATGCATGCGCATTGCAGAGCTACACAAGACAAGCATTTGAGGTTAAAAAACATATTATTATTATTATTTTTCAAATGATCAATCGTTTTGCTAGATAAGACCCTTTTTTCTTTGTCTGGGATCATGTAGAACACTTTGAAACTGCAATTTGGACCTTCCACTCAGTGAATCCCACTGAAGTCCACTATATAGAGAGAACACCTGGTATGTTTTCTTCAAAAACCTTCATTTCTTTTCGACTGAAGAAAGAATAACAATAAATAAAGGTGAGTAAATTAATTTAGAAGTGAACTAATCCATTAAGGCTGCATCAAATATTAAGTTATAGTGAAACAATATTACAATGTTAAATAACTATTTTCTGTTTGAATATATTTAAAGATGTTTTTTATTCCTGTAAATTGTCAGCATCGTTACTGCAGTCTTCAGTGCATGATCTTTCAGAAGTTATTTCAACATGCTGGATTTATTTTGGTACTCAGTTATCAATAACGGTTCTAATAAAGAATTTTTTTTATGATTCTTTGATGAACAGAAAGTTCAAAAGAACATAATTTATTTGAAATGTATATTTTTTTGCAACATTATAAATATTTTACTTCTATCAATTTAATGCCTATATGCTGAATGAAAACAGTAATTTCTATTTAATAACACACACACACACATCAAACATTTGAATGGTTGTATAGCATGTTTTTTGAATATATTAAAAAGCATAACTGCTTTTCAATATTGATAATAATCAGAAATGTTTCTTGAAGCAAATCAGCATATTGGGATGATTTCTGAAGATCATGTGACACTTAAGACTGGAGTAATGATACTGAAAATGTAGCTTTGATCACAGTAATAAATTATATTTTACAATATATTCACAAAGAAACTTAATATTTTAACTGATAATAACTTTATTGTAATTAAAATATAATATATTTACATGTTAGTTCGGTTCGTTCAGCTCATAGGACTTGATATTAATATCCCTAGTTATCAGCACTTCCTAATTTTAAGTGGGCAGAGGGGTGAGAACGTCATCAGGGTCTTCAGGTGGGCACCCTCCTTCACCGGTGTTTCATTGATAGGCCCACGACACCTCCAGAGGGCTCAACGGCAACACCTGGCGTCCCCTTCTGCTCTTATCCCTCCTTATTGTTTTTTTGCAGCCCAGTTGGGGTCCTTCCTCTTTATCCAGATCCACCTGCTGCTCCGCTCCGCTGCCTCCGACAGTGATCTGACGGCTTTCCTGAATGCCTGTCCCCGAACTCCCATCCCCTTCAGGAGCTTGACTATGGATGTGGCCACAAATCCTCTGCAACCAACCTCCACCGGAAGCACGTGTGCACGCCAGCCCCGTTGTCTCGCCTCCAACGCTATATCAGTATACTTCAGCTTTTTCCGTTCATACGCTTCTCCCACCGCAGCCTCCCATGGTACAGTAAGTTCCACGATGAACAGGGACTTCTGTGAAGTTGACCACAAAACAAGATCCGGCCTGAGATTGGTGTTTAAAATCTCTGCCGGAAACCTGAGTTGCTGATCTAGGTCCACTTGCATTTTCCAGTCCCGTGCGGCGTCCAAGAGGGTACTATCCACTCTTATGGCTGGTTTTCCTGGGCATTGCTCTGCTCTTACCAAGGGGATAGTGGATGAATGTCTGGATGTTGGATGAGGGAGGTCATTGATGGAGGATCGCCTCTCTTCCAGAATAGCTGCCAGTTGGCGTAGGACTTGGTTATGCCTCCAGGTGTAACGGCCTTGGGACAGACTGGTTTTGCAGCCGGTGAGGATGTGCCTGAGAGTTGCTGGGGTTTGGCAGAGAGGGCATGCTGGATCTTCTCCAAACCACTGGTTAAGATTATTAGGTGTAGGAAGAACGTCATAAGTGGCCCTGATGAGGAAGCTTATTTGGCTTCCTTCCATTTCCCACATATCTCTCCAGGTGAGCTTATGGTGCTCCAGGTTTTCCCAGGTAGTCCACTGTCCCTGCTTGGCTTGTGCCACTGCCTTTGCGCATCTCTCTGCTTCCTGTTGGTGCCGGACCTCAGCAACTACCATCTTTCTCTTCTCTGCAGATGTTGCCTTGTGCCATGTAGGTCGACTAGCCCCAAGTCCAAACCCGCCTCTTCCTAACTGCACCTGTCCCACTATGTCTCTATGTCTGAGAGCGGATTGTGCTTGCTCTACAGCCTCAGCTGGGGTCCATTTTTTCCCAGTTTCCAGTCTGGGAGGAGCTGTTCGTATGGCTGCATCTTGAGACTCTGCCAGGGTCATACTCAGCCTTACTTTGGTGCATTTATATTCTTCAGTGAGGCTAGAGATAGGCAGTTCCAGTGCACCGTTTCCATACAACCCGATGTTACTGAGGCATCGTGGGAGTCCCAGCCATTTCTTGACGTATGCACTGACTGTTCTCTCAATCTTCTCAACTTTGGAAATAGGAAACTCGTACACCGTTAGAGGCCACATGTAATTAATTTATAACTTTTTATTCATCAATAAATCCTAAAACAGTATCACACCCCCTCCCCCAAAAAAAGAAAAGAAAAGAAAAGAAAAGCAGCAGAACTCTTTCCAACACCGAGCTTTGATCAAAGCAATAAGTAATATTTTGAAGTATGTTAAAATAGAAAACAATTATTTAAATATTTTAAGTTTTAATTGTTCACAATATACAGTTGATCAAATAAATGCTAGCTTGAGAAGCTTATATTTCAAAAATATAAAAAATAGTAAAGTGTCCACACTTTTGACCAGCCCAGTCCCCTTATTAAGCAGGCAGAATGCTCTCAGGTGCATCCTGAAATATAGTAACATATGGGCCCTGAAGAGACAGACATGTATTACATTATATTGTTTGGTATGCTTTTTTTATTTATTATTTTATTATTATTAATTTATAAAATCTTTGCCAAAAGATGTTTTTATTTCTGTTAACGGTATGTTCCATGTTAATTGTGTAAATTCATTGCGAAATTGTCCAGCAACCCTATATAACGATCTGTTTCAGTTTTAAGCTCCACCTAAGAGCCGGGACTGTCAAATAGTAAAGTGAGTCCTTTTTTTTTTTTTAAGTGTTCAGTGGAGGATGAGTTATTCAAGCTATTTGAATGTTATGATGTATAATTGAGTATTGATAATATTGAGTGCCTGATAATGTCACAACTAGTGCTGTTTAAAACATACTGTTTGTTAGGGCCGATTGTGGCATGCAGCTTTCTGGAGAGATGCTCCTTGTAATAACTTTACACTCAGCATCGTGAACAATATACCTGTTATGACACTCATAACCCTATTGCAATGCTATAATAAGTATGTGTGTCATTTGGGCACAAACTATTTTTCATCTCAAGTCAGTGATTAAATGAAGTGCACTAATTTCCACAGTAAAGCATGTTAATAAACTGAGACTTGTATGTGTAAGGCTTAAATATTGCATTCCTTGCTTTCTAATACTAAATTAAACAAATGCATTCATAACATATCTGTGTAATGTTCAATTCATTGTGTATTTTTTATTGTATAAAACAGGTTGTCAGGATTGAAGACAGAAAGCAAAATGCAAGTAACGGTTTTATTACAGGAATGACAATGAGAAAGGCTTCAGCTGACGGCGATTGGTGCAGGGACCTCAATGACAGCACAGGACGGGTGAGATGGTGAGTTGAGTGCGCTGGTGAAGGATGATGAGAGATCCAGGTGATGATGACGTAATCCACAGAAACAGGGAACCGGAACTAACCCACGTGAATGAATTCTGAACAGGACCTGGGCAGGCGGATTTATCAGAGAATGAAACACCTGCTTTATCTTTGATACATGAAAGGTGGGATGAATTCTCCTGTACGCTGGAGGAAGTTTAAGGCGGACTGCCCCCAGACTAATTATCTTGGTGACAGTGAATGGGCCAATGAATTTGGGATCAAGCTTATTGGAAATGGAACGGAGAGGAATGTTCTTGGTAGAAGCCTCACTTTTTGACCAACGACGTATACGGGAGGCTTAGAACAGTGGCGATTGGCTTTAGCCTTGGTGCGCGCCCCCACTTGGAGTAGAGTCTTGCGGGCGGGCTCTAGTCCATGTGTGGTGACACCTCTGGACAAAGGCGTGAACGGAGGGGACCGCGACTTCGGATTCCAGACTAGGAAAACTTGGTGGCTGGTATAGCTAAACTACACTCGAACTGAGCTAGGCCCGTCGCTGATACTGGTAACGTATTGTGAGCGGGCGAAATGACAGGAAGTTCTTGGCCACTGAGGGCATGAACAGCGATCTTGTGATTCTTTCCCGGCGACGCCCCAATCAAACACTCGTCTCATCTCAGCGGCAAGCATCTGGAACGAGGCGCAGCATGAGTCTTGGTTCTCCCACATCGCCGCCCCCCATAATGCCGCTCTCCCAGTCAGCAACGTTAAAACAAATGCGACCTTGGCTCGTTCATTATTGAATGTTCTGGGTTGAAGAGAAAAGTGCATCGAGCATCGTGTTAGAAAAGCTCTGCAGTAATTCGGCTCACCAGAGTATGGTTCAGGAACAGGAAGGTGTGGTTCTGGCTGGGAGGGGCTCCTCCAGCAATGAAGAGGGGTTACTCACTGCTTCTATGGTGGTCAGAACGTTCTGTCATGATTGTAGACAGGAAGCAAAATGCAAGTAATGGTTTTATTACAGGAATGACAATGAGAAAGGCTTCAGCTGATGGCGGGTGGCGCAGGGACCTCGATGACAGCACAGGACGGGTGAGATGGTGAGTTGAGTGCGCTGGTGAAGGATGAGGAAAGGTCCAGGTGATGAAAATCCCATAATCCACAGAAACACGGAACCGGAACAAACCCACGAGAATGAATGCTGAACAGGAGGAATACAGACATGCAGCAGGAAGGACCTCAATTAGATGCTGTTGAAATTAGATGCAGCTGCCACTGATCACTGATGAGAATATATACACACACACACACACACACACACAAACTAGTGTCAAATAAAAATGGAAGAGATGGGTTTTAAGCTGGTTCTTGAAGATGGCTAAGGACTGCTCGGATTGAGTTGGGGAGGTCATTCCAGCAAGGGGGGAATATTTAATTTAAAAGTCTGTAAAAGTGACTTTGTGCTCCTTTGGGATGGCACATTCAAGCGACGATCACTTGCAGAATGCAAGCTTCTAGAGGGCACATAAGTCTGAAGTAATACATTTAAGTAAATGGGTGCAGAGCCAGTGGTAGTTTTTTAGGCAACCATCAATGCCTTGAATTTTATGCAAGAGCATCTACTGGTAGCCAGTGCAAACTGATAAACAGAGGTGTGACGTGTATTCTTTTCAGCTCATTAAAAATTAATCTTGCTGCCGCATTCTGGATTTATTGTAAAGGTTTGATAGAACCGGCTTGAAGACCTGCCAAGAGAGCATTGCAATAGTCCAGCCTGGACAGAACAAGAGCTTGAACAAGGAGTTGTGTAGCATGTTCCGAAAGAAAGGGCCTGATCTTCTTGATGTTGATTAAGCAAATCTGCAGGATCGGAACGTTTTAGCAATGCGGTCCGAGAAAGTTATCGGATCATCAATCATAAGTCCAAGGTTTCTGGCTGTTTTTGAAGGAGTTAAGGTTGATTGGCCTAACTTGGTGTTGAAATTGTGATGAAACGATGGGTTTGCTGGAACCACAAGCAGTTCTGTCTTGTTAAGGTTGAGTTGAAGGTGATGGTCCATCATCCAGCAAGAAATGTGTGTTAGACAATCTGAGATGCGAGTAGCTACCGTCGGATCATTAGGATGGGAGGGATGGGATGAGAGGTAGAGTTGAGTGTCATCCGCGTAGCAGTGGTATGAAAAGCCATGTTTCTGAATGACAGAGCCTAATGATGCTATGTACTGTAGACAGAGAAGAGAAGTGGTCCAAGAACTGAGACCTGAGGCACTCCAACATACTTTGAAGGACCTATCTGATAGGTAAGACTCAAACCACTGAAGTGTGGTTCCTGAGATGCCCTTTGCCAATAGGTTTGATATGAGGATCTGGTGGTTAACCGTGTCAAAAGCAGCGGACAGATCAAGCAGGATAAGTACTGAAGATTTGGATTCCGCTCTTGCCAGTCTTAGGGCTTCAACAACTGAGAGCAAGGCAGTCTCAGTTGAATGTCCACTTCTGAAGCCAGATTGTTTTTTTCAAATTCAATTGTTTTAATATAAATATTGTTTTAATAGAGTTTTCAGTTTAGTAATTGTCTGTACAGCTAAATCAATACTTTAAATTGTTTGTTGTCTAAGAGCTTCATATAATAACTTAACAAAAAATAAAAAATCAGTGGCATAAGACAGTAAAATATTTAATTATCTATTATGTAAGAAACTTGTAATGAGAGCTTTAATGGTATTCATCATTTCTGCTTAAATACAGTCATAATCTACTTATATGATTTGTATTATCCGGGAACTGTACAAATACTGTTGCATATGGACATTACTTTTTCAAAGAAACATGCATTTTCTGTAAAGCTGCACTGAAATATGTATTGTGAAAAGCACTATACAAATAAACGAACTGTATTTATAAATATGTATACTAAATATGTATACAACTTATTTGTTTGTGTGTGCATATGCCTATATACATATACACTATGTGTGTGTGTATATATATATATATATATATATATATATATATATATACAACCCGAATTCCGGAAAAGTTGGGACGTTTTTTAAATTTTAATAAAATGAAAACTAAAGGAATTTCAAATCACATGAGCCAATATTTTATTCACAATAGAACATAGATAACGTAGCAAATGTTTAAACTGAGAAATTTTACACTTTTATCCACTTAATTAGCTCATTTAAAATTTAATGCCTGCTACAGGTCTCAAAAAAGTTGGCACGGGGGCAGCAAATGGCTAAAAAAGCAAGCAGTTTTGAAAAGATTCAGCTGGGAGAACATCTAGTGATTAATTAAGTTAATTGATATCAGGTCTGTAACATGATTAGCTATAAAAGCTTTGTCTTAGAGAAGCATAGTCTCTCAGAAGTAAAGATGGGCAGAGGCTCTCCAATCTGTGAAAGACTGCGTAAAAAAATTGTGGAAAACTTTAAAAACAATGTTCCTCAACGTCAAATTGCAAAGGCTTTGCAAATCTCATCATCTACAGTGCATAACATCATCAAAAGATTCAGAGAAACTGGAGAAATCTCTGTGCGTAAGGGACAAGGCCGGAGACCTTTATTGGATGCCCGTGGTCTTCGGGCTCTCAGACGACACTGCATCACTCATCGGCATGATTGTGTCAATGACATTACTAAATGGGCCAAGGAATACTTTCAGAAACCACTGTCGGTAAACACAATCCGCCGTGCCATCAGCAGATGCCAACTAAAGCTCTATCATGCAAAAAGGAAGCCATATGTGAACATGGTCCAGAAGCGCCGTCGTGTCCTGTGGGCCAAGGCTCATTTAAAATTGACTATTTCAAAGTGGAATAGTGTTTTATGGTCAGACGAGTCCAAATTTGACATTCTTGTTGGAAATCACGGATGCCGTGTCCTCCGGGCTAAAGAGGAGGGAGACCTTCCAGCATGTTATCAGCGTTCAGTTCAAAAGCCAGCATCTCTGATGGTATGGGGGTGCATAAGTGCATACGGTATGGGCAACTTGCATGTTTTGGAAGGCTCTGTGAATGCTGAAAGGTATATAAAGGTTTTAGAGCAACATATGCTTCCCTCCAAACAACGTCTATTTCAGGGAAGGCCTTGTTTATTTCAGCAGGACAATGCAAAACCACATACTGCAGCTATAACAACAGCATGGCTTCGTCGTAGAAGAGTCCGGGTGCTAACCTGGCCTGCCTGCAGTCCAGATCTTTCACCTATAGAGAACATTTGGCGCATCATTAAACGAAAAATACGTCAAAGATGACCACGAACTCTTCAACAGCTGGAAATCTATATAAGGCAAGAATGGGACCAAATTCCAACAGCAAAACTCCAGCAACTCATAGCCTCAATGCCCAGACGTCTTCAAACTGTTTTGAAAAGAAAAGGAGATGCTACACCATGGTAAACATGCCCCGTCCCAACTATTTTGAGACCTGTAGCAGAAATCAAAATTGAAATGAGCTCATTTTGTGCATAAAATTGTAAACTTTCTCAGTTTAAACATTTGCTATGTTATCTATGTTCTATTGTGAATAAAATATTGGCTCATGTGATTTGAAAGTCTTTTAGTTTTCATTTTATTAAAATTTAAAAAACGTCCCAACTTTTCCGGAATTCGGGTTGTACATATATATATATATATATATACAGTTTATACACTAAATGAGCTGGCCCAGATCCAGCATGGTGCTGGACCAGATCCTGCCCACATTTAGACCAAATCATCATAAAGGAATCCACATCTGGTCCAGATCCGGAAAAAACTGATCCGTGCCGGTATTTGCCCATTCTTCCAAAAGACATCAGTCGGAGTCCTTTGCGCGGATCTGGACCAGAACTTCCGATTGGCCCAGATGATTTTTGCTATATGGGAAATGTTTCCATATTCGTGATGTTGCCCATTTTGAAGCTAAACTATTATTCATTAAGTAAAATAGGCTTTGTAGTTCACACGTGTTTCAGTATCGACAGAAAAAAAATCATAATGAGCAAAAAAATATGCCAAAGTGGACTGCTGCTCGCGCCGAATGGCATGGTGAACGGGTGCTGTTTCTAATGAATATGTGCATGAGGCACCAGCGCGATCAAACAGCTGAAACAGATAATACTTCATTTTTGGTCACACAGTAAAGGCATAATTTAAAAATCAAGAATAATAGCAGAGTAAATAAGAATTATTTCTAAATACTGGACTGTTCTCATTTCGCTCAGCATATGGAACCTGAAGGATTTTGTATATATTTAATTTTTTTGCCAAGAACGAACCGAAATGACAACATTTAGCATTTAATCTGTGTGTATATATATATATATATATAGGACTATACAGTAGGTGGCCAGCCTATCTGGGCCGGCGGTGCCGCAGTGGTAACTAATTCAATCGCGTGTTAAAATCATTTGCAAAACTACCGCCAGGTGGCGCAAAGGGACGGATTTCGAAATGAATGTAATTGTAAAATGAGATAAAATAAGGAAGTAAAACAACAATAACATTATGATATAACATTGTAACATTTAAAAAAAAAACATAATTTTTTTTACAATTTGTTAATTTTTAAAATGTAGGATAGTCTTAGGCTACAGTCTACTAAACAAAAATTAAAAGAAGACCTTAACACAAAGGATCATATGCATGCTATTTTTATTAAACAGTAAATAAATAAAAGGCCTATATATAATATATATATAAGCTAAATGTTTTAATTTCATTTTCATTTCGGTTCATTCTTGGTTTAAAAAAATCTTCAGGTTCCATATGCAGAGCAAAATGGGAACAGTCCAGCATTTAGCAATAATTAGTATTAACTCTGTTATTATTCTTGATTTTTCAAACTACCAGCATTTTTGAATTATGCCTTATGTGTGAACAAAAATTAAGTATTATTTGTTTCAGCTGTTTGATCATGCTGGTGCCTCGCGCCGTTCACCAAACATTCGGCTGAGCACTTTGACATATTGTTAATTATGATTTTTTTTTTCCTCGATACTGAAACGCACACAGCCTATTTACCTCATGAATAATAGTTAAGCTTCAAATGGGCAACATCACAAATATGGAAACGTTTGATTTCTCCCGATTGAGAAAGCCCAACCTTACCTTATGCTTAGCTTTAAATTATTATTATTTTTTGTTTTATTACTAAGCCTATATTATTATATACTGCAATTATATTTATCCATTAGAATTATATATTTTTAATTATTGTTTTGTTCTGATAAATTTGTTAAATTTAAAGGATTTGTTGTAAAATATTTTCTTATAGCCTATTTTCTTCCTCTCACAAACTCAGATTTATTTTTTAGCGTGTTTAAAAAAAAAACCATGCAGCAAACGAAAATAAGTGATTGATCCGTTAAAATGAAACCTATACATGACTCATATATTTTTTTCCTCTGACAACATTCAAAAAATGAAAATAGGTGATTAATCCGTTAAAATGTGTTACTCTTGGTTAACAGTAATTATAATTATTTTACTTCAGAACAGAGCCTGGGACTAATGTAGGTTATCCATGGTTTTTTTTTTTGGTTTTTTTTCATTGCACCTGAAAATGACTTTGTTCATTACATTCACTTCACGCGATCTGGCGCAGATCAGCCTCCCGCAAAGCTCAGCTGTGGACGATTTAAAAATGTTTGATATAAAGCAGTGGTTCTCAATCCGCGGCCCGTCACAAATTCAAATGCGGCCCGCACCACATGCTGAATTAAAAAAAAAAAAAAAAACCTTTATCTGTTGGTAAAATTTTATTGTTTAAATCAATAAAAAAAAATGCTACTAATGAAATATAAGCTATATCCTAATGTTTTTATGTGATTTTTCTTTCTTCATATATTATTTTCAGACATGAGCACTGGCATAAGCATTTAACGAACACCTACAAGCGCGCACTTTGGCAGAATTCAATTCAAATAGTCATCAACAGCCATTAGGTAAATTGCCTTTAAGGTAAAATTGCGCATCAGAATGGACACATTTGTTTTTGAAGGGAGAAAAAAATAAATTAAAAAAATGCCAGCGAATGAACATGTACAAACTGTGAATAGTCAAAGTATCAGTATATTGAAGGAGAAGTGCTGGATTTTAGTTTTTTTTTTTTTGCCCCGCAACTCACTTGAAGAAGTTCAGATAAATGGAAACACCATACACTATGTAACAATCCTTAATTGAAGAAATGTGGCAAAATATCTCTGGAGAGAACCTCATATTATTAAATTCAAAAGTGCTTTCCATATTTGGATCAAAATAGGCTACATTTGTGAACGCACATTTTCTGAAATGTTGCGCGTCAGTTCATGCAAGCCTGCATCTTAAAGCCTCTGTCAAACTTTCTGCGTCCGCGAGTCCGCTATGGACCGTTAGGTAGGCGTGACGTAAAAATCGTCATTGGAGAGTGTGTGCAGAGGCTCTGAGCAGACGACCGCGCGGACAGGTGCGCGTGGTCAGTAGGCTTCAAAAGCAAAATTGCACATGTGCAGGCAGAGTGAAGAAGCTCATTGCTACTCGACCTGTGCAATCCGTCAATAAAAGAATATAAAGACAGTCAGATGTGCAATAATTCTGGGCAACTGCGCATTCAGAAGTATAAATTGATGAAGTCTGTGTCCGCGCTGGCCGTGTACGCGTCCGGATTGCTCATGCGGAAAGTATAACACAGGAGTTACAATCGCAACTTCTTTGTGTTACTCCTTTCAAGCTGAATCTCACAAAATCGGTCAGCTCCCGACAGCATCAGGTGTTTTATTTATGGGGAGTAGAATTGTTTATTTCAATTAATGTAATAGATTATATATCATAATGGTTAGGCTATAATATTATAAATCAGGTTGGTTTGTATTGCTGACGTAAATTATATGTGTAGACTTGCACTTAGACCATAGTGTGGCCCACTGGAAAAAAAGGTTGAGAACAACTGATATAAAGGTTGCTGTCCCATTTTATACAGGAATTGTTCATTTAAAAAAATGCTAATTATATTGTTAGTTCTAATTATATTGTTAACACAAGTTCATTTAGAACTTTTTTTTACTTATAAACTCCTTGAGAATTTAAAGTTAGTTTAATAGTATTTAAATTCAAGTTTAAAAAAAGGTTTTAATTGCTTAAATTATTTTTATTTAATAATAATATGTTATCATGTTTATTCTTGTAAAAAATACGTGTTTATTCTTTAACAAAACAAGGGAAAAAATAAGGGACAATCCGAATATTTGTTTTGCTTTACTTATGTAAGCTACAATTATTCAAAAAATAATAATAAAATAATGTCAATTAAAAATAACATTGGCCTGAGTAATTTTGACCATTATAGAATTGTGACTTTAGATTAGTCATTTAGGTGGTAAAAATACTGTGAAATTAATAAAGTTGTGACCTAAATTATTATTTCAACCATACAGCATGTGAATAAATAAAATGCATAATTTTCATAACATTTCATTATTCATAAAATGCATAACGTTTCTGGTGTTTGGATTTGTACTTCAATATAATGAGCTCCAAGTTTAAGAATAGCCCTAGACTAGTTTCTCTCTCTCTCTCTCTCTCTTTAACAGCATTAGCTCAATGATATACGTCTTCCTTCCGTTAGAATTTTCCTGCCTTGCTAAATGTTGGGCTCATGATCAATAAGTTGTATTGGCCTCAATCTGATTCACTAAAGTCAAACTGCAGACTGTGAAGCTGCATCAGTGAGCGCGCGGGACTCGCTTTGAGGCGGGAACAGAGGATTCCGCTTGGTCTTAAAGCCTGCCGCAAACATCCACGATCACAAATAACAATGATTTTCATAAAATAATGATTAATTATTAATTGATGATTTGTTATTATCATTATGGTCTTGTGAAAATAATAATATGGGCTGCGAGAAAATTATGAATACAAAGAGTAGTGCTGCTGAGTGCAAGCATGTTTCAGCCCAGTAACACACCGTTCCTCAGAGCCAAAACACAGACCGAATTCTGTTCAGCTGGAGGGGGTTGGGTTTTGGGTAGTTATTCATGGCTTGTGGGGGTCGAGATAAAGGTGTGAATTGCTCTTTCATATGGACAGTGTCTTATGAGGCTTTCACTTGCTGAACCGGTTTATATAGGACTGTTGTTTTGATTATATTCACAGTGCTGGCTCTCTCCGACGAGAGAAATGCAACATTCACAGATTACACAATTCGTTTTCGTTTAAAAAACATGTCAAGCTTTCTGTAGATATATTTTTAATGTACCTATGTGAGACACCACGATATTATGTTAATTAAAAAATTATACATTCATTATCATGAAAAAATTAAAGTGATGAGACGGCGCCTCCCTGTCATTAATGCACATTAATAATTTTTGCACAAACACTTGAATATGAGCTTCTTATCACCAGTAAAATTCATGCCAACAGCCAACATATTTAGCTTGATCAGAAGGTTGACTGCAAGAGTCGAGCGGGATGTTAAGAGTTTGTCTGTTTCTTTTACTGATTATTTTCGGGTTAAAGCATGATATAAACAGATTCACACTCAATCGCTTTTGCAATAATGCGTTCAAACAAATGTAATCTTACAGTGCTACTACATTATCAGCATGCTATCTGATTTTGAAATCTTGAAGAAGTTAATCGATCTGTTTAGATAAAATAACTGACAAAAATATACTGTTATTTTCATCACAAACACAATTTTCACAGCAGAAAGCAGCAATTAAAGATGTAATGCTTACAATGTTATTAGTTTGGCATGTGATATAGGGAAAAAAGTTTACACAAAATAGCTTAAGCCACTTTGAAACTCTCCTGTTATTTTTTTTATTATTATTATTTTATATGCTACGTTATGAACATAACATTTCAAACATACTGAAATACTTTATCCATGGAGTGAAGGTGAAGCGTGTTTCTGGTATCAGAGCGCGTGGAGGGTAAGTTGTTGCTTCTCACAGACTCTGCTGCGAGTGAGAGAGACGTTTCACCCGACGAAATGAAGACGATCGCGGAAGCACAAGCACGGCACATCCGCCAAAAATCAACCTGCAGCAATGCTCGTTCGTCGAGTCGCCAAGCTTTACTTTTGTTGGTCGCATGGCAGTAAATAATTCGATAATATGACCATGCAGTCAATACAGATATTTAATAAAAACTTTAAAACAAGCAGTAAAATAAAACAATAAAAAATGCATGCCAGGTCTACACCGGACTCAAGTGGAGCGATCCAACAAAAGACAACAGAACACAGTGATGGATACATTGGACACGATCCCCATCAGTGAACTGATGTTCGTTCTGTTTATGATGAAATGTTCTGACACTGTGTTCAGATGATCTGACACTATAGTGTGATGTCATCAAGTTTAGACACACTTTTCGCTGTGGGGCACGGATGACAACTCTCGCGTCCGGTGTAGACACACAGAAAGTGTCTGCTCTATTTACAAATAAGTTCTAAGAAAAAAGAACTAAACCAGCGGCATAACGAGATGGAAATATAAACTAGAAAAAATATTAACAGGTCCTCCATCCATGACACTGACTCACAGCGGAGTTGGCAGTTTTAATCTGAACAGTTCTTAAAGCTGAGTG
This sequence comes from Carassius carassius, assembly GCF_963082965.1. NCBI lineage: Eukaryota > Metazoa > Chordata > Actinopteri > Cypriniformes > Cyprinidae > Carassius > Carassius carassius. The sequence continues at coordinate 4,627,160 of NC_081778.1, read as the reverse complement.
GATGGTTAGATGCATGATGTGCTAGTATTAAAAAAAATAAAAAAAATAAAAGTCTTTCCAACATTTAGGTATAACAGTACTGTTTTTTTTTTAAATCATCTTGTTGCAGTTATAAATTTGACTGCTAAATGAATGATAAAGAACTATATTAAAACTTATTTTGTAAAATTTCTTCGTCATTTGAATATTGATTTAAAAATCGGTTTAAATCATAAATCAGATTTTTTTTTTTCTAAAATAAAAAAAAAACTGGGATTTTTTTTAGGCCATATGATGTTACCCTAAGCAAGTAAAGAAGGTTCCCTTTAAAATCACGTAAGTTGTCAATTACTAAAGCTTTTTTTTTTTACATCGTGTGAATGTTGTTGATTATAATGAGAGAACTTGAGTTTAATCGTGAGGAAGTTTTATTAATTCTTTAGAGTTTCAAAGATTTAATCGTGCCGGTTTAATTTTATTCGTTTCTTGTTTTAGGCAAATTAGTCCTAAATAATGGGAATGAAATTATACAGTGCTTCACATTTAAACATGCAACAATTTCTTAATCAGTTTACAGACAAATGTCTTTTTCCCAATAAGTTATGTCAAAATAAAGGACAGGTAACGAATAACAAAAATGCGTGTTGTTTTATTAAAGGAAAAAATATATTTATATTTAAAATATAAATTAAAATATAGGCATAATATATTAAAATATTGACATTTTGCATATTAATCCATGTAGCCTACCCCCCATAAAATAGGCTACCACTTTTAATGCTCCTCTCTCTCTCTAGGTCGTCCTCAGACGAGCCTTCCATCGTTGCCTCCAGTCATCCTGATTCTCCATGCATCTGGCCAGTTTATTGGTGCTCTGGGCTCCTGCATCCCTCTTGAGTATGTCCACGTAAGTTAGCGTGGGACGTCCTCTTGACCGATGGCCATGTGTTGGTTCCCATAGCACCAGCTTGCTGGCTGGCAGCTCTCGATGCCTTCGGCAATGTCCTGCAAGTCTCATTCTCCTCACAGCAATCTTATTGCTCACTCTTGGTACTCCCTCATACAGGATTTTGTTGGTTACATGCTCACTCTTGCTGATGTTAAGCACTGCACGTAGCATCCTGGTGTAGCACCCATCCAAGGACTTCTCTAAGGTTGGATTCAGGGTCCAGCATTCACTGCCATAGAGGAGAACGGACTCTACCGTCGCGTAGAAGAAGCTGAGTTTGATTTGGCGGGAAAGGTTGTAGTTCCATACACTGTTCATGCCATTCAGGGCCCTCCATGCAAGTGCCTTCCTCACTTTTAGATCTTGCTCAGTTGAGTTGACCCATGCACCCAGGTATTTGAAGTCCTCAACTTCTTTCAGCACAGTGTCTCCTGCTGTTATCAGAGGTTGATGATCTGGTGGAACGTTGTAGGTCATGACCTCAGTTTTCTTTGCATTTATCCTAAGGCCAACCTTGGTGCACTCTAGCTCTACCCTGTGTAGTAGTTCCTGTGCTTGTTCCATGTTGTCGGAGAGCAGACTGATGTCATCTGCATAGTCAAGGTCTGTCAAGACTACTGCCGGGTGTCGACTTGACTTCTTTGGTGTCAGCGTGAAGCCAAGTTCCTGCTCTCGCCCACTGATTGCCTTCTTGAGTGCATAATCAAGGACTATGATGAAGAGGAAGGGGGCTAGTGTGTCCCCTTGCATAACTCCAGCCAGGATGTCAAACTCCTCACTGTTGCCATCTGCGGTCACCACCCTGGCCCTTGTTCCTGAGTACATGGACTCTATTGCCCGGAGTAGGTTCGCAGGAATTCTGTATGCCTTCAGGATCTTCACCATCGTACCTCTGTGAATCGAATCAAATGCCTTTTTGAAGTCTATGAAACATAGGACTGCAGTCAGGTTGTCCTTCCTCACCTCCTCTATCAATCTCCTGAGTGCCAAGATCTGGGCTGTAGCAGTTCGCCCTTCTCGAAAGCCGTTCTGATTTACTCTCAGATTAGGGTCGATTGCTTGCCGGACCCTGTTCAGAATCATTCGGTTATAGATTTTCACAATACTACAGGTCAGGCTGATGCCTCGGTAGTTGTCCGGCTTCGAGAGGTCTCCGGATTTGGGCACTGGCACGATGTTTGATAGAGACCACATATCAGGCAGCCGATTGTGCAGCAGAGCAAGGTTGCAGAACTCTAGAATGATGTCATCAAAGTCACAGTTCTTCAGCACCTCTGGTGGTATGCCATCCGGACCAGCACTTTTTCCCTCTCTTACTGTGGCTTTTGCTCTGACGAGCTCACCGAGTGTGAAGGGACCATCGTTGATGTTCAGGTTTGGGAGGTCTGATGGTATTTCCTCTTCCTCAGCTGCGTCTGCTGTTTCCCCCAGCAGCCTTTTGAAGTGGCTTGACCAGGTCATCACCCTCTCCTCCGGGCTGTGTCCGTTCACCTGTCCCTCCTTTGTCCTCTTCCGCCCCGTCATTTCATTGATGACCCTCCAGGCCTCCCCATACTGCTGTTCTCCTTGCGCCGCCTGCACCCTCCGCACTTTTTCCATCAGTTCTTCCACTTTAATGGCATCATAGGTTCTGAAAAGAAACTGTTTGGCTTCGTTCAGCTTGCTGCGCCTCTCCGCAGTTGGTTCCCGCTCAAAGTTGAGGCGGGCTTCCTCCACCATCCCACGTGCTGCTATGACCTCTGGATGTTTTGATCGCAGGGAGGTTCTGACTTTCTCCATCTTAGGCACGCACTGTCTAGTCGCCTCCTTGTTTACTGTGACGAATCTCCTGTATTCGCTGCTTGCCTCCGCTCCCCTGTCCAGCTGCTGGAATCGTCTCCTCACCTCCTCTGTGTATCTGGTTAGAAGGCCAGGGTCACTTGAGAAAGCTTTCCAGTTATACCGTATTTTGGGACTTGGTTTGGGAACCCTGAGGCTCAGGCCAACTCTCATTGAGACCACGCGGTGGTCTGAAACCACAGAACTAAAAGTGCTGTATGGCTCAGCATTCATAATGGAGTTCCTCCACTTCTTCCTCACTAGGATGTAATCTAGCTGCCGTAGCGTTCCTGAGGCTCGGTCCCGGAAGGTCCACCTCTTTCCTGTTCTTTTCCAGAAGATGGTATTTGCCGCCAGTAACTCGTGCTCCGTGAGGAAGGCAGTGAGGTATGTGCCATTGCGGTTGGTAGAGTCGTGGTAGGGGAAGGGTACGTCCTCTGGTCCAAGCCTTGCATTGAAGTCCCCAAGAATTGCCAGGAAGTTGTGTGTTGGGACGCCGCGGACCGCTCTTACAAGGTCCTCAAAGAACTTCTCCACCTCGTCAGATGACGCCACGTTGGTGGGTGAGTACACGACTATGACTGTTGTTACTGGGTTACCCGAGAACTCTGCACACATAATCCTGTCAGTGTGGTGGTAAACCTGACGTAGAGCCTTACGTGCCAGTGGGCCCAGCATTAACCCTACACCGCCTATTGCGGCTTGGGCATCGTTCCTCCATGCTGATGTGGAAATAAACGTGCATCTCTTCACTCTGTGGTACAGTATTAGGTCATCAGTGTGCACTCTCCTATGTTCTTGGACCCCCAGGATCTCCACTCCCCGTTCCTCTACACAATGTGCAAGTTCTATCAACCTCGCTTCTTCTCTCACTGTGCATGCGTTGAAGGTTCCCATAACAACTGGTTTCCGACAGCGCATGATTGCATTGGACAGGGTGATGTAGTCGGACAGGACCCTCCCCGGGACAATCCCAGAGTTTAAGGTCCCGTTGTCATGGTATCCTCCAGGAGGAGGACCAGCACCACCGTCCGCCGCGATGTTCCTACGGACTCCCGCCGCTGGAAGTATAGGATTTGGGATGTCTTTGTGCTCCATGGTTGGCTTTACTATGCTAATAGTGGACTGTGGGGCGCAACTCCTCACAGTCCCGATTTTATTTCAGAGTGACCTTCTCTTAGACAGGTTGCCATCCAAGGCTATGAGCCCCATCTGCCCATGCTATTTGACCCCTAGCTGCATGCTCCGATGCAAAGTAAACCACAATTTCTTTTGAATAATTTAACGGATAATTAATATAATATAAATAATACAGCACACCTTTTGAATGTGTCAAATCTAAAATATGGTTTAATACCATGTAGCTTAGAAAATATAAGCACAGACTCAGGCACAGGCTTGACATTTATCCTGCTTGAATTCGTTCTAAGAAATGCACATAACTTCATAAATACCAAACTTTCATCTGTGAATATTAAATATATTAAATATTTAAACTATAGTGTTTTTCTTTCATTTTCCATGACTGAAGCAGTCAAATGTAACACATCAGCAAGGCAAAACGGACGTCTATTTGCGGAAATGTGCTTTGATGCGCTTGTTTGATAACTTGTGGTTAAAGCAGCATTCAGCGGTAAAAAGCTGCAAATGCACTTTATGCCGCTGCCGCCGCGGTACGTGTGGCGGTAAAAGAGGCGTTTTCGATGTCTACTTAGTGTATGTGTAATGACTGTTTAATAACAATAGCATGCAGTCAGAGCCTTTGTGTAAAGGTCTTTCTTTGAATTTTTGATTATCCCACGTTTTTAAATTAATTCACTGTAAATTTTCTAATGGTTTTTAAATATGTTACAATGTTATATTACAATGTTATTGTTGTTTTATACTTCGTCGTTTCATCTCCGTTTACAAACCAAAATTTTACAATTACAGTCAGTTTGCAACCCATCCCTTTGCGCCACCTGCGGCCGCCAACCATTTTGGTTGTCCACCTGCTGTATACATACAATGCAATGTTGTGGAAAACAAAACCAAGACCTGGACATTTAGAAAACCCAGACAGTAAGAAAATAAATAAAAAAAATAAGATGGGGTCACTCTGATGTGATTAAAATAATTTCACTCTGAAAAGTGAGTGTGAGGTTCTTTTTGACATAATCCAGGACACACGATATACCATGATATACCAGTGGGTTGTTTTACAGTGGGACAATTAAAAGAAGATGGGAAATAAACTAAGAGCTACTTGCAGCCAGATCTCCTAGCTTTTCTCTGCTTCAATAGTCCCAGTGTACAGGGATGTTGATGTATAGAACAGCACAAAATGCATCAGCACATCCCCAGCTCTGTCTTGTGCCCTTCATGATTTCAGCATCTCAGCCAAATGCCAATGTGCACGCAGAGGACAAATGTTCACCTTTCTCCCAGAACTGTATGCACTGCCAAGCTTTCCTCACCTAGTCACTTTGCACTGTGCTAAAAGTTATGCCGTTACTATATATTATGATTCCGATAACCGATCACAAAATAAATTATTGCTTCAATCCCTTAAGAAATTTGTAACTTAAACTATTAATGTGCTTGTGTTATATATTACAAAATATTTGTATGAATGATTATAGCAGCTTTTTGTAGACATTATTAGCATTATTTAGAAACTGAAAAGATGAAAATTTTTGACCTGCCTTGAAGACCTGCCTTGAAGTTGAAATAATGTTTTATCAAACAGGATGTGACACACGAAAACTAATGATAAAACATGACATAATTCATCAAAATCCATTACCGTATTTTCCGCACTATAAGGCGCACCGGATTATAAGGCGCACCTTCAATGAATGGCATATTTTAGAACTGTTTTCATGTATAGGGTGCACTGGATTATAAGGCACATAGAATAGAAGACACTGCAGTCAAACGTTTGACTGTGTTTGCGTTATGCATCCACTAGATGGAGCTGTGCTAAAGGGAATGTCAACATTTTGACAGAGCGCCTTGATCCATATATATATAAGACGCTCTGGACTATAAGGCGCACTGTCGTTTTTTTTAGAAAATTAAAGGCTTTTAAGTGCGCCTTATAGTGCGGAAAATACGGTACTAATACTTAGGTTTGTGTTTTTGTTTTCATATCAAACACTGCATCTTACTGGCATTACCTTTTTTTTGGTAATGGATTTTACAAAAGACCAACAGTATGGAAAATGATATTTAAGATAGAAAAAGAAATAAAAGCTACAATATGAAGTATTTTTTTTACAGTATTTACAGTATTTATTTATTTTTTAAATAACTAAACACACAGCTTCATTGTTTGTAGAGGGAGGCACAGGTAATTTACACATGCAACTGTCATCCATCTCTCTCCCTTTCTCCCTTTCTCTCTTTCTCTATTGCTCTCTCTCTCTTTCTGTAAATTGCATCACTGGACATAGCTAATGGCCATTTAACATATCTATTTAAACAGTTGACTAATATTAAATGTTTTTCATTTTTTGCAAATTTCCATTTTACCTCGCTTTCTTTCAATGTTAAACTGATGCTTTGTGCTGGAATTTGTGCTTTGCTTTGATTGATTTGATTGTCCATCTTGCTTATTTTGACATTGATGAGCTCTGTTAGACAGCTGATGCAGACCAGACAGAAACTGCAACTTGTAAAACTTTTTGTCAATTTATTTTTTCCAGTTTACAGCAGCCACGCGCATCTGTAGACTTGTGCAGGTTATTTTTCTATAGTATTTATGACTCCTTTATGTTGGTATGCTGTTTTCCTTATTGTTGACATGCAAGTGATTATACTTTACTGTGTGCCAATGTTGATTGTTTGTTGTTTCAAGGTTTTAATGTTTCCAAAAATATTGCTTAATCATATTATGGATACTGAGTTCGAAGCATTTGCTGAACTGATGGAAAGATGTGTATAGTAACTACACAGAAGAGAGCCACTGCTACAGTGTGGTTAACAGGAAATATATTCTGAACACGTTTACAGGAAAATCATTGAACTAATATGTTGATATGTTGTTCAAACTGCTGGGTAGGAAGTTATGCGCTGCACAGTATAAGGTCTTGCCCCATAATAATCAAAAAGCTGCCCTCTGAGACCAACACATTATTGCTAGATAAAGAAGACACCACTTATTAATTAGAAGACACATAACAAGAGACAATGACTGTGTGTGTCTAATTTTGTGGCTTACCTAATCATTGGAAGAGTCTAAAAAACCTAGAGACGCACTGACACTAAGATGTTTAACTGAGGCGCAACCCTGCAAAATTAGCCCATTGTCTCTAGCAACAAAGCATAGCATTCTGGGTCCTGACTTGTACCCTAAAGAGATTTCATTAATCTCTACTTGCCTAGCACTAAGGCCAATGGGTAACTGGGTTTAAGATTGATTACTGGGGCAGAAAATGTTTACAGGTTGGGTTTAGGTTCGGTTGCTCGGTTGTTCCAACGTGTAGGCCTTGTTCTGTGTGGAAATATACCAAATAATAGTATTTTTCAGATTTAAGAATGATATTATCAGTCTATGGCCAACTACATTATGTATGATAAATCATTAATTCAACAACGATTAATTATAAAATTTCTCATTAGTTACAGGGAGAAATACATGGGTGGCTTGTCAAGGATTTATATCATCTATCCTGTGACATTTACCATAACAAGAGAATACTTCCACATTTCCATGATTAATTTTATTAATTGGATGTTCAAAAGGGGCAAATGATAGCAAACTAAAAACTGGCTTAACAAACTCATTTTGCGTTCCACCCTTGGGTAAGAGTTAGGTTAATAGAGAGTTCTGTGTGTTTTGGGGTTTCTTTTAATAAGCCCTGTGATCACGGGCAAAACAATCCTGGCACAGAGCAATGCACTGGCCCAAAAAAAAAAAAGTAATTTGCAACCCATGCTCATTGGAAATACGTGCTTGTGGCGATGTTTCTGCAAAACTGATATCACGTACCTTACTATACATTTCGTGGCTGTTTAAAAGTGAAATATCCAGTGAGTGGCGCTAAAACAGATGTGGGAATGTTTTATTATGTTGTTTGTATTGCAGTGGTTCATAGTTCAAATGTCCGTTGAGTCTTTATCATGTTGGAAATACCCCTAAACCAAACCCAACTCTGAACCTACATGATAATTTTAACAAATGCAAAAGTGCTATGAAAACACATTCGCTGATATATGGATTTGAGCTGTTTTGTCACTCTGTAGTTACACAGAATTCCTACTGCTTCACCTCACAAGTGTAATGCCATATCGCACTGTACCGCTACCGAGCAGACCTACTATGTTAGAAAACCCATAGCTGTATATGTGATCCTAATGTTCCTATCTATTGGTATTCAAATATCACAGCATGTTAAAATTGTTTTGAGGTCATAATATAAGGAATTGTGTGAAAGTTAGGCTTTCTTAATCAAAACTCTGTCCCTGGCAAATCACAATTTGCAGTGATTCCTACGTATAGGAAATGTATTTTTTTTTGCATTTTGCATTTTGCATTTTGCATTTATTTTTCTCGTGTAAGCTTAAAAACCTGCTAACTATCTTAAGCTTTTTCAATTTTACCCCAGTAATATTCTGATTTAAGATTTAAGTGCCAGATGATTAAAACATTTAATCTAGCATGGAAGGATGAAGATTATGCAGTATATTGAACAACAAAGGGAATGTAACTATTACATTTGGAGTTATAGTTTGGGATCTGCAGAGAGCTGGGGATATTTTTTTTTTTTGTCTCTGGAGAAGAGATTCTTTCAACACAACAACAAAGGGACGTTTCAATCTGCCCCTTTCTTGTGACAGAAAGAATGGCATGCTTTGATGTCCCATACTTTGATGGCTTAATATTGGTGTAAAATATACATCAATCACTTATCAGATGAAATTTAAAAATGTGCCCATTTTATGCTAAACATTTGCACTGGTTTGCCGTGAATGTACAGGTATTCTATGAAATTTAAGCAAAGAGAGTACAATACTCTTAGAAGCATTATATGTGGGCAGAAAATCTATGACAACAAAAACATCAACCACATGAGTATACCAGGAAAAATACTGGAGATTTATAGTGGTTGCCAAAAATCCAGTGGTATTTCTAAGCACACCACATTATGTTGTTATCTGTATAAGACATGATGAAGAAGATTCTCAGAATATCCTACAGAAACCGCAGATTTTTTATTTGTGACAGGCAGATGTTTAATTAACTTTTAGTAAGAGTTTGAATGTGTTTGATTAATTACAAACAGACATGCAGTGGAGATTTTTTTTTTTTTTTTTTTTTTTTTATTTCCTTAAAATTTAATATTTGTTTGGTCATCATTTCAATGTCGCCTCAATTGTGGGAAAAGTTCCACCATGATTTTATTTAATTGATTGATATCTTAAAAATTGTTCATAGCCAACTTTTTCATAGCCAATGTGTAGTTTGATGTTCTCTCTCTCTCTCTCTCTCTCTCTCTCTCTCTCTCTCTCTCTCTCTCTCTCTATCTCTTTCCTGTTCTTCAACAGTCAAAATATACAGTCAGCAGTAATAACACCATTTACTCTTGAATTGAATAATTGACCAAACACTTTATTCATAATTTCCTACCTGGTAACAGCAGGTCAATCTCACTCACAAATGTCCTTCTTAATTCATAGATTAAAGAAATAAATCAGCTAATGGTGAAACTGATAGTATTGTTATTAAAAGATACTGACATTTATGCATTTGGTGGACATTCAAAGTATATATTTAAGCTTATAGACTGGGAATCAAACCCATCACCTTGGCATTGTAAGTGCCATGTTTGAGCTACAGCTAAAACATTTCTTAAACTATATATGAATACAAGTGTGTAAAAACAGTCCTGTGGGATCAGTCATGAAACATTAACATTGTAGTGAAAGTTTAACATAGAGACCCCTAAATCATAATAAGCATGAAAACATGAGAAGGTTAAAACCACTGCAGCCATCCAAAACTGTTCTGACGGAAGTATCTACGTAAATCCTCATGCTAAACAAAGATATTAAGGATATAATTAAAACAGTAAAAACCAATGAGTTACCAAATATTTAATGAAGTTACACATTGGTATGTTAAAGAGGTCGTTGCCTACAATGATTTTAAATTAAAAACACAGGGCATTAATTTTTTTATACTAAGCAAAGCATGAAAAATAAATTTAATAGTATCCCAATGGTCTCTTGGGTGCATCCTTCTGTTGAGCAATGTCTGAGCAATTGATTGAGTTAAAGTCTTACAGAATTAGGGAGCTTAAATAATCAGTCATGAATACTTATAATCTGCACTGCACAGATGCAATAAACATCTCACAGAGGACTCAGAATTCAGGTATCCATCTGCAACTTGTGTGTATTAGAGAGTTTGAGAGAGAGACAGGGCTGAAATGAGACGTCGGGCAAGAAGAGAACAGACAGAATAGGTGAAAGAGATTGTCAGAAACCCAACTCACGCATTTCAGCAGTCAGCTACATTCTGAAACAGGTTGCAGATGATTCGTCCATCATCAGCCAAGAATGAAATGCTGCTTCTGCCAATATTGTCTGCCAGAAAAGGAAAGAATATGTAATAATCAAATAATGTCTTGTTGTACAAAAATGAAAACCTCATCACCTGTCTGAAAGAGTTTAACTAGTGATTACTTTATATCAAAGTGACAAAGGAATCCAGAATTTATGTATTTATTGGGTTTGGCTGTACTTTATTGTTGTTGTCTTGTCATTTAAAAAAAATGCAATAACATGTTACCATAAGCATTTGTCTATGGAAGTCCTTAGAGGCCATGTATTATTATTTTTTTTCTTTCTTGTTTTAATCATAATCATAATCCGTGGCCTCTTTGGACTTCAATATTTTTTTATAAATTTGAGTATACAGTATCTCAATAGTTGCTGTACTGTCTCCCACCCAAAATATAGCACTTGTGATATTCTCAGGTTCAGCTTGAAATTTTTTATTAAAGCCGCATGTGTTTGAATAGTGTGAAACGCAAAAATGGCTTAAACTGAAGTCTGTATTAAATATATTCATTTATATAACAATATTATACTGTTATATATGTAGATATTTATGAGTCCCTACCCACTGCACAAAAACTGTAATGGGCAAATAACTGTACAGACAAATTTGCATGTCTTAAAGCAGCAAAGTTTCAATGTTTGAATGAGTACAAATGAGATTTGGCTGATGGGGATAATGGATAAAATATTGGATGAAAATTTGTTTCTTGTGCAAAGATATTACAACATATATTCTGGACATTAGGGGGGTGCCATTTCATCCTATTGAGTTACAGAAACAATCTTGCCCATTAAATGGAATAGAATATTGATTTTATTATCTTGAAAAGCTGTGGAATTTTTCATTTGTGCCACTGCACTTTAAACAAAATGCAGAGGAAAAACACTGGACAGGTGAACTGCCACTCAATAATTCATCATTTTATTATTATTATTGTCAAGATAGATAGAACAAAAATTAAAGAAATTCACACATAAAATCAGGTTTCAATCAATAACTATATACTGAAAAATAAATGTATTTTTAGACAGGAAAAAATGGTGTGATATGTTTAATTTGATGTTTTTATTATACATTACCCATTAAAATGCGCTAGTGATGATTGAGATCCTGTTAATTATAGCAGTAGTGAGTCATGTGGACACAAATAGCATCATTGCTTTGGTATAACCACACTTATCTTGGATCTGCACACTTTTCACACCACTATTTATTAAGCCGGCATTGTGGTCTTGTCTTCCAGGAAAAAAAATAATAAATTAATACTTTTTGATTCTTGACATAATTCCACAACCGACCAACTAGCTAACTAGTCATGTGAACACACAAAATATGTAGGAGAGTGTATACTAACTGACTTTTAATTTAATGGCAGTGAGATCCAGTCACTGAGTAGGATAGTCTCCTTAAAATAGCACTTAATAAATCAATATACCATATGGTAATCACATCCCCTGAGATTTTAATGAGAAGCATAATTGTTGAACTGAAGGACAAAATGGATGTTACGGCTATATATTTTCCTCAACATTACAACATGGCTAAACTTAAAACCATTGCCAGGAATTATAGCTGTCATGACCCTGATAAGGGAATACCATGAATGTAGAGTCATCTGAAATAGAAGCTCAGAAAATGTAGACTGTCTGTGGAGAAACTCTATGAACATCACAAGTAAACATGTCTTAGTTAAAATGTTATTTTGAGATTGACTTCATGTCATCAGGTGGCTTGGGCTCTCTGGGAATCCACACATAGTAAAAATAATAACACTAGCTTTGATATAATTTTAAGATTTAAAAATGTCATTGTTTAAAATATATTCCTTATAAAAAACTCAGCTGACACATTGGTAAACAAAAAAACGTATATATTTCACCACAGAATATAGGATTGGGCTCAGTGTGTGAATTATTCAGTAAGATTAACACAATCAGGTAGGTTCAGGGGAAACAAATACTCAAACTCTCCAAACTGAAAAATTGTGTCTGTGGCCAGCAAACACTCACTCTCAGTGGCAGGAGAGTCTTGTATATATACTCTTGAATTCCATTCTCTGAAGACCCAGTAATCAAAACTCAAATATTATTATTTTTTAATAATAATCATTGTAATCATTTGGTCATTTAATAATACTTTTCAATAATCTGTTTAAAACACAAGGATGGGAATAGGCAAAAAGAAAAAAAAATGAAAGAAAAAAAACATGAATAAAATTAATTATTAAATTTTGGTTGATGTTTAGAATAATACTAACACATTAATGAAAGACATAGAAGGTCCCCGTTTTGCATAAAAAAGGCATCCTTTTCTTTTGTCCTCACACTTACTATACCAAATGAAAAAAATTTTCAGGTGTCTTTATTACCATATGTACAAGTGAATCTTAAACCCTTTCATTTCCTGCTACACAAGAACTGCCATGTGTTTGAATGTCTGCTACAGGTAACATTCCACTACAGCAAACCCCCCACCACCCTCAAAAACTATTATGCTCTATTGGCAATACAATTATTCCTCAACTTTTCCTCCTTTCCTTTATCTGAGAGGACTGTTGCAATACAAAACATCTACCTCTATCTTTAGTAAATGCATTTCTGTTTGCAGTATTATGGTAATGGAATCAATCACAATGCTGTGGCTTGCAGTAGCACTATATTAATCCAATTCATGAGGCAGGGTGTCCCCTGTTGACTAAATGTCACAGTATAAATATGTTCATATTATGTTTATTTAGAGTAGAAAAGCAGAACTAGACCACTGAATATATTTTCCACAGCAGATGTGGACGAACATTATATTGTAATTTCGTTGAACATGACAGCCTTGGAATTCATATACATTGTGTTACTAATGCTAAATGAATAAAAAAAAAACAATGTTTCATTGAAATGCATTATCTAAAGGTGACTGCTGAATTTCTGGGTAATAATAAAAAAAAAACCTATTTTATAATTTTAAAGCCACAAATAAAGAATTCACCTGAAAAAAACAGATCTTGGTAATTAGCAGCTTTTTCTCAATACCAGAGCCAGACAATGAAAATACGTGCTGCACTGAATCTGGTTTACAGATCACTGTCTTAAAGACAAAACTAACTTTAAATAGTACAAAACTCAAGAGCTTGTTGATTTGATTGTGAGAACTTGTCATATTAATATTCATATTTGCAAGCTGAAATTTACAGTCGCTCTGATGTGAAAATCTGAATCTTTTGATTTGCACACACAGACAATCAAAACACTAGTGCTTTGAATTGGAAGTTGCAGATTAATAGTTACAAATGTGTAAAATGACATTCAGATAAACAAAATAACAGACACAAATGTGTACGTGTAATGTTGGAGGCATGACAACTGAGTTGAGGATCCAAATGCAGGCTTTATTGAAAGAGTGGTCAAAACAGGCAGGGTCAAATAGCAGCAAACAGGTATAATCCAGGGCAGACAAAAGAGTAGGCATGGGCCGGTATGAGATTTTGGCGGTATGATAACCTTAAGCAAAAATATCATGGTTTCACGTCATCACGGTATTGTTGTTAAAGGCCTGAAAAGTGTTATTTTTAAATGAGTGGGTAAAAAAAAAAAAACTTTTCTTTCCGCTGGACACAATATATTTTGTTTTTGAGCAGCATGCAGAATATTAAAAACAGTAGAATTTTTTTCCTTTTATTTGTTTCCCAAAAAAGAAAAAAATTAAGATCTTTATTTAACCTAAATCTGTAATTAGCCATTTAATTTTAGTTATATAATTCATATACATATCATTTATATAATTTCATATCATTTAGTTATATAATGATAATCATAAACCCAATTTGAAGCAAAAACCGAATGTTCTGACAAGCTTTGTGAAATTATACCACGTGAACTTTTCAGAAGAAAGTCAGCTCCACTCAGAAACACATTTATATAAACCCCCAAATCAATACTGATGATTTTCTTTCAATAGTTTGTGCATCATGAACAGCGAGTGATCTGACTGCTACAGTATTTTTTATTGTGCGTCCGTCTTCAGCGTCTCTGGCCTGTGTTAACGGCCATTAACAGACTTCATATTTTCACATAAATTACATTTTGCAAGTCTAGAATAGAGTTGCAATTAGGCAAAAAACAGCCGGTTGCCGATCGTCGATCGCTTAAAGGCCAAAGTATTCTTCAGCAGTGCACTGCAGCATTAGGTTATTCTTGTCATCAAGAGAATCTACGCATGTGAGCTCATCCGTCCGTGCTCATCTGCGGTTGAGTATACTTTTGAAAGCTGTGCGGACGCGGCTGTGCGTGAGATGGAAAGAAACGCTGAATGTGAAGTGTACCCGGGCCTTAAATTCAATCTTCCTACACACACATAACTGACTGCTCATGTGACAGGATTATGGGAAATGTAGTAAGTGAGAGTAGCAGGAATCAGATGTGGAGTGCCCTCTGGAGGAGTTCATGGACACTCCAGCTGGAGATCATGACAGAGCCCCCCTGCCCTTAAGAAGCAGCTTCCAGACGCTCCCAAACGAGAACAGAAATTAGTCCCGGAGGGAGGTGCTGGGGGAATGGAGGGCCATATCCATGTGGAAGTGGGGGAACTTGGTACTGAGGCAAAGCCAGCAGAGAAGGGTGACAGGTGGAGGTGGCAAAGCAGGAAACCAGGGCAGAGTAGAGAGCCAGGACAGAGCCAAGGACCACCACACTCTAAAAAACGCTGGGTTGTTTTTTCAAACCAAATGCTGGGTTGAGACCGCTGGGTAGGACATTGGGTTGTTTTAACCCAAGTTTGGGTTGAAAATTGGTCTGGATTATAACACAGCGGCGCTGGGTTGGGAACGCGGACGTGATGGAGAGCACGCACGTCACGTTAAGATCATACGTCTCCATAGCAAGCAGCTGCCATTTTTTCAGCGTGAAAGATGTGAGAAGCGAGTGAAAGACTATGGTAAGTAAAGATTAAAAATGTAAAGTTATTGTTTATTGTTTACCCGGTTGTATGAAAGGCGGAAGGTTTTATGAAAGGCGGAAACAAAGGAGATTATATAGAAAAATATGCGGACGCGGTTTTCACCTCATAAACGGAAGTCTTAACGGCCCCCTTTAACATTACTGAATGGAAGAGGTACTTCTAATATAACGTCTGTGAGTGTCTTATGTCATATTTACATAATAGTTTACAATATCTGCACTTTTTGAGGTGTTAATAGACGGTTATGGTTATGGTTACAAGTTAAACTGGTTCGGTTATGGTTCGGAGTTAAACTGAATGTAGTTTGTTAGGAACGTTAGTCTCCTAAAGGAAATGGCATTGCGTAGTAAAGACTAGCATACCACATTTTCCGCACTATAAGGCGCACCGGATTATAAGGCGTATATTCACACCGGATTCAATGAATGGCCTATTTTAGAACTGTTTTCATATATAGGGCGCACTGGATTATAAGGCACATAGAATAGAAGACACTGCAGTCAAACGTTTGACTTTGTTTGCGTTATGCATCCACTAGATGGAGCTGTGCTAAAGGGAATGTCAACATTTTGACAGAGCACCTTGATCTATATATAAGGTGCTTCGGATTATAAGGCGCACTGTTGTTTTTGAGAAAATTAAAGGCTTTTAAGTGCGCCTTATAATGCGGAAAATACAGTAATTATTTTGAGGCTGTTGAAGTGGTAATTGTTAAAAGTATGTTTTGCATGTAATATTTCAGACTTGTTGAGCTGGTGTCTTCATTGTCCCCGCATTGAGAGTTAAAGACACAGTCTGCTTGTGTGAGGAGTCACAGACTGTGTGAGGAGGAGGTGGTGTTCTCAGCTTCTTCTGAAGAGAGGGACAGAAGGGTTTAAGGCGAGTAAACTTCATAATTCTATCAAGTTATCTTTTTTTTTTTTTTTTTTTACTAAGACTAAAATAATGTTTGTTTTTGTATATGTTGAAATCCAGAGACAAGATAACTTAATTCTTTTGAGACTGATGTGAGTTATGTTTTTTTAGAAAATTAATGTTTCTGTTGTGTCCTGGCTGTTTACTTCACATTTTGATGTAACAACAGAGTGATTACATTCTCATTTTATTAAGACCATTGATGTCTGTGTTTTTCATTGCAGAACTCAAACTAACTTTGGAGTTGTCTTGTCTGATTTGAAGGGTCACCATTCTTGGTCTTCCCTCTTAAAGTAAAAGTACAAGTAAATGCAAAATGGAAAAGAATGAAATAAATATATTTAAAAATGTTCATACACAGCTTGAGTAGCAAGACTTTGTTCAGTTCTAACTTTTTCTTCCATTTTGTATTTTTGGGTAAGAATAAGAAGCACTTATCCGTCGGCCGTAGTACTTAGTATCTTTCATTCCAACATAAGAAATCATTTCTGGAATCTGCATCTGAAAGCGTTTAGACAACAGTTTATGTATCTAAGAGGGGACATGGATTCATTTAAACTGCAGTTACAGATGCATAAATAGGCTTAATGATTTGTTTTTAACATATTAAGTTGAATACTGATATCTGAAATAATTTAAAAGATGAGAAGAAAAAAAATTGTCTAAATGTGAAATTAAACCGCCAGTAGGTGACAGCAAGTGAATGTTAATGATTGAGTCATTGAGATTCAACCGATTCATTCAAACGGCTGATTCATTCAGAGACAAAGCATTTGACCATGTTAGTGCATGAATCACTGAATCATCTATTCAACCGATTTATTTAAAAAGCTGATTTATTCAATATGTAAACACCGTCCATTGCTCAGAGACGCAAAATAGTGCTGTAATCTTAGTTTGGAACTACTTTCATTAGCTAAATTGAGCAAAAATAAGCAATATTATGTCTAAAATGTAAGTCACTTATTATTTTACTGAACTTGTATAAAATTATTATTAAATGTGATTATGCATCTGCAGAAAAACGGTACTCTTCGTGTGATATAGATTAAGTTAACTAGGCCTGCATTAAATTATATAAATATAAAAAGCATACAGAAGAATTATTGCCATCTACAATTTAGAATGCCTGGAATATTGAGTTTTAATAGACTAATAAATTAATGTACGTGCACTCTGTGTATGATTCGGTGATATAGACTACTCAATAATGTCAGATTGCACATCATTACAACAACACTTACCATGTTATTGCAGACGATGCTGTATATCAGCAGAGACAATTTATAAGAGACATGCCACTTCCTCAATCCTCAATACAACTATATAAGGAAAACCCATAATGGCAAAGATGGCAGTTGTATGCACATGTCCTGCCCCTCCCGCTGTAAAGCCAATCATCTGCTTTTAACAGTCAAGCCATGAAACATTTAAGCCTATCGTCTGGTTCCACTGACGCATGTGCACAGTTGAGGTTTTGTGACAGCGGAGACGATTTGGCAACAGCGAGTTGTGGTGTGTGCAAGATCAGATGGAATCCACATAGAAGAGAGTGATAGCAATGCAAAGGCAATGGACTACCAATGTAGTTAAAGCATTTTATATCGACCACAAATATGCATTTGTTTAAGTGCTTGGGACAACACCAGCATTCTGGATAGAAACATAAATGAAGTTGGTGTCGTGAACCAAAAGGGCACTGACAATGAAGCTGCTGAGGAAGTGCATGAATAGGGTTTTCCTCAGGATGTACAGTAGGTGAGGAGGGTGTACAGCTGGCCTTTGAAAAGACGGCCAGAAACAGGGTTCTGTTTAGCCTGTTATGACAGTTAAAGGGAGTTCATCATTGAATTCAGTGATGTCATCTCTGTTCAGTTTAAATAGTGTCTGTGCATTTATTTGCAATCAAGTTAACAATATCGCTGTAGATGAAGTGACCCCAACCAAGCTACAATAATCTAACCTAAAATAATCTAACCTTGAGGTCATAAATGCATGGATTAACATTTCTGCATTTGACATTGAGGTCGTAATTTAGATATATTTTGAGATGGAAAAATGCAGTTTTGTAACACAAATTGCCTCCCCCACTCAAAAAAACAACTGACTGTTTATCCACCCATTGTCAGATACCTTCAGGTGTTTGCCTCTAAATATATTCATTGTTGTGCCATACCCAATGACAGCATTAAAACTGGCAAGACGGGTGGTAGTCCCTCCCTTCTCACATTCCAGGCTCTGGCCAAAGAAAAAATTCTGAGGGACGCTACCTGCCTCCACCAGCTCCTTGTTCTCAGCAAGAGCTCCCTTCATTCTAGTCTCATTCCATTGGTTTAGCTTCTTCTGATTTCTCTCATTTCCCTCTCTCTCTCCTCCTAGCTCGTTCTGTTGCCATCTCTTTTCCTGACACTTTGGTACCACTTTATTATTTAATACATTTAATTGAGTAATTAAAAGCAATGGATATTTTAATATTTTAGCTGAAATAGACTAATGATTTTGTGTGGGAGGTGAGAATGATACATAATTGTTTGTAATATTTTATACATAAATGGGAGATTTTAAATGGGTCTGTAATTTTTCAAATTAGTTTGGATCTACAGGTAGTTGCGTTTTCTTAGTGAGAAGCTTAATAACTGCCAGTTTAAGGTGGCTTTCACACTGGGCTTGTTCGCTGTAGTTCAAACCTGAGTCTGATTGTTCCCAGGCACCCGCCACAGACTTAGTCTGTTTTTATAATCTCTAGATTATTTCAAACCCCAGTGCAATTATGGTCATCTTACATCATCACGAACGTTCACATTGTATGACAGAATACAGAATTTTTGTCAATACATTGTGTTTTATTTATTTTTTATAAATTTGGTGCTATTATGCACAGCAGAATAAAACAAAACATGGGTTTGCTGTATGTGTGTCACATATAGATGGCTATTTTGAGGAGACAGTGGATTTCCATTAATTTGCTGCTCTGTTTGCAGTTGCTACACGCAGAATACACTGCAGGCTCACTCTTGCTCGAATCCAAGCTAAATCAGCAACACTATCATCACTTATATGTGTTTATTGAAAAAAATGCGCAGTTCAAGTGAACTTCGGTTCGCTGCTGATATGAATACAATTGAACCAAATCTCAGAAGTGAACCGCTATTAATAACATATTATTTGATAAAAATGTGTTTTTCACTCACCTTCCTGATGAGTGTGACTGACAAGCTGCATGCAAATGCTGTATATCTAATTTCTGTTCACTTCAGCGTTCTTTAGAGAATTTTCAGTACATTCGTAAGACAGACGTATGTGCCATTATTTACTGAAGCTTTGAAAACAGAACCATTCAGCATTAAACGTTGTTTCAATGTTGTTTCAATGTTGAAACAAGAACTGACATTATTTCAACCATACTTCAACTTCGAAGGTCAGTCATATGCCAGCTGGGATGGTTCAAAAACAATAAATATAAATTATGAGTAATGCTACGCATTTAGGGGGGTGCAATCTTCTGCCAAAGGTAACAACTCTTTCAATAATTTAGTGGGAATGAGATCTAATAAACATGTGGATTTACATATAATAATATAATAATGTGTTTATTTAGTTGTTCTTGTCCTATAGTTGTAACACACCCCAATTGACCTATCGGTAAGACCCTCCCCTCGAACACAAATGAGCCAATGGCAATTGAGTATAAGTTGCACAATGAGAGGAAGTCTGACATCTTTAGGTTTCAGTGCCATAGAGAAACATAGGAAGATCCGAAACTTGCATGGTTTTAATGGTCTACATGCTACAAAAATGGAAAAACAATGTAACACTAATTCCAGTTATCCTGAGAGGATAGGCAATGTAATTCATTTTATTTAATTTACAAATCTAACCAAAACAGAGCAAAATGTCCATAAGAATTCAACTCCAATCACAATAAAGACGAAACGTTCATTTCTGGTTGTCATACTCTCATTACGTAACACTTCATCTGCTCAAACAGAACATTAATGTCATCTTGTGCTTTAGCAATGTATCTCTAGCTAACATTAGCGTTAAAGTAAATAGTCCATGCTAATGTACAAACCTAAATAGCAAACTGTTCTCACGTCATGTAAAATGCATAAACGAAGGTCTATGTAAGAGGGCTTCTCCATATTAATTTGGTTAAATGTAAAATAATTTAATCGTACCCTGCAGTGTATGAATGGTGTTGATCCGGGATGTTGTCATTGTGATTGCTTATCGATAGGTTAATTGTTCTTGATGGGCGGTAACAGAGACTGAATCATAAAATGGGTCAAAAGGTTGTACATTTTACATTGCATTTCTAATAGTTTTGATATTTGGTATTTTCAGTGAAGAAATACATAAAGTCATTGCTATGTAAGATTAATAAGGGAATTAAGATTAATATAACTCAAAGGGGATTGAATTAGAGTGAATAAGAACCGAATTAGTATGCAAAATATTCAGAATTAATATTTAACACTTTATCAACTATTCGTCCACCGATAAATTGAGATTAGGGTATTTTATCAATTCTGTACAAAATACTATCCCGTGGCCTACGGTAATAATATCATGAAATTATGATTACTGATTATGAGCAAGGTAACAGAATCTACAGTTTAAGGCAGTAACTTGTAAGCACACAGCACAAGACACTGGTATGTAAAATCAAACAAGCTTTATTAAACTACTCTAATACATACAAACTAAACTAACGAAAACACACAAACATTCATTCAAACAGTGACAGAGAAAAATGATGTTATTAACGGAGGGTGAATGGAGTCCCAAGTGTCTAGCGTTAGACACTACTTCTTGACTGCAACCTGAGAGAATCAATCTACTAGCACTTTAATCTTAGTTCGTTTTCTTAATAAGATTTGCTCCAGTTTCAGCCAGAATTACGAGATATTGTGTACTTGCGTTTGGATGCTCCTTGTTGGCTTTGGATGCGTTCCCTTCTGTAACGAAGTTGCTGGAGAGGGATTCTCTGATGCTGATTGGCTGGCAGTCGGTCGATGATGCGTTCGGAGGGACAGCACTCGATGGTGAGTGGTTGGTTGGCTTTGCCGGGTGGCGCTTCGTTCGCGAGACTTCCTGGATTGCGGGTTGCTATGCAACGGAGTTTCTCTGAGAGGGTTTTCTTGAACGAAGTTCAACGAAGGATCTTACGGAAGAGTTGATGAGTTTTGAATGAGCTCTTGGTGGTTTGAAGAGTACACGCTGGACGATGGAAAGGTCAGCACAAACCGTAGGCAAGAGCCCAAGTCACTGCAAGCAGGGCAAAGATGAGGCGAAAAGCTAAAAGCAACGCATAGTATGGAGTTTCTTTTGTGTCTTTTTTATTCAAACAAACATATTGTGTTTGAGAGTAAAACTAATTATTTTGTTATTAAAAAATATATATATTGCAAAAAAAGTCTTCTTAAGGCTCAAAAATAAAGAAGTTGATAACAGAATTATTTGCAGTGCGTGTAAATCTTTGAAAACCTTTATTTTTCCTTGTGCACTTCGAGAACTTTTCATCCCAAACCCACACATTTTGCTCTCTTTTCTGCTGTCTTTTTTGTGGGTAAAAATATTTTGCTTGCGAGGTGAATAGGTTTGCAAGCTGAAAAGTTTTGCAAGTTGAAAAGTTTTGCGAATTGAAAAGTTTTGTTTGCACGTGAAGCTGTAGCTCAGTGGGCGGTCTCTACCAACCAGGATGAAAGGCATTTTTCTATTGGTCACCCTCGATTGAAGTGACAAGTTGGCCACGCCCACTACGGTTTCCAAGAGAAGCGAAGCAAAGCGAGAATGGCGAGCAACAGGTCGTTTACTGGGTAAGATAACTAATTTAATATCATAAACGCAGTGACAAGTGAACTGAATGATTCTCTCTTCTTATGCTGTCCCATTTAAATACTTAACGTTGGCTAGACCAGTCTGTAGTAAGTGTTACCGTTGACTAGATTTTATTAACGTTAGCCAACACTAGCAGCCAGAGCTACCATTAGTAACGTTTGCCGTGTGGTCGATGTCCAGTGTTGCTAGCTGAGCTGACATTCATAATCACATTGGATTTTATCAGCGTAAAGGTTAAGAGGTACGAGAGGCTGTGCTGTATCAGGAATAAGTCACGGCTGAAGGGGTTGCAGGCACATAACAACGCCCTTATTCACGATACAGCACATCCTCTCGTACCTTATTACTTGCATATCACACTCGCAATTATAGACTTGTTTGATGGGAGCTATGAGCCTTTCTCATAGGTCTTTGTATATATACAGACTCATACATTATAATTGTTCTTTAGACAAAAAGGAATTCATTTAAATTATGCAAATAAATTGTAAAATTTGTTTTGTTGTTTTGAATGCCCTGTTTTTAAATTTGAAGCATTTTAAGGTTTTATTTTTGTCTTTATTCTTGTTTTGCCAGAGCTCTTGCTTTACAAATTACTACAAAACGCATCCAAATGCTGCAACAACTGCGTGTGGGCCTTGAGATATACGATCTAATCAAAGTCATGCAGAAAAACCCACAGGAGTGTCATGATCTCTGTCATAGGATAAGCTCACAGGCATCTGCTTGTGTCAGAAAGGGAGAAGTTTATTATAGTGTTTAAATTTGACCATTGCTGTCTACAGCACATGCCAAACCACACTGTGTGTTACCCAATTGTCAGTGCTTGCACCAATACCATAACATTTCCTGTAGTTCATATGGTAGATTACGAGTCTTTCAAAACACTCATGCAAACTGCCGTTACATATGGGGCAAACTTTTACAGAGTGTAATGTATATCAAAGCATTCTCTTTAATTGCGTTATTCTTTGTAAAGTTTTTAGAGGGGTAGTTCATCCAAAGGTGTAAATTCTGTCATTGATTACTCAACTTTTTTTTTCAAACCTGCAAGACTTCGTTCATCTTCGGAACACAAATGAATATGTTTTTATTGAAATCTGAGAGAATTCTTTCCCTCCATTGACAGCTACACAACTACCACTTTGAACGCTTCAAAAAGTTAATAAAGAGATAAAAACTAATCCATATGAATTTGGAGAAAACTACTCAATTGGGCATATGAAATTTCGGATATTTATTTTGAATATGGATATTTTGCAGTCGTTCTGAAACGTCAAAGTGGTAGTTGTGTTGCTGTCAATGGAGGGACAGAAATATCTCAGACTTCAATAAAAACATTCATCCGTGTTCTGAAGATGAACAAAAGTCTTACAGGTTTGGAACAACAAGAGGGTGAGTAATCAACAACAGAATTTACATTTTTGGGTGAACTAACCCTTTAAATGCATGTAAGGGGAAATAATATAAATTTGTATTTGGTATACATTAAAAAAAAAAAAAAAAATCAAATATATCAGCCAATTTCTTGTGGGAGCCACAAACAAGTTCTAATAAAAAAAGGTTCCTTATTGCATAATTAATTTTTGTCGTTTTTTTCTCATAAAGTCAAAATACTTAAATTAAAATCAACTTAATAAATTACATTTAAGACAAACCATACAGCAGGAGCCCTTTTTTCATACATATGTTACGAACTTTAAAAGTAGGGAATGTACTGTAACATTTATATATTAATATGCTGCTGGATGTGAAGTGAGGTGGAAGAACATGACAAACAATATTTGAAAGGGAAAAAATTACTGGATTTTTATTCACATAAAAGCCACTAGATCCAGTAAAACAACAAGAATAATGTGCGCTATGTACAATGTGATAAATGTAAACAAACAATAAATCAGTCCGCTACAGAAAACTCATTCCACTACAAAGAGCTCAGTCCACTACAGAGAGTTCAAATCACGATCGAGACAAAGCATGAACGAACACGCCTAGGCTTTATATATTTATAACATTAAATTTAAAGTTAATTGACATGCTTGTACGTAGATGTCATAGCCAAAACAAGTGGACTCAACGCTGGGGTTCACTTGATTCTGCAAAGTAGCAAAATCTTCAGGTGACAAGGGGCAAGGTATCTCTGGGACAATGACTCCATGTTCAGAGTCAACACTCTGTGGATTCTGGAAGAATAATTCCTCTGCTTGCAAAATCTGGGTGGGAGGGAGTGACAGGCATTGATTACAAGAACAATCACCTTACAAAGTACCATAAGGCAGTATGTTTTATCTATCTTAAGTAATGCATACCTCTGCAAAATCAGGCTCTGACACAGGTGCTTGCAACATCCCAATATTCCAAAGATGATTCGGTGACAAATTTCCCTCCGTTCGCAAGGGATGACAGTTCCACATCTATATGAAATGCTGCAAATCTGTGTGTATTATGGGGATGAAAACATATCTCACACAGAATAGGTGAACAGCATTAGACAGGTCAATGAATCCCTCCTCTTCCAAGCTGTGGAGAACATTGTAGTAACTTGATGTTACAGCAGTCCAAACATCTCTCCATAGCCGTTCCACTCTAAGGCAGAGAAAAGTGTAAGATGTTGATTTAACGGCAAAGCATTTTAAAAGTTTACATAAAAAAAAAAAAAGTGTATAAGAAAAATACATTAACCATGCTCTCCTATTTAATTACCTCTGGTTATGCACGCTTTTGCCAGCAATAAAGCTGCCACGGCCAGTTCCCCGCACAGTAAACATGCACCGAGCAATGTTTACATTCTCAACCCCTTGGTCTGCTCGTACTCGAAAACAGTCAGAAAGAGCAGTTTTTGATTATTAGAAGTATTATGTGTGTTGGTTCCAAGTCAAGAGCCTTAAATCTACAACCTAGGGCTGCCTGATGTATTGTTTTATCATCGATATTGCGATGTGCACACCCACGATAGTCACATCACCAAACTCGGCTCAAACAATCTTTATAGCACGGGCAGTTCCAGTACCTGATTATGACTGGGTACTATGCGTAATCTGTAAAAAGAGTATCTTACAAAAAAACTTTTTCTTCACAATATTTATGCTCACAGTAAATCTGTAATAAGGGTAAAAACAAAGTTTTTATATGGAAAAGGATCTTATACAGATCTTTTATTAACAATGTTCCTTTGAAAGAAAAGGTTTGTAACATAATGTGGCTCTTTTTCTGGATACCTTATGAAATGTTTAAAACTGTAGTCATAAGATCCCTAATTATCAGTGGGACCATTTTTGTAAAGAATTTGTGAGAAATCAATCTGTATAATGTGCATACCTTGATGGCCATCCATTTTTTTCTACTCCATCCATGAAAAACCCAAAAGCTGTTTTGGCTTTGTTATTCTCAGCAACATCCAGGTAAAAGATCTGTTCAGGAGTTGGACACAACAGCATAATATTGATATGCAAGATATACAAGCGAAATGATGAAGGGTTGATTAATAAATATGTACCTTCCTTGAAAAGCCATCAACAGCCCCCAAAATCACTATGTTGTACCTATAAAAAAAGCCAGTATTCACACATAAAAAAAAATAATTTGATGATCAGTCTCTTCTGCATTTCTTTGATCCAAAATATAGCAAAAACAGTAATATTGTGAAATACTTTGACAATTTAAAATATAAATATTTTTAACATTATAAACGGTCAATTTTGATGAATTGTATGCATCATTGCCGTGTATTAATATTAATTAATTTCTTTTTTTGAACAGTAGTGTGTAATGTTACAAAATATTTTATTTCAAATTAACTGTCCTTTTGAACTTTCTATTCATCAAAGAATACTGAAACAAATTTGTACATAAAAGTTTTCAACATTAATAATGATAAGAAATTTTTCTTGGGCATCAACTCATTATAATGATCTCTGAAGGATCATGTGACACTGAAGACTGGAGTAATGATGCTGAAAATTCTGTTTTGTTCACAGGAATAAATTACATTACTATATATATATATATTCACATAGAAAAAAGTTATTTTACATTGTAATAATTTCACAATAATATTGTTCTAACTGTATTTTGGATCAAATAAATTCAGCTTTGATGAGGCCAAGAGACTTTTTTCTAAAATATATTAAAAAAAAATCTACAGATCCCAAACTTTTGGTATGTATAATGAGATTTAGCGATATGACATCAACATCACAAATTACACAAGACAAACATATGGTAAAGCTATGATTAATATTTAATTAAAAATAAAAGTATTAAAAATTACCTTATCAACTTATGATTCATGTCTATATGGACAAGAGACAAAGGAGCAGGAACAGAGTATGTACGTCTTGCGACGCATGACAGCTGGATCATCCTTGAAAGTACTCCTGCACCATCCGCACGTTGCAAAGACATTTTTACTCTTCTCCATGTAAGTCGATGTCCCATTGCTTGTAGAGACCCTTTCACCAGCCTGTATCCCGCATGAGGTGTTCTTCCCTTTATAGATCTAAACTTCTGATCAAGTTCATGATCAGAAAGATCAGAATAGTTGCTCCTAACAGACAGACTTTCCTCTTTCATTCGTCTGTATAAGGTTGATCTTGAAATGCCATGCACTTCAGCCAAAGAGGCCAGAGGTAAGTGCATGCTGAGCAAATCTTGGAGAGTTTCTTTTTGTATCCACTCCACTCCATTCAGGTACAGCTACATTGTCCAACAATGGAGGGACAACCCTCTTTGAAAGATAATTGGCAATAACTTCATTTAACTGTTCTAGAGCATCCACCACACCCTGGGGTATGTCTATATATGATGCTCCAGTTCGAACAAACTAACTCCTGACAGCAAACAAATTGGAAATATTCAAAGTCAATGGGATGCCTATTAATGCAATGCAATGCATTTAACAATGCAAGTCTATCCACAGACCTATGCAAAATCTGCCATTGTGTAGTCCTGCAAAGAGAAACAACATTTAAAAACAAAATTAGCTGATGTAACAAATACATAAAATTCAGAAGCATATATATTTTAACTGTGCACTCAGTTTTTGACTTAATCAAAATTCAATTAATTGATCACAAATTACAATCACTGATATTTCTTTACTTAAAGGTACTATGTAACTTTTGCAGTTCTAGAGACATGCAGTTTCGTTAACAGACTCAATGCACTTGTGCTAAATAATCTATCAACTCAATGTTTGATTCAGAGTTTTCAGAACTATGCTCCAAATGGCGTGACGTCACGCGGGACGCCTATATTTTCACCGAAGAACCTAGGCCCAACTCTACGAACATCGAAAATAGTGCCTTTTAACCTTTACGCTGATAAAATCCAATGTGATTATGAATGTCAGCTCAGCTAGCAACACTGGACATCGACCACACGGCAAACGTTACTAATGGTAGCTCTGGCTGCTAGTGTTGGCTAACGTTAATAAAATCTAGTCAACGGTAACACTTACTACAGACTGGTCTAGCCAACGTTAAGTATTTAAATGGGACAGCATAAGAAGAGAGAATCATTCAGTTCACTTGTCTCTGCGTTTATGATATTAAATTAGTTATCTTACCCAGTAAACGACCTGTTGCTCGCCATTCTCGCTTTGCTTCACTTCTCTTGGAAACCATAGTGGGCGTGGCCAACTTGTCACTTCAATCAAGGGTGAACAATAGAAAAATGCCTTTCATCCTGGTTGGTAGAGACCGCCCACTGAGCTACAGCTTCACGTGCAAACAAAACTTTTCAATTCGCAAAACTTTTCAACTTGCAAAACTTTTCAGCTTGCAAACCTATTCACCTCGCAAGCAAAATATTTTTACCCGCAAAAAAGACAGCAGAAAAGAGAGCAAAATGTGTGAGTTTGGGATGAAAAGTTTTCGAAGTGCACAAGGAAAAATAAAGGTTTTCAAAGATTTACACGCACTGCAAATACTTCTGTTATCAACTTCTTTATTTTTGAGCCTTAAGAAGACTTTTTTTGCAATATATATATTTTTTAATTACAAAATAATTAGTTTTACTCTCAAACACAATATGTTTGTTTGAATAAAAGAGACACAAAAGAAACTCCATAGCATAGCTGCTTGTCACTGGGTTATTAGCGTGTCCATCTGACCCGTCCTTCTTAGTGCGACAGCCAATAAGATATTGTCTTGGGCGGGACCTACGCCCCGTTCTCCGGTTCTTGCATGTAATTAGCGTAATGTCCATGTGATCGCGTGTGTCCAAATTTCTGAGAGTTTAGCTTAAACGCTTTAATAAGCAAACTTAATAGTTTAAATATGGTGCATCCTACACACATCTACTTTATATCAAAATTTTAGAAATCATTTTCCCATCAAGTAGGTACCAAACTACATATACTTCCCATAGTTGAGGTGGAAGTAAATAAGGATTTAGCCGTGATAAGTGTTTAACACACAAAATTACTTGAGTAATATAAAGCATGCATAATACAGAGAATACACATTTATGAGGCAACTTCTGGTGATTAGTAGGGATGGGCGTTTTCCACAAATATCACATTCGAATATTTGAGCTCACAAAAAACGAATATTTGAATATTCGTTTATTTAAATTAAGTTTAATGAGTCAGACGTTATTTTTCAGCAACATTTGTTTTCGTCATTTTGAACAAGCTTACAATAAGCTTGAACATTACACATCGTGTTTTGTAGCTGAAAACCTTTAACAATGCGTGCAAACAAACAAAAGTAGGCTACAGATTAAAAGCAAAAAAAAAAAAAGTGAACAAAGAAAAAACGTAAAGCAGCCTGCAGCAATTAGGCTATTGTACAGAATGTAGCTTACACTTAACTTTTAAACTGTCAGCAAATCTTTTTTTCTTTTTTTCTATTGTTTCAAATGTTCTTGTTAAGAAATACGGGCATGTAAACATGATTGGGGGAAAGTCGGCTCCTTAGGCGGTTAACAATAAGGCCGGCCGCGGAGAAAACGCGCTCTGACGGCACAGACGTTGGCAGGACTCACAAATAACGCTGTGCTAAGCGAATACGTTTTGTGAAGCGCTTCGTGTTTTCGTTTCACCACTGAATGGGATCCTCATCTGGTGGAATACATGGCTACAGCAAGAACTGTTCCCACTCGTCTCGGCTGGACTCTCTGTAATCATCGCTGGAGAACTGGCTCAGCCTTTTCCGACGAGTGGGCATTGCATCTTCTTCATCGTGGCGACTGCATCCGCACCACTCGCATCAAGGAAAATGTTCTGATAATGTTCAAAAAAGTTTTTTTTTTCTTACTTCTCTCATGTTTTCATCGAGAAACCTGAGATGTTTGTGCCGAGGGTCTAGGGCAGACGCGAGAAGAGGAGTTTTCACTGCATTCTCCAAGTTAGCGGTGTTTATTCGTTACTTAAGAGATGCTGCAAAATGTTCTTGGATCACTTTCTGTGATTCTCCACGGCATATTTGAAGTACTTTAGAAGACCACAGTTCTTTTAGGGGGCGTTCACATATCGCGTCTTTTGCGCGCTCAAGTTCGTTATTTCCAATGTAGGCGCGCGGTATGCGCGCTCATAATGGAAGCGACGCGGTCGCGATGCGCACGCGGTGCGACGCGGTCCCGTTTTTTCCAGGCGCGTCCGAACAGCATCGAGTTAAAAACATCTCAACTTTCAGAATGCCACAAGCGCACCGCAGTTCATGTGACAAGAACTAAACATTCAGCTTCATCCTTTCCTGTAACAACGTTGAAAGCTCAGCCAAGATGAAGGAACAGCTGATTGTATCTGTATATGGATTGCCATTGTGAAATAAATTATTAGCAGAGCTACTGAAAGCGATTTTTTTTTGTGCTGCAAATACATTTATCCTTTGCTGAAATTTCCGCGTCTTCATGGAGAGAACGCGTCGCCTCAGGAGCGCTTCTGCCCGAGCGCTTTGGAAAGAAGGAGAAAGCGGAGCGCATAGCCTTTTCCACGCATTATTAGGCGCGATATGTGAATGGCCCCTTAATCATTCATTAATTATTTTTTGCTTGCATACACCTTCAAATATGCCGTGGAGAATCACAGAAAGTGACCAAATTAGGTTTTATTGTGAACTTTTTATTTTATTTGCGAAATTCGAATATCATTTTTATTTATCGAATAATTAGAGCAGAACGAATATTCGAATGTTCGAATATCCGTGCACATCCCTAGTGATTAGTTCCTATAACTGAGGTAGAAAACCCCTACGAATAGGCTGTAATGAAAGTTAAACACACAGAAATAATTCCACGGATTATATAAAACATTCATGATACTTAAAATATATGTAAGGTAAAAACTTGTAATCAATTCAACTTATTGGAAGCAATTTTGAGACGTTGTTTGTATTAACCCACAAGTGGGTTAAATTTCAGTCTGTTGGTTTTTGGGAGACAAAGTCTGGAATTTACGGATGCAGCAAGTAGGTGTTCCCTGGTTTAAGGTTTTTGGTGATCCTGGGCAAAAGGAATGCCTTAGCATCCTTTCTTTCATGATAAGGCTGGGGATTTATGCATTGGGGTCATCACAGGGTTCTTGGCCGTTTGGTCTTAAGTTTGGGGAACAAAGAGAAATCTTTTCCTGCTGTCCTGACATTGCTGGCATGAGATTAGACAGATACGAGAAGGAAAAGGGGGGTGACATCTCCTTTAGCCATCTTGGCACCATGAATGTGTTTTATGACACACTAATGGTTCGATGGGGAATCGTTCTGAACTGTGGAATGCAGTGTTGGTTTCTTTACTGAAATGGACTGTTCAAGGATAATCCTACAGCTACTAAACTGTGATGGTATATTGAGTTAGTGATGTCTGTTTATTTGTTAGTCTAATGACTGTATTAAATAAATACCTTGTATTTTTTGGGTTATTTTCTATGAGTTTGCAGAAATGCTTGGCCCTGGTTGCTTTTAGCAAGTAAGTACTTTATTTCTCAAGAGCCTTTTTGTTGCAGGACATAGTTACTTTCAATGAGATTTTGTAGACCTCTAAATGAGTATGTTTACATGTGTACTCTAAGTTATGTATATATATATATATATATATATATATATATATATGTAATGTAAGAAAACATACATTGCTTTGTATTTAATTATTTTATTCTTGTTATATAGTTTATAATGTATAGAATGAGGGATATTTGTTCATCTTAAAAAAATCTGGATCAGAATTTTTCTCTGTTTTTTTTTTTTTGCATCTGTTGCAAACATTTTAAGAGGAGTTTTGACAGTAAAGAGCCACCGTACAAGCGAACACCAAAATTCAGAATGGCGATTGTGAAGTTCATCCACTTCGTCTCGCAGCACAAAGCACCATAAAGATCATTGCACACTGAATTAACAGAAATTGGTGGTCTTATATATATATATATATATATATATATATATATATATATATATATATATATATATATATATATATATATATATATATATATATATGTGTGTGTGGCTGTAGTATTTCTAGCAAAGCATCAAACTGAACCAATGACATCCTGAAATAAACTTTGAACTTTGAATCGCCTGCGATAATCCCGCTGCTCCTGAGGAGGAACTCTCCTTCCTCTCTACACATCTCAGTATTGGATGGACCCAATATTTCCTTTCTTTTTAAGAAGCGAGAAGACTGTCACGATCATCAGCTGGAGTGCCCATGAACTCCAGTAGAGCGCACTCCACTCAGGACTCTTGCATTTGTTTCCATTCCCAACTCCATTTCCCATAATCACTTGCTTAGGGCTAATCACCACCAGGTGTTCCCCATTACCACTTCCCTATATATACTGTGTTTGGACTCTCAATGATGGCAAAGTCTTGTTTAGCCCTGTCTAGCATTTCCAAGCATTTTCCTAGTGTTTGTTCTTTCCGTGTCTGATTTTGGATTGTGTATACTGCCTTTAATTCTCTGCCGCCTGCCCCGACCTCTGCCTGGTACTGTTACTGACTTTGGATATCCCTTTACACACTTTACACTGTTGTTGGATTACTGCCTGTTTGACCACTCTATAATAAACTACTGCATATGGATCTGACCGTCTCTGACTCCATGTTACAGGAGACTTCGCTAAACCAGGATCCAGCGGCCCGGTATCCTCTCATTACCGAGATGTCTGTTCCCTGTTCTAGGTCAGCGTGTCAACTATCCAGCTCTATCATTGACCCAGTAGATCACCTTTTACACCTTCGCCAAGGAAACCTATCTACTGAGGAGTACGTTCAACAGTTCTGTGAGATATCATATCAAGTACCATTCTGTGACGTAGTTTTTTTTAAGGACTTGTTCTGTTTTGGACTCAATGACCCAATTAAGTCATGGGTACCTAGAGGGGAGTTTAAGGGACATCATGCTCTTATGTTATGTGACTCTCCATTCACTGTGGGAGAGGCAGAGGACAGCGTTGAAACCCCAAATAACTTTTTTTTGGGGGGCAACATTGTCAAGCGCAGTCGACAGCAGAGCTTGAACCACCAGCGCCATTGCACGAGATGGCCACCAGCCCAGCGACACTGCACAAAATGGCCGCCATCAGGCGCCCCAGAACAAAATGGCCACCAATCCAGAACCCGCTCCTCGCATGCGCCCTCTAAAGGGAGGTCGGGTGTGGCACTTCCTCCAGAAATGGCAGACATAGCTGATGTTGCGGAATTAAGTCAAGTCACCGTTGACCTTCCAGAGACAAGTCAGGTCACCGCTGATCTTCACAAGCCATGTCAAGTCACCGTTGATCTTCCAGAGTCAAGTCAAGTCACCGCTGTTCTTCCAGAGTCAAGTCAAGTCACAGCTGATTTTCCAGAGTCAAGTCAAGTCACTGCTGATCTTCCAGAGCCTTGTAACATCTCCGCTGAACTTCCAGAGCCTTGTCACATCTCAGCTGAACTTCCAGAACCTTGTCTCATCCTGTCTGTTGCACCCAGCAATGTTCTCTCAGCCTGTTGTGTTGCTGTCAAGAAGACTGTTACTGCTGTGGAACCTCCAGAGGTGGGGGCAACTGTTGCAGAATCTTCAGAGGTGTTGGTAGTATCCATCCATGAACTCTCGTCCTGTCCTTTCACGGCTATGGAAGCCGTCTATTAACTAATTGCCTGTCCTGTCATTGCCACGGAGGCTGCTCAGGATCTCACTGCCTGTCCTGTCATGGCCACAGAGGCCATCCATGAACTCACAGCCTGTTCTGTCACAGCCACAGAAGACATCCATTAACTCTCGTCCTGCCCTGTCACAGCTTTGGAGAGCATCTGTGAACACTCTGCCTGCCCTGTCACGGCTATGGAGGCCATTTGGGAAATTTCTACCCGCCTTTCATGGCCACGGAGGCCACAATTAATCTGTTTATGTTCTCTGTTTCAGTTCTACCTGACCAGACTTGCTCTCCTGTGCCATCGAATACACTGTGGGGGGTCCTCTGCCCCGCCCTGGTGGGCTTCTGTCCCGTCTGCTCGGCTGTGGTGGTCCTCTGCTCCGCCCTGTTGGGCATCTGTCCCATCTGCTCGGGTGTGGGGGTCCTCTGCTCCGCCCTGGTGGGCTTCTTTTCTATGTCACGATCATCAGCTGGAGTGCCCATGAACTCTAGTAGAGGGCACTCCACTCAGGACCTTTGCATTTGGTGTCCATTTCCATTCCCAACTCCATTTCTGTTTTGCAAATTTTTGTTGCAACAGATGAATTAATACGCATCAGACTCAATGTGCAAGATTTCTGTGTGAGACAAATTTTTAGGATTTTGAATATGAAAAAATGCATATGAAAATTTCTGACTTAGTGTGCAGAGACATTTAGTCTGATGGGTGCAACATTATCTAGAGCTGCTTTTCCACCGAAATAACTTGGAACAATTTGTCCCAGGAACTTTTTTTTTCTTTTTTTTTTCTTTCAGTCCTGTTGCTGTCTGTGTTTCCATCACAGCCTAAAGTATCGTGAAGATTAGACAAATAGTCTGGTGATGTAGAATTGCATGTGACTGCTCCTCCCAGTCCACGAGGGGGTGCTAATATTAAATAAAGATAACATCATACAAAGCGATGGACAAACTTTTTTATTTTATTTTATTTTTTTACTGATAACAGTTCCCACTGGATTTCATCCTGGGCAGTGCACCACCAGAACGTCTCTAGGTTACGAATGTAACCCTAGTTCCTCGAAAGAACGAGATCAACTCTGAATATTGTGTGCAATCTGTTCAATGGAAGGATGTGACATCACGGGCGGGGTGACGTAGCGACCAGGAAGCTATAAAAGGCACCTGCCATGCAGCTGACTTCAGCTTCGTGTAGGGAAGCAAGCGACTGCAGGGGTGCCGGGAGTATGGCTCTGCGATGCAGCGTCTCATTCCTTCAAGGAACTAGTACATTCGTAACCTAGAGACGTTCCTCTTCAGGAACTCGAGCTGCGTCAAGCGCTTTGGGGAAGGATGTGCCAACACTGCCAGACTACCAATCCCCTGCCTAGTGTGTATCCGAAGAGCACAGCTAAGGCAAGAGGACAGAAGAGCCAGGAGCGGCTCGCATATCGAGATTGTAAAATCTGGCAAATGTAGAGGGTGTGGACCATCCCGCAGCGTTGCAGATGTCCAAGAGGGACACACCTGCTAGAAAGGCCTTAGAGGCAGCCATACCCCGAGTAGAGTGAGCCTTGGCTCCCAAAGGAAGGGGAAGACCAGAGGACTCATAGGAGACGTTGATAGCCTCGACTATCCAACGTCTAAGGGTCTGCTTAGAGGCAGGGGAACCCTTTTTAGGAGGACGAAGCAAACAAGCAATTTGGTCAGATTTTCTCCACAGAGCAGCTCTGTGGACGTATGCGTCCAGTGCTCCCACTGGACACATACAATTTAGCTTCTCCTGGTCTGGCTCCCGAAAGGGAGGAGGGCAGAAGGCCTGCAGTACTAAAGGCTGTGGCGTAACAGAGGGAACTTTAGGAACATAACCCGCTCGAGGGTATAGGAATGCTTTGGCCATACCAGGGGCAAAGTCTAAGTAGTTAGGGGCCACCGAGGGGGCCTGAAGGTCTCCAACTTTCTTTAGAGAAGTAAGAGCCAGTAACACGGCAGTCTTAAGGGTCAGATGTCTATCTGATATATCTTGTATTGGCTCGAATGGAGCTTTACAGAGAGCCTCTAACACCACAACCAAGTCCCACGGGGGAATACGGGACCGTACTGGAGGTCTCAGCCTCAATGCACCGTGGAGGAAACGTGTAACTAGGGGTTGTCTACCCACTGACTGACCATTGAAAGGGACGTGGTTAGCAGCTATGGCCGCCACGTACACCTTTAAGGTGGAGTGAGTTCACCCCACAGAGAGCCTAGCTTGTAGAAACTCCAGAACTGTACCAACTGGGCAGTAAACAGGGTCAAGCTGGCGGTCTCTGCACCTTGAGGAGAATAGTTTCAACCTCAGGGTGTACAGTTTCCTCATAGAGGGAGCTCTGGATTGGAGGAGGGTCTCAACAGCCTTGGTTGAGAGAACTCCCAGGAGCAGAGCGATAGGGGGAAAGGCATACAGACGAAGCCTCAGCCTGGTCTGTACCATAGCGTCCAGTCCCAGAGGAGCTGGATGAACTAGAGAGAAACAGAGGGGACATTGGAATGTCTCTTGAGTCGCAAAGAGGTCCAAAAACTCTCCATATCTACTTCACCACCTTATTTCGATCCTGGTTATTCCAGTGGAAACACACTGTGTGCTGCCCCAAAGTCCCTAGTTCCTGGGGAGAGTTCCTGCAGTGGAAACAGACTTTAAAGTACTAGAGAAGACTGTACCTGTACTACTAGTCATCTAATCTAGTTAATTTAGTCTGTAAGTATAATATTTAGCACAAGCACTTCAAATGAATTATCCTGTGCCCTGTTTTGTGAGTAATATTAAGACAATTTTCTACATATAGTTTGCAACACCACTGCCACGACCAATCAGCCAGGACTCATGCTTATAACAGTAGCCTGGTGGAGTAGACTAATTTAGACCAAAATAATCACTTGGTTTGAGCCAGTATAGCAGAGTATATCAAAACTATTATCTGTTATCATTTCATCATAGTGGATTTTATGTGGGAACACAGAAATAATAATAATAATAATAATAATAATAATAATAATTAGTCAACTGATTTTATTTAATAAATTAATATAATTTATATAATTCATTTAAAATAAATATAATAAGTATGTGGACTTACATCTTACTTTGGAATTAGAGCTGTTTAGCAGATGACCGCCATACTGGATGTATTTCTCCACCCTGTGATCATTATAAGGATGCAGAGAGTCCAGATTTCAGAGCAAGGCTCAGACCACCACAGTATCTGCAGTTAACCAAGGGACACTGATAGATGTCCACTGACCATCTGGCTGTTGGAGATACTGACAGGGACCCTCTATTGATCTATGTCATGTCTGTGGACCGGGACCTTTAGAGCTGGGAGGTGGTCTGCTTGTCGACAGTCTGTAGTGGTGCTAGTGTTTTTTGTGAACTCAAAAAGCTGGCTGTAATCAAACATAATTTGGACAACGAGTAACGGTTAAAGTAAGCTGCTTAATTATAATAATTCTGTAAATATCATAGAGGAGCAATAATCTTTTACTCTAAGAGCTATATTAAGCTTATGACTGCAGACTTTCAGTGAGATATTACACCACAGTTTACTTTTATACTACAAAAGCATCATTCTGTTTTTAAAAGTAAAATAAAAATCTACATTTGAACATTGCAGTAAGGAAAATGGAAGACAGTTCCTTTTAAATTCTGGTTTAACTTCTGAATTTCATTCAAAAATAATTAAAACAATGTTTCATTTTTCCATAAAGCAGTATAATAATAATATTAAGTTAAATAAGCTATTTGCTGGATAAATTTAGTAGCTTCATTTAGTCATCGGACTTAAATAGGGCATACAAAAATAAATAATAACAACAACAACAACAACTGTGCAGCTCATTTTAAATTAGCCTGTCTCGCATTCAAACTCATCAACTTAGTATTAATGTTTCATATTCAGTAATTATCCAGATGAGACTTGAAAACAATTGTATGTTAATTTTTAGCCCTAATATTTTTTGCCTTAAGAGAATTTCCCCCCTCAAATCATACTAGGTATGTCACTGTCTTTGACAAATCCATCCACTGCAGTTTCATGTGGCCATTTCAGTACATAGTTCAGAGTAAGCATATAGACACATAGAGAAAAGACAGAAATGTATGATTGCAATGGAAGATTAATACATACACTCACTGGTGTTTTAATATGAATTCTGAAAATAATGTCATACGTACAACTTATCTGTATTTTCTATCCCCTTACACTAACCCTAACCCTACCCCCAATGTATATTGCATATTTAGATTTATTATTATTATATAAAAAGATCAATCTGTATGATTTATAATCTACTGCTGTCAGGACCAGTATCATCAAATATGATTGAAAATTATCATACAAGTTTGGATTAGCGGTATATGGGCAAAAACTCTCTGCCCAGCAATGCAGCCTAACATGGATAAGAGCAGGGAGAGCAGCAATAACCCTCTTTGAGTAAAAAGAACAGAACCTACATAAATATACCGGATGTCATTAATGTTTTTAATTACAATTTTTAAATGTCATGAATGTTTTTAATGACAATTTAATGTAACAACATAATTCATGATAAATTAGTCTGACTCAACAAGGAAGTGCCAAATCCAGACTGTGTTGGCGAAAGGAAGAGCTGGGTATGGTAATTAGCTCCATAGCAAAGTGATAAGGAGCCGAATAATACTGAATGGACATAATATAAGGAAGTAGGGATCAGCGTCCTATTTCTATAGGTAGACATGGATCAGAGTCAGCTGGTGCAAGCTTGACTGACATGACCTGCAAGAGCTAATTGTGTGCACACCAAAAGTAAAGCCAATATTCACATCCTGTTACTTGATCTAGATTGATCATGGGATGTGTTTCACATTACTCGTGCAAATAAAAACATTGTGCCTGCTCTCCATTTTCTGATACAACCGGACATGTCAATAAGGTTTGCGCAACAAAGCTTCATGCAAATTTTCCGTTAAAATAGATTTTTTTTTTACTTGCAAAGAAAACTTGATTGAATCAAATTTATTTGTTTGGGGCAATTGCGTCGCCCAATTTCTATTCCCATCTATCAGGTAAAACACAGGCTGACTGAGCTTATTCTAGCTGTTATTCCTGACAATAAGTTTTCCTTAAATATTTATTCAAAATTATGATCCAACTACGTTTGACAGTGTAATGTTCAGATTTGTATTTTTTTAGGACATAACTACAAGTAGGCAAAGCTGAAACTTACAACTGGTACAACCAGCCCATGCTGTGCAATTGGACTTTTGACTCTTTAGCTACATGAGATACAGCCCTTGTGACATCTCACCATATGACAGCAAGCCCAGATGTAATCTTTTAAATATGCTTCCCATTATAGATACTACACAAACTGTACAAAAGTAATGCATTTTAAACATGGTATTTATGGTCTCTGAATGCAAATATTCTATAACACTGTCAATGAGGGTTCAGAGTGAAACCCTGTATTGATGTGGTTTCTCAAATGAATATTGTGGATAAATGACATAGGGAGCATTATAATAAATAACACGCAAGATTATGTCCTATGAGAATCACACAGAGTACTCACAACATTCTGGGGAGCTTCATTTGGCATCAGAAACAGACAGTTACCTCGCAGTAGGCTGCTGCAAAGCCCTCATAAAGTTGCTGCTTCCCATTGCTTTTATAAAGTGCCAATTTGGCAAATGGTGCAGATGTTTCACTTTTATTGTTATCACCATCATTATTCTGTTTATCTTCCTGACTATCTATCTAAGCAACTATGACATTTGGAAACAAAGTATTTCAATGCCCAGATCAAAGCAGCAGTTAAAACTGGAAACTCTTGCATTGAACTTGAGTTGGCCTTTTCAGACTTTCCATTCAGTGTGGGCTGGTGAATTGCATTTGAGAGAGTGTTGCTAAATGTTGAAAGATGATGTGAAATAAATATGACTGGCAAAAATAGCAGATAAATAAAAGCCTATAAA
Source organism: Carassius carassius (assembly GCF_963082965.1). Taxonomy (NCBI): domain Eukaryota; kingdom Metazoa; phylum Chordata; class Actinopteri; order Cypriniformes; family Cyprinidae; genus Carassius; species Carassius carassius. The sequence continues at coordinate 4,588,129 of NC_081778.1, read as the reverse complement.
GAGATGTATAATGCCTGGAGAAAATCTCCATTACACTGCTACTCATCTCAACAGCTGTTGCTAGGCTGGCATATTCTTTTGCCTGCAGAATGATTAGGAAAAACCTGGGCTTATATACTGTACACACACATACGCTCTGAATTGACACTTGAAATAAAGTAGCAAACTAGAAAAGTAATCCAATTTCATGTTTTAGGGAGTTGAAAAAAAGTTAGTAAATATTTACATATGCGATATCGTATGGCGATATTAAGATTACTTAATTCAATTACTTTTTTTTTGGACAAATACAATATATACGGCATGTTTTGTGACTGATGAAATTCTTTGAATTACAATTGATCCAATGTAACATCTTATGCAATATTATCAAAGCATATCATATATTTAATAAAATACATCAAAATACATTAGTAGCATGTTTCAATAAGTAACAGATAGCAAAATAAATAAATAAAATATATGTTTGCATGTGCATGTGTTTAAAAAGCCTTCACTGTGACCTAATTTATTTAATTTAATTTAATGCTGGCTGATTATTGTAAGGGTCTGATTTCAATTAAATGAAAATAAGCAAACTTAAGAAAATTACTAAGCTACTAGATTTAACCTAGCACAATATTAACTGTTAATATGTTAGTACTGCGAATAAACATATGTCTGTCTACAAGCAGGCAAATAAATATAACCAAAACATGAAGAAGGAGAGTTGTTAAAGTTGAACTTCCTCAGCTCAAACTAAAAGGAAACCACAAAGCATTTTTCTTTCTTTTCTGGTGTAATTACACATGAGAATTAGAGGACAAATTCCAGGAAAGGCATTAGCAATTAGAACTCTAGAGGCCGACAAGGTATGTAATTACAGGCAATGTGTGTGATTAGGGAAAGAGGTTCGATAAAATGCATTAACATACTTTAAAAGTTAGAGAGGAGATCCCACTAGGAGGCCAAAAGAGGCTAAAGACAGATGCAAGTATTGATTTCACATTCCTAATGGAAATTTATTTGGTGACTACAGAGGAATGAGAGCCATTTCACACAAACACAGTCAGATCCTCTCAGAGCCGAAAGACAGAAACCAGCTTTGAATATACTATTTCAATTATATATATATATATATATATATATATATATATATATATATATATATATGTAAAATAATAATAATAATAATAATAATATGGACTGTAAAAAAAAATATAAAAGCAATCACGTACAACAAGATAAAAAGAGCTAACAGATAATATTTTGTTTCATGTTCAACATTAATGATCCAAAGAGAACCGCCATATAGAAAGGACTCCTGAAACTACAATCCACATCCAATTAAGAGCACATTAATTCCAATTCTTGCATGCTCAGACATGCCTCGTTTTTGTCTACAATTCCCTTTGATCTCCTTGACGGTAATTTTCTCAGGCAAGCCAGGTGTGCTCTTTAATGAGCCATTAAGTTCACAAATGTAGTCAATGCCAGGAAACCTCTGAGAAGTTGGCTATAATTGATGGGACAGGCCATGGGGGCATAGCAAGGCTCATTTTTGAAAGGTGATTAAGGGAAGTTGCCGCAGTGTGAAGGCACAGCTCGCTTTGGCTCTCTTTGACTCTCTGGACAATTGCCCCAGCTTCTTGAAGTCAAAAAGAAGAGAGAAGGATGGAAGATGGAGGATAGAGTGGTGGGGGGGCCACTGAGACAGAAGCCTGGCACAGCCTGAAACACAGATGCCGGCTTTAATCGACTTTTTGGTTGGGAAGGATTTTCTCGTCCAAGGACCCACACCCTCAAATCTGCTTAGAGGCCTACTGGCAGAGGCCTCCAATCCAACAGTCCAATGCCACATTGTAACCTGCATAATGATGGATTGGCAAATACATGAGATGTCTGAAATAAGGTACTGGAACTACTGCTGTCTTTTTTTGGGTGGCAAAACCTAAATCCATCTGGCACCTCAATTATGAGACCTTATGGAAGTCTTTTTGAGACAAATGGTGGCAGATTAAAAATCGTTTCTTCTTTAGTTGAAACAATACTTTAAGGTGGGGAACAAGTTTGTATTCACCTTCTTAAAAAATCAATGTTCCTGCCAATATGTCACATTATTTTAATACTGATTAGAATTGTTGTCATTTTTAACATTTCTTAGATTACAAATTCAGCATTTTATCTTTCTCTTGCTGATGTTCAGGTGCAGATACAGTAGGTTAACCCAGTGAGCAATGATGTCATTTACATTTTCACTTGAACATGGTTCCCAGCCTAAAGTTCTTGCAGGAGTCTAAAGACTTCCACAAGCTCACCCCAGGTTTATTAACCCTTTAGCACACAGTGTCCAACAACTTTGTGATCTTCTGACTGGAAGAAAAATTATTCATACTCAGGCTGTAGCCTGCATAGCTATCATAGTTATAAGCCTGTTGTATACATATGCTACATACTTTATATCATCTGTTTTGATAATTTATACATTTCTGACAGTAATCAGAAAAAGGCCCTTTTAGTATAATACAAAAATGTCCCCCTTCAGGTTATTGCAAACTTGTCTTTTTTGCTTTAAAGTTTTTACATTTATATCTTAACATTTACTGAACTGCAGCTTAGGTTTACTTTATTATTCATTATATATATATATATATATATATATATATATTTTTTTTTTTTAATCTTTTTAAGTCTTTTTCAAATGTGAACAGTTAGACAACATACTATAAACACTTTATATTCAGTGATGCTGTCTAAACCAGATGCATTGCTGCATGAGACGACACATCCCTGACAGCAAACTGCTACCTCGTTCTATTTATGATGTAATGACACAAAATTATAATGACCTGCAACAGTCACTTTGTCGCATCCAGTGTAGACAGACTTTAGCTGTTATGGCATGACAACTGTCGCATCTGGTGTAGACACGGTCTAACCCTTTGACCTTGATTTGCTTGTTCAGGTGTGTTTGATTAGGAGAAAAACTTTGCCAGAATGTGGTTCTCTAAGACCGAAGTTGGCCACCCCTTTTATAGACTATATTCCCATCCAAAGTTGCAAATTTAACTTATGTGCAAAATTGGCATATCACATTTGTGAATAAAGCACTTTTTCCATCCAGAAAGTCAAAGAGAACAAAACTGTAATTTCCTGATAAACTGGCAATACATTCCACAGAAAATTAGAAGCCATTGAATATAATAATTTTCATATATAATGAATTCCTTGCACCTCAGAGCGAGCGGACGAAACACAATAAATGTGTTTTCATCTGAGAATGCCTGCTGTTTGGGAATGCAGTCTTGTAAAAACACTCTGGGAGGCAATTAGACAGAAATACTTTCATGACAGACCTTGGCTCAGGCATTGCAGAATGACCAAAACATAATTTAATATGCTGTGCAAAGAGATTGGTCCGCTGCTTAGTGAGGTTATCCTGTCCCATCACGCAAAGTCACATTACTTTTTTGATGCGCATGAAGGAATTTCTTTGGCAAATGCCGTTTCCATCTCCCATTATTCACATTAACTCTCAAACGAGTGTAAAAACTTTTTTTTTATTTTTTGTTTTTCAAAATTTGGTGTTTCTATCAATCATTTCTGATGCAATACTTCAAAATGCGCATAAAAACAGGGTGAGGGATAGATGCTTAATCAGACTGAGATGAGGTGCATTTGGAGGCCAAAGCAACAGCTTGAACTCTTTGTCATGATTCTCAAACCATTTCTGAACAATTTTTGCAGTGCTGCAAGCAGTCTTCAAGCCGTCTCTATATGTTACTACCGCATTACATTGCTGACAGAATGCAAATTTTTATAATCTAGAGATTGTAAAAAGGATGTAGCACCCACACTGTCTAGTCAGGTGCATTCAGTGGATTAGAGACCTGCTCCAATGAGACCTGATGCAACAGAGTGCGTCACGGGACAATATGGGTGAGTGTTGGTGTGGGCAGATAGACACTCGTGTGTGTGTGGGATGAATAAAATGATTCTAGGGACCGCAAAATAGAAATATCTAAACATAAAATATCTAAAACAAATAAATATACACGATTGACAGGTGCAAGAGCATGCAGAGTTTCTATTTAGGCTATGACACGTATTTGCAGCGTTGAGCAATGCAGTGGTAAAATTTGTGTGCACACAAGTCCATGAACACATGAATTGTAGACATTATAAGTGATTAATTATGCATATATTAATTGTTTTATAACAGAAATTTGTGAGATTGTAATGAACTGATATGTCTTTTAGAGATTATAAATGCAGCACTATTTGCTGGCATTCTGCAATGCCAAACCATGAATGCAGCAGCCGCTTGCTTTAGTTAAAATTATTTTAGTTAAAAATAGTGTGAATGTTGATGCTTTAATAAAAAATATTTATCGAGAGCGTGTATGCTGGGATTTCATAAATTTCATGGAGAAAAATGTAACGTAACTAGTAATATAACCAATTATTTTTGAAATAAAGTAATCAGAACTGTAACGTGATTACTTTTTAAAAGGAGTAATCAGTAATCAATAATTTAATTACATTTTCAGAGTAACACTGGAGGCAAGGTATATTTTAAAGAGGCTACTACTATCAGGGAACACCAGTGCCATGAGAGGATGTATGTGCTCTGCAACAATCAGTGTTGGGAAGGTTATTTTGGAAATGTAATAGGTTACAGATTACAAGCTACCCTATTTAAAATGTAATGAGTATTGTAACTATTTCAAATACTTTATTAAAGTATGTTAAATGTTAAATAAAAGATTACATTTTATTACCTTATGATTACTTTTCAAAATGTCTAATGAATGTTTTAAAATGTTAATAATTTTGAAACATGTAAAGCATGCAGGGTTAACCTTATAGTGGTACTCAAAACTCTTTACTGTCAGACTTTCAGAATCCTTGATCATTTGAATTAAGATTATAATTTATTTTTAAAGCACATCCATCACAAAAGCACCACGTTTTTCTTTGAGATTGTTCTGAGGTTAAATAGAGAGTCATAATCATAAAAAAAAACGAATAGCTATGGTACTGTTTTTTAAATCAATCTTTGCATAGCTATGACAAGCTATGACTGGAAATCTAACAGTTAATCTTAAAAAAGAGCATATAAATAAACCCAAATAAGAAATAAAACAGTTAATCGTAAAAACCTGTCTCATATTTTAAAGCAGTAAATGCAATTTGTGAAATAAATCAATTAAATCTCTTTGTGGGTGTGTGTGTATTTTTTTTTTTTTAAATAAGATGTAACCCCATTTATAATCTTTAACATTTTCATACGTAACTATAATTTAATTAAAAAAATTCTCATTAACTGTAATTGATTACAGGTTAATTTATTTTGTAATTAAATTACATAATTCTGTTACATGTTAACTAGTTACTCCCACTGGCTACAATCTTTATTTAGGTCTAAAGTGTTACTGGATCAGACAGGCTCGGCTTCACTCTCTTCATTGGCTACTTTTACATGCACAATTTTTGGTTCAATTGGACTGAATTCATTCTGGTCGATGAATCTGAATGTAGTGTTTACATGCATCCTCAATCATATTAGAAAAGGAATAAACCACCTCTTTCAATCCGATCGAAATTTCATTTTGATCGAGCTCAGTCGGATCGATAAAGGTGTTTTCAGACGGATTGAGCCGTCAGTCCGATTACAAATGGATTATTTTGTTGCATGCAAATGTAGCCATTAAAACATAGGTGCCCATGACCCTGACTCTGGTTCACAAGTTTTCCATCCTTGCATCCCCACTGTATTCTGGGAACAGCCCACAAGACTTTCCAGTCAGACTTGATTGCTCTGACCCAGTCACCTCGCATCAGTATTTGGCCCTTGTCAAAGACATTCAGATATTATCGCTTACTGTATATTACTATATTTCGCGACTCGCGCGAAAGATGACAGCAGTACCGCCGCTCCCTATACGCAGAGTACGCAGTCTGTGTAGGGCACCAACTCCCAGAGGGGGCACCATCCCAGTTGCTAAAAAAAAAAAAAAAAACCTTCCGCCATTCTCCCATCCGCGCTCACAACCGCTCGCACCTTATGTTTGCGGTTGAATGTTCATAATTGATGGATAGACATCTATGCCCGGGTAAAGGACATCAACAATCTGGCACAGAGAAAAGAAAACTAAAGAAAGTAAAAAAAAAAAAACAGGCATAAAGTTGGCCTGACGTTGGACATTCAAGAGTCTCAAATTTAGGGACTGTCTCTAAAGTTACATGCGATATTGGTATACACTTTTCTAACGTCAGTAGCATTTGAGGAGAATGACTTACAATCAACTGTAGCTGTTCATCTACTGTAGGTGTCAGCTTTAATGCACAAATGAATTGAATGTTTGATATTTATTAAAATAAATTGTAAATCATATGTAAATTATGCTACTTTTTCACATGGGCTCAAACGCAAATTTGAAACTCAATAGCATTTGAGGATAAAACAATTGTAATGTGTTCATTTAGGTGTCAGCTACAATGCACACCTTATACATTTTTAATATATATTAAAATAAAAATTATAAATCATTTAGGTAAAAACGAGGCCTGTTTATCACTTTCAGACACATTCCTCTGAAAGTTTTTTTTTTTACGGTTCCCTTACGAAAATTGCCCATAGTTTTAACAATAACACCACAAATCTTCGTTCTTGTAGCCATGGTAACTGCAAATTAACCATGGTTACTTCAAATAATAATTTACAAAGAAGTATTAATATACTGTAATTTTTTTTTGTGTAATATCTAATCAATATTTTTTGTAAGAAGGTTATTTAAACATTTTTATTTATTTGTTAAATTTGCTTTTCTAATAAATGAGTTATTAATGGCCAGAATGTGTATGTCATTTGTCTTTAAGTTTAATTATATAATATATATATATATATATATTTTTTTTTTATTATTATTAAGATTATTTTGAAAAATCACATACACTTTTAAAATTATAAGCAGTATCGGTATCGGAATCATTAAAAATTTAACAAAAAGTATCGGTATCGTATCACATGGAAAAAATGTGGTATCGCCCATCCCTAGTATTCAGTATGGATAATATGTAAATTAACAATGCAAGCCTTCTGGAGTACAAACAACATTTTTTTACCTCTCTTTATTATCTCTTGGCACTTACAAGTATTGTTTTACACTGACTTAACCAGCCAATTGGGATCCATTTGCAATTTGTAATCAATTGTTTGCAAACAAGAAATTAGTATGTAAGCCAATTAGTCACACCTGTGACACATAACATTTGCTACCTGCTGTGCTAAATGTATGAGCATATATGAAGCATATAACAGTGAATAACTGCTTCATCTGTGGAGTTAAGATAAATACTGGCTTTAATCCTGTGTTTTGCTGCACTGTAGCGTAATCTAACACAGCTCTGCCTTTTTTTCCAAACCACTGCACACTTGAGATATTAACTAAGGTCAGTAAAAATTAATGTTAGCTTTAACAGAGCGCATACACAACTCACTATAGCAAAGAAACATTTTCTCTGTAGAGCATTGTGGTGAAGAATGAATCTTTAAATAATTTATCTTCATTTCATACATGCCATGGTTTTACATATCAAAATCTGAAACAGATTAGGGTGGTTTTAGCAGTAAGTGGTGCTATAAGAGACACGGAAACTGCTAGCATAATTTTGAATGTCCCATTCACCTAATGATGTCATGTAACTTCTTATTTTCAACTTAATCAATGAGTTTTATGGACTCTGTCACATTACTTAAAAATAATTTGCTAACAGTTATGTCATCCTAATACTTAATACCTCAGGAAAGCAAAATGATAGATTGTAAGGTTCAGTATAAAAAAGAACAGGAACTCTTGAAAACAAATGAAAAGGCTCATTCTTCATAAGCTTGCCAGATAGAGACATTTTCTCTGGCAAGCAACAATCAAATGTGCTTTGGATGAGGAAATAATAAAATTGTTATAGAGTGGTACTAGAGAATACATTTTCATTAACCCTTTCATGCATGAATTATGATAACCTCAGTCAGGATTTTTTTCCTATGTGTTTTTATTGCTCTTAGGGCATGAAAAACAAGAATTGATTTTTATTTTATTTTTTTACAAATTTTTCAAAGAGATCTTCAGATGTCCACTTGAGTGGACAGCATGCGGTTGGTTTAAACTGAAGATATACTGTATTAAATATAAGACAATAATCAAACAGATGAAGTATGTGAATTTAACAAACTAATCAATGCAATTATATCAAATAATGTGAAAATGATAAAATATATGCAAAAAATATAAATGCAAAATATTGCAATGGCTTCATACAACTTCATACAAGTTGCACTTCGCGTATCTATGATATCAGAACATGAGGACGTGATTCCATCATAATTTTCTACAGCCTGTCAAGGTACAACTGTGGAAACCACTCAGATGCTGCCTCCAGTGCACCAGAGTATGGAGATTTACCCTTATTAGCTGATAATTATGATTATGTTCAAGATGGACATGCACATTTCTATCATAGCCCTCTGAGAAAACCTAGCGATACGTTTTTTCAATCTCATCTGAAATGATCAGTGTTGGGGGTAACGCATTACAAGTAACATGCATAACCCATTCAGATTACTTTTTTGATGTTACAAGTAAAGTAATGTGTTACAAGTAACATGCATTACCTAATCACATTACTTTTTGATCTAACAAGTAATTAACTACAAGTAATGTGCATTACCTAATCAGATTACTTTTTGATGTAACGAGTAAAGAAACGCATTACAAGTAACATGCATTACGTGATCAGATTACTTTTTGATGTTATGAGTAAAAAAACGCATTACAATAGCGAACATTACATAATCAGATTACTTTTTGATGTTATGAGAAAGGAAACGCATTACAAGTAACATGCATTATGTAATCAGATTACTTTTTGATGTTATGAGTAAAGAAACGCATTAAAAGTAACATGCATTACTTAATCAGATTACTTTTTGATGTTATTAGTAAAAAAACGCATTACAATAACATGCATTATAAAATCAGATTACTTTTTGATCTAACAAGTAAAGTAATGCATTACAAGTGTCATACATTATCACATGACTTTTTTCGATGTCAATGAAAATTACATTCTAATAATACAAATACATTTATTTACAGTAGAAAAAGTCAATGCATATTAAGTTTTTAAGTTTAAATTTCAAAAACAATATTCACATTATAATTATGAATTGTAGCTGAAATATAGCCATTGCATGCATGACGTCCATTACAGTGGACATGTGATTAATCAGAGTTTTCTCTCAATTTAAAAACCGGACCTTGGAAAATTTTACTGTGATATGACTCATTAGATATTGCTTTATGCTGCAATATTTTTTTTTACCTACAAGAGTCTCCTAGGATAGAAGGAATGGGTGGATATTCTGGAGCAACTTGGCATGTCTGACTGACCCTTGGCCATCTTGGTTTGGAGGGGGAAAAATCGAAACACAAAGGCTTGCCACTTGGTTGCAATTTATAGGATGATGCACCAGGGTCCAATGAAGAGATTGATGTGCAACTTTGCCATAAAAACCCGTGCAAATTCAAGAAAATGCTTTTTTAATAGCTGTCCACTGTAGTGACCACTATGTGTGAAAGGGTTAAGATACTAAACCATAACATGAATACAAGGAAGGTAAGATTAAATACGGTCAAGAATTCACTTGAAAGGAGGCAGTGCCTCCAAGTCAAGCTACGTTTTACATGGAAATGAAGTCATTCAGATTGATGAATTGTGTTATTTTTGCCTTTAATTATCACAGGCTTCCAGTCATATTTGAATTTTTGATATGCAACACTTCATGAATATACTTTCGCAAGGGAACTCCACGCTGTGTCCTCTGGAGGGCGCTAGGGGAACGCTGTCAGCGTGACCGCTGTCTGAAGCGTGAATGAAAAAAACAACAATGAACTTGACATTGGCAGGTGGAAGCCTATGATGTAAGCAAATGAGCGACTACAGGCATAAAAGGGCACCTGTAGTATACGTCAACCTCTGTTTTGTTTTCAAGCATTGTGTACGAAACACATATGCATTTAACTCGTGAGAGAGAAGGATATGCTCACTGTTGCATTCCTGTAGCTACTAGAGCAGAGGTCTGTACTCATGTTTTTTGCCAGCATTTGCATTTGTTTTAAAAAGCAGACTTGATATGTATTTATATATATATATATATATATATATATATATATATATATATATATATATATATATATATATATACAGTACAGACCAAAAGTTTGGACACACCTTCTCATTCAAAGAGTTTTCTTTATTTTCATGACTATGAAAATTGTAGATTCACACTGAAGGCGAACTCAAAACTATGAATTAACACATGTGGAATTATATATGGAATTATATACATAACAAGAAAGTCTGAAACAACTGAAAATGTCATAATCTAGGCTCTTCAAAAAAGCTAGTTTTGCTTTGATTACTGCTTTGCACACTCTTGGCATTCTCTGAATGAGCTTCAAGAGGTAGTCTCCTAAAATGGTCTTCCAACAGTCTTGAAGGAGTTCCCCAAGAGATTTTGTTGGCCCTTTTGCCTTCTGTCTGCGGTCCAGCTCACCACTAAACCATCTCGATTGGGTTCAGGTCCGGTGACTGTGGAGGCCAGGTCATCTGGCGCAGCACCCCATCACTCTCCTTCTTGGTCAAATAGCCCTTGATGCCTTCAGTGTGAATCTACAATTTTCATAGTCATGAAAATAAAGAAAACTCTTTGAATGAGAAGGTGTGTCCAAACTTTTGGTCTGTACTGTATATGTGTGTGTGTGTGTGTATATATATATATATATATATATATATATATGTATATATATATATATATATATGTATGTGTGTGTGTATCTGTTTCGAGTGCTTATTAGGAGGCAATGAGCACTTGAAGCTTTGTGCTTTGTTTTTTATGTTTATCAAGCGATGAAAATGTTTAACTTCTGTGCGCAAAACGAGGTGTTTATGGATGAGAGTCCAAAACAAGGACTGGTGGTGCATTTGTCATACACCATTTCACATACACTAGTGGAAGGAGAATTTTAGAATGACACTTATGATTCAACAACAACAGCTTGTACTGCGCGTCATACATCATTATGCCAGTTCTACATGATTACACATGCTCAGAACATTTCTGTTTTCAGTCTGATCAAGTTTTTACATGTCTTATCAAACTGATTAGAAAAGGTTTAAACCACCCCTGACAATCTGAATGAAATTTCAGATTTGGTCAAATGTCTGTAAACGTAACAGATAATGTTCTGACGCAAAATAGCACATATCTTTTCCATGTTTATAATTTTTTTTTTCCCCTTCTTAGTGAGTTGGTGTGTAAATTGAACTGGAGTGTGTTTCTCAAATGCATGCTTGCAAGTTCCTTCATTGCCAACTTAGTGCAATGACTTAGTGCAGTGACAATGGTGTTTCACAAATCCATAGTTCCAACAAACATTTGCAGACAGCATTGTAAAGTTGTTTGGTTGGAACTACATATCTCAACCTGTGGTTAGAAGCATAGTGTCTTGTTTGAATGCCATATGGACTTAAATATATAATGTATTTGAACAAAATAAGCAAGCTAGTACAATCTACATCAGGGGTGTCTAATCCTGCTCCTGGAGGGCCAAGATCCTTCAGATCCTGCAGATTTGAACTCCAACCACCTCCTTACTTGCCTGCAAGACTAAGGAACCCCTTTTCCATCCCCTTGTCCAAATACCCACACTTGCGGTATTGGCCACATGAAAGCACAAGCAAGACTGTCCCAGGTCTTAAAATTGCCAAATTGCAGTGCCCTAAATTTACACTAAATCTGCTTTGGAGTCATATCCAAGGCTTAGCGTATCCCATCATACATCATGTTGTGGAAATACAGGATACCAAATAGAGGAAATACATCATACACATAAGTAGTCGAATGGTTAAGTGCAAAGACCACAAGTGCTGGTATTTGTACAAGGAGGAAGTAACTATGAAGACTTTGACTGGCTGATTGTACCATGTTCAATTAGGATTTGAGCAAAATAATGGAGTGCCAAAATATTGAAGGAGTCCTGAAATGCCTGCCATGTTCATTATTTACAGCAATAATCTAACATTAATTTCAACTGATTAAGTAGCAGAAGTTATCACTCCACCACCTGCATCTCCAACAATGCATCATACTATGTTAGTTAAGCAGTTAGTTGAATCAGTGTTCAGGGAAACACACCACTGAATAGGGACCGGTGGAAATGTAAGCACAAATTGCAAACAAATTTTTATATTTTTGGCTTAAAGTTCTTTTGTGTAGATTCAATTATCATATTTTTTTACTTTGTTGAGAAGACTTTGATATTTAATTGGTTTATACATACATACACACACACACACACACACACACACACACACATCATCATCATCATCAAATATTTGTAATCTTCAGCTCAGACAGTAAAATGTCTCTTATTATAAGCCAAAATTACCAGCATGTTCTAAAATGAGCCTAATCAGTGAAGCGAGGGTAGCTATATTATTCATAACAGACTGTGCCAAACTAAACTGTCTTCTATTTTATGTCAGACTTTTGGCAACACTAGAAAATAAATAAATAATAATAATTATTCAGTTTTTGACAATTATTGCGATGTTTTCAATGTAAGTTTGTGTTTTTCAAAGCTAGAAGTCAGGGATCCTTGAGCTCTTTTGCCACCCATGTGCACTAATTTAGATATCTGACTGAGTACAGATAGGACCATTTTAAACACGTTAAAATAAACTTTAATGATGATGAGAGGCACAACCTAATCAATGCAGGTTGGTATAATTGCAGTATGATAAGTGTTTACCGTGTAGATTATGGTACTGCTATGCTTGGTGGAGTGGCACTCCTTGTAGTTTTGACTTAATCAGCATATTGCAACATGAACAGCTGTCTCATTGAGTCAGCTTCAGCTCTGAGAGCAAAGCAAACTGTGTGCTGATTATTAATCACTTGAAGAGTCAGATTTCAATATTTCACTCTAATCAATGGCCTTGGTTTGAAGTTAGTGAGATCATGAACTATGAAAGTTATGCTCAATACAAACAAATCAAACTTAGATGTTATTCTGTGTCCAAATTTTTTTTTTTTTTTGTGGAACACAAGATTTCATTTCAGTCAAGCCAGCAATGTTGCACCGAATGTGTTACGATCACCAACTGGAGTGCCCATGAGCTCCTCCAAAGGGCACTTGACCCCAGACTGTAGTCACTACCTCACTAACTACATTCACCATAATCCTGTACTCTTGATCACTGATTGCATTCACCTGTGTCTTGTTTACCTCCATTAGTCTCACCCTATTTAAAGCCTGTTTTTTCACTGATTTATTGCTTAGTATTGTTAGTCTGTAGTGTTCCCTAGTTCCTGTGTCTTTCTGTGTTTCCTACTTACTTGCTTTCTTGCCTAGCCTTGTTGCTTCTTAGCTACTTAGTTAGCCACTATGGTTTTGTTGTCATGTTTGGTGAGATAGCTAGCGTGATTTTCTTAGGGCTTAAAAAAAATCTTGACCACCGCTATTTCTGGCGCTCGTCTGAAGATCTGAATGTAGCGCAAGACAATCCACTCCAATGCAGACTAAACCCTGTGCATTGCAGATAAAACAGGATTGTATCTTGACATTCAAACACCTCCAAGACCTGAAGGAAGTCATCCCAAATGATTTAACAAAAATTTGCTTCACTAGCTTTAAGGGATAGTTGACACCCAAAAATCAAAATTATGTCATTAATAACTTACCCTTATGTCGTTCCGAACCCTTGAGACCTCAGTTTATCTTCGGAACACAGTTTAAGATATTTTAGATTTAGTCTGAGAGCTCTCAGTCCCTCCATTGAAACTGTGTGTATGGTATACCTTTAAAATAGAGTTTAGAAAGATGTATGTAACCACAGTCGTTAGCTTTGGTTAACTATTGAAGCCTTTTCTCTTGTCAAAAGGTTCAACGTGATAGGCAATTTTGCGTGCAGATTAAATTCTGTATAGATTAAAGTCAGTCATTTGCTTTGATTAGCTCGTAAAGCCTTGTCTCTTGTCTTGCTCAAAGTGACCGCAGACTTTGATGAACACTGCTGGCAGCAGCGACGTCTGTTTCCGTATCATTCTTATCAATGAGAGCATAAACTCGTATCTCCATGCTCCCAAGTCATAAAACTTGTATCTCCAATAAAACATGATTTTGGGGAAATGTTGTGTTAATGTTGGTACACAACAGTATATGATAGCAATATAAAGTATAATACCAACTTTAACAATACAATGCTGAATAACTAAAAAAATATTCGTTTTTTTTATTTCCTGAAAAAGAATGATTTTGGAGATACGAGGATTCCACCCGACAGTGACGCTATGCTATCTCTGTTTACATAGATTTTAGTAAGACTTTTAATTGACTTGTTGTCTTGTTGATTGGCCCGCCATCTCAAATCCATGAGGGAGGTTCTCAACTCGAGCAATAAACCTGACCTGTTTTACCAAAACAGTGTCATTAACATTCAAAATCATCTCTATATAATTTTCCTCTTTAAACTGAGTGTTTAAACTCCCATATCCACTTTCATAATGGATGTGATATCTTACAGGCATATTGAGAATATGGAAATTATTATTAATTGCTTAGCAAAATATATTACTCAACATTCCAGAATAAATCACATTAACAATCAGTAAATATGCAAACAGTCTTTACAACATGCATAATGATATGCATAGTAACAAAATACATCTTTCAAATAAAATAAAATACATGTAAACTCACCAAATCTCGAGTTTCACAGTCTGATAAACACCCGTTTAAGATTCAAAGGAGCTTCACAATCGACTAGCAACCACGCTTAAATCAGCAATCATCATTCTAAAATTATTTATCATCATCAACCATGAAGTATTATAAAGTTGCTTATAACCATATTAAATAATGTTTTTCAATATAAACCTTTTTAATCCCTTTCATCATACACAACTCATGTACGTGTAATACATCACATGTTCTGCGCTCAAATATAATACTAATTATTTTTATTTTTACATAATTCACAATGCATATTAATAGATTGTTTAAACATTTTAATTAAAATTGTAACTTTTAGAATATACAATTACATTATTTATTTTCTTTAGGCACCACATAATGTTTTTATTATCATGCCAAGCTTGCCAGTCAAAAACTTCACTCCAAAAGGAACCATTAACCCAAAAAAGAAAAGTTTTTTTTTTTACTTTTAAACCTATGTGCTGATATTTTTAATGTGGGCAAAAAAAAAGTTTATTTATTTTTGGGAAGAAACTTTCTGCAGCTCCTTTCTATGCCTTTTTTTATTCTTTTTTTATTTTGAGTATACAGAAGCCATATTGGTAGCTTCATGTGAGGAACTAAACCAAACTTATTCAGAAACTAAACCAAACTTATTTTTTTTTATTTTTCTGTCAATTATGCAAGAGAGTATCTTGAGCCATTACTGCTTGGAAAGAATGTTCAATTATGTCAAGCTTGCCAGCTTAAATCTTGGCTCCTAAATCCACCCAGTACATCTGAAAGCTGGCCTGGTATGGCATCATCTTAGGTAACCCCTGAGATTACCTGACGTGTCACAAGAGAAAAAAGGATTTGGGGTTAGACAGCATTGCCTAAGAAGTGTTTCCCCCGGTAAAAAAAAAAAAAAAAGGCCATGAAGATTTGGAAGAAGCTAGTTCATCTGCTCTTGTCAATCATTGTGCAACAGTATATAAATAGCTACTTATATTCCATACCAGTCCAGTCCTCATCCAGTTACTAATGCGCTAACTGAGCTAGCCCTCTAGAAATCTTGGACAACTAGCCAAATCTGAACTTCACCAAGAGTAATATGAAAATTAAAACAGTTGAAATATTGTTCAATTACAGCATGTCATCTTAAGCCTTATTCAGACGGTAATTGTTTCTCTGGGGGACGTAAGTGATTTTCACCATTTACAGGGGGTATTCTGTGATTTAATTGCCGTCCGAATCCACGAGGTCTGTGTTTTTCTCTCACCACCCCAGCCCATTTACCTACTGTTTTTTGACAAACATCAAGGTTGTGTGGTAATTGAATTGCAGTCCGAATCCACATCTCAGAGTTTACAAGAAGAAATTGATTCAAAATTCAGTGCTTAAACCATTTTTGAGCACTCCCGAATACCGTAAGGTACGCTAACTGTTGTACTTCAGTGTAATTTGCATACATATATATTTCTGAAATGCTGGAAAGTATGTAAAAGAACAATACTTCATAACTGGGAGCAGAAAGCAAAGAAAAAGCACACAAACATTCAAAATGGGTCTTTGTTATGGCTGCAGCAGGTAGCCAATACAGTTAAAATGTGTATTATAAACGGATATATAGACTACATAACTAAATTGCGTTTAATTATATATAACTCTAGCACGTCTATATTGAAATAATCAAATAATAAATAGGGTTATATATTATAAAATATGTTTAGAATAATAAGTATACATTTTATATAATAAAAAGTCCTTTTAAATGCATCTTACACAATAACAATACATTTAGTAAATATAATGTTATTTATAGCAGACAGTTATGTGACTGGTAACGTGAGCAGCGTGTTCTCAGGTTCGTAGGATCACAGAACTCACTCCTCCTCTGTGAATAGATCGCCATTCGAATCCATGAGTTTTATCACTGAGGTGATATGTAAATTCATTTTTACATACGTCCACATGAGAAACAATTGCTGTCCGAATCGGGCTTTACCAGAACATAGAACAGGACAGAGTCATTTAGACTCATTATACGATTATTTTATCCAAAACTCTGCAGACATGGTCATTATGAAATGTTATTATGTGAGCTTTTCCTTTGAAACATTAACAGCATACAGGTTTGAAGCAGCATAATATTTGTACTATTCCTTTAAGGTGTATTACTTGGGGTTGCTGTCTTGAAAAGTCTGCAAATATTCTGATTAAGTGAGTAATGGCTGTGTATAAACTTTGATCAAGTCAATCTGTATATCTGCTCAGGGAAGCTGCTTCCTGAATAACTGGTCTTGATTGCAGACTATCTTTAGATGGCAGTGTTCAGCCACAATACAAATCCCACAGGGCCTTTTTTTTTATAAATGTAATAATTAAAACAAACAAAACAACATAACACTAACTAAATATGGTACATAAAGTATGCTACTACAACATGTTTATATCATTATCACTCTGGACCCATTGTGCAACTATATTCATTTGATGCGTAGTGATCTGAAATATGAATATGAATATTAATTTAAAATGAATTTGATAAAAATTATATATTCAAATGTAAAGCTTTAGAAATGAACAGCATATGAAAAGCTTCTTTTGAAGAGAAACAAATCGTGAGTAACACATAGGATGACCACAATGTTGTATGCATCATCATTCATAAGTAACATATTTTCTTGATGGGCAGTGAAAAACATCTTCTCAGCCATATGTTATCTATTAAGTTTCTATGGATATGTCCCAAATGTACTAATCAAACTAATCGGTTTAAACGGAGTGGACAATATTGTCTGCAGGATATTTCTGAGATGAGAATATTATCGGGCTTTGATGTTATCACACACATTTATGAAGATAAAGGTAATACTCGTCGTTCTGCTTATCCTGCTGAAGACACATATTAAACACACAGCATCACCTGGGCCTAATAATCTGCCTTTGATAAATACCTCTGAATCTAATTAAAAGCCTGACCTCCCATAGTGCATGTTTTTCCATGAATTATTTACGAGGATGGATTTACATGAATCACATTTATCTAACAAGGTGTATAAATGTGAATCATCTCCATAATTGCATCTCTTCACTGCAAGGGAGCTTTTAAGAGGGCAGTGAATTAACGGAAGACCTGATATCAGTGCTCTTCGGTGGTAAGTGTATCTGAAAATGTAGCAGTGTATGCATGTTTGCGGGTAAAGGAAAGAACATTAAAAACAACTGGCCTAGTCACCCGGAGATGTTTTAAAACATCTGACATTCTGCTCAGAAAAATGTTTCCAAGAACCCACAACTGCTACACAGAGAGCTCAAGCTAGGGCGGTCAGTTTTACCAACCTAAATTACAGAGATTGATTTTAAAAATATCCATTAAAATCTGATGTTAGTAGTCATGTCCCATTATCTGCATTTAAATGGCACAATAAGGAATAACATCTGCACAATTCTATCTTCCACCTTTGTTTTTTTGTTTTTTTGACACAGCTAACCAACAATTTGAATTAATTACGGATACATTAATGCATCCTGAACAATTCCTACTATAACTGAACTCGAACTGACTCAAACAAATAAATGTACAGAATAAAGTCGTTAATGATGCAATGGCCCAGATCTTCCCTTACAAAACAAACAAAAAATATATAAAAATGTATGGGTGTGTACTAGAAAAATGTATGTAATATAATAAATTAATATATTTAATAATATATTACAACATATGCATAGACTATAGTTATATACTAATACAATAGCAAAGAAGATAATAATAACTAATATAACAACTAATAGCTAATAGTTTTGTTGAAACCATTTTTATAATCTTTTATCTCACTTTATTATTTGCATAATTACACATTTCATGTGAAAATGCGAGTCGTATATATATATAAAAAAGGGTCATGCTTTATTTTAAGGTCCAATTATTGCTATTACTCAATAATTAACTATGCCTTTTGTCTCAATAAACTCCTAATTACTCCTTATTAAGAGTTATTAAGGTAGCTGTTAAGATTGGGTATTAGAATTTGTGATGTTGAGTATGGTCATGCAGAATATGTGCTATATAATTATTTATAAACAGCCAATATGTTAATAATAGGCATGCCAATAAGCAACTATTTCATAGTGAGAATTGTGCCCCAAACTAAAGTGTTAACAAAATTGCATGCATCATTATAATTAAGTAAATAAATTGTCACTTTTTTTTTATAATTTTTTTATTAAAAGCTGTAATTCTTTATGTATTATTCAATATATTGTGATATACAGTAGTAAGACAGGTAATACTTTATTTTAAGCTGTCCTTGTTACACTTTACATGTAATTACTATTATAACAATTAAATAGTTATATGCAAGTAATCCTAAAACAAACCCTAATCC
This sequence comes from Carassius carassius, assembly GCF_963082965.1. Taxonomy (NCBI): domain Eukaryota; kingdom Metazoa; phylum Chordata; class Actinopteri; order Cypriniformes; family Cyprinidae; genus Carassius; species Carassius carassius. The sequence continues at coordinate 4,568,961 of NC_081778.1, read as the reverse complement.
TAATCTTAACCATACATTTACAGTACAGACCAAAAGTTTGGAAACATTACTATTTTTAATGTTTTTGAAAGAAGTTTCTTCTGCTCATCAAGCCTGCATTTATTTGATCAAAAATACAGAAAAAATGTAATATTGTGATATATTATTACAATTTTAGATAATTGTTTTTAAATTTATTATACTTTAAATTATCATTTATTTCTGTGATGCAAAGCTGAATTTTTAGGATCATTATCACATGATCCATTAGAAATCATTCTAATATGATGATTCATTTGTCTCTTTCACACATAATACCAGTAAATTGCCGTAAAATTACCGGAACGACTTTACCAGTAAATTCAAAAATGCGCTGTTCACACAGTCAACGACATTACGTCTTTTTCCGGAAAAGCACCATTCACACATCCATTCCAAAATACCGGTAAATTCTGTGACGTCATTAACCTCTAAACAGCTGCGCTCGTATTTTTAAACATGGAGGGTAATACATGGTCAGTATTTCTGTTGATGGTTTCATTTTTGTTTCAAACTTTAGTATTCATGCAACTGCTTTTGTTACAGAGACATCGTAATAGACGACTGGTTTGAATAATTATACTCAAAGTTGGAAACAGTTCTGCTGCTTAATATTTTTTCAGAACATGTGATACTTTTTAGGATACTTTGATGAATAAAAAGTAAAAAAAAAAAAAAAAAAAAAGAAGCTATGTTTTTAAAATATAAATATTTTGTAATAACAATATACACTACTGGTCAATAATTTGGGGATAGTAAAAAGTGATAGTAAAGAAAATATATTATTAGAATATATATTATTAGATTTTTTTTTTTATTTTGAATAAATGCAGTTCTTTTTAAATTTTATTCATCAAATATATTAGACAGCAGAACTGTTTCCAACACTCATAATAAATCAGAATATTAGAATGATTTCTAAATGATCATGTGATAGACTGGATGTTACATGTGACACTGAAGGCTGGAGTAATGATGCTGAAAATTCAGCTTTCCATCACAGGAATAAATTATTTTCTTTTAAGTAAATTCAAATAGAAAACTATTATTTTAAGTTGTAATTATATTTCACAATATTACTGTTTTTTTCTGTATTTTTTATCAAATAAATGCAGGCTTGTTGAGCAAAAGAAACTTCTTTCAAAAACATTAAAAATAGTAATGTTTCCAAACTTTTTGTCTGTACTGTAGTTAATTCATATTTATTTGTACTTAAATGTATAATTACACTGTAACATATATGATTCTAATTTAATATACTGTTACTAATAAATAAGATAATATTTTCTTTGCATAAGGGTTTGTAAGCCTACTCAGTATACTATTCAATTTCACATTCAAGGCAGGAGACAGAGGTGGACATGCTCTGTGTGGATTGTTCGTAATGCATTCTCTTATTGTCAGTAAAATTAGATGATGACAGCACTACCCCACAGCATTATGGTGACAGCTTGTCTAAAGCAATTTGTTTTTGTCTACCTCCAAACAACTTCTTTACAGACTAGTCTTCCATTATGTTTCACTGGCTCTGTTTTGTGTGTAAAATGTCAAAGGTTGAGATTTGATTATTCAAGTGTTAAAAAACAAAAAACAAAGGTGTGGTTCACCTTCAAAACTCTTCCAAGACTTTGCACAGTCAGTCTTTGTCATTTTCTGATGAATAATGCAAACAAATTTTAATTAAACAAAACTTTAATTAAAAATGAATGTAATGATTATGTAATGCAAACTGATGCATTACATAATCATGTTAGAAAAATCACCCGATGTTTGCTCTTCGTCTGTGAAGCTGCATTAAAACCTTACTGATTGCAACGCGTAAAAAAGACAGCATACGTCATTTTAATCAGTAATTATGTCCCCACTGGATGCAATAAATGCCTTGTTTGTAATGGGTTTTATTGGTTTTCTCTCACTCTGGGACACACAGCAGCACAGTATGGTGAGAGGCGTAACAATTCCGTCACATGCTTGAGGCATTTGGCCAACCACAATGCACTGGATAGCTGGCCAATCAGAGCACACCTCGCTTTTCAGAACGATGAGCTTTGTAAAAAATTATGCAATTCATAAGGCGGGCCATAGAGGAGAAACAATAATGTACAGTATGTGGAAAAAAAACTACCTGTCCTCCAACCAATATGCCCGTATAGGTCGTTTGTCCAAATCCCGGAAATACGACCCATCAGAGCGTATACTACAATTGCGCCCCTATCGGCAACAGCACATTTTCATATTAATGTTTTGTACAAATATTTTGTGCTATAATCTGGGTTTCCTGTAGCTCAGTTGTTAGCGCATTTCGTTATACAATGATGCATAATCTTGCAATCATGTGTTCGATCCCAGAGATTGCATGTGACTAAGTGAATTGAGATTCAAACATGTAGTGAGCCTCATAAAGGTTGCCTGTGATGTAGTCCGTTTGGTCATGTTTGGAAGCTCCAGTCGTCTTTTCTCTTCTCATGGAGGAAGTCTTCAGGCCCTCATCCTTCTTGCTGTCTTTTTTTTTTTTTGGCTCTCTCGTTCACCTTTGTCTGCTATAACGTCTCGTCTCCGGCCTGCAGACACAAGTCACCCTCAAACCTGCGCTGCTGCTGCTTTTGGGTGGCATTTCTTTCTTCAACAGATCGTTACAAACTTACATGACTCTTGGAAAACCAAAAGAGCCTTTGCATCATTTAGTTTTTTGTTCGTGCAGATGCAGCAAGTGGCAGGAATTCAGTTCCAGCATGTGAGGTTTGCTCGTCTATGAGCAGAGACCATTGAAAAAAAAAAAGTTTGATCTGATGTTTAAGAATCGGGCGCATCAGGAAACATTTGTGATCATGGAATGTTTTCCTCAAATACATTAATTTCTTGAAGACATGAACATCCTGGATGACATGGGGGTGAGTAAATTAAAAGTACATTTTTATTCTGGAAGTGAACTAATACTTTAAGTTCTATTCATTCAAAAGAGTATATCACCCCCAACTCAAGTATGGCATGCACACAACATCGTTGTTCATATGAAAAAAAAGCAGTGAGCTGCACTAACTTCCTAGAGTGGTTCAGTGATTACTTATTTTTGTAGGCCAACACGGAAGTTTGCATCAGCCTCATTCACTCATCCACAAAAAAAAAAAAAAAAAAAAAAAGGAGGAAGCCAGTCTATTGAGCTACAGCAAAATAGAAAGAGCTTCGGTGTTAACCAAACTCATGTTAATAGAGATACACACAAAATTGAAGACAGAACAAATAGTTGCTGGTAGCCATTTACTTCAAAAGTAGGAAAAATAATACTATGAAAGTCAATTGCTATCAGGAACTGTTTGGTTACCATCATTCTTAATAATATCTTCTTTGGTGAAGAAAGACATTTGGAACAACATATACAGGTTTGGAACAACATGAGGGTGAGTAAATGACGACAGATTATTCATTTTTGAGTAAACTATCCCTATATAGCAGCGAAGGATACTTATGGATATGGATACTTCTTGAATCATGCAGCGTAATAATAAATATTGAGAACCCTCATAAAGCATGTGGTAGAGATAATATGAAAAGGCAAGGTTAACACCGTGTATTGGGTGATTTAAGTGCAGGCCCTCCTGCAGCAATGGGGGGTTGATTTGTCAAAGTCATCCAAGGGGTAACACCTCGACTGCTGCCCACATGCAACTCATTAAGACATAGCTGATGGCGTGCATGGTAGCCTGTGGCATTATTGATGAACCCAACACACTTAATTGCCTCTGTGTGTCTCCTGCATATGGCTCAAACTTCTGCTGTCACACAATCTATTTCTCTCAGATATTTGCATAAAGATTTAATCCCACAAGACTCAGCAAAAGCTGGCTTGCATCCAGGTGTATTAAAACACTAGATTAGGCACTTCATGCTTTTCTCTGTATCTTGAAATAAACCTTTGAGCCAGTAGGAGACTCAAACTGTTTTTCTGTTCTTCATTTGCCTTGTCCGTGAATTTATAAAGACTTAATTTCCTCAGTAGCTTAGTCTGTTTAGCAAAAGGCTAATGGGTTTCCCTATGCACTTGGGAGTTGCTTTTAGACAATATTCTAGTAAATGATTTGTTTGTGATGAAAATTTGCTGGGTTAAAATTGGTTTCGCAAATAAATTACAATTACAGAAACTGTCTACCTCACTTTAGGTAGGACACAATTATGTATAAAAAACAATGAGAATATCAGGCCACGTCTTATACTGAAGGGCACATATTGGCTGCATCCGAAATTGGATACTTCCCTACTATATAGTAGTCGTAAAACTGTATGTGACAAAAATATATATATATGTCAGAATTCACAGTACTCATAATAGAGTATACAAAAAAGTACCCAGATGACTGATTACTTCTGGCATAATTATGAAGTGTGCATAGAATGAACACCTAGTATCCCATGAGGCCACAGGAGATGATTTATGAATGGCAGTGGCGCGACGCAACTGATGGTATAGGTGATGTGGCAATGACCACATGGTGAATGTAGCATGTCCAGATGTACTTATTCAAAAAAGTACCTAATCATGAGAATAAGCAATATGAGATGCAGCTATGGTTATTTGTTATATATTTGTTATTTGTTAATGGTTATATCGTTTGGTCTGTACTTTTGTTATGTTTCCTTAAAGATTGTAGATTTCCAGTTCCCCCCCGTCATTTAGTCTGATCATTTCAAGCTGTGTCTAGTTAGTCTTGTTAACCTCTGTATAAAGACCTTGTGTTCCCTGTGTTCATTGTTCCTTTATGGATGTTCAGTCAATTATGTTCCCTGTGTTCCTTGTCGACTAGTTTCTGATTTGTTTTTGTTTGCTGCTATTATTTTAATTGATTATTATTTTTATTATTAATTTAAGAAACACTGTGCACTTTGATTCTGCTGTCCCTTATCTTTATGAAATATATTTTATTTCCGGGGACAGCGCTTGCAGGGTCACCACCTGATCCCTGAAGAGAGTAGTGGGAACCTTGGGCACATAGCCAGGCTGGGACCTCAGCATTACCTGGGAGTCAGCTGGAGTCAGTCGGCCCAAACTCTAGGCACGAATCATCAACCGAGAATGCGTGCAGGTCCCCTAACCTCTTGATGAAGGCCAGGGCAAGCTGGATCAGAGTTTTCATTGATAGAAACTTCAGCTCAACTGCCTGCAAAGCCTCAAATGGGCCCTGCTGTAGTGCTTTGAGCACTAGAGATGGGTCCCAAGAGGGTATAGAGGAGAGGCTGTTGAGGATTTAGCCTTCTCACCCACCTAAGGATCCTGATTACCAGGTCATGATTCCCTACTGACTTCCCTTCCATGGGGTCATGCTTAGCAGCAATCACAGCAACATAAACTTTAAGGGTGGAGGGAGACAGCCTTCGCTCCAACCCCTGCTGCAAAAGGACAGCAAGACTCTGTTCAGGCATTTCCAGGGATCTTCTTGGAGAAGAACAAAACTCAGTGAACAGGTTCCACTTCAAGGCGTAAGCATGTCTTGTAGACAGTGATGTCACCGTAGTGAGGGTGTCAACTATCTCATGGTGTAGGTCACCTAGAACCTCTGTGTCCTGTCCAGGGACCAAACATAATGTTTCCAGAGATCTGGACATGGATGCCACAGGGTGCCCCGTCTCTGAGTCAGTAGATCCTTCTTCAGATGAATCCACCAAGGAGGGCCTGTCATAAGGAGCATCAGTTCCGGGAACCAAGTCTGGAGTGACGAGCAGAACCTGCTCCTCATCCTCCCTGATCCTGAAGCTTTGTATCTGGTCGACGTAGTATCTCAAGGCTCCCTGATCTTGCACAGTGTCTGTGTGAGAAGGCTCACTGGGGGAAAGGCATACTTGTGAAGGCCCCGTAGCCAGCTGTGTGCCAGTCCTTCGGTCAGGTATTAAAACAATTTACAGTGAGAAGTCTCCGGAGACACAAAAAGGTCTACCTGAGCGGCTCCGAAACGTCTCTAAATCAGCTGGACCATCTGGGGATGGAGTTACCATGCCCTAGGGAGTGCAGCTCATGACAGCTCATTGCCCTGTTGTGAAAGCTTGAAATATGAATGTCACGGAGCGGCCTTAGATGCTTCTGACTCCAGAGGAGGAAGTGGCAGGTGAGTTGCGACAAGTGACCGGAGCGTAAACCACCTTGTCGGTGGATGTACGCAATGGTCATATTGTTGTCTGTGTGGACCAGTATGTGCTTGCCTTGTAAGATGGATCAAAGCAAGGCATACTGCCAGCAACTCTAGGCAATTGATGTGCTAGTGCAGTTGGGGGCCCGTCCAAACCCCTGAGACTGCAAGCCCATCGAACGTGGCCCCCCAGCCGGTAGTGGAGGAATCCATGTGAACCACAGCATGCCTGGAGACCTGTTCTAGGGGCACTGCCCGGAGAAAACCCAAAGTCTAACCACGGGGTGAAGGTTTGGTGGCAGGCCGGTGTGACATGGACCTGGTGAGTGCCATATTGCCACGCCTAACTCAGGACTCGAACATGGAGCCAGTGCTGAAGAGGTTTCATATGAAGCAGCTCTGGCAGCTTGACTGCTTTTATCCCAGAAGCCTCTGAAACTGTATTTCAGAGGGAATGCTGTTCTGCTCTTGAACATATTCAGGCAGTTCAACACCGACTGAGCATGTTCTCTTCCTCATGCCACCAGATCTGGGACACAGGGGCATTTAGGAACCTCATTTTGTCCCTCATGTCAGCTAAACACAGCCAGAGATGGCGTTCCTGGACCACCATAGTGGACATCGCATGGCCCAGAGCCATGCAATATCTTTATGATAACTTATTTTAATCTTTTTTAATTGCTGAAAATGATCCCATTGAAAAGATACAACAGAACTTTAGCATGATGCAGTTGAAGAAACGTGACAGCCATTAGCATTTTACAATCAAAGCGGATGTGAAGATTCTTCAGGTTGTATATTTTTTATGTGATTTTAATTACCATGCCCTTGGCCTGTGTATTGACACCAAACATTTCTCTTTAAAAGCAATGGAGATTCTAGTACTAGTTTTTTATGGTGACGTTTGAACGTGCTCCGGTTTTGACACCATGGGAGTAAGAACAATTTGAGCATCATTGAACGAATGATTCCATGGATATTATTTCATGCTCAGTATTCATACCTGTTAAAACCTGTTTTATTTAACTATTTTAATCTTATGTACTGAGGCAAAGCAGCCCACTTTAAAGCTAATTTGATGCTCCATGGTCATGTAGGTGACTGCTGAGGAGAGACCATCTCCTGCTGCTTTTAATTTTTTACCCACAGGGGCAAAACTAGGTCACGGCAAGGCTTCCTTTTTTGAATAGTCTTGTGGCATACTCTCTGAAGGCATGTATCTAAATGATTTAACCTGAATAACAGAGATTTTTTAAATTACATATATATTATATATTTATCATTATTACTGAGATATAGCCTCTGAAAGCTTGTCGTTTAGTTGATTTGAACTGGTTTATAAATTTTTTTGTCTGCCTCATTGATGCTGTTTCTACTGTATTTATTTAGTAGCATGTGGTTCATTCATTCATTTTGAGCCAGTAAGTAAGTACTGTAAATATAAATAAAAAAATAAATAAAGACAGCAGTGCCGTTTTTGTCAATGCCGGCAGAGTTTGTCTGTTTTATTTGTGATTATGTCTTTCTGTGTGATAAACTCCTCTGTCCTGTTAACATTTGACCGGTAAATGCTTTTTGATATTAAATCATCAATTGCGGGAGCATGCTGTTGCATCCAGAAAGGATTTAGCACCAATTACTTTCCACCTGGGTGCTCGCTCCCATTTCGTCTGTGCTGACCGCTATGTGCTTTTTTTCCTTAGTTGTCGCATGAGACGCAGGATGCTAAGTGGCATTGTGGTAACGCTGAAGGTGAGTCTACCTCCTCCAAGGCGATTTACTCTCATTCTACTAATCAATTATTCAAGCGAGACATAAATGGTCTTTCACTGGGCGCCCTTGTGAATTGTCTCATCAGTGGATTTTACCGGCAAGTCCATGAGACCGTTTTCTCTTATTTTTCTGCAATCATCAGCAAATGTAATCAGCCAGCTGAAATGAACTGATTGTGCATGCGATATCATTCCAGCTATCGCGCCCTCCATCGGCTACCGTTCAAAATGTCTTCACAGAAACACATTTTTAGGTGCGTCTGTCCCCAAGATTGGTTTGCAGCGATCAACCTGAAGGGCGTGTACTTTCATGTGTCCATCCTTCCGCGCCACAGACCTTCTCTGCGGTTTGCGTTCGAAGGACTGGCATATCAGTGCAAGGTCCTGCCCTGCGGGCTGTCCCGGTCTCCCGGTGTCTTCACGAAAGTCACGGAGGCAGCTCTCATTCCTCTCAAAGAGCAGGGGGTTTGCATTCTCAACTACTTAGATGATTGGCTGATACTAGCACAGTCTCGAGATCAGTTGTGCGAGCACAGGGATGTGGTGCTCCGGCACCTGAGCCTGTTGGGTCTTCAGGCCAGCTGGGAAAAGGGCAAACGTTGCAGAGGATCTCTTTTCTCGGTATGGAGTTGGATTCGGTCGAACAGACAGCACGCCTCACAGAGGAACGTGCGCTGTCCGTGCTAGCCTGCTTGAATAAGTTCAAGAGCAGGACAGCGGTCCCACTGAAACTCTTTCAGAGGCTCCTGGGGCATATGGCGGCCAACGCGGCACTTACACCGTTCGGCCTATTACATATGAGAACGATCCAGCACTGGCTTTATGGCCGAGTCCCGAGGTGGGCGTGGAAGCACGGCACTCACCGGGTCCAAGTTACAACGGCCTGTCGCCAAACCCTCACTCCGTGGTCAGATCTTGCATTTCTCTGGGCAGGGGTGCCCCTAGAGCAGATCTCCAGGCATGCTGTGGTTTACACGGATGCCTCCACCACCAGCTGGGGGGCCACGTACAACGGGCATTCAGTCTCAGGAGTTTGGACGGGCCCGCAGCTGCAGTGGCACATGAATTGCCTAGAGTTGTTAGCAATGCACCTTGCCTTGAACCGTCTCAAAGGTCTCTTACAAGGCAAGCATGTGCTGATCCGAGTGGACAAAACTGAAAAAAAAAAGTCATAATCAATACATTAATTTATCAATCAACATTAATCAACAAATTAATAAATTTTCAGTCAGGCTTTAGGGCTTACCATAGTACTGAGTCAGCTTTGATCAGTGTTTTAAACAATTTATTAACTGCAGTTGACTCAGGATCCTCAGCAGGTCTTGTTTTATTAGATTTTAGCGCTGCATTCGATACTGTCGACCATTAGATTTCACTCTCACAGCTTGAGAAGGTGGTTGGATTCCATGGTATAGCGCTTTCATGGTTTAAGTCCTTTCTTTCAAACCTTTTTTTTTCTGTAAATCTTGGTCAAGATTATTCACAACCTGTTTCTTTACTTTGTGGGGTTCAACAGGGGTCGATTATCGGCCCAATTTTCTTTTATTTGTATATGTTACACCTTGAATATATATATATATATATATATATATATATATATATATATATATATAATTGTTAAATTTGTATGTTCGTTCGTTTTTAGTTATTTGTGCTATTTTCACAATGTTTAAGTTTTTTTTTTCAAGTTTGTAGGTGTCAAGGTACAGAAACTGAATAATTAAATGTAAAATAGCACTGGATAGTCTTCAATGTAAAAATGAAAAATACAATCAAACCAAAATTTATTCAGAGACCCTCAACATTTCTCACATTATTACAGTTTATTTGCTATCGCTTGTAAAATGGTTATAAAATATGACAAGTACTAGAGTTAAACTGTGTCAGAACAAATTTGTCTTGATAATGTCATAACTTTGATAGAAATGTATGTAATGGATTACAATCAAACAAAACTACTTATTACTGTTATTATGACAATATTTACACTACCATCAATATTTTACTTTTCAATATTTTGTTCAGGCTGTGGTGTGAAAAGGTTGCATTAGCAATTCAGAAAAAAAAACATAAGCAATACATGGTGCTTTATAAGGTGCTGAATAAGTTTTGATATACATTTTTTTATAAATTTCACTAGTAGTTCACTGTATGAAGATTCTTTGGGTATAATATGTCACAGTTCACTTAATTTTGCTATACTCACTTAAATAGTACTCAAGTACAGGAGGGACTTCGAGGAGAACTTTGCAGAAGAGAGGTCTGTTCAGTGTCGCTGTCTGTGATATGCGGCTCTCTCTCTGTGTGCGCACCATGTAAGCACGTCACGTTTGATGTGGTAATTTCACAGTAGGTTGAAAGACTCGTTCTCGCCCCCTACAGATTCGGCTAGATATACATCCGCGCTAAAATATCAAGGTGAAAGTCATCATAGCTTGCTTAGTATAGACCCAGCTCTCAACCCAACTTTGAGAATAGATTAACGGCGATATTTTTTTATATATATATATATATATATATATATATATATATATATATATAAACAAAATTGAAGTTCTGTGGTTTGGAGCTCCAAATAATTTATCTGATTTGGGCAGTTTAGTCCCTTTTTGTAAGTCAGTAGAGTGAAATTTAGGAGTTATTTTCAATAGTGATCTCAAGTTTGAGAAACAGATTTATTCAGTGGTGAGATCCTGTTTTTAGCACTTGACCGTGCGTTATTTGGAAAAAAAAAATAATTCATGCCTTTGTATTCACAAAGTTAGATTATTGCAACTCATTATATGTTGGAATTAATAAATCATTGCTTAACTGCTAACAACTGGTCCAAAGTGCTTCAGTGAGGCACATTACTCCTGTTCTGAGTTCTTTACAATGGTTACTCATCGATCCCTAATAATTAATTAAATTAATAAAAATGTTGTCTATAAATCATTGCATAATAGGGCTCCATTGTACTGGGTGTAAATTATTGATAAATATGAGCCAAAACATTCTCTGAGGTCAGCTGACCAGCTGGCTTTGATGATTCCTAGAACTAAATGGCAAAGTGGAGATCAAGCTTTTATAGCGATAGCTCCGAAACTCTGGAATGAATTATCATTTTCTCTCTTGTGTTTTTAAACACAAGCTTAAGGAATATGTAAGCCTTTCTTCCACACTCAATATCCATGGCTGAAATGCCCTTGAGCAAGGTACTGAACACCTAATTGATCCCCAGGCACTGGAGCAAATAGCTGCACACTGCTCCAGGTGTGTGTTACCAGTGTGTGTGTGTGCACTTGGATGGGTTAAATGTAGAACACCAATTTCGAGTATGGGTTACCATACTTGGCAAATGTCATGACTTTCACTTTTTTTTTTCTCTCACTTTACTTAGCATTAGCATTTAATGGGGAATAGAATAGACATTTCTGTGTATACTGAAATTGTAGACTTTATTTCACTGTCATTTTATTTAAGTGTTGTGTTTTATGTTTGAGACTGTTTTATTATGCGTTTACATATTATACAGCACTTTGGGTAATAGTTGGTTGTGTGAAAGTGCTCAATAAATAGAAAGCAAACATTCACAATGAGGTTAAATCTAGATGAACACAACTGAAATTAAATGAAATTAAAATGAAATCATATTGGGTATACATATTATATATAAATATTGGGTTTTGTAAAATATAGTGCGAAGGTTTAATGTTTATTCCAAATCTTCATCATTCATACCATAATTTTGTTGCACATATACTTTCTATACATTTTTGAGTTCCAAGTCAAAACTTAGACTCACTCATATCACATCCTCCATCCAATTCATTACAAAACCCTTATTTTTCACTCATTGATTATGGAGAGGTTCATCTGAATGTTTGCAGTAACATAATGATATTTCTAGTTTTAAAGGAGAACACTGTTATTACTCCATTCCCTCCCCTCACCTAACTGTTCAAAAAGTTGCGATAAGATGTGACAGTGTTTCCAATCTCTCTGGGGCTTTTGAGCAGTGTACATGGCAGCACGGATATCTCCACGGTATTTTGGTGGCGATATAACACAGAATCAATTATGAGTACACAGATATGGGAAAGGTTTAGTCTGCAAAATATGCTACTTGACAGCTAGGATGATATGATGACAGTAAATAAGCCATGTTCATTTCTTGGTCTATAAATACCAACCCCTTGAGGAAATGGCTGCGTGTTTAGATAAAGAACGGAAAACAGTGACTAAAAAAGCATTGGAATTTCAAATCAGGCTTGAAGAAAGAAGAACTATAATGATGACAATAATACAAATGACAAGCAGAATTACAGTGATGGGAGCGTCCTTATTTTACATTCCAGATATGCATGAGCTGCGGGGGGTGTTTTTTGGATGAGTTCTGCTAAGCTAGCTGAATGAAAACTTAGAGGTGTATGAATATGAATTATGTGATATTGTAAAAGTATCTATTATAATTTCTTTTTGTGAGCTGACAGAAAAATGGGTTCCCGGCTATTAAAAAAGTACACAGTGTCTTGCAAGAACATATGTCAGGTCACTGATTCACTCTTGACTGAGCAAAAATGTTACTTGAGACATGCTTTTGTACTCTCCAATTTCATGTCACTGATAATAACCCGTGTCTTTTTTTTTTTTTTTTTTTGGATCCAAGCTGGTTACAGCCAAAAAGAGAACACATTTTTGTTTTTACTTGACTCAGATAACCTGGAAACAACTTAATAACTTGTGGTGTGGAGAATAAGGACAATGGATTAAGGTTATGAAGAGATCAATTCAAATGCTCACTTTTCCCATTGCATGTAAGCTCAGAGAAGTGTGTATTTTAAATAAAAAAATGAATGAATTAATGAAAACATTAGGTGTAGTGGAAATACTATACTTTTCATGTGCAGTACAGATAACCCCCATTTTATGTTTACACTTACCTGTAGTCTAACCTTATTTTAATTACAGTAAGTGCAAATGACCTCTTCCAAATAATGAATTCTGGCCTTGTAAGATTGATCTTATGAGACAGTTGTTTTGGTGAATTGCTGAAACACAAGGCAATACGAATCAGTAATGATTTGCTACCAATTACCTTACAGTTTGCATTTGCTTCTCTCTTTTAAATATTGAAAATCATATTGATATATTATGCATTACATATTTAGAATATAATGTTCCTGTAGCTCAAACACCAACATGGTGCTAGCATTTACCCCGACCATGGGGAACTCCCAGGGAACTCAGCGATTGGAACTACCTGTTTGTTCTCCTGGCATAAATTTACCTGGGTTCACTTTTTAACAATATGCAAAAAACGTACCAAGAAGTACATATCACTGCAGTTTCCAAAATAAATGAACACTACAGGCAGTAAAACTCTGACACCTTTTTTTTTCTTTTCACAAATTTAGTTTGGATTAATAAAGTGTAGTTTTCGGACAATTACTTGAAGAAAATCATGTAATGACTTGAAAACAATATTAATATGCTGGGAGATTTGAAAACTGATGCTTTTGAATGTTAGCATCGCACATATCCAGCTTCATATCTATGGGTTTTCATAGTGTTTGGTTTGTTCGGTAGCTCACGGAGTAAGGAGATGGTGAGAAGCTCTGGTTCAAATCCTGTGTAACCATGGTTCAACAAAACAGTTCAAATCTGCATATAAGAAAGTTGAAATGGCACAGTTGCATCCGCAAATGCATTTTATATCAGTTTTGCATTTGTTAACACTATCGGGTAGGGTTGGGTTTGGTGTAGGGCATATTTCCAACACGATAGAGCATTAACTTTTAGCGACAGTCTCTGGATATTTGAATTCTGAAGCACCGCAATACATACCAGAAGCAACATAATAAAAACATAGCAATACATAGCTATTTCAACTTAATAAAAATGTGCCAGGGTTCACAAATTGAACCAGTGTTTTAGCACCACTCAGTGGACATTTATCTTTGAAACTGCGGCGAAACATGCCGTAAGGTACATAAAAACAGTGTTGCACAAAAAGTGCACAGAGGTACGTATTTTTATGAGAACAGGTTGGATTAGAGTGATTTCCAAATACAAAATTATGTTTTTATTCAAATGTTTTATTATTGCCATTTTTTTTCTTTTCCTGCTGTCCATGACCAAATCAGAACTTATATATATTAATATATTTTATTTGCATGATCCACAAATTAAAAATCAGTGAACTTAATTATAAAATAAACAGGTCTTTTAAACCAAAAACACGACTATGGTTAAGGTGTATCAGGAAAGTTGTTTTAAGACTCACTACTCACTGATTTTGATTTGATCTTAAAATCATTCAAGAATCAGAAAAACAGCAGGCAGAAGAACAGACATTTATTTTACCACTACAAATGAACAAAAAGACGGATGGACAGATGGACAGTGCATCCCAGGTTAAAGAGTTTGGTATGAGGATACAGATGCTTTGTGCTGTAAATATAATTATTATATATATTTTTTAAGCTCTAGGATGAATGCAATCAATCAGTTTAAGCTGGGTTTAGCAACTTTTTTTATTTTTTCAGTAGGGAGTTTTTAGCCTTGTCAGCTATGACAGTAGACAGCTTAAAAACACTGCAAGTCTCACTGTATAAAAGTTTTCACCCCCTCAATGAAAGTCTATCGGATTTAAGATGTTTTTTAACGAAAACCATAAACCGGATCAGTTAGAGAAGTTTGGTGGCTGTAGCTTTAAAAGTCTAGGAAGAGATACATTCTTCTTCTGGTCTAAGAAGAAGAAGGAGTTTAAATCATATTTCAGTATGTTGGCTTTTTCAAGCCAAATTAATTATTCCACAATATTGCCTACAAGTTTATATATTTTTGACTCGCTGCATTTTAATGGTTAGTAAGGTAGTTTTTATGTTTAGGTATGGTTGGATTAAGGTATCTAAAATATGGTCATGCAGAATAAGGCACTACTGTATTATGTGCATTATAAGTACTAATAACAGCCAATATGCTAGTAACATGCATGTTAATAAGCAATTAATTAATATCTAAAATTTGATCCTTAGAATAAAGTTTTACCAAAATATTTTTTGAGATATGATTTATTTTCAGATATTCTGCAGACTGTAGATCCCCTGCTGGGATAATGTGTGTATTGCATTTTACTAAGATGTGCTGCATTGGTTCAGTGTGCTCTCACTGGAGTTGAGGTGGTATCTTTGTGTGGACATTTCTTGTGTCCTTTCAGCAGAACAGTTCCTCAGTCGATTGCTCATACAGAAACATGTTTCCCTCAGCATATTTTGCCCTTTGGCTTGCATTCAAAATTAATAGATAATTCCCATTCGTTCCTGTCTCAAAAACACCAGGCTCCCCTCTGTAGAAGGTGGCTAACACTAACAGTGACAAATGAAAAAGGACACATATTAGCTTACTCTATGGGCTACACATCACCTTCCCAGTAATGACTTCACCTCCTGGTGATCATAGTCCTCTATTAGGACAAGAGTAAAATCGATAGTTTGTTTTAAATGCAGTAATAGTTTCCATCCTGTGAGTTGATGTTAAGTTATAACCTCCTTTCTTCCTATGAAAATGATTGGTTGATCCTGGCAGTCATAACTTGTATGACATCTAGAGAAAATATTTGACAGGGAATATATTTGGATTCATAGACTGTAGATTTTATTATATATATATATATATATATATATATATATATATATATATATATATATATATATATATATATATATATATATATATATAAATAACATCTGTTATTTAGATTTTCAAAAATCTGCTTTGCATCTAGGTTTATCCAAAACTATGTCGATCTGTTGTTATGTTTATCACAGTGTTAAATATCTGTCGGGTTAGGTGGCATATGCAGCTACCTTTTCTAAGCAAATGCTGTACTGTAATTTACAAACCTTCATATTATATTCATAAGATTTTGAATTCAGGCATATAAACCCAACTCTCTCTAAACTAAATGCCTGGCATGGCGCCAGCCTGGCTGGATTTCAATTATTTACGACACTCTGGATGAGAAATTCCACAGTCACGTGAGCAGCCTCAAAGGAGAAACGAAACACATTCCACAACACACACACACATAAGCACACACACACAAACAAACCTTTCTTAACGTTCTTTACCTGCGTCATTTTATTACTAAGATGTATTTTTAAAGGGGTGTGTGTTGTGTAACGGAGTTAAAAATGCACTTTAATAATTCTTATTCTCAAAATTAGTATCTGTGAATTTCATTTATCATTTAATGATTTTATTGAATATCTGTGAATTTTATCTCTTTGAGTTATTTTTATTTATCTTTATTTTTGCGAATGTTTCCTGTGGAAATTACCCTATCTGCACACTATCCCTTCTGTACCTCCTAAGCTTCCGTAGTGCTCGCTCTCCCTCAGTCTCGTTTTGCACTGCTGAGGGTAAGCTGTGAAGAAATGTGCTGCTAGGCTAATGTACTGTTTTCTTTGGAAATTGAATCATTTAAGTTATAACTTTCAATGCATATTGTCTGATGTTAATACAATAATGCGATGTAGCAGTTTTGTGTTAGTTTGACCGCTAAAATAATTATTAGCAGTGTTTTCATATTCAGTTTCTAGCCGCATTTTACCACGGCAGGCGGGCCTTCTCATGTGAACAATGTAGCTCGTCGGAGATTTCAGCGCTCCTTTTGTGTAGAGTAAACGCTGTATTTTTGTATGTTTAGGAAGCAGAAGTACAGTAAGAGGAGTCCAGAAGGCAATTAATGTGCATTGTGTTCTACAGGTATGCGTTTTTCTTTTGTTTATTAATGTAATTTTCGTTGTCTCTGTTACCACACACTTTTTATTCAGCCCACTAAGTGTTGCTGTTATGCTATTTTCTTTAAGGAAACATATGTACTGTGTTTATGGATTTGTTGCATTTTATGCTTAATATTTTCTGGACTTAGTTAATGATTTTCTGTGAGTAATGTGCACACTGAGCAAAATACCTCATGTAATGTTAATGTATTTGTAATGTATTCTAAATACATGATGTAGATTATTCTGGTGAATGAAGTGGCTCAGTCTCGTTTTGCACTGCTGAGGGAAGCAGAAGTACAGTAAGAGGAGTCCAGAAGGCAATTAATGTGCATTGTGTTCTACAGGAGCCAATAAATTGTGAAAAAGAAGTCATCTCGTGAGTCGTCCTTCATATACCCTAACCGAGGCCGTTACACTGGTGCCGTGACCTGTCGGATCTACAGATCAGCTTGATGCTCATCGCCGTGGATGCTGTCGTCCTGTTCTGCAATCAAGATTACTGTGTGGCCAGGTTAAAACGACAAAGCAAAATGAAAAAAAAAACTGTGGGTTAGGGTGTAGTAGGCCTATTGCAACTCAGTTTATTGGTGACTTTTGTTAATGTTGTATACATCATTTTTTTTTTCTCTTCAGATTAATCTGCTATTGCTCCTCTCTGTTTCTTTATGAATACACACAACGCAAGTACATTTGATGAATTGAAAGCAGACGCTATTATAACAATGGATACGTTTGGTAGTCCTAGTTTGCCAAAAGGTAGGGGTGCTTGGCTCCATGATAATACTAACAGTAGGGATGTGGGACATTTCAAGTGTATAAATGTTGGTAATAGAGATACAGGGTTAGGTCAGAGCCCGGAATGTACTCCTGTTAGTGGGTATCTTAGGGATGGTCCCTACACTTCCACACCTAGCAGTGATGTTGATGTCATTCGCCATCTCACAGATATGGTAGGGCAGCTAGGTGCTCAAATAGGTGAATCGATTGTTACAAAGCTGATGTCAGCTGGTGTTGTAAACATGACTGGTGACCATCAGACTACTTCTCCCGATCAGAACACACACTGTGATATTAATAGACATGACCTCCCACATGTGACAGTTCATCTTAAATCTGATAAAGGACTTCAGTCTTTCAGAGGTGACGACACTGACAAAATCTCAGTCCAGGACTGGATTGACATGACTAAAACTCATCTCCGAAAACAAGAGATTCCTGTACATGAACAAGCAGAAGAAATTATGAGCCATTTAATGGGCAAGGCCAGAGATGTTGTAAAGATTGCCCTGCGTAGTGATCCTGAACTTGATGTTAAACGTAAACCTCAAATGATATACAATGTGCTTCTTCACTATTTCAGTGAGGCTCCCTCGTGTCTCCCACTCGCAGACTTTTATGCTACTCTACCTAAACACAAGGAAAACCCTGTCGACTATTGGATTAGACTGAACAAGGCAGCAGACCTAGCTCTTGAAGGGTTACACAGACAAGGGAAACAGACAGAGAATATGAATGATGAAGTGGCCCTTATGTTTGTCAAACACTGCCCTGACCCAGAGCTGTCCTGTACATTAAAATGTAAGCCAATTCGTGAGTGGACCTCACGTGATGTTCAGCTGAGGATTGATGATTATCAAAGAGAGCTGAGGGCTAATTGCAGACCAACTAGCACTGCTCAGTTGAAAAGCCACATCACCACCATCACCTCTGAGCAGACCTCTCTACCACCTTCAAGTCTGACGTTATCAGAGCAACACGATGACTCGGGCCCCTCACTTTCCTCTCTCCACGCTCAGCGCCATGGGTGTCATCCTCCTCCTTGTTCTCCTCCAGCACCTGTCCCATTTCAAGGTGAGCTCCAACGTACTCCAAGCCATGCCTCTGTCCCAGTTGTTGCACAAAACCTCCAACAGTCAGAGGATAGACTTCTCACTCGAATGGTCGACATGTTTCAGGAGATGATGGATAAAATGCAGCGGCGCAATATTTCCCAGCCCATCCGAGGTGGGAGATTTCAGCGCACAGCGCGAGACAGGCGTTCCAGAGAAGCTGTTTGTAGAGTTTGTAATGGGTCCAGTCACACCACCATTTCCCACTGCATGTCGGAGAGACTGTGTTTTGTCTGCCTTGCTCCAGGCCATACCAAACAGGATTGCCCCGCAAACAACTCCTCCCAATCCCGGTCTGAGGGAAACTAGAGGACCTGTATCCAGAGGGAGTTAGTACGGGTCATTATTTAGACTCCCAAACCAATGACATGTTTGATGCTGAGACTGTTTACACGTCTGTGAAAGACTCATGTAATGACTCTGAAGTTGTTGTTGTCTATCAGAACATTCACAGAGTGGGCAACAGTGACAGTCTTTTCTACACATCTGTGATAATGGGTGATTCAGTGAAAATGGGTGGAATGTTGGACAGTGGTTCAATGGCTTGCAGCATAAATGAGGCAGCTGAGACAAAATTGAAAGATGCTGGAGTGATAACAGACCAAAAGCTGATGGATGTGAATGTTGTACTTGTTGGATGTGGTGGACTTCGTGTTAAGCCAAAGTGTGCTTTTGAAGTGGAAATGGAAGTGTATGGCTGTAAAGTGTTAGTCCCCACGCTTATTGTTCCAGGACAACATGATGAGTTGATACTAGGAACCAATGTTATAAAGCACATCCTGCATCAGTCTAAGTTATGTGAGTCCTATTGGGAGACAGTGTCCGGCCCCTGCCCTGACAGAGACCCAGAAGCTGAACATTTCCTGTCTATGCTGTCTGGCCTGAACATCTGGAGAGGTGAAGATGTTCCTGTCAAAATCGGGACAGTTAGGAGTAACTCAGCTACATGCCTCGAGCCTGGCCGTGAGTATCTAATCTGGGGGAAACTACCCAAAAACACAGCTGTTTCCCCAGGCAGTACCATCATGACAGAGCCCACGTCATCCCGCTCAGCTCCTAGAGGTGTTTTGGTTGCGAAGATTGTGACTTCCCTGTGGGGAGACAGGTGGATCCCACTAAAGCTCATCAACACATCTGAAAGGCCGGTGCTGTTGAGACGCAATGCTAAGCTGGCAGATGTCTATTCATGTTTGTCTATTGAGGACTTGGACATTGCTGAGCGTCCAGAGGCTCCACTGGTCAGCTGCACCCAGTCAGCTGCATCATGTACTGCTAATGGAAATGACGCCAAGGACAGGCTCAGGTCGGTTGGGCTCAGTGCTGTCGACATTGAATCGTGTGAAGTTTCAGAGGACTGTAAGAGGAGGATGTCGGACCTTGTTTTACAGTATGAAGACGTCTTTTCACGCCACCACCTGGACTGTGGGGAGGCGAAGGGCTTTGTACATCGCATACACCTATCTGACAGCAGACCATTCAGGCTTCCATACAGGAGAGTGCCCCCTGGCCAGTACCAGAAACTTCGCCAGGTACTGAGTGAGATGGAGGAGAAAGAAATCATCAGACAGTCGACAAGCGAGTATGCGTCACCATTGGTGCTTGTGTGGAAAAAGAATGGAGATCTCCGCATCTGTACAGACTTTCGCTGGTTGAACAAGAGGACCTTCAAGGATGCTCATCCCCTCCCTCACCAGGCAGATTGTTTGGCAGCGCTGGGAGGTAACTGTTTCTTCAGCACAATGGATTTGACTTCTGGCTTCTACAACATGCCACTGCACGAGGACGACAGGAAATACTCTGCCTTCACCACTCCCATGGGCCTGTATGAATATAATCGTCTGCCACAAGGCCTTTGCAACAGCCCTGGAAGTTTCATGCGCATGATGACCAGCATCTTTGGAGACCAAAACTATCTGAGTCTACTGTGCTACTTGGATGATCTGTTGGTGTTTGCTCCTGATGAAGAAACTGCCTTGTTGCGCCTGCGGATGGTGTTTGAAAGACTGCGCAGTCACAACTTAAAGTTGGCCCCCAAAAAGTGCTTTTTCCTCAGGAGGTCTGTTAAGTTTCTCGGCCACATAATTGATGAGAATGGAGTGTCAACGGATCCCAGTAAGGTTGAGAACATCACAAAAATGACGAGCTCTGACCTCATGGAGACTGATGGTGTTACTCCGTCGCAAAAGCGGATAAGATCATTTTTGGGGATGATTAATTACTATCAGCACTTCGTGCCCAAATATTCTGCCATCGCCCAACCTCTGTTTCAACTACTGAAAGGTGAGAAAAGAAAAGGCAGGCAACATAAAAATAAACTGTCAAGCAGGAAGTTGTGTGCATCTGACTGGACACAGGAGCAAGAAGAGGCTTTTGCAAACCTGAAGGCTTTACTGGTTCACAGTGTTGTTTTGGCTCATCCTGACTTCACCCGTCCCTTTATGCTGTCGACTGATGCATCTCTGGATGGAATAGGTGCAGTTCTGTCTCAAGTTCAAGAAGGTGAAACACGTGCCAGGCCCATCGCTTTCGCCAGCAAGTCGTTATCTCAGTCCCAAAAGAACTATCCAGCTCACCGGTTGGAGTTTCTGGCTTTGAAATGGTCAGTCTGTGACAAGTTCAGCCACTGGCTGAAAGGCCACAAATTCACAATCTGGACAGACAATAACCCTCTGACTCATATCCTGACAAAGCCAAAGCTAGACTGCTGTGAGCAACGCTGGGTTGCCAAGTTGGCGAGTTATGACTTTGACATCAAGTATGTCCCTGGTCAGCAGAACATCGTTGCTGATGCCCTGAGCCGTGTACCATTTGTCATGGAGAGTGTTGGCTGCAGGCTGCTCGCTGAACCTTATGCTGGCCTCTTGAACGAGGTCAAAGACATGTCAAGTATTTCTGTCCAAAACGCCTTCCGGTCATCCAGTGGTCACAGGAAACCTTCTCCGATTAGTAACAACTCCCAGTCCGCATGCAGTCCACTTTGCATCCACACCCAGTCTGTTGAAGTGGAGGATGTGTCTGCTGTGCTACAGTCGCACATAGCATGGGATGTTGGCCCGAGGGCTCGTGCTGTTTCAGTGTTGCAACACCTACCTCAGTTGGTTCCACCTGGACAAGACAGCTTACCAGCTTACACTGAAAAGCAACTCCGTGATAAGCAGTTGGCGGATGGAACTCTCTCTCGTGTTCTGTCCTATGTTGAGAGACGTAGGAGGCCTTCTAGGAGAGAAAGGTTCAAGGAGTCAGTGTATGTCACAAGGTACTTGAAGCATTGGGACAGGCTCACTGTGAGCAACGGTGTGCTGTACAGGGTTTCTAAAGACCAGAAAACCAAGGCAAAGCGTTTCCAATATGTGGTTCCTGACTCACTAAAGCCTGATGTTCTGCAAGGAATTCATGACGGAGCTGGACATCAAGCTCAGTCCAGGAGCCTCAGCTTGGCAAGACAGAGATTTTTCTGGCCAAACCTCGACAGAGATGTGAGGGACTATGTTCGCCATTGTCAGCGATGCATCGTCAGCAAGACAGTTGAGCCTGAGGGACGGGCCCCCTTGGAAAGTATAATGTCAACCAGGCCACTGGAGCTTGTTTGTATCGATTTTTGGTCAGCAGAAGATTCCAAAAACAGGTCTGTCTATGTCTTAGTAATAACAGACCATTTTACGCGGATGGCTCAGGCGTTTCCATGTAAAGACCAGACGGCTAAGCAGGTGGCAAGGGTTCTTTGGGACCGGTACTTCTGTGTCTTTGGATTCCCCGAGAGAATCCACAGTGATCAGGGTGCAAACTTTGAGAGTCGGCTGATCAGTGAGCTTCTAAAAGTCTCAGGTGTGAGGAAGTCACACACAACCCCTTACCACCCTATGGGAAACGGCAGTGTGGAACGTTTCAATAGAACCTTGGGTGGCATGATTCGTGCCCTTTCTCCTGAAGATAAAGCTGACTGGCCGCGACGCTTACAGACTCTGACTTTTATGTATAACTGCACAGCCCATGAGACGACTGGCTACCCCCCTTTTTACCTTATGTTTGGTCGCATCCCTCGCCTACCTGTTGACGTTCTCTTTCGGAGTGTCCTTAATGACCCTGCTGTGACAAACTTCGACAAGTACATGGCATGTCTCACCGATGATCTGAAAGAAGCAATGGTTATTGCACAAGACCATGCTGCAAAAGAGCAGTATAGACATGCTCAGCTGTACAACAAGAGAGCGAAGGGCTCCAAAATTGACATTGGTGACAGAGTGCTCATGGCCAACAGGAAAGAGAGGGGTAAAAAGAAACTTGCTGACCGCTGGGAATCAACAATCTACACTGTGGTGGACATGAACGCAGCGACACACACATACAGGATCCGCGACACAATCACTGGACAGGAGAAAGTGATCCACAGGAACCTGCTGATGCTGGCCAATTTCCTCCCTGTGGGTGACTCATCTGGACTGTCTGACCACGCCTCATCCGTGTATGTTGCTGTATCATCTGAGGGAGCGAACAGGACTCTTTGTACAGCCTCTGACAGCCTTGTTGATGGAAGTGCTGGACACTCAGCTATGACTGTGGTAGAGGGACAGAGCCCCTTGACTGTTCCAGAGCCTGTGGACTCTGAGCGAAGAACCATAGAATGGATCACACAGTTGTCTGCACCTAGTCAGTCAGAAGTGGATGTTGCTGATGTAACAAGCGTAACCCGTGACTCTGACGATTCCCCAGTCTTGCCTGAGGACAACCAGACTTATGACTCTGGACTTATGACTGCTGTGGACGTCCTGAGACAAACAGACCACACTCATGACACTGTGACACAGGCAGACAATTCGCCAGACACTTAACACACTACTGTTCAGACCCCACCCATGCACTCTAGTGGCTCCAGTGCACTTATACAGGTTAGATCAAGATTTGGTCGTTTAGTCAAACCTGTAAACAGACTCATACAGACTATGTCCAGGCAGGATGTTATTCAGGAAAAGTTTGATGTTAAGACTGTTTGCAAGTCCATGTTCCAGGCTTTTACTGACTAAAGCATTACCACATAGCTTAAGTTTTGTTCTGCAGTTTCTTTGTATTGGTGTTTGGTGTCCTTTTAAGATGTAAAAATTTTTTTTTTTTTTTTTTTTTTTTTTCTTGTCATGGGCCTACATTGCACTGCGTTAGGGTCTTGTGGGGTGTACAAGGCACCCCTGTCGCCAGTTGCTGGATTGAGGGTTTAGCGCTGCCCTCATACCACTTCATCCTTATGGGATACATTTGGTGTTGGTTTTCTTGATGATGACCCTCTGTAATCTGTCATTTTGTAGTGTTTTCTTCAGTGTTTGTGTACTCGGAACCCAAGTTCGATAAAATTCAGTGGGGGTGGGTGTAACGGAGTTAAAAATGCACTTTAATAATTCTTATTCTCAAAATTAGTATCTGTGAATTTCATTTATCATTTAATGATTTTATTGAATATCTGTGAATTTTATCTCTTTGAGTTATTTTTATTTATCTTTATTTTTGCGAATGTTTCCTGTGGAAATTACCCTATCTGCACACTATCCCTTCTGTACCTCCTAAGCTTCCGTAGTGCTCGCTCTCCCTCAGTCTCGTTTTGCACTGCTGAGGGTAAGCTGTGAAGAAATGTGCTGCTAGGCTAATGTACTGTTTTCTTTGGAAATTGAATCATTTAAGTTATAACTTTCAATGCATATTGTCTGATGTTAATACAATAATGCGATGTAGCAGTTTTGTGTTAGTTTGACCGCTAAAATAATTATTAGCAGTGTTTTCATATTCAGTTTCTAGCCGCATTTTACCACGGCAGGCGGGCCTTCTCATGTGAACAATGTAGCTCGTCGGAGATTTCAGCGCTCCTTTTGTGTAGAGTAAACGCTGTATTTTTGTATGTTTAGGAAGCAGAAGTACAGTAAGAGGAGTCCAGAAGGCAATTAATGTGCATTGTGTTCTACAGGTATGCGTTTTTCTTTTGTTTATTAATGTAATTTTCGTTGTCTCTGTTACCACACACTTTTTATTCAGCCCACTAAGTGTTGCTGTTATGCTATTTTCTTTAAGGAAACATATGTACTGTGTTTATGGATTTGTTGCATTTTATGCTTAATATTTTCTGGACTTAGTTAATGATTTTCTGTGAGTAATGTGCACACTGAGCAAAATACCTCATGTAATGTTAATGTATTTGTAATGTATTCTAAATACATGATGTAGATTATTCTGGTGAATGAAGTGGCTCAGTCTCGTTTTGCACTGCTGAGGGAAGCAGAAGTACAGTAAGAGGAGTCCAGAAGGCAATTAATGTGCATTGTGTTTTACAGGAGCCAATAAATTGTGAAAAAGAAGTCATCTCGTGAGTCGTCCTTCATATACCCTAACCGAGGCCGTTACAGTTGCATAAAGTGGTTAATCCTGTTATGCGAGGATTATAAATTGCTGACTTGTAAATTGGAAATGTTTTTGGAATGAATGTTCTCACAAAGAGTCATGATTCTGTAACTCCATCCCCCTGACCAGATCATAAAACTTTACGACCTATGGGAAACAGGACAGGAAAGAGAAAGAGAATAGTACCCTTTTATTTTCTCAATGTATTATAAATGTATTGAGTATTGCCTTTTTGTGCAGTAGATGATTCCCCATATAAATTGGAGTATCTGCCGTTTTACCGTGTGTTAATCAAACTTTAAATGTGTGTAATTCTGCATATGAATGTAACGTCGTGTTTCTATCAGTTATATATGTTATTTTTGGTATCTGTTTAATCGTCATGCTTTGACGGACTCACTTATATAAAGGAAATTAATGAAAAATGTATTAATCTGGAATTACGAACTTGCTAGAATATCACTGCTGAAATCTGATAAGCCATAACTTATTAGAGTGGGTGGTTCCCCAGAGACAAAGGAACGTTTTTCCCACTTCAGATCGCGGACGTTCATTGGTTGTTCACGCAAACAGAGGTGTGAACCAGTCAAGCCATAAGAACTGACCCAGGAAGTTCTTCCTTCTCTTGTCCCTCTGGCTTCTCGGTCCTCTTCTATCTCCATTGATCTCAGCACGGCAGCTGAGAGAACAGCCTGTTCTTATGGGTCCTTCGGGAGCTTTCATCTCCGTAGCTTTCATCTCTGTTGTTTTCATTTCTTTTACTTACTAAGTTCCTCTCTACATGAGGAAGACGAATTCTGAATCATTACGTTTGTTGGACCTTTCAAATATCGCGCGATTCCGCAGCAGCCCCGGAAGACACGAGAGAACACGCCCAATCACAAAAAGACCACATGCAAGTATCATTCTCTATGGAGATTTAAATGCTGCTTAAAGTTTGTCTATTACCTTTTCAAGGTGATTTGATTCGTTGCTGTCTTTCAAGGGTTACTGTCTGTGAGTTTGCATAACTGAGCTTACTCTGTGATCGCGCCTATTCTCTCATCTCTCTCTCTCATCCTCTCTCACTCATTCTCTCTCTCTCTCTCTCTCTCTCAAGTTTACTGTCTGTATTGTCGTACGCGCATTTACTCTGTGTGATTTGTAGTTTGATGTATTATTAGTTCAATTATTAAAAACCAATATATATTCATGATTGCCTCTGTCTAAAACGCTCACATCATGAGTCAATGAAATGTCTGATCTTTAGCTACAAGCTCTTTACTTTTTAGTAACCGAAATTTCATAATGATAGGATAATGTTTTCATGGCCAGAGAATATTTTTCCTTGAATTATAAGAAGTGATAACTTTATTGAAAGTTGATAAGTTAATCTTACGACCGTTTGCTGGACAAACCACTGTTTGATTTGCGGTAATTTACAGTAAGAGATATCACTATAATTGATATGTTAACGAGAAAATGACATATTAACGAGTAAATTACAGTGCCTTGTAATGAGTTATTGATATATACAATTTACCTATTTTTCATCTGAAATAATTTTAATGTAACTGTCATATGTCATATGAGGCTACAACACTAATACATGACTAGCCCAACCTTTGGTGGACTCAAAATCAAATCAAATTAAATCAAAATTGTGTGGGTTTTACTCCATGTCTCAGGCCATCCATATTAGTATTCTGACTTGAGAAGTTGATTTGACAGTCGTTTATCAGTACAATAATGTATTCTCTAGAATGAAAAAGTCCATTTGCAAAAATGCCATGGCCAACCAGTTGGCAATACCATTTAACAAATCATGCTTTTGTTGATCCATGATAAACAGTAAACTTAAAGTTATTGTGTGTTTGCATCCAGTTTTAGCATTTGTGGGCTTACGAAGTAAGTCACGGGGTTTGGAAGAATCTGTAATGCTGATGTGGCTTTACGGGCAGCGGTCGGTAACTGCAGCACTGTAATTAATTAAACCAATGAAGTTCATTATGGTGATTTAGGGGGAGTTACAGGAAACTTATTGATCATTATCCCTTAAATAACTTTTCTGTGTGTGTGTGTGTGTTTAAAATGTAGGTACTGAATAAAGTATTAAACATATATAAAAAAGCATGAGTTTCTTCTGGGTGTTTCAGCTTGCCCACAATCCAAAGACATGCAGGACGGGTGATTATTATTATTATTATTATTATAATTACTTGTGCTATAAGAATATTGTTCTTCAGTTGTTGTATAAACGCTCGTCTGCTCAGATACAAGCATACAAATTTAAAGTTTTCTATAATCACTACTGGCTTTTGTTTATTTCTTAAAAGTTAACATCCTACACATATGACACATTTATTTTTATATAACTACAGTACATTGGTAATAATTGGCATTATACAAGGCTATAAGTTTGATTAATTAAATATAATTACAAGTAGCTGCTTTAGAAAAAGAAAAAAACATTAGCTCTACAAAACTGACAGAAGTATGAGTAAGCTTTGGAATTAACAATGCTTTATAAATTTGTTGCTAAGGGACAGATTACTAAATGAGATGTCTGGTAGCTCAGATAGGGCGTTAAGCTCTGTGCTTTCACAAGATTATGGGTTTACATGGCGGCATGACCTGAGAATCCATTTCTGAATTGCACATCAGATCGGCTGGATATTCCCAGTCTCCAATTAAATGTTGGGCAAGACTGAAGGAGCAGATCAGTTTTTTACAAGAGGTGAAAGGTGTTGCCCTGCTAACTCAAGGTTAGCTGTTTCACAGAAGACTGTCAGCTACAGGCACAGGCCTAAAGACACCTACAGGAAAGAGTGGGAGTAAAACAAATAGTGTCAGAAAAAAAAAACCCACCAAAGCTGGGGCTTCCTGTGTCATGCTGTCACAATCATAAATACAAGAAATTCTCTTAGCATGCTAATAGCATGTCTTACTTCTAGTCGGCACAGGGGTGTTTTGGGCATGTCAGGATGATAACAAAATAGCAGCATGTTCACACGATTCTCTTCAACTCATCAGGCGAGTGTTGCTCCTGCTTTTAATCATGATGAAAATAAATGCTGTGGAAAGGAGTGATCAAATGGGTAATTTATAACAATACACTAAATCATGATATTATGATGGTTAGTCTGAATTTAATGTAAAATCAGCTGTAAGTCAAAGTGTCAACACTGTGGTTTGCCCATGTGAAAAACAATTACACTTTAGTATAATTTTAAACAGAATATTTATTATGAAAATAATATAGTTTAACAATTGCAAACTGTAAGTAATGTTTTTGGATACTTAATTGCAAGTTAATTGTTATTAAATGAAACTGTATTATAGTTTAGATGTATATTAAGTACAGTAATGAAATAAAATGTTTTGTTACTGTCTATCACTGCTTAAGACTGAAGTACATCTGTATATGCAGTTTCAAAATTATTTCTGCTGTTTTTGAAGTGTACTGCAGAATGTACTGACAAGATTTAATAAATAAGAATACATTCCCTTATATTCTTGAATGCCGTCTTGAACTTTAATGTCTTGTATTTCAATATATTTGTAATTGCACATTTGTAACAAATTTGCAATTTAGTGTTTAAAATATGATAACTTTAAATGTGTTATTGAATAACACACCACAAGTAAATTTAAACTTTACATGCGCTTTCGTTTTTTAGTCAACATGTCAAAATAACATAATATTAAAACACAATGATTTTAAAAGATGAAGTACGCTTAAGGATACATTTATTATATTAGTTAACCATTTCATTGGAATGGTTCCAGCAAACCCATCGTTTCATCACAATTTCACCATTTAGTAAGGCACATTAACCATAACTCCTTCAAAAACAGCTAGAAGCCTTGGAGTTATGATTGATGATCAGTTGACTTTCTCAGACCACATTGCTAAAACTGTCTGATCCTGCAGATTTGCTTTATTCAACATCAAGAAGATCAAGCCCTTTCTTTCGGAACATGCTGCACAACTCCTTGTTCAAGCTCTTGTTCTGTCCAGGCTGGACTATTGCAATGCTCTCTTGGCCGGTCTTTACAATTAATCCAGAATGTGGCAGCAAGATTAATTTTTTAATGAGCTGAAAAGAATACATGTCACACCTCTGTTTATCAATTTGCACTGGCTTCCAATAGATGCTCACATAAAATTCAAGTCATTGATGTTTGCCTACAAAACCACCACTGGCTCTTCACCCCTTTACCTAAATTCATTACTTCAGACTTATATACCCTCTAGAAGCTTGCGTTCTGCAAGTGATTATCGCTTGATTGTGCCATCCCAAAGAAGCACAAAGTAACTTTTACAGACTTTTAAATTAAATGTTCCCTCCTGGTGTAATGACCTGCCCAACTCAATTCGAGCAGCTGAGTCCTTAGCCATCTTCAAGAATCGGCTTAAAACACGTCTCTTCCAACTGTATTTGACCCTCTAACTTTAGCCCTCAATATTCTATACTATTCTATTCCACACAAAAAAAAAAATATATATATATATATATAATAACATTTTAAGTACACTTATTCACAAGGTGCTATCAAAACATTTGCTCAACCAATGTCATATTGTACAATTGGACTGAGTAATGGCAACCATGAAATCTCTTTGAATACAATTATTATTTTTGCACTTCAATTTGGTCACAGTCCTGCCACATTTTAACTTCAAAGAGGTCATATTTTACATTCTGCAGCATTCAATAGCATGGAGATTTATTATCGAGCCAGTTTGCAAGTTCTTGTATGTTTCAGTGATTTAGGAGAATAGTGGATGTCTGCTTACATCAAATTGTTATTTCAGCACAGCATGGAAAATCCTATTTTCCACAATATGCTCCTTTGAAAGACTATTATCTTAAACTAGCAATGATCACCAACTAAAAATATATTACTTTTTTATATTGATACTGTTGTTTCTAAAGCATATTTTGCAGAAATATCAAATACTCCAATACATGCTAAGCAATAGAGAGTGTTTAATTATCTCCGCTGCACTCTCTCAAACGTTTGCCCTCTGCCCTCATAGCTCTGGACGAGACTACTGATATATGTGAAATCACGGCCTGTAGCTAAACTCAAGCTCCTTAGTTCGGAGCTCGACCAACACCACTCCATTATCACAGATCTACAGGTATATGTAGCGGCGCTAGGTGGATTCAGATAAGCAGATTCATTGACACCTGTGACCCTGCTCTCTCTTCATTCTAACACCCCATTACGCCGTATTGATCTGTTAGTGGCTGAGGGAGTATGGCATGTTTTTGCTCCTTATTGCAAGCCCAAAGAAACTCAAATGAGAACTACTTCAGCTGTTTGTCTCTGACACTAGTCCTTTAATTTATACACATTTTGAATCCGTAATTAAACTTTTCCAACTTCTGAATATGTATGAAATCAACTTTTAATCACACTTTGCAGTGGAACATCCAGTAGATGGCTACAGCAAGTGTGGCAGTGGAAATTCTGTCTGTGGTTTGAAGAGGACATTATTTTTTTATAGTTTTTTGACTCAAAACTGCATTTTTTCAAACATTTTTTCTTGTTTTGTTAATTTTTTTAATACATTATGTTTTCATGTTGCCATATATTAAATAAATAATTCACGGTTTAATTAATGTTCACACATAGTGCTGGATAGTAACTGATTGCATACAATCTGGATTACATAATCAAAAAAAAAAAAAAAAAAACCTTTAGCCATTTCTTTCCTTCCATCCATTTTCTTGCCAATAATCAAGTTATAATATTTATAAAGATTTAGTATTTTTGCTTGACTGGAAATTTTTTTTGGATATTCGGATGCACATGTACCTCTTTAAATTACAACAGAAGCATATAGTTTTTGAGAAATTAATAGTGTTCAAAAGTCACTGGAGAACAAAAATGACTCTTATGACAAAATGATTTGTGTTTCCATGTGAGTGTAACGTCTAGTAATGAAATATCCAGCCTTGCTTGTGTTGTGACGCACACAGCGCGACTCATTTCTCATGTAGCAAGTCCTATCAAGCTTTATCATACTCAGGCCCGGCTTCTGTTTTCTGGACCGCTCAGGTTGTTGACAGCAGCGACCCTCTTTGTTCAGACAGGTCATTGTTGAGCCATTACTCCAGTCACAGTGATAGGAAGCTGTTTTATCAGATGTTGTAGTCAGAGGCACAGGCGATTAATGGATGAGTGGTGATAGACACACTGAGAGGAATCTGGCCATCGATCTGCTTACAGAAAGGACCGTAAAGGAAAGATTAAACTGAACATTATGATACAGATGGAACATTTTCACATAAAAAAGTCTTATAAATTTCATTTTATTTAAAAGTTTCTTATAAATTATAATTTACTCACTTTCATGTTGTTCCAGTGCTGAATTTTCTTTTAACAAATGGCAAAACAAGATTTTTGGAATAATGTGCCGGTGGCTACATTTCTGCAAAATATTATGTTGCTTCATTTTCAATTTCAGTTTCAATTTGAAATATCCAGTGAGTGGTACTAAAAACATGTTCAGTAGATTAGTGGTAGATTAGTGTAAATGTGGCAGTGTTTTATTGTTTAGGTTGATGTGGGTAGCAAACACAAAAATAGATCAAAAGTCTTTTAATATAAGGCCCCATCCACACGGAAACGCATTTCGCTGTATACACATCTAAATATAAAACACTTATAAAATCTGTATCGTATAGTCGCTTTGACCACAAGGATCCGGCATTTTGGAAGAGTGAAACTGATATTTTTTTAAACCGGGTCCCAGAGTGGATAAATTTGAAATCGCCACCCTAACGTTTTCGTGTGGACGGCGAATCCATATATTTTCTGAAACGATGACGTCATCAGCCCACGTCTCGCCCCTAATCAGACACCGCTACGTCACGTAACTGCAACAAAAACATGAACAAACACTGAACGATTGTCTTTTTATTTAAATAATATTAACACAGATTAATAAATGTATTGTTCCATGTTAGTTTGTATACCACGTGCAAAGTTTATGCGCACAAAGTCTTCTTCACCATTTTTAGTGTATCTCTGTGGCAGAATTACAGCGCCACATGCTGGTCTGGCAGGTATATTACATCATTTTGTGTCAGTTTTGTGGTTTCGTGTGGACGCAGATATTTCTTGAGACGAGAAAAAAAAAAGATTGGATAAGGAAAGCTCTGGCTTAACCTCAGACAACAGGAATACAGGTTTACATCCACAAAGCATGAACGAGGCAGGACAAAATGATTAAATATTGAGATAACTTAAGTACTGGTGATAACGAGGTGCACACAGCTGAACTAAATGACAGGTCAATTAACAACCATGAAAACTAAGGGAAATGGTGCAAAGAACAAAAACAGTCCAAACAGTGTGTGAGTGTGACTGTATCACACCAGTTTGGAATTAAAATGTCCAATCAGTAGTGTAAAAAAAACTTGATTGCATTTAGAAAATAAGTAGTTTACCACCTACACTAAGCCTAATTGAGAGTTTTAACCAAATAAATAAATAAATAAAATTTGCAAGGTCACTGTCAGAAAAGCCAAACATAGAACTGGTTATCGAATGCAAACATTTAATGTATTAGTTAACAAATCATGTGCTATGGTTAAAGTGAATTGAGGTAATAACATAGTATATAGTGCATGGAAAAAAAAATCTTTAATGATAGAAAATTTCTCTGTATAATCATAATGCATGTTAAAAGGAATAATATTTGTTGTTGTTTTACTGCTTTTAGACAATATGCATCATGTTTGACATCACGGAAAAAGACATTCTGCCTAGTGTCTCTTTAGACCAAAGAAATGATGAGAAAATATTAGGGTGGACTATTTTAATCCCAAACAGGAAAACATTTAGAGGTAATGGGCCCATTAAATCAGGCACAATAAAGACAGCACATTACTTTCCAAATGCAGTCAATTGATTTTTTTTATATTATTCTGGATTCATTACCAGTTTTTTAAGCTACGTGTTGTTTTTGTCCCAGACATTGTGTTGGCAAAGATGCTTTCCTCCTTTCCCCTTTAGCCAACTCCACAAACAATAAGCAATTTAAAACTAATCTGAATTTTCGAATTGGACTAGTAGTTATTTTCAACCACCTCAGTTAGACGTCCCCTCCCCATAATAAATAAATAAACCATAAGTTTACTTCTATCCCAAGTCATTTTATCACACTGTAAATGCAAAATATGGCAAATTTATTATGATTGTATGATTTTAATTTCATCTTCATTTCAACAGAGAAACCCAGAGGAATCTAGAGCCTTTCAACGATTTTTAGACAAATTAATCACTCTTCCTTTTTGATAGCTTATGCTAGCATGACATTTAAATGTCTGGGCGTAGGATTACTCAACTCAACAGCATTCAGCTATTTTCAGACGTTTCTTATTTGCTGGAAAAACGTGACATGCAAAACTGTATTCTTACAACATAATCTCATTTTAGGTATGGATTTTTGCTCATGCACTTTTGGTAATGAAACAGCATGAACTTGATGATCAAACATTGTGATAATCAAACACATTTTGATAATTTTACATTTTCAAATAAATAAATAAGTAAAGGAGTTTCAAGCAACTTGAAGGTAGATGGTTTTCATCTTAAGACAAAAAATGGCTTAACTGGATTGACTGAATTAAGACATGAATATATGATTTACATTTATTGATAAATGAATAACATGATATTGGATAAGTTTTTTCTTTTCTTTAGTTTTTTAAAAGCAACTTACATTGCATTTAAGGTACATTTTATCAGTCCATGCACTCTCTATGAATGAAACTCATGGCATTCCTGTTTCACCATTCTGACCTGCAACAATCATATTACTTAACAAAAATTGAGTTTTTGTATTTTATCGACAGACATTTGAGTCCTCGTCTCTGTGCTTGTTGTGTCCTTGAGAAAGGATTCGTTTCTCTTTCATGTACCTTTTTTATCTTTCTTTGTCACTCAGTTCCCTCCAATCACAGTGGGCAGATTTTCTAATATCCATTACTTGAGGTCAGTGCAATCCGACTGGGTCTGCCATAGAATTGGCAGGTGCCGATAAGAGCCTTACTCCAGACACAGTAATACGTTAACAAATCCAACTATGACCCAGAATCCCCTGCACTGCTATTCCACACCTATTTTCATAAGCCATTACAATACACCTGGTTTCATATGAGAAAACAGGAGCGCACACAAAACATGT
This sequence comes from Carassius carassius, assembly GCF_963082965.1. Classification (NCBI taxonomy): domain Eukaryota; kingdom Metazoa; phylum Chordata; class Actinopteri; order Cypriniformes; family Cyprinidae; genus Carassius; species Carassius carassius. The sequence continues at coordinate 4,534,830 of NC_081778.1, read as the reverse complement.
TAAGGCATAGATGTCAGAGAGCTGGATCCTGGATTAGAGCTACACTACATTTAAGGTAGCACTGATATTGCTGCGCTGAGAATTGATGTAAAACTAGCCTGCTGTTATCTGATGTCATCACTGTGTCTTGATTTAGCCACTCTCAACCTCTAAGATTTTTTGGGGGGAAACTCACTTTATGTCTTTGTAAATAGATAAAAACATTGATTATCAGAACCCTGATAATCATAGGGCTCCTTTATTTATTTTTAATACGTACTATTTTCTACAACTATTTTTCTATTTAAATATAGTTTAAATGTAATTTATTTCTGTGTTGACATAGCTTTTTTGTATGTATATATATCTCTTTTTTACATTTGTTTTCAGGATTATTTTCTAAATAGAAATTGATATAACTTTTGATCAATTTTATGCATCCTTACTAAAAAAAAGAAAAAAAAAAGATAAAAAACCTTTATTATTTATTTAATTATACTTCAGAAATGAAGATAATAATACGGCATTTTTTTTTTATGATTTCTGAAGATTCATTTGACTGAAGACTGCAGTAGTGGCAGCTGGAAATAATAAAAGTAATAAATTACATTTTAAAATATATTCCAATATAAAAGTTAGTTTTAAATTGTGATAATATTTAAAATATCATTCATTCCTTCATTTATAAAATTGATTTTAAAACATCAATAAATAATTATTGAATTATTCCAAACTTTCACAGACTCCTAGTGTATATAAATAATTTAGAATCAATTTAGAATTGATCTATAGAAAAAAAAAAACATTCTTTCTCTGTAAGTACACTACACAGCTGCAAATGATTCTCCTCCCTTGTGACATCTGATTTGGCAGATAGATCATGATAGTGGCTGTGTGAAAATGTTTGTCATTGTTTTCAGAATTAATGTAAATCCAGACAATCCATCCACTTAGCTTCTTAGAGATCAGTAAAAGCCACAGACTGTGAGACCACTAAAGGTAGTTAAGAAGCAGCATATAAATGCTGGAAAAAAAATCAGGATTTATTGGACCAGAATTGTATAAATCAAGCTGCTTTGCAAAAAGTGCTTCTTGCTGTAGAACAAAGCATGAAGATATATATTGCAATACAAGTGATGCAATACTGTACATTGCCTATATGCATGGCCAGACTTACCATTGCGCTTGAGTGGGCTGCAGTTCATGGGCCCCGCCTTGTAGGAGGCCTCACTTTTGCCTGTTTATGCTTGTTTGATTTGTTCGTTATATGGCAGTCAGAATTCAGAAATTATTTGCCGCATTTCCAATTTGCACGCAAGATCTAAACAGAGCAGCCGGGACTACAGCTTACAACTACAACCTTCGAGCCCACAATCAGACAGCATAAACTGGTATTTATGATTATTTCACATAGATGAAGGACACACGTATTGAATGGCATCTGAACATATTGGTTTGTTATCACATAGTCTATTTTAAAAAGCTCCATTAAGCCTTTAGCCCCAAAGAGCGCACAATTAGAAAGATAATGATACATTCTCAAATGTTCACACCTCATTTCTTTACAGAGGATGATTCTATATTACTATATTAATGTTCCACTAAGTTATGCGATCATCTGTTGAGTTTTAAGCGCTTTCTCTTGTCTTTCTGCCATTACCCATAGTGGGGAAGAAATGTCATCAAAATGATTTTAAATAACAAAATAGCAATTTAATGAGTTTCTGTGTTTATAACAGCTATGCCTATTATATAGGACTAAGCCTATCACATAAAATCACTTTTTTTTTTCTCGAGCATCTGCACAATGGCAAATGTACAATAAACAACAACTTACAGAGCAACCTTCAGACACCAAATTCCGTTTTGATCTGAAAGAAAACCGAACAAACAGCAGAACTGATGCGTCTCCAAATAACGCTTTGTTCCTCAGTGTTACATGGTCCAGCAAATGATTCAATTAGGCTATAAGTACAGTTGTTTGCAAAGTTCAATTAATCAGCTTTTTTTAACGAATTGGTTGATTCAACTCACTCACTAGGACAGTCACTTGCTGCCACCTACTGGCAGTTGTAGTTTCATATATTATAAAAAGTAGCATATTTCATTTTTGTAACCTTTTAAATTTCTACATTAAAATGTTATATTTAAACATCATTTATACACAATCCGTCTATGAATTTTGTTGATAGTGATTTCCTTTGATTCTTATGTCACATTCTAACAGCGTGACGATGTGTTTACTGTCAGTTTTGGTCAATTTAATGTGCCTTAGCTGAACAACAGTATTTATTTTGTAGAATTTTTTTTTTAATAATAATAATAATGTTGGATGATGATGATGATGATGAACCCATTTTGGAGAAAAAGCTATATCTTTGGACTGAAGTAATTCCAACAAATGGTTAAGGCCTATTTGATGATTAATTGTTTATTATCGTTAATGAGCAGCTGTTTCAAAGTTATTTTCACCTGCACTTTAATTAGCAGGTATTTGTTGTATTATTCAGAAGGAATAACACAATTTAGGTTGTTATTTATAAATATTTACAATTTATAATTGTTCCTGATTGCAATCAGAAAATATCATTACATGCTGATGAGTTAAAGGGATAGTTCACCAAAAATGAAATGTATTCACCCTCAGGCTATCCAAGACCTGGGTGATTTTTTTTTTATTTTTAGCTGAAACTGTGGACCTCGGAGACAATGAAAGTCACGTAATAGGTGATTGTTATTCCAGTGCATTAAAGTTCGTTCAGACAGAAAGTGAAAGTTACTGAACAATATTGATGGCTTTTATAGGAAGTAATGTTTTAATGAGCTTTGCTATTTTGCTATCACATAAAACTATAATTAGACAGACAATCTGGTTCTGTTATTATACATGTATAAATCTGTCTCTGTTAAAATGAACAATGCAAGGTCTCACATCTCAACCTATTTTGACCTGTAATGGAAGTGCTGTCAGCTAGAATGATATTTTTTGGTAAAACTCTTAACATGTCATTATTTAATTCAATGAGTAGTTTTGAAAAGGCAATGTTTTGTTATAGAAGTTTCAGGTCACATTCCACCTTGAATGAAGCACGAGCATTGGCTCTCTCATAAAGACATCAGGCCAAGTGGCGGTGGAGGTAATAACAATGTTCATGGAGCCATAAATCTGTTCCATCTAATGATGTGATTCACCTGCAGTAGCAGTTTGATATGTCATGGTCCCTGCTCTGTCATTTCAAGGGGACACAGCTAGAACAAACCTCTCTCTCAGCTAGAAGAGACTCTGATTTACTCTGCTCTTCTTATTCTCATGCACTAAGTAAAGAGCAGGAGCTACCAATGCCAAAAAATAATAGCAAGATATATGTTAAAATCCTTGCAAGAGGGAGCTCTCATAGCCAGGTGATTTCTACAATCAATATTCAAGTCTAGATCTTATTAGCCCTGTAAAAAAATGCTGTCTAGGTGCAAATGTCAGTACATCTATGTTTCAGATGAATGATTTAGCAAAGAGAAGGCAGAGACACTGTGATCAATATTGATATACATTGAAGACATTCCCCCAAATAATGTAGTTAAAGTTGTCCCTAAGAGATGATACATTCAAAAAAGGGGGGAAACTAAAATTCAGGGTTCACCAGATTCACTAAAGTCAACTCTAATCATTGTAATATGCATTTAGCAGACACTTTTATCCAAAGCGACTTACATTGCATTCAAGCTAACAATTTTCTCCTAACATGTGTTCTCTGGGATTTGAACCCTCAACCTTGCGCTTGCTAACGCAATGCTCTACCACTTGAGCTACAGGAACACAATAAATAAATGCTGAATAACAACTACACTGAAGAAAAGTGGAATGTGTTATTTATTAAAAAAAAAAAAAACTTTATTTAAATAATTTAAATAATGCCTCAAATTTAACTTTAGATATTAATTAAAAGAAACAATTTTGTTTGAATAGTATTTCCCCTTGACACCAGATTTGCAGAACACATACAGGCAAGCCTTACTGAATGGAGAAATTATTGTGGGTTTTAATTAATTATTATTATTATTATTATTATTATTATTATTATTATTATTATTATTATTATTATTATTGGTATTATTATTATAGAACATAACAAAAAATATATGAAAATATGTGTGTTTATATATTAGTTTATATATTAGTATATATATATATAATTATATTTACTTCCTGTGTACGCTTAAAAAAAAAAAATATATATATATATATATATATATATATATATATATATATATATATATATATATATATATATATATATATACAGTGTTGTGCCAGTTCATACTTAAAAAGAACTAGCTCAAAGTTCAGTTCACACAGATGATAATGAACTAGTTCATGTTCATAGTTCATTTTTTTTTAAATGAACTAAGTTCACATATCTAAAAACAAACTAGTTCACGTTCATTTGTTAAATTCTTTTTAAGGCCACTATCTTACTCAATAGAACCTCTTTACCATCCATTACCAGCTGCAAATCACTGCCACTCCAAAACTAATCAAAATTATTGTACCAATAAACAAGAGACAATTATTATAGCCAGGAGAAAAATAATGTTGAGATAGAGAATATATTTACCCCTTAAATAATGTGTAATCATGATATGTAGAAATTGGAAAATACAAGGTGCAGTCAAGGTATACTGTATGTTCAGTGAAACTTTTATTTAGCCAGCATGAACCAAATTACCCAGGACTTAAAAAAAGTATATTCAGATTCATAGGGAAAAGATCAGTCTACTGACAAAAATCCAGCATACTCTGAATGGCAGTAACTATGTAAACCAGACCAAAGTAGTCATGTACTGTAATGTCAAATTAGCTTGGGCTTACCCTGCTCAATGTGCAATACTCAAACCAACACATTTTCACACCTTCAAAAGGAAGTAAACAGTGAGTAAACGATGAAAATGCCATTTACATTCATTTATAATAAAACAATCTTCCTGATTATATTTGTCTAAAGAAAATGAACAGCTAGCAGCTGAACAACTTAACTTAAGATGACCTTACCCTGCTCAATGTGAAATACTGGACCAACACATTCTAGCATCCTCAAAAGACATTAAACAGTGAGTAAACAATGACAATGCCATTTACATTCATTAATATTGATCTAAATAACTCTTCCTGACTTATATTTGTCCAAATGAATTGAATAGCTCTGAAAACTGAAAATTATACAGCATATAGCTCTAATAAACAAACATAGCATTCAATTTCAGATGCTGGATTTATCTGTACAAAAAAACTTTTTGACATTTTTCCCCTGCGTGAAACGATCGAGGCTAACAGCAATCTCAACTAGTACAACAAGCGCGCAAGTCATGTGTCACAAACATTGAACACTACACAAACAGTAACTTTTTTTTTTCATTTAGGCAAATAATTTTAGTGACACAGGAGGTGCCGGATCCAATGTCGGAAGTGACGGAACATGTTCCGGCTCAAATTAAGCCCTGGTAAAACCTGACTTTTCAAATGAGCGTGAACGTGAACTGCATGTGCTGTTCATTCCTGCCAGAGTGAGCGCCGCTCTCGTTCACGTTCATTGTATGAAAAGTGATTCGTTCAGTTCAGCGTTTGGCGAAAATATGCGTTTGGTGAACGTTGTTCATTGAACGCGTTCATGCACAACACTGTATATATATATATATAAAAAGGAAGAACATTTTGGAAACACTTTATTTTAGAGTCTCTTAACTAGTTGCTTATCAGCATGCATATTACTAGAATATTAGCTATTCCGTAGTACTAATTACACTGTAAAACCCGACAAGTTAACTTAACTCAAACCGTTTGAGTAAACAGATTGCCTTGATTTAAACCATGTAAGTTTTGAAACTTTGCATTCAAGTAATTAAGTGATTAACTATGTGCTGATTGAGCATTAGTGATGAACAGCTGCTGTTAACAAACAGAATCACTGAAGAAAAGAGAAACACAAGAACTACTACAACTGACTTCAGACACAGTCTTAGAACAGTCTTAGTCTGGCATTTCTTCTGGGCTTTTGAATTACAACAAATGTGTTTTAGAAACACACGGTTATAACAGCCAGAGAAAAGACTAAGACAGAAATCAAGGGTCAAGAGCCCAACTAAAGCAAACACTGATCTCTAACATGGTTACTTCAAATGAAACAATAAATCAACATCTAAACCTTAGTTCATTCTCAATAAGATCTTCTGTAGATGTCTGACAGAAATAAAGTCAGTCTGGTTATTAATAAGTGGAGCTGGTGATGCTGTTTGTGGGGTTGTTTAATCAGATCTTGAGAGATTTCATGTATTTTATTTCAGTTGATTTCATCTAAGGCTGTGTCTGAAGTCAGTTGTAGTAGTTCTTGTGTTTCTCTTTTCTTTAGTAATTCTGTTTGTTAACAGCAGCTGTTCATCACTAATTCAAAATTATCACTCAGTTAATCACTTAATTACTTAATTGCAATGTATATTTTCTTTCAGTGAACTCAACTGAATTAAGTTCAGAGTACTCATAACTGTTAGTTTTTTCAGCTTAAATGGCTTAAGGCAATCGGTTTCCTCAAACGGTTTGAGTTAACATAACTTAAGGATATCTGTTTACTCAAACCGTTTGAGTTAAGTTAACTTGTCGGGTTTTACAGTGTGAGCACATATGAATGCCCTATTCTACATGACCTTATTCTACATCCCTGATCATACCCGAATCCTAAACTTAACAACTACCTTATTAACTATTAATAAGCAGCAAAATAGGAATTTATTGAGAATAAAGTTGTAGTTGAATAAGTGTTCCCTATTCTAAAGTGTTACAAAACTTATACATTTGTAACATATTATTATTAGTATTATTATTAAGTTGGTCCAAAGGTCCATTATTTTTCAGTGTTTTTACATGCCCCCATCAGTCCTCATGCAATATTTATTGCTTTATGAGCAGGACAATAAGAAGCATGGTAAACGTGAGTTGGTTTAACCAATTGTAACTTCATTATCAAGGGTCACTTCATATCACTTGTATGGGATGCTATAGTTAGGATGGCACGAAGATGCGCAAATTTTTCTTCACTTGAATTCTACAAGCTGAAGAGAAACACATTTAAACATAACTGTGCAGTGAATGCCAAGTGAAATCAAATGCTGTGATGGTAACATTAATATACTACTTCTGCAATTAAATTTAGTGAGAAACAAACACTACCTGCCCCGTTTTGGAGGACACATCCCTCATCGAGTTGCCAGCATAACTGGCCTCTACACGCTGTGACTTTGCACCAATATAACGCCTGTAATCACTGGTGCTTGCCAAACAAACTGAAAGGCACCTTGGCTTCTTGCTGTTTGAAAGGACTGCAGATGTCCCTCAAGTTTAATACGAGGCCATGAAAAGTTTTCATGGTTTGCACAAGTTGGGGAGGAAAATTATTGTGTCATCACTTAAGAGGTCATAAAATGAAGAATCATATAAATCTGAAATAAAGTGGATCCTAAGTTATAAACATGTCAGTTAAATTGGCATTAGGACATAGTTAGGGTTATACAGGCATAAAAACACTACAACACTGGGATGCATCATAAATTTAGCCAATGCTACTGTTACAGTGACCCAAAAAGAGAGAACAAAATAAGGTTCAGTTTTAGTTATGTCACCATAGCAAGCTTAAGGATTTTCTAAATCAGTGGCAAGCATGACCCACATGCAGCAGCAGCAGCAGCAGCAGCAGCAATGCCTGAGGGAAAGACCTTTAGCACTCAGAACAGACTGAAGCTCTGAAGATGAAGTCATGGCCTCTCTGGATGCTCTTCCCTGAGAGCCTATTAGTCACATCAGTGGGTTACAGTTGTTAATGTCTGTCCTTGAAAATAAAAGTGGCCACACAGATGTGGAGACACTGGCCCTGCATTGTCATTGCTCACAATGTCCTCCGTAAATAACTGAGGAAATTAACTAAACACATTTATAAATTAAATTATCTTCAATACTTGTGTACAATACTGCAAAAATAATGAAAATCACAAAATAATTGAAATGCTTCCAATTCACCAGAGCCAGTGAGAGAACATGTATGTTCAGTAGTTATGAAATGAGGAAATCCAGTGGCAGCTCCAGGATTTTGTTGAGTGGAAGTAATGAACCCCTATAAGCTTCAGCTATCTAAATATCATGCAAACCACCTTTGTCACAGCAGCATAAAACAAAAAAATCCCTCAAAATTTCTGGTATTAAACTTCTCATATGCCACGGTTATTAGTAATATTATGTCTAATGCCAGATGCCAAATATGACACTTTCAAATTAATACAATTTATGAACGCACACAGAAAAGAGATAAAGCAGGGATTTCTTTTTTTTTCAATATTTTATTTTATTGTTATTTATTTATTTTTTACACATACAGTATATATGCTATTTAGTCATTTGTGTTTGATGTTAGTGTCAGTCACTCTCAATGCCAGCTTGCAGGAAAACATGATAAATTCTATACATTTTTTATTTATTTTTTGTCATAGATAAAAAGCAGACAATTCATACAACTATTCCCGAACAGTGGCATAGCAGGCGGGCATGCACTGCGGGGCTGTGATGGATCGTATGTGTCGACGATAGCCAAAAATATTGTAAAAAGCATCAAAAATTGGCAATTTTAAGAGGATTTAGCATTTCCAATTAATTCCTTTAACATTCTTCTTATTATTAGGCCCGTTATTATTAGGTTACTTTAATTGTTAAATTACATGAAATTATTGGCATAGCTCAATAATTCCATAGCGCGTCACCGCATGGTGTGCTGTCCTCATTGAAAATGTTTTTAAAAGGTTGCAAATCTGACTCTATGTGCTAGCCCCCATGGCTACAACTCTGATTTCACATTAATATTAGCTAATACTATTAGCAGCATTTAGGTGGGAATTATTATTACACAATCAATGTGTATTATATATTGCTGCAAGTGGGATTGCATCATATAATAACTGCTGTTAATAATGTTCATCGTCTGGTTGACTACGTCTTTTCTGAAAAATCCTGTCATATGCACATAAACTGACAGTCATCACTTATAAGCTGCTACTAAATATTGTAGAAACGTAATTGTCTGTAAAATTGCTTTGTAATGATTTGTATCGTAAAAAGTGCTATACAAATAAAATTGAATTGAATATTACAACAGATGAGATATCAATTGACTTTTTATCTTATTTGTATTATTATTATTATTACTGTTGTTGTTTTATTATTATTATTGTTTGTACCAGCTACGTTAATTATGATGCAACATGCATATTTTAAGCATATTGTTGAATTTTACACAACAAAACACAATTATCAAATTACATTCAAATATTTTCAAGTGAACACAAAGCAAATACCAATCCAGAATTTAAGAGCAAAGCAGAACAACATCTCTGAAGTTCACCACCAGCTGCTTGCTGTGTGTCCCAGGCCTCCTGCGCTCTGCCTTTCTGATGCTCACAAGCTGCTGCGCTAAATCCAGACCTGGCCACTGCTGATAAGGACTTTCCATGCTGCTCTAAGTCCATAGGCTTAGCATGTAATGGGAAGAAGCTAGCTTTAAACTCCTGTTTGAGGACAGGACTGACGGGTCTCCTACAAGCAGATCTCATGATTTGCAGAATTGTGCAATCACAAGCTGTACACATGCCAGTTTGATTGAGTTCTCGATTACATAGATTTATTTTAGATTTATTATTTTTAAATGTATTATTTATTATTAAAAAAAAAAAAAAAAAAAAAAATATATATATATATATATATATATATAATAACAATAAAAATGGGTAATGGGTTGGAGTGGAAAAGGTATTAGAAATGAGTAGAGTTAAAAATGAGTAGCCATGCTTTGTATGATGCATCCTGTTTTAAGGTGCTATTTGTTGAGGGGTGTTAATGGTGTGAGACATTTTTTGTCAATGCAGTGGAAAGGGTTTTAATAATCGTGATATGACTGCTGTCCATGGGGCGGTGATTGGAGACTGTGAAATAAATGAGGTTGTATTCTTAAGCTGTCACCCCTCACACAGTTCATTTATTTTATCAGGCCCATCTTTGCAGGGGTTCTTGGGTAAGCCCAAAGCCGTTCTTAACAACACATGTCACTCCTGCAAGTCATGATGTCACTGAATCTCCATTTAGCTTTCAGACTAAGCCTCTCTGTTTGACATCATAATTGGATGCATCTCCCAAAGGTATAAGAAATCTTTGTGTTTTCTTCTTCACATTTTAACCACTTTGAGTGATGTGGAATATGAAAGTGATGTAATATGAAATGTGATAGAAAGGTTGTCGGTTATAAATCAAGTAATGATCAAGCAAGGTAAATCATAGCAGTAATTGCAATCGAAAAAGAAAAAGCAATTCGAGTGCAATGCATTGTAGGACACAGTATAAGCAGATATCACAGAACTGTACAACTTTAGAGAGAGATATAAAAAAGCATAAAGAAACATGCTTAGACATTGAAATAAGTAGATCTTATGAAAACTTATATATATATATATATATAAATAAAGTCCATCCTAAAAGTTAACCATCAGTGATTCATACGAATATCTAAATTAATAAATAATAAAATAATTAAGCATGAGAAGTGGAGTGTAAGCAGACTGTACGAAACATGAATGAGACTGTAAAAATTCAAACGAATTACAGACCAATTTTCCAAAACTTACAATAGTTACAGATTGCTGTGAGAGTGTTAGGATCCCACGTAATATGTTCTGTTGTGGAGTTTTATGCACATAGTACATACTTTAAATTGTTCTGCAAAAATACTAAGAGCTGTATGATAGAATTCTATTCCAAACCGAGCCAGTGGTTTGGCTTTTAGTTTTTGGTTAGTTTTTACACTCTTAAAATGGCTTACATATAGCAAAACAGGATATGTGGAACACATTAAACCAGGATTTTCTGTTTCAACATCGAAAAAAAAAAATGTAAATAAAATTACACACATCAGCTTTTATGTTTGCCATAGATGCTATTTGTCAGTGATCCTGCAGCTGTGCTAAATGCTATGGTAATGGATTTTGCACAACATTCAGCCAAAAAGTGGTTTGGGTGGGCTGAGATAGATTAATGGTTTGCCATTTATCTCTCTACGGTTGTGTAGTAAAATGTCATCTCATTCTTTGTGTGGGTCAACTATGCTCTGAAATTCATGTGGGATGCTAGAGTCAGCATGACAGTGGGTTTGTGTCTGTCTACAGTAACAGATCATTAAGAGCAATGCAATTAAGACTAGAATATTCACCAGCATACCATCTGAATCTTTGTTTAGTCATTGATTTGCTTAATAAACATTCATTACATTTGAGAACGACAATTAATTATTGTTTAGTGAGGAATAGGTAACAATTTAAGATATTATTCACTGGAAAATCTTGATATCCACCCTATCTCCTTAACAGGTTCATGTGAACAAGTCTGATGTTCATGTGAAGATTGTTTAGTCAGTGACTTTTTGTCTGTTTGTATATGACTTCTGAAGGCTTATATAATGTATGAGTCATATGGACTATTTCTTAGAAATGTTATGGTGCCTTTGACTCTTTTTTGAACCTCGAATACATCAATCCCTAGTTATTGTTAGTGCATGGAAAATAACAATAAATTGTTGCACGAGAAGGAATGTTTTAACATAATGACATGAATGACGACAAATATTAAGTCAGACACTGATTAAGAAACAATCTCAGAGGTAAGACAAAAGACTTCAAACGCACGGACGCTCACACACACACATGTTGGGTTTCCATGTTTTATAGGGACATTCCATATTGCGTAATGGTTTTTATACTGTACAAACTGTATTTTCTATCGCCCAATCCCAACCCTACACCTAAATGTACCCCTCACAAGAAACATTTTGCATTTTTAGGTTTTCAAAAAAAATAAACAAACCTTTATTCTGTATGATTTAGAAGTTTTCACCATCATGGGGACCAAAAATGTCCCCACAACGACAAGGCTTTTGAATATTACTATATTTGTGGGGACATTTTGTCCTCATAATGTTGGGTATACCTGAACCAAAAACACACACACACACACCAAATGTATTGTTATTTTCCTTACGCTATTACACTTCTTCTAATGGATGCATTATTTATGGGTGGAAAATGTCTCTCTAGATTTAATGGTGAAGATTCTGTAGCCTGTATCATTCTCCAGAAAGCCCTGCCTGTAAACAAACACCTGAAGCAACAAAATTGCGTCAGTTTGGAAAATGTCAAGGTTTAATACACATATACAACCCCTAGCTCAATTTACGTCATCTAAGGCTCTTGTGATTCATGTTTTTACAGAGTTTACACCAGTTCATACACTTCTCCTACTTTATTAATGCAATCTCTGCTGAATCTTTGTTGTGGTAATGTGCACTAGCAAAGAATGAGAAATGCTCTTGCAGTATGTTCAAAGATAATTCCACGAACCCAAGTTAGACGTTTTAGAGCGCTGGATCATTGAGCCTCTTGGGTTTTCTGCTATGTTTCTTACTTAATGCTGGCCACCCATCAGAGAACTGCATCTAACCAGATTTAACCATGAATAAGAAATCAATAAATGTTGAACACTTAAGTCAAATTGAAAAAGCTGCATTACTTTCCCATGCTCAGTGTCCCTTCCTTGATCCTGGGAACCATATCTTTCTCTTACACAAAGAGTATTTCAGGACTATAGCCAAACATTAACCATGCTGATTAACATCCCACATTTAGGAGTGGTGATATACCATGAAAATATACTGACAATCTCCATCGAAGTAAAAAAATTAATAAATAAATAAATAAATAAATAAAGGCTAAATTGAACCAAAGAAAGCAAACAATCTGAAAGAGAGCCTCAGTCAATAGGAAATTAATCTTTAAAGATTTGAGGTTGATGTTTCAAGGACTTGAACATAAGTAAATTCTCTTCCACTAACTCATTAGAAGTGGTTTTACATGTATGGTGAGTGCATCTCCTGTACGTTGCCATGAAGTAAAGAAGTTTAGAACTTAAATAAAAAATCAGGTTATTAATTAGATAGATAACACAATGAACACGTTGCATCCACTTTTACAATTGATTATATTTCTCATAGTTATAATGTATTTCCGATGCTACTTTACTTAAAGCAGTCAAAGACCACTTACATAAGTAGTAGTAATAATAATAATAACAATATTTGTTTTGTTTTTTTTTCCTCTCAAACAGCCATAAGATCAGATATCAGATCAGATGAATGTGACATTTGCTTTGAACTATTTTTTTTATTTTTGTAATTTCAGTTTGAGTATTGTGATGCTACCCTTTAGACAGCTGTTAATAAGTAACTCTGCAACTACACATCAACTAGATGTCATTAGAGTATTAGTATGTCTGCCACTGTAAATATATGCTAACAATTTATTTTGATGGTCAACCAACAGATAAACTGTGTCTTTGCAAGTACATCAACTAGATCCAGCCATTCCTGAGCATACTAATACTCTAATGAGAGTTAGTTGGCATTTATTTGCCAAGTTGTTTATAGTCGATTGAAGGGAACCATCAAGATAAAATGTAACCATATAAAAATGTTTCAGTTGGAGTATTAAGCTCATATAAATTAATTAACATTAGCTCCGCAGGAAAAAATCATACTTTTAAACTTATAACCACAAATACGCAAGTATTATGATGTATTATAATTGTCGTTACACTCAAAAAAATGGATTTGTGGCACTGTTTGTTTTACACAGATATGTTTTGTTAAAACAACACAAGTATATTTAGTTTTCCGCCAAACACAATTGTATTGTGCTTAATCAACTTAAAATGTTTCATTTTCAATTTTGATAATAATAATAAAATAATAATTCATTACATTTATATAGCGCTTTTCTAGGCACTCAAAGCGCTTATATAGACAGGGGGTATCTCCTCATCCACCACCAGTGTGCAGCATCCACCTGGATGATGCGACAGAAGCCATAGTGCGCCAGAACGCCCACCACACACCAGCTTACTGGTGGAGAGGAGACAGAATGATGAAGCCAATCAGCAGATATGGGGATTGTTAGGAGCCCATGATGGTCAGAGACCAATGGGTGAATCTGGCCAGAATGCCGAGGTCACACCTCTACTCTTTTCGAAAGACATCCTGGGATTTTTACTGACCACAGAGAGTCAGGACCTCGGTTTAACATCTCATCCGAAGGACGGTGCTTGTTGACAGTATAGTGTCCCCAACACTACACTGGGGCGCTAGGACCCACACAGACCACAGGGTGAGCACCCCGTGCTGGCCTCACTATCACCTCCTCCAGCAGCAACCTAGTTTTCTCAGGAGGTCTCCCATCCAGGTACTGACCAGGCTCAGCCCTGCTTAGCTTCAGTGGGAAACCGGTCTTGGGCTCCAGGGTGATATGGCTGCCGGATAATTTTACTTAATTATCAATCGTTAAACTAACGTAAAGTGTTTAATTTTGTTATTCAAAAAAAACCCGGAAGTGACGATTTCCAACGCATTTGATGACGGTGTGAAGGAGAGCAAGAGGTACCAGTCAGGTAAGAAAATCTAAAGTTTTTCTTGTGTTAAGTCAAAGTCTTTAATTTCTCTTAGAGTTTCTGTTTTGGGGTGCTTTTGTTTTGCAGTCTAGTATTGTGTAATCGGTTTACTGCACCATTAATAGATGATTTTGAGCGGTTGGGAGATGTGAAAACGCACAACCCTCTCTAAGGTATTGACTTGATAACGTTATATATACTTGGGCTGAAACAATTAGTCGACATTATCGACAACGTCGACGATAAAAAAAAAATTGTCGGCAAATGTTTTTGAGTAACGTTAGTTGTTTGATCTCGTATGCCTAATGTGAAAGCCTCCAATAATGCAGTTTGACCAGTGTGGCGCTGTAGCGCAAGATTGTAATACACTCTCCTGATTCAATTCAAAAGAAGAAGATAGCAGCCCTACTTGGTCAGTTTGAGCAAACCGAGCCGATCCGAACCTTAAATGAATATGTAAATATATACTGCACGCCTTGCTCTCAATAACTGCATAAACACAACAAAAACTGACCGCGATGTAAAAGCAGCTCTTAAGAACATATTTGATTACAGCGATGTGGATGTTTGCACGAACTCTGGGGTTCTCCAGCCACTCCAGTAAAGAAATGTCCATTGAAACAGTCCTTATGCAATAGATAGCTTTTCAAT
The DNA here is from genome assembly GCF_963082965.1 of Carassius carassius. Lineage (NCBI taxonomy): Eukaryota > Metazoa > Chordata > Actinopteri > Cypriniformes > Cyprinidae > Carassius > Carassius carassius. Next base: position 4,519,634 of record NC_081778.1, on the reverse strand, counting down.
ATTAAACATGAAAATACAGAGTCAGTGTCGCTAGAATTATAACTTGATTTCCTGTTATAAAGCAGCTCTCCAGTGTGGAGCTAGCTAATCATACAATTATTTTATAATTGTGGGAAATATTTCATTAAAGTTTTAGTTCTGCGCTAGATCAAACCAAACTGTTTTAAATATCATAACCCAATAAGGTATTTTAAGAGAGATTGTATTTATTAGTAAAATGTTTATCCAAAAATAAAACGTCCTATCACTTACCTTTACTTTTATTATACATATGGCTTACAATAGGAGATGTTAAGAGGTAGAATGATTTGTCATTCAGCTACTTCCTCCTATAGCTAATCAAATGGCGAATAGGAGTTTCTCTCTTTTCTCATTTTGTGTGCAAAATATATTTATTTGTATACATTAATTGTATAATTAATTCCCTTTATTTGTTAGAATATGTATATTTTAACTAATTGCAAAAAGCTAAATAATAAATAAATGTCTAACCATGTAATGTGACCGAGTTTGGAGAGCCCTGGCTCAGCACAGTGAAAGTATTTGAAGCTTTGTTTATGAACATGGCGGTGTGGTCATACAATGACTTTAAACCGGACACTACTCTGAGCTATTCACATTATACAAATGCTCCAGATATGTAATCAGGTTCACCCTTTTGGAATGGTAAACATGACACTATTCATCACTCACACAAATAAATCACTTAACATTTTGATAATTGAATTGGTTTTTGCTGTTAAACCGTTTTTTTTTTTATTTGTAACACATTGCACTTCATGTGTTTACAGATTTGTGCAGAATTTGAGACATACAGAATTACCATAGGCCCATTAGAATCAACAGTCTTTGCCAAACTGGATCCGCACTACAGAACTTATGAAGATGTTTGCATACTGAAGAAGAGTGCTTGGACAAATACTGAAACCCTCTTGGTGCCCACTACACAAGTAAGAACAACTGCACTTAACACAACCTTGTATTAAAACATTATTCTCTCACTGGCCACTGGAAATTGACAAAAAAAGACAGATAGATTTTAGATTAGGTCTATTAATACAATAAATACAAAATATGTGGTATTACTATAAACTGACAGATTATGAATGAATTTGCCTCCCAAAAACAATTCATTTTGATGCAAGGCAGGGGTGTCCAGACCTGCTCTAGGAAAGACAGTGTTTTGTGGAGTTTAGCTCTAACACACCTGCCTGGAACTTCTAGTAATACTTTATTGTTTTAAAGTTCCCAAGAACCTTGATTAGCTGGTTCAGGTGTGTTTAACTGGCTAGGTCACCCAAAAATAAACATGTCATTAATTACTAGGGCTGTCACTTTTAGTTCGAAGATCGATTGCACAATCGATCGGACCAACCAAAAAAAGTTTCGAAAATGAAAATAGGGAATCGATTTTAACCAAATATGTACACTATTCATTTTAAAATAATTAAACAATTAAAAATATAGATGTTACAAAACTCACAAACAAGCAGAAAAAGAAAATAAAGAATTCCGAAAGTGCAGTATGCGTTGCGAAAGCTAGACAAAAAATACCAGCAATTTTACGCGCCTATAAGACCCAGTGACGTCGAAAGCGACCTCTTATGGTGCGTTCACACCAAACGCGAATAGAGCGTCTGGAGGTCTCGCGGCGCGGTAGATGCGAATTCGCCTCATTCGCGCTTCTAGTTACAGGAGATTCTGAGTTATGATATAGCAAGCTCACAGTGACCGGCTTCTGTGGTGGAGAATTGCGGAGCTGTACCTGAGTGTCCCTGGGACATCAGTGCGGTCGGAGCGCGTCTTCTCAACAGCTGGACATATAGTGAATAAAAAACGCTCTGCTCTGGACACATGGCCTTTTCTCAAGTCCATTTAAAGTTAAATTTTTTTGAACAGTTGTTTGAAATTATTTAAAATAATCTTGGAGATTTTTGAATTGCCTAAATCATAAATGCAGCCGGGTTGAAGCCTGCACTGATGTTTTTCTTTTGTCATGGCAGCCGTCCCCTCTGCACATATATTTTTTGCTGTTTGCTGTTTGTTATTCTGCACGAAACTTCATGCCAATGAATAAGAAATATTGCTGCCTTGTGCGTTTCCAGCACTCTCTTTACGTTCGTCTGTTATTTGACGTTGAAAAAGGAAACGTCTTTTTTTTTTTGACATGGAAAATCGATTTTACAATCGATTCAATGAACACTTATGTCTTAAAAATCGAAAATGATTTTTTTTCACAAAAGTGACAGCCCTATTAATTACTTACCCTCATGTAGATGTAGTCTGAGCACGCGGACACACTTCCGGAAAAATCGGCCGAAAAAAAGGCCAAAGACCGGCCGATTACCAATCGCGTATTTTAAGCAAAAACCGTCCGGTTTCCGATTGATGGCGGGTCAATCGGTGCATCCCTAATATTTTTATGAAAATGCGAGAGATTTCTGAACCTCCATAAAGGCTGCAATGCAACTGAAATGTTCCCAGAGTCATAGTAAGGACATCAGTAAAACAGTTCATGTGACATCAATGCTTCAACCACACTTTTACAAAGCTACAAGAATACGTTTTTGTCCAAAGAAAACAAAAATAGCGATTTTATTCAACAATTCTTCTCCAAATCACATATGCCGCCATTATGGAGAGTAACAAGAGGCATGAACATTGCTTTCTTCTGCGTGTAATCAAGGCTCAGCGCATGCGTGTTCTAGGTCAGCAGCACCATGCGCATTAATTATTTACGTGCTGTTGATAATGGTGGAAGATGCGATTTGGAGAAGAATTGTTGAATAAAGTCACTGTTTTGGTTTTGTTTGCACAAAAAAGTATTCTTATATCTTTGTAAAATTATGGTTGAACCACTGATGTCACATGGACCGTTTTACTAATGTCTTTACTATGTTTCTGGGTCTGGGAACATTCCAGTTCTGTTGTTTACCGTGCAGGGTCCAGATGTGTGTATCATTTTCTGCTTGCCTGTATTTCCCATAAGGAGATGAATGACTGACTTTTTTTTCATGTAATTTTAGAAAAAAAAAAACAAAGGCTAAATTTTGTTGTTTTCATCTTCAGACTAATGAAATTGAAGTATCCAAATGAAGACCCTAGCAGTATGGAGTATATGGTGAGTTCAAGGTTAATAAATGATTTGTTAAAGTTAATACACAAGAATTTGAGTTCTCCATCCTTTTAAATACTTCTAGGATACAGACGTTGGCAGCAATCAGGAGGTGATCCAGAAGACTCGTGGGAATTTATTTGAAGCTGCATCATTGAAGACAGTCCAGCAGAAGTTGGACTTTTAAAGGATAAAGTTCTTCAGGACCTAGCAGTTTACAGTCTGCAAAACCATGTTTCTGGGACTGATATATGGACTGAAGTTGAGCAACCCTCCTGAACTCAGGTACACATTTGGAGTACTGAAGAAGTTATTTCTGGAGCCAGTTCCGGTTCCTGGAATAAGGTTTGATTGGTTACCCATGAATGCCAGTTAGAAAATGAGTAGTTTGATATTTCTGCTATTTTGTGTAATTTTTTTTGTAATTCTGTAATGTGGTTTAAACTGTATTTACTGTAACTGTGTGTAATTATTTATTGCTTGTTTAACAAATAGACTTTGATCATTTGTGACATCTTGTCTTTTGACTCATTACAAGACAAATCACACAAAAAATGCTTTGTTGAAGTGAGTAACTTTAAATAGAAAATATTTAGTTAAAGTAACTAGAACTAATTGTGTGAAACCACTGTCCATAATTGAAATGAGTAATTTGAAACAAACCTCCTTATGTTGATAGAGTGAAACAAAATTGGCTAGATTGTAATAAACCAAAACATGTTCAGTTAACTTAACCGGTTTAAGTTGAAGCAAAGTGAATAAATTGATTTGGTTGGACATTACTATTTCACATAGATTCTACCTCATTCAGTTGTGTTGTCAAAACACAAGGAGTTTGCATAAATTCAACAAATTCCATTAATGTTATCAAAACACAATTTGGTTGTGTGGAACCACTGTCCATAATTGACTTAAGTAAGTTTAAAGAGTAATTTTTTTGAGTGTATGATTATTCATAAGTTGATATCACATATAATACTTATTTATTTATATATATTATATATATATATATATATATATATATATATATATATATATATATATATATATATATATATATAGTACACTATACATACATAGTACACTATACATGCATTCATTATAATGCCTTAAGAATACTATTATAACGTATTATAAATATCTTGTGGCCTGCGTATTCACAACGAGTACAAATAGCGATCCAGATTAACACTAGGCGATTTCCTAGGCAGATATTCACTTGGGACTATAATATGGGGAAGCACAGGCGAAGCACTGCTACTTCGGCGCAGAGATATCACACAACACATGAAATCCCATGAATTCCGTCAACATAGCGGCGTGCAACGCGTCAAAAAAAACAGAAGAAGAAGAACATACCGGCGTGACCTGCACCGAGTGTCTTCGTTTTTGGATGATTTATTTTGAGAAGTTACAGCAAACATGGTTATTACCTGCATAGCAAAAGGTTGTGAGAACAAGCAAAGGACATACACGAATGTAATGTTTCACAGAATTCCATCTAATGTGGAACTGAGAAATAAATGGCTAGCAGCTCTGGAGATCTGTAGTTCAACGCCTCTCAACAAAATAAAGCAGTATCGTGTTTGCGAAGAACATTTTGCACCAGAGGACTACTTTGAAAAAATGGAATATGGCTCCAGAAAGATGTGTATGTTGACGGAAGTCGTGGGATTTCATGTGGTGCGTGATATCTCTGCGCTGAAGTAGCAGTGCTTCGCCTAAGCAGCAGTGCTTCGCCTGTGCTTCCCCATAATATTGTCCCAAGTCAATATCTGCCCAGGAAATCGCCTAGTGTTAATCTGGATCGCTATTTGTACTCTTTGTGAATACGCAGGCCACAAGAAATAATTAGGTGGGTTTTTTTAAATTTTTTGATCACTTTTACTCAGGCCATGCTAGCTGGCAACAAAGGATTCCATTCATTGTGCTAAGCTAAGCTAACGCCGACCCAGTCAAACTAAAACAATGCATGCACTGACACAAAAATGCATTTGCCCACCTATCTAAATGTAGGAAATAATGTGAATAAGCCCTATTTCAAAAAAACGGTGGAGTGTTCCTTTAATAGAAAGTGTTACCAGACCGTTTATTTGCTTTTACAATGGTGGCCAGATTTTATATTAACTGTAGCTGCTGTAAACATTTCATTTTCATTTTTTTTTTCTTTTTTTTTTATTGCTCAATGGTAAAACACAAAACATTTCATTTTCTTCTTTAGATAATTTAAATTCCCATGTGCAAAAAGAAGCAGAAAGAAGATAAAATCTTATAATATCTGTCCCCTATTCCAAAAGCAAAATAACCTTTCTTAAGCAGCATACAGCCAAAATTACACTGACAAAAAACAATGTTGGTTTAAAAATCAGCAGTCATGCAGTATAATAAATCAGGCAATGCCCAGGCAACAAAACAGCAAGTAATCCAATACGTATAGAGGAAAACAAACAAAACAAAAAAAACAACATGGACCTCACCACATTAATATTGACCGAATTTACTCTGTTTTTATATATACTTTTACTGACCAATATTTCTAAACCCAATATATATAGAGCAAAACAAAACCAAAAACAACATAGACCTCACCATATTAATACTGACTGAATATACTCTGTTTATACTTATACTTAAACTGACCAATATTACTACAACTTTTAAGATTATCATGCAAGGAGTTCCACAATTTTACTCCCATAACTGAGGGGCACATTTGTTTCATTGTTGTATGTGCAAATTGATGTTTAAAATTATACCTTCTCCTACTGAACACTTTTTCTAACTGATAAAGGTGTTGTATTTTCTCTGGTAAGATTTTATGTCTTGCTTTAAACAAAATTATTAGTGTTTGAAACTTGACCAAATCTTCTAACTTTAATATTCTGGATTTAGCAAATAATTTACATGTATGTTCTCGATAGTTAACTTTATGAATAATTCTTATAGCTCTCTTCTGTAGAATAGATAAATGTTTTATATTTGTCTGATATGTGTTCCCCCAGACTTCTATGCAATAAATAAAATATGGTACGATGAGTGAACTATAAAGTATTTTCACTGTTTCCTTATTTAATACCTCTTTCACTTTGTTTAAAACAAAAATGTTTTGGCAGATTTTTCTTTTAATGTGTGCTATGTGAGGTTTCCATGATAGCTTATCATCCATAATTACACCAAGAAAACCAAACTCAAACACTCTCTCAATATCAACTCCATCTATGGATAAAGCAACAGATTCATTTATTTTCCTATTTCCAAAGACCATAAATTTTGTCTTTTTTAAATTCAATGACAACTTATTTACATCAAACCATTTCTTCAGTTTTGTAATTTCATATTCAATAGATTCTACTAGTTTCTGTATATTATTTCCAGAGCTGAAGAAATAAGTATCATCTGCAAATAAAACAAACTGTAATAATTTGGAAACATCACAAATGTCATTAATATATAAAAGAAAAAGTTTAGGTCCCAAAATAGAACCCTGTGGTACCCCACATTTAATTTCCATAAGTTCAGATTTGACATCAGTTAACTGTACATATTGTTTCCTGTTATGCAGATAACTTCTCCACCAATTAAGGGCCATTCCTCTCATTCCATACCAACTTAATTTAGAAAGTAAAATATCATGATTCAAAGTATCAAATGCCTTTTTCAAATCAATAAACACTCCTACTGTGAATTTCTTTTCATCTGTTGCTGTTGTTATTTCTTCAACAATATTCATTAAGGCAGTCGCTGTGGACCTTTTTTGCCTAAAGCCATACTGGCTTTCACTCAGCAGGTGATGCTTTTCTAAAAAACTGTCCAACTTATAAACAAAAAGTTTTTCCAGTACTTTTGAAAATTGTGAAAATAATGAAACCGATCTATAGTTATTTATATTATTATACTTTTTCCCTCTTCATTCTATCTGGAAAAATACCACTTCCAAAGGAAAGATTACAAATATAACAAAGGGGATTGACAACACAATCAATTGTCTTTTTTAATATAATCATATCTTTTCCATCACAGTCAATGGAAGTCTTACTCTTTGACTTAAAAACAATATATATAATTTCTGATTCACTGACATCCCCTAAAAACATTGACTGCAGTACTCTACTATCTCCTCTCCACCCTCTTTGTAATGACGTGTCATGTATCTTGATACTATCTGCCAGATTTGGCCCCACATTTACAAAAAATAATTAAATTCATTAGCCACCTCATTCAAATCATGCAGTGTATTATTATTATTATAAATAAAATGATCAGGCAGGGCTGTATGTGCTGTTTTGTTACCCATTACTTTATTTAAAATGTTCCATGCACCTTTTAAGTTATTTTTATTATCATCCAACAGTTTATTATAATAATCCTTCTTAGCCTGTCTCATAATTGATACTAGCTTATTTTTATACACCTTATATTTCATTTCAGCAGTATTTGTTCTATATTTTATAAAATTTCTATAAAGTTTGTTTTTCTTTTTGCATGCCATCATCAATCCTTTTGATACCCATGGCTTTCTATTTTCATTTACTTTTTGTTTGTTTGTGTACCACTTTTGGACAATGTTTATCATAATATGTTATACATTTTCAAAAAAGCATTGTAGGCAGCATTAACATCCTCCACATACACCCCTTCCCATTCTTCATTTAGGAGATCATTTCGAAACCTATTTATAGCATCATCGTTTCTTACTCTTACAAGTCTACACCCTATCTTCTCTTTACTTCTTTTTAATTGCCAAGTAAAAGTAACAAAAATTGGCAAGTGATCACTTACATCATTTATAACTAATCCACATTTTATGTTTTCTTTAAAGCAGTTCATAAAGAAATTATTGATTAAGGTTACTGATTGCTCTGTAATTCTACTGGGTTTAACAATCAACGGATATAACCCTCTTCCGTACATTAACTCAAGAAAGTCAGCGGATGACTTCTGCTTGGTAGCCTTTAATAAATCAATGTTGAAATCTCCACAAACTAAAAAAGTTTTGTTTTCGTTTACCTTACTCAATAACTCATCCATCTTTTCTATAAATGTTTCCATCAGAGACCCAGGTCGTCTGTATATACACGTAACAATTATATTATTCATCTTTTTCAATTCAATTTCCACCGATATGCATTCCATTATATCATCAATTGCCATCGTCATACACTGAATTTGTTTACATTTTAAATCTTCATTCACAAACAAAGCAACACCTCCTGATCTCTTATTTGTTCTATTAATGTGATACAATTTATATCCATCAATATGAAATACAACACCTCGTTCTTCTTGAAAAAAATATGAAATGAAGAGTATTTTCCATGTAAGCACTGTCTAGTCAAGTCAAGTCAAGTCACCTTTATTTATATAGCGCTTTAAACAAAATACATTGCGTCAATGCTGAACAACATTCATTAAGAGAACAGTGTGTCAATAATGCAAAATGATAGTTAAAGGCAGTTCATCATTGAATTCAGTGATGTCATCTCTGTTCAGTTAAATAGTGTCTGTGCATTTATTTGCAATCAAGTCAACGATATCGCTGTAGATGAAGTGACCCCAACTTAGCAAGCCAGAGGCGACAGCGGCAAGGAACCGAAACTCCATCGGTGACAGAATGGAGAAAAAAACCTTGGGAGAAACCAGGCTCAGTTGGGGGGCCAGTTCTCCTCTGACCAGACGAAACCAGTAGTTCAATTCCAGGCTGCAGCAAAGTCAGATTGTGCAGAAGAATCATCTGTTTCCTGTGGTCTTGTCCTGGTTGTCGTCTGAGACAAGTCTTTACATCTGTATCTGGGGCTCTAGTTGTCCTGGTCTCCGCTGTCTTTCAGGGATGTAGAGGTCCTTTCTAGGTGCTGATCCACCATCTGCTCTGGATATGTACTGGATCCGGGTGACTGCAGTGACCCTCTGATCTGGATACAGACTCGATCTGGTGGCTACGGTGACCTCGGAATAAGAGAGAAACCGACAAATATTAGCGTAGATGCCATTCTTCTAATGATGTAGCAAGTACATAGGGTGTTATGGGAAGTATTCCCGGTTCCGGTTTACCTAATTAATGCAGCCTAAAAATCCTTTAACGGATTTGGATATTAAAAGCATATTAGTATGTTATGTGTAAGCCATGTTAAAGAGATGGGTCTTTAATCTAGATTTAAACTGCAAGAGTGTGTCTGCCTCCCGAACAATGTTAGGTAGGTTATTCCAGAGTTTAGGCGCCAAATAGGAAAAGGATCTGCCGCTCGCAGTTGATTTTGATATTCTAGGTATTATCATATTGCCTGAGTTTTGAGAACGTAGCGGACGTAGAGGATTATAATGTAAAACGAGCTCATTCAAATACTGAGGTGCTAAACCATTCAGGGCTTTATAAGTAATAAGCAATATTTTAAAATCTATACAATGTTTGATAGGGAGCCAGTGCAGTGTTGACAGGACCGGGCTAATATGGTCATACTTTCTGGTTCTAGTAAGAACTCTTGCTGCTGCATTTTGGACTAGCTGTAGCTTGTTTACTAATCGTGCAGAACAACCACCCAATAAAGCATTACAATAATCTAACCTTGAGGTCATAAATGCATGGATTAACATTTCTGCATTTGACATTGAGAGCATAGGCCGTAATTTAGATATATTTTTGAGATGGAAAAATGCAGTTTTACAAATGCTAGAAACGTGGCTTTCTAAGGAAAGATTGCGATCAAATAGCACACCTAGGTTCCTAACTGATGACGAAGAGCAACCATAAAATCTTAGACAGTGTTCTAGGTTATTACAAGTGGAGTTTTTAGGTCCTATAATTAACACATCTGTTTTTTCAGAATTTAGCAGTAAGAAATTACTCGTCATCCAGTTTTTTATATCGACTATGCATTTCATTAGTTTATCAAATTGGTGTGTTTCACCGGGCCGCGAAGAAATATAGAGCTGAGTATCATCAGCATAACAGTGAAAGCTAACACCATGTTTCCTGATGATATCTCCCAAGGGTAACATATAAAGCGTGAAGTGTAGCGGCCTGAGCCTTGAGGTACTCCATACTGCACTTGTGATCGATATGATACATCTTTATTCACTGCTACGAACTGATGGCGGTCATATAAGTACGATTTAAACCATGCTAATGAAATGCAAAAGAATGTTGTGGTCAATTGGGTCAAACGCAGCACTAAGATCCAATAAAACTAATAGAGAGATACACCCACGATCAGATGATAAGAGCAGATCATTTGCAACTCTAAGGAGAGCAGTCTCAGTTCTATGATATGGTCTAAATCCTGACTGGAAATCCTCACATATACCATTTTTCTCTAAGAAAGAATATAATTTGTGAGTATACCACCTTTTCTAGTATCTTGGACAGAAAAGGGAGATTCGAGATTGGTCTATAATTAACTAGTTCTTTGGGGTCAAGGTGGGTTTTTTTTTTTTTTTTACTACTTTTTTTTTGTCTACTCTTTAATCTACAGGAACAAATTAATTTTATACATTATTGGAAAAAGACTACAATTCCCAGACAGGAACCTTCTGTCATCATTTACTCATTATCATGTCATTCCAAAATGACTTTTCTTTTCTTTTCAAAGAACATCCTGTTCTTCCAATGACAGTTTTGTCAAGCTCTGGTCATTTAAAGCTATCATATGTCTTAAGAAAGCCTGAAATGTTTCCCACAAGTCCTACAGACTAATTGTATTGGCTCAGTGAAAATACATTCATCTATGTACATTTTTGCAAAACTCCTAAAACGTACCTATACATATATTCACTATATTCATATAAGTCTCTTTTTACACAGTTAGATTACAGGGGCAGATTATCGATTAATACATTTTAAGACTGTGCCATACACAATACTATGTTATGACAGCAGAACACTTTTACCATAATGCATGATTTGTAAACTAATACATTTTATATTTGCATTACATAAACAGTTCCATGTTTATGGATCATCTGCCATAGTAAACTTTCTTGGTAGCTCACCTGGTACAGAATTATGCTGGTAACACTTAAGAATAGGGAACGCATATTCACTATTAACTAAGAGTTTTCCCTGAACAAACTCCTAATTTGCTGCTTACTTATAATATTTTTTAGTTTCAGTATGGAGTGGATTAAGGGATCTCAAACACAGTCATGCAGAATAAGGCATTCATATGTGCTTTAATAAAAATAATACTACAAACTGAATACTAATAAAACGCAAATATGCAAGTAATATGCATGCTAATAAGCAACAAATTAATAGCTAAAATTTGGTCTTTAAAATATAGTGTTACCATTATACTTGTGATGCGGAATGTTTGGGTATGAATCCTGTCACAATAAAAGAGGTGAAGCCTTGTATATGGAGGCTAAAATGGCATGGCTGCTTCAGCAAATGTGTATTTATCAGATCTGCTGTTGTTGACACTATCGGTTAGATTTAGGGTAGGGTTTAATGGATGTGTTATGTTATTTTCAAACACAATAAAGCATTAACCTCCTGCGGTACGGCCTAATATTGGAAAACATATCAATTAGCCTAGTTTATCTCATAAATAATGAATGTATTGTTCAAGATTTACAAGATACAAAACAAGATTGAGCTGTTTCAACTACAGCTGAATATTCAGTACGCTAGAAGGTCAGCTTGGTTATGTTTTTTTAGGGAAAAAATGTTGTTGTAATTGTCTATGAACTAAAGTTGACAAAATTTTACATTAGTGTAACTAATTACAAATCTGACAAATCTGAGTTAGCTCTCTCACTTTCTTCTGTATACATAGGCTGTATACCTCAATATGCATGGTATATGGTAATATGCTTCTGCGGTTGCATCTATGCTAACTAAATTAGAACATCAGTTGACTGATCTCAAACATTCTTCATAGGCTGATATCCTTTGACTTCTTTAATAGCCACTCAAACACACAAAAGATAACTAATATCTCTATTGATTTTAGATTACAATTATTTGCACATCCCTATCAGTCTCCATGCTTTAGATTTACTACCCAATGTGCAGCACTGCTAAGATATGGAGTAATAGGGTACACCCAAAGTACACCCAAACACACCTTGTTGAGTTGTTTTACTTGATAAAAATAAGTCAATTTGCATTTTAAAAGTACGTACACTATACACTGTTTATGTATAGTAATTGGTGAAAAATATTTTTGAGGTTCACTAAGTATAATAAAAGATAGATACTATATTACATATTACACATAATGTAAATAATGATTCATAGTCTGTAGCAGTATTGAATGGAATAACACTATTTATGATAGCAATTCATCCAATAAATAAATAAATGGGTAGAGTTAATAAAAATAGCCTTTGTCAACAAGATTGGCTGTTTGCACTTAGAATAAAGAGATGCTGCCCCTTCATTGACCTTTTCACAATTTACTTTACTGTCCAGTAAGGCAGGTCACTTACCTGTTACCTGTCACTGTGTGTCTGTTTACAGTAATCAGTCAACTTTACAGTATTATACTTGAAAAGAAGTGTCAGTATTGCTTTCAATTAGAATTACAACAACTTTTACTTTCGTCTGACCTCTATGGACTGAAAAGAAGAAATGAAACAGAGAAGATTTCCAAATCCCTGTTTTAATAAAAAAAAATTTTTAATTCATTCAAAACGGCTGATTGAATTAGAAACGTAACAAGTGAATGGACCATTGAATCACTGGCTCACATGATTTGTTTAAAAACAGATTCATTCAAAGAATGAAACACCACGTTGCTCTACATTGTTGTATAAAATGATTAACATATTTATGTGCTGATATTCAGAAAAGTACATTGCTTATCCAAAGAATATAAAAACAAAAACTCATGCGTGGTTATGTTTTCTTTCATTGCTTGATTTACAAGGCCTTTCAAACTGGATTCTAATTGGCTTCATCATGCAGTGAATGCTTCTGGACTCTCAAGTTGTGTTTTTGTTCGTTTTTTGCAAAGTTTGTGACATACTTATCAACTCGCCTATCGTCTGTCAGTCCCTCACAGTCACACATACAGCACAATGACATTATGTCAGGGGAATGTCTTTAAATTCTAATCAAGGTAAAATAATAACTTAAAAAAAAGAATGTAAAACATTGAAAAATGACGAAAACTTGCTTCAGTTCATGGAAGCTTGTTACAGTACCTAGTTCTGATTGGCCAGTCTGCGTTATTTTGTTTGTGAATAGTGTCTTCTGGAAGTAGTGTAAGTAGTGTAAGTAGGGAATTTAATATTTAATTTGCATGATAATTTTACATAATACACAACATTATTAATCTAAAAGGGCTAGTACCTTCAGTGTTTCTTCATCTAAAACCCTCCCCATCACAGTGTCTAAGCTATCACAGCTCTGAATAACCAATTTAATTTATCTGCACCATTTGATGTTGAGACACCAGTTATGAGGGTTTTGAGCCATTAGATAAAGAGTGGATGGCTCGCCTGTCTTCAGAAAATGTTCTTTAGCAACTGCTGACTCATCTGAAAGTATAAGCACATTCTTTCTCAGCTTATATGCTCTGCTTGGGGGTTCTATATAGTCTTGACACCATTGAACCATGGGACACATCTACACACACACACACACACACACACACTCACACACACTTTCATTTTGCCAGTGTTTTGGGGAACAGTTTTACTCTGCATTTAATAATAAGTTAAAGTAGTAATAGTAATAGTAATTAGTAATAATAGTAGTAATAGAAGGAATTACATTTATCAAAGTAATGATATAATTTTAAGTATTTTAATTGTGATGTTATAAGTAGGAACAAATACATAAAACATTAGTTCATGAAATAAGGGTTTTGAAATATGGTCCTTCTTGAACATCATAATGTTTCTTACACCCACAACATCAAAAGGCACTGAACACTTGTGGGCAGTGTTTCCACTCACTATTTTTTCAACAAAGCCTTGCTATGTTAACCCTATAAGCCTACTGTATCAAAAATGACACACACATTTTTAAGGCCTCTGAATTTTCAACATACCTTCTGACATCTGATGGAAAGTTTATACATTTTAGCAAGTAAATTCCCTTTTTAGGGTAATTAAAAATAAAATAAAATAAAATAAAATAAATAAAACTTTCAGGTTGTAGTGGACATGTTTTTTTTTTTTTTTTTTTGCTGTGATGGGATATAAACCTTTATTTTGATAATTATATTTCAAGATATGCTCCTACTGGACTGAATTAAATTAGGTTTACTTGATTAGATAAAGAGTGACAACTGATATGATGCATTTTGTGTAAGTAGTCTGTTTTACAGTTACAAAGATCTCATTGATTTAGAAGCTACATGAATTGCATCTTACTTTTTGACAACATAAATTGATGTTATATTGGCCAAATAAATATCAGCATCTAAACCAAGTTTATTTTAGCACCATATTATCTTACATGATACGGTATCAAAAACAAGCAAACAAATAAGTATCAAGTATCAAGCTAAACCTTGAATTAGAAAATTTGTAAGCTTAATGAATAAAATTGAATCAAAGAAGTGACTATGGGATTGTATTTAACCTTTCATGATCAAGTTAGTTGTGTTTTAGTGGGCTGCTGCTGCTACATAAAAAAAAAAAAACCTTTCACAGAGCTATCACATTCTTTTGTGAAGCAGAGCACACACTCACCTAACTCAAACTCCCCAAAGTAATTTAGATTTACCATTGATATTCAACTGTACAAAGTGATGTGTATCTTTAAAGGTTTAACATATTACCCAGTCAGCAATAATCTTTCTTTATGCTATTAATCCTTTTCAAAATGAAAGGAAATGTGGAATGTTTCTTTTTTTTTTGTCAATCCACACTTTAATCCTCACCTGATCCTTCCAGCACATATGTTGGAGAAATCTTCACTCCCTCACTGAACCACTGAGGTGTTTATATCCCTAACAAACACAAACATTTTCTTCCTGAAATACCCCTAATGACTAATAACGATCTGTTGCTGATGGTGTGATCTTGTCTGAATTATTAATAATCTGTCTTGACAGTTATGGAGAGAAATATATATATATATATATATATATATATATTCTGGTATATTCTCCATAACTGTCAAGACAGATTATTTATAATTAATAATTTATATATATACATACAGTTTTTCCATTCTAAAATTCTAAAAACTTGTTTTTTTTTTTAAAGAGAGAGTATTACTTTTATACCATGGCACAGTAAGTTGTTCTCTGACCTTTTTCAATTTGATAGAGGCAACAGCTTCTAATGTATTACAGAATATAGTGCCCATGTCATTTTGATTAGTTCATGTGTATTTTTGGGTACACATAGTAATTGAGATAAATCAGGCAGGTTATTTATGAATGTGTCTTTGGTGGCTGGAACAATAATTCTGCCCAGACGGTAACGCTGAGACATATAGTTAATATCAGTGATACGCAGCATGCACGATACAAGGAAATGGTCTGTAATATCATCGCTTTGAGGTACGATATCTATATCAGTAAGATCGATTCCATGCAATATGATTAAATCTAGTGTATGATTAAAACGATGGGTGGGCCCGGTGACATTTTGCTTGACTCCAAAAGAGTTTATTAGGTCAGTAAACGCAAGTCCTAATGCATCATTTGTATTATCAACGTGAATATTAAAATCTCTGATGATTAGTGACTTATCAACTGTAAGCAGACGGTCTGAGAGGAAATCTTCAGATTATTTTAGGAATTCTGTATACGGCCCTGGTGGTCTATACACAGTAGACAGAGCAAGAGATTAAATAGATTTCCTTTGCATATCTGACAGTGTAACATTAAACAGAAGTATTTCGAATTAGTTTATCCTGTTTTCTGGGTAACATTGAGAATATCACTATATATTGATACAGCAACTCCCCCACGACCAGTCTGACGAGGCTGATGTGTACAACAGTAGTTTTGTGGAATAGACCAATATATTCATTTGGTTTTAGCCAGGTTTCAGCCAAGCATCAAAACTATTATCTGTGATCATTTCATTTACAATAACTGCTTTGGGTGTGAGTGTGCCGGGCCTGTGGCGAGAAACACACAGAGTAGAAGTGGTGGGACTGTTAGCAGCACGCTGTGTACTTACCCCGGACTTGTCAGCGACAGACCGGGAGGTTTCCACCCTTACGAAAATTAACCATGGTTTTACTACAAATAAAACCAAAAAACCATGGTTACTATAGTTAAACCATGGTAACCACAAATTAACCATGGTTTTGCTATATTAACCATGGTTTAACCATGGTATTTGTAGTAAATCTGTGGTTATACAAATGGTAGTCAACACGCCAAAAAAACATGGGTTACTACAGTTTTACTATAATAAAACCATGGTTATTTTTCGTAAGGGCAGCGTGGTTCTCCGCTCTCTCAGCTGGGCCTGGCTCACCCCCAGGTCGCGAATCTGCTTCTCCATGGCCTTCAGCTTCAAATGCAGCTTGAACTTGTCCTCACCTGCACTCAAAGGTAGACATAAATCCGCCATTAATGCAAGTAACAGTGAGTAAAGCAATGGAAATGTGTGTGAATAAAGTATTAGCAATGCGAGCGGGATTACCTACAACCAAACTTGTGATGCTAATGGGCTATAAGCTAAGTAGCGGGCACAGGAAATCAAAATAAAACTGTTGATAACAAGGTGCTCTGATCGTTTTTGTTGTACAATACAATAGAGGATATACTCATATATATTATATAAAATAGATTTTAAAAAATAGTCTGTAAAAAATTGTGTGTAAAAAAAAATTGATGTATATGATCCATTTTGATCTATAATTTTATGAACACAATGACTTCTGATGACTGTTAAAATTATGCCAAAGCACAAGCTTTGTGCTGTAATTCCACAAATTGTTCTATATGACAAAGCAGAGCCAAGACAAGAAAAGAAAAAACGTGTTCCTTATGGAGTTTTAAACATATATTTATTTAATACATGTTTAAATTAGTTTAAAAATAAAAACATAATTGTAAAACTAAAAGTAGTAGCATATTGTGAGCCACATTTCCATTCATGATTGGCTGCATACATGCATATGCATGTTGAGAACCAATGGGATATTACTGCATCACTGAGTCACTGCACTGCAACCCAGACTCTTGTATTGGTTTCTAAATGTTCACTAGTCTACATAATGCATCTTTATATATGACAGGTTAAAATGCTCCATTTGATGAATTACTATTGCTATGATCAAAAGAAAATGTATATCTCTTTCCGATAAAATAAACCACAACTTTAACACAAAATTAACTGGACCAAGCACATAACTCTTTCTTTTGTGAATAAGGCATAATCTACAATTCCCATAATTTATATAAGGGAAGTACAATAGTTGTATTTGTGTCAAAAAGAATAAAAGTGATTTATTTATGCAAGGTGTGTTTTCAGTTTGTTAACAGTCTATTTAACTGGACTGAAAACGACGAAGGGTTTTGTGAAATAGCACACACTACAGTACCACAACTGTTTAGTGAATTTGCCCCATTATCTTTTATGTGAGCACTTAAAAATGTTAGTACAGCCCTTGATTAAAAAAAGGGCTTTCTGCATCTCACAGTGAACATCACCGAGAAAAAAAGAAAAAAACATGTTTGGCTCGTTTCCCCATCTTAAACTTGTCAGGATAAACTAATTACTGTTATTAAGTCCTCCACTGCAATTGTGATGATGACTGTGAACGTTACAATGGGTCCACTGAATAGATCTTGTCCTCATTATTTATTTATTTATTTATATTTGACAAAGTATAGCAATAGCAACACTTGATGTTCTATTTCTATTTATGTACACACAAACACACACAATTTTATATATATATATATATATATTTATATATATATATATATATTAGTCTTTTCAGAAGTATATGCATTTGATACATGTTAAAATGGTTTTAAATTGAAGTCCAGTTTTAGTCTGTCAGCTGCACTTTCTGAGATTTTAGATAACAGAAACACCTGTTAAGACTTTGGATGATGCCAACTTTGGATCGATGTACAAAACTTTCAAATATTATATTTGTATTGTAATATTATCCATACTGTAATCATTGAAAGCACAATACGTAATGTCTGCCTAACACGTCTGTTGTTTCTACTTAACTGAATATGTTAACTTACAGCATACTGTAACATGTATTACATTATAGCAGTATATTACTGCCACATCTCAAGCTGATAATATACCACTTCCTAACTCTATTGTTGAAATAAGCATTTTCTGTAAAACTGCTTTAAATAAATAAATGCGAAAAGTGAAGGAAAAAAAGGTGCTTTAGATTATTAAAATGCTTTTCTAAGAACTGTTATCAGAAAAGGTTCTTTGGAGAACCAAAATGATT
Organism: Carassius carassius; assembly: GCF_963082965.1. Taxonomy (NCBI): domain Eukaryota; kingdom Metazoa; phylum Chordata; class Actinopteri; order Cypriniformes; family Cyprinidae; genus Carassius; species Carassius carassius. The sequence continues at coordinate 4,501,179 of NC_081778.1, read as the reverse complement.
GTTGAATCCAAGGAACTGTTTCCTTAGTTCAGTTACTGTGGGAGGAACCGGAGCAATGAATGAGTTGCAAAAACCAGCATCACAGGATCATATACGCCGGTATTTTGGCTCATTTCGAGTCGCAGTGGCTGTCAGGCACGTCTGAAAGTGAATTTTGAATGCGTAACTTGTACATCTGTTCTACTTGAGTAGAACAGATGTACAAGGTTGCAAAATGTTTCAGACCGTTCAGTCTTGGATTACAGGTAATAATGTTGTGATGAATAATGTTCTTTTTCATGCGTGTACTGATCATTTAGCTTCATGAGACCTCAATATAGCATAAGGACCCACAGGTATTCATTTTATTTTCCCTGTATTTGATTTTTTGATTCTCAAGTGCCAGTAGCCTCTGGCTTGCATTTTATGAATCACCAAGTACCACAGTTTCAGGTAAAAATCTGTTTTGCTGAAGAAAAGAAAAAATCACCTACATCTTGGATGTACTGAGGGTGAGTAAATTAACAGCAAAGTTTCATTTTTTGGGTCAACAATCATTTTAATAATAACATATTTTAGTGTTTTATCATTCTATACACCCAACTGTATTTTTAATATTATGTTATGAGTCCTGTGGGGGAAGATAAAATACTTTTATGATAGCATGTGATAGCTTATTCATGATATGCACAGTTTATGTTCTGAATGTTCATCTACGGAGGTAAATTCAGTTTTATGAATCCACTGAATTCATAAAACCATCCTCATTTTAAATTAAAAAGAAAATGATATACTCATCTGGCTGATGTACTTCACATGGTTTACTCAAGTAGTCCATTTGGCACCAAGTACAAAAACCATTTGTCACCTCATTGATGTATTTTAGTGATTTTTTGACAACCACATTATAACCCCTACCCAGCCCCATACCACCACCAATACCCCCCCGCCACCTTCCAGCAGATCAGAATGTGAGGGGAAAACCAGCCGACATGAAGTCCGGCTTTTACAGCCCTTATTTCATAGTACCCAAGAAGACAGGTGTGTTACGGCCAATCCTGGACTTGCGTGCCTTGAACCGAGCTATGCACAGACTCCCGTTCAAGATGCTAACGCCCAAGCGCATTTTCGAACGCATTTGTCCGATTGATTGGTTTGCAGCGATCGACCTGAAGGACGTGTACTTACATGTCTCCATTCTTCCGCGACACACACCGATTCTTCGGTTTGCTTTCGAGGGGCAGGCATATCAGTACAAGGTTCTCCCATTCAGGTTGGCCCTGTCTCCCCGCGTCTTTACGAAGGTCGCGGAGGGAGCCCTGGCTCCTCTCAGGGAACAAGGTGTCCGTATTCTCAACTACCTCTTTTCTCGGTATGGAAATAGACTCGGTCGCCATGTTCGCGCGGCTTACGAACGAGCGCGCGCAGTCACTGCTGAATTGCCTGAGACAATTCGAGGGCAAGAGAGCGGTTCCACTGAAACTGTTTCAGAGGCTCCTGGGGCTTATGGTGTCCGCGGCGGCGGTCATACCGCTCGGGTTACTCCATATGAGACTGCTTCAGCACTGGCTTCACGACCGAGTCCCGAGATGGGCATGGCAACAGGGCACGCTCCGAGTGACCATCACTCCGGCCTGCCGCCGAAACTTCACCCCGTGGTTGGACACCTCATTTCTACGGGCCGGCATGCCCCTAGAACCGGTGTCCAGACATGTTGTTGTGTCAACAGAAGCCTCTGCCACGGGCTGGGGTGCCATGTGCAACGGGCATGCTGCGTCGGGCTCCTGGACAGGACCCCAACTTCAGTGGCATGTCAATTGCCTCGAGTTGCTAGCAGTACGGCTTGCTCTGCACCGCTTCAGGGCCCCGCTGAAGGACAAGCACGTTCTGGTCCGTACGGACAACACTGCGACCGTAGCGTACATCTACCGTCAGGGTGGTCTACGCTCCCGCCGCATGTCGCAACTCGCTCGCCATCTCCTCTTGTGGAGTCACAAGCATCTGAGGTCGCTTCATGCCATTCACATTCCGGGTAGGCTCAATCGTGCAGCCGACGAGCTCTCACGGCAGCAGTCTTGACCCGGGGAATGGAGACTCCAGCACCAGTCGGTTCAGCTGATTTGGGAACGCTTCGGAGACGCTCTGGTAGACCTGTTTGCTTCTCCAGGTAATTCCCACTGCCAGTTCTTTTACTCCCTGACTGAGGGCACTCTTGGCACGGACGCCCTGGCACACAGCTGGCCGCTGGGCTTGCGCAAGTATGCGTTTCCCCCAGTGAGCCTTCTTGCACAGACATTGTGCAAGATCAGGTAGGACGAGGAGCAGGTCCTCATGGTTGCGCCTTTCTGGTCCGGCCGGACCTGGTTCCCCGAACTTGTACTCCTCGCGACAGCTCCTCCCTGGCCAATTCCTCTGAGGAAGGACCTTCTTTCTCAGAGACGGGGCACTCTCTGGCACCCATGTCCCGATCTGTGGAACCTACATGTTTGGGTTATGGACGGGTCACGGAAGGTTTAGGTACCTTGCCACCACAGGTGGTAGCTACCATCACTTCAGCTAGAGCAGTGTCCACCAGACACGCCTATGCTTTGAAGTGGAACCTCTTTGTCACTTGGTGTTCTTCACGGCGTGAGGACCCCTGGAAATGTCCAATTGGGTCAGTGCTTTCCTTTCTTCAGGAGGGGTTGGAACGAAGGCTGTCTCCTTCCACCCTCAAAGTCTATCTGGCCGCCATTTCGGCTCACCATGACCCTGTTGAAGGTAAGTCTCTTGGGAGGCACAGTCTGATCATCAGGTTCCTGAGAGGAGCAAGGAGGCTCAATCCACCTCGCCCTCAGCAAGTCCCATCTTGGGACCTTGCAGTGGTTCTATCGGCACTGCAGAGAGCTCCCTTCGAAGCCTTGCTCTCAGTAGAGCTAAAGTTTTTATTTTTGAAAACTGCACTCCTGACGGCTTTGGCTTCGGTGAAGAGGTTTCGAGGACCTGCAGGGATTTTCAGTTGATGAAGCATGCCTGGAATTTGGGCCGGCTAACTCTCACGTTATCTTGAGACCCGGGCCTGGGTACGTACCCAAAGTTCCCACCACTCCTTTTAGGGATCAGGTGGTTAACTTGCAAGCGCTGCCCCTGGAGGAGGCAGACCCAGCCCTGGCACTGCTCTGTCCAGTACGTGCTCTCTGCACCTACATAGACAGAACTCAGGACCTCAGACCAGCTCTTTGACTGTTACGGAGGCCAGCAGAAGGGAAAGGGTGTCTCCAAGCAGAGATTATCCCACTGGATAGTGGATGCTATTGTCCTGGCTTATCAGGCTCAAGACCTGCCATGCCCCCTAGGGGTGAGAGCTCACTCAACTAGGAGTGTAGCTTCCTCCTGGGCGCTGGCGCATGGCGCCTCAAGAACAGACATCTGTAGAGCTGCGGGCTGGGCGACACCTAACACATTCGCAAGATTTTATCATCTCCGTGTAGAGCCTGTGTCCTCCCGGGTACTCACCCCTTCGGGCCAGTAAGGACCTGCTCGGTGTCAATCCGCTTGCTGCGCCATTCCACTCCGCGGACTGGATGCGTGCACTATTCCCCTCAGGTGAGTTCCTCAGTCAGAACCCTGGGTTCCTCCAGCACTGTTAATGTCCAACACTTGCGTACATGCCCTTTGGTCAGCCCTGTGTGGGACTAGGTGCCTCCATGTGTTGTGAATCCCCTTTTCTGGGCAATCCCACGTGTGTATGTCCACAGTAAGTCTCTCTGCAGCATGTGGCAAGCCCCTTGCCAGCCCTGTCGTTGAAACTTCCACCCTGTGGGCTGGGAACATCAGAGTTCTTATGTATCACCACCTTGGTGGATACCTGCCTTCTGTAAGTCCTCCCACAGGCAGGCAGCCTGCTAGCATACATCCAGCTGGAATATGCTACCCAGTGTATTCTGTGTGAGCTATAGGCCCTCACTCGTGCTGGCCTTACGACAGGGTGATATCACTCACACGGGTCGCTGGAAGACAGCCATGTGGCATTTTGTAAGGGACCCCATTCGTAACGTCGAACGTGACCGACTGAAAGGGAACGTCTTGGTTACGTATGTAACCCTCGTTCCCTGAAGGAGGGAACGGAGACGTTACGTCCCCTTGCCACATTGCTGTTCTGCTGAATGGCCAGGTCACTGGCTCGGCTCCTCAGCGAAGACTTGGATGCGAGTTGCTCGCGTTGCTCCTTATATACCCACTCTGCGGGGCGGAGCTCGCGATGCAAATCCCACAGACCAAGGTACTTTGTGTAGACCTGCCCATCCGCATGGGCTCGGGATCTGGAAAAGAGAACTCTCTCTCGCCCATGACTGATGAAAGGTTACAACGATGTGTGAAGGCAGGGATTCCCTGTAGTGTCTTCTGCTGGCCACGCCTCCTTAATCTGGCATCCACGCGAATGGCCAGCTCTATGAGCCTATCCACCCCCGTGGGTAAATCCAAGGAATAAATCTCATCCTTGATGGTGTCCGACAGTCCGTGTAAAAACAGGTCCCACTGTGCCTCAGAATTCCAGCCACACTCTGCGGCTAAAGTAAGAAATTCAATTGAATAATCGGCTACGGTGTGATCCCCTTGCCGCAGTTCCGCAAGAAGTCTAGCTGCCTCTCTGCCATAAGCAGCGCGATCAAATACCTTATTTCAGCTCCCCTGAAAAACTTGGAAGGAGGGGCTGCACGGAAGTCTCTGTTCCCACACAGTGGTTCCCCAGCTTGCCGCTCATCCTGTGAGCAGAGTTATAACGAAAGCTATCTTTGACTCCTCGGTGGGAAACATTGATGGTTGAAGAGAAATAAAGAGGGAGCATTTAACCAAAAATGAGCGACACAACTGGGATTCCCTGGAATAAAAAGCTGGTGGTGGTAGACGAGGCTCAGGAGAACGGGTGCTTTGATCCACGGCAACTGGTGGATTGAGTTGAAACCTGAGCGACCAGGGCTTGGACAGCACGACCCGTGGCCATCAACTGATCCCCCTGGCGCTACATGCGAGAGTTACTGCTGGTCAAAAAATCTCGTAATTCTGCAGAGCTCGCTGGATCCTTCCTGGTTGGTACGTTCTGTCACAATGATCGAGTCTATATATATATATATATATATATATATATATATATATATATATATATATATATATATATATATATATATATATATATATATAGCAAGCAATGAGAAAAGTAGGAAGATGATGGCATAAACTCCAGAGGAATAATGTCCAGACCGCTCAAGCTGCAGTAACTCTAACCCAGCGCAGGAATCCCAGGTGGGTGAGGAATAAGGTCCAAACCGCTCAAGCTGCATTAACTCTAACCTAGCGCAGGAATCCCAGGTGGGTGAGGAATAAGGTCCAAACCGCTCAAGCTGTATTAACTCTAACCCAGCGCAGGAATCCCAGGTGGGCGAGGAATAACCGTGAAAATACCAACTGGACGAGAACAGGAACAACAACTAGACAGGAGAGACAGGACAAGAATTAACGAACCATCAACACGACCAGGATTGCCAGCCAAACATTAAAGCAGCGCAAATGAGTTGCAGCTGGTGCTTATAGACCGCATCTGCGGTGCTAGTTAACAGACGCACACAATCAGACAGAGACGCAAGATCAACGCACAGACCCATGACCCGTGTCACAGCCTGAATGCACTGTAAGTTGCTTTTGATAAAAGCATCTGCTAAATGTACAGTAGGTACAGGTGCTGGTCATATAATTAGAATATCATCAAAAAGTTGATTTATTTCACTAATTCCAATTAAAAAATGAAACTTGTATATTATATTCATTCATTGCACACAGACTGATATATTTCAAATGTTTATTTTTTTTAATTTTGATGATTACAACTGACAACTAAGGAAAATCCCGAAATCTCAGAAAATTGGAATATTACTTAAGACTCTGTAATTACTCAATACTTAGTTGGGGCTCCTTTTGCCTGAATTATTGCAGCAATACGGCGTGGAATGGAGTCGATCAGTCTGTGGCACTGCTCAGGTGTTAGCCCAGGTTGCTCTGATAGTGTCCTTCAGCTCTTCTGCATTGTTGGGTCTGGCATATTGCATCTTCCTCTTCACATAGGCTTACACATAACATACCAATATGCTTTTAATATCCAAACCCAATATCCAAATGCATTAATTAGGTAAACCGGAACCGGAAACACTTCCCATAACACCCTATGTACTTGCTACATCATTAAAAGAATGGCATCTATGCTAATATTTGTCTGTTTCTCTCTTATTCCGAGGTCACCGTAGCCACCAGATCCAGTCTGTATACAGATCAGAGGGTCACTGCAGTCACCCGGATCCAGTACATATCCAGACCAGATGGTGGATCTGCACCTAGAAAGGACCTCTACATCCCTGAAAGACAGCCGAGACCAGGACAACTAGAGCCCCAGATACAGATCCCCTGTAAAGACTTTGTCTTAGACGACCACCAGGACAAGACCACAGGAAACAGATGATTCTTCTGCACAATCTGACTTTGCTGCAGCCTGGAATTTAACTACTGGTTTCGTCTGGTCAGAGGAGAACTGGCCCCCCAACTGAGCCTGGTTTCTCCTAAGGTTTTTTTCTCCATTCTGTCACCGATGGAGTTTCGGTTCCTTTCCGCTGTCGCCTCTGGCTTGCTTAGTTGGGGTCACTTCATCTGCAGCGATATCGTTGACTTGATTGCAAATAAATGCACAGACACTATTTAACTAAACAGAGATGACATCACTGAATTTAATGATGAACTGCCTTTAACTATCATTTTGCATTTTTGACACACTGTTTTCCTAATGAATGATGTTCAGTTGCTTTGACGCAATGTATTTTGTTTAAAGCGCTATATAAATAAAGGTGACTTGACTTGACATGAAGAAATAAACATTTGAAATATATCAGTCTGTATGTAAATAAACTTTTTGATGATATTCTAATTATATGACCGGCACCTGTACATACAGAATATTTAATGTTTCCTTTTAAATTACTTTTAGTGCAGTAAACAATCTTTTAGTAGTTTGTCTTACTACTTTTTCCTTGCTCAAGACAGATACATCAATACTACTACTAATAATAATAACAATACATAAATTATAGTACATAATATCTGAATCTAATAAAAATGTATTATAATTAAACTATGAAAAAAAATCAAAAACCTTTTCATCGTGATTTGACCCTATAATGTTGCCCCACCAAGTATGAGTGTTTCTGTGGAAACCAAAAAAAGAAAAAGAAAAAAAAGAAAAGTGAAGTTTATACTGGAAAATCCAAGTGCTTGTGAATAAATTTTCTGAAATGCACCCAACTACTCCACAGATTCAACCACTGAGCAGTAAGAATCATTCATACATTCACTATTGGATGCTCTATATAACAGTCATAATTAAATTTGGCACTGCTGTTTAATGCACTTCTGCACAGTCTGACATAAATAGGTAACTGCAGAATGGCAGAATCAGTTTTCAACTTGTTAACCTATACAACTAGGCTACAATCTGACTCACACATTCTACAATCGTGTGCTCTAGGATGCACAGGTCACAAACTCAAAAACACAAAATTTGATCCATCTGTAATTTGTCAGACTACGTAAATATGGCTGCAATCTTAATCATTAAAGCATTATGTCCAAATTACAGACATGTTATCAGGTTTCACCTCTCACTTCTTGAATGACTGAATGTGTTTCAGGCTGATGGCCTCATGGGAGGAAGGCTCATTAAGCTTTTGTTGCATTTGAACATTTTTCAGGGTTTGTTGTCACCGCACCCTCCAGGAAACCATCAGCGAGAAGCAGTAAATCAATACGATCGCCACAAGGGCAAATGACAACCTGTTTAGTTTAGCTGCCTGCTTCATTTCACAACATGTGGTCTGCTGCTCTAAACTAAAACCTGATTCAGGGGACAAAAATATTTCCCTGCAGTAAATTTTCCTGCAGTTGATTCGGATTCGGTTGAGTCTAGGCTGGTTATGAGACCACTGTTGACCCTTCTATATAGCCAGGTATATAGGCAAGCACAATGTCTACCACATCATCAAAGAATAATAATAATAATAAAAAAAGTATTTATTTAAAGTATTTTATTTATATATACTATACTTTTTTTTGAATGAGTGAATGAATAAATAAATAACTAAATAAATGATATTAGTTATGAGAAATTAGCGTTAACTTACATTGCAGGCAGTTACACAGAACTATGGAAGGTTGACAGGGCCAAAATTATTTAAACGTAATATGTGACATTTGAACGTGTCAACACACATTGCTTGTCTGCATTAACATGGCAATTTTAAATGCATTTCTTTTGTATGTGTAGACATGCACATTCTGGCCATGTTGAGGCAAACGTTTTTGTCTCGTTTCTTTAGAACATATGAAGACTCAGGGCCCTATTTTAACGATCTAAAAAAAAAAAAAAAAAAAATATATATATATATATATATATATATATATATATATATATATATATATATATATATATATATATATATTTAATTAGCCTACAAAAAAAATCTTATGCATTGCAATCCTTTAATTTTTTATATTTGGCATGTTTGTGTGCTGCTGTGTGTCCTTGTGTTTAATGAGCAGCGTGCGTTGTGGACCCGTCTATACTAACACACACTTTAAATAACAAAGAAAAAACATTGCGCCAGACTTTAGACCAGGTTTGAGTTGGTCTATGGCGCAGTCTATTTTCAGCTCCTTAAAATAGAAATGCGCCTGAACACACACATGGGTGCAAAAATGAGCGCAAATGCATTTGCTAATTCAACAACGTGTCGCTGGATGGGAAAATGCAAACAGCGCCACACTGAACCTAGCAAACACACTTGCGCTGCACCTTGCGTCGCATTGTGCCAGGTGTATGATAGGGCCCACAGTGTTACCACGTTATGATGACAATTTTGAAAATGTCTATAAATACGCACATTCTGGCCGTGTTCGAATGTAGAAACTCTAGATTTAACCACATATGTATCCTTTCTTTAGTTTATTGTTGCATTGCTTCACTGGTAGAGTAAATTAATTAATGTAACAAAAATGACATTGTTACTTTAAGACTTTTCTACCTGATAAAGAACATTGACCAAAATAACTATATAAACTATATAGGACATGACAAATCATGACATAAGATTGATATCACACACGATGAACTGACACATCCTCCTCGTGAACAAATGTAATGTCTGATGTTTGCATATATGCATACCAGTGCACCATTACAACATCCTTCATTAATAAACATGGCATCTAATGTGTTGTATTTTATATATACCAATGTATCATTATGTTACAAATGCAAATATAGTCTAAAATACAGATACTTTATTGATACTTTATATTTTTACATTTCAATTTCACATTTAAAAATGTTTGGCCCCATCTACCTTCCAGGATGGCAATGTAATGTGTGATGTAGCTATAGAAAAAGCAGTTATATGCCCCTTAAAGGGTTAGTTCACCCAGATAGCAAAACTATGTAATTAATAACTTACCCTCATGATGTTTCAAACCCGTAAGACCTCCGTTTATCTTTGGAACAGTTTAAGATATTTTAGATTTAGTCTGAGAGCTCTCAGTCCCTCCATTGAAGCTGTGTGTACGGTATACTGTCCATGTCCAGAAAGGTAAGAATAACATCATCAAAGTAGTCCATGTGACATCAGAGGGTCAGTTAGAATTTTTTGAATCATCGAAAATACATTTTGGTCCAAAAATAGCAAAAACGACGACTTTATTCAGCATTGTCTTCTCTTCCGTGTCTGTTGTGTGAGAGAGTTCAAACAAAGTCACTGCTCATAACTGCTGAATGAATCTATATTTTTTAATAAATCAAGTGAGCTGATGACTCACTGACCCAGTCATAAAGACAGTCAGTGACTGTCCAAAATCAAATACTTCACCATTACATAGTATGTGAAAATTCATAATTCAAAAAACAGGTGAAGAATGCCTGGATGACCTACTACTTCCACTGAGATTCTGAATTGATGGGCACATTAATATCCAATGAGGCCACGGGTGAGGATTTATGAATGGCAGTGAGAGACAGCAACTGTAGCTGATAGGTCACGTGACAATAACAACATGGTGTATGTAGTACGTGTGAAGGTGCATCCCGATTTGTGTACTTATGCGCTATTCTATGTTGTTTAGTAGAATAAATAGTGTATAATGTATTTGGTGAGTTCACACTAAAAATTCCAAAGACTTAACCGAAAAATCATTGTATATTATAAGATAGATAGATAGATAGATAGATACTGTAGATGCCTCTTAAAGAGAGTGGATAAGTGCTCTTTCGCTGAAATCTGCACATTATAGGGTCTCTCAAGCAGTCCTTCAGACTAGAATCACCATGAACATAAGGAGGAGTTCATATTCTTCTTCTTTTTTTTAGCTGCAGTTATAGACTAGAATATGGTTATGCAGAATATGTGCTTCATAAGTACTTATAAACAGCAAATATGCTAGTAATATTCATGCTAATAGGCAACTAGTTAATGGTGAGAACTGGTCCCTCATACGGCTTGTTCACTGTACATAAAACAAATTATTTTAAAAATAAAAAATAAAAATGAAAAAAGCAGGTTTGTAATGCCACAAAGATGAGTTAATATTGTGGCTGGACAGAATTGTCCAAATTTCAGTGTGCTCTGGTAACTCTTAACCGCTGGCAATTTACCGCTAGCCTTGCTTCAAGGGCCTTCATCTTATTACTTCCCCGCCAATGTATTGACCTGGCACATAAATAGTGCCACCCACTCAGCCTTACCTTTAATGACCACATGCCACAATATAGGCTACTAAAAAAAAAAACTGCAAATTGAACTTTGCATCTGATGTAGACAGCGAGTCATTCTGGGTGTCTCTGTGTTTCAACTCCTTATGAGGTTGTTACCACGAAAATACATTTATTTTCCATATATTAAAGAAATATATAAGACAACATAAAAAATATATAAGAAAACACTATTGTATTGATTCCTCTGTATGCCACTCACAATTACATAAATATTAAGTAAAATGTGTTGAATTTTAAATAAGAGCTTTATTCAAAACACTAGTTATTGAAAATATGGACTGTGGAATTAATACGTGTTTTGTAAGAACTATGTCAGGAAATGTTTTGCTGAAGGACAGTTGCATTGATAAAAACATTTTAGGTCTAAATTTGTTTGCTTCGGTATGCAGAGGATGCAATAGTGTTACCAAGGCTATGCTTATGAACTGTAAATGAGTAGTACATTTTCAAATTACTTTTAAGAGCTGAACTACTGCTCTCAAAAACCTCCAAACTATTCAATCTCTCAGACCCGTTGCCAACATGAGATAAGATGAAAAATCCATGCAGCTGTGGCTAATCTCGAGTTTCCACCCGTTCTGCGGAGTAAAGGATTTCAATGCTGCCATTTTCTCTGTGCGTCATGATGTGGAAGTTCCTGTGTGGAAAAACACTGTTTCTATAAATTAAAGATTAACTTTTTATTATTTTAAAGAGACAGTTTACTGTGTGACACACATCATTTTGGTTTTCACGTGTCAGGTAAGCATGTTTGAGGTTCCGTTTATCATATTTGTTGTGTTTTTTTAAATAATTATGTGCACTGATCAATGTTTATAAGTGAATAAAAACCTTAATTAAATCCGTTGATTATATTAAGTGACCATATCTCTCCAGAAGACTTGGATTAAACAGTTGACTCATATGAATGTATTTTATGATGAATTTAAGAACTTTTTAAAGCTTCAAAGTTTTGGTGTAAGGATTTTCATTTCAGTGAAGGGATGGAAATATGTCAGGTTTAAGGAGGAGCCAGGGAGAAAACAGCAGGATCCAGGGTGGATCAGATGGAGGGAGGAGCCATGGTGGAGGAAGGGCTGACCAAAGGCTGTCCTGGGGGCCGACCAATGGCGGCAGAGCAGGTGGCATAGGAGCCCGAGGCAGAAGTGGAGAGCCGATGAGCCAGGGTGACGCGGAGGATCCGGAGGGCCAAGACCCGATAGCACTGGTGACCGACGCAGAGGCGGGGATCCAGAAGGCCGAGGGGTAGCCTGAGTGATAGAGGACTGAGGAAGATCAGAAGGGATAGAGGAGCCTGAGGCGACGGATGGTTGACAACAGAGTGGAGCTCAAGGTGGAGCTGGAGAGACAAGGGAGTCCAATGGAGCCAGTGGACTGATGGAGGAGCCACTGGAGAGACAGTCCGAGGCAGAGGCAAGGGATTCTCCAGCCACGTTGATGATGGAGGATGGTAGACCCACTGAGCTCACACCGCACTGATGGTGGGCTAAGGGAGAGCAGAGGGGCTACCAGACAACAGCAGTGGAGGAGGCAGGAATGGGTGCATGGTCGGGCATTTGTGATCCACTGTCCATGGCGCTCTTGCCCCATCCCCGACCCCATATTTAAACTAAACAACTGCCTAACAAAAAATTATGAGTTTGTTCAGGTAAAACTCTTAATTAATACTAAACATGTGTTCCCTATTTTAAAGTGTTACCAAAAAATAAATAAAAAATAAATGTTCTGCTGTTTTGAACTTCGTTTTAACCTCAATTCAATTTTCTTCAAGTTTATTTGTATAGCGCTTTTTACAATACAAATCGTCACAAAGCAACATTACAGAAAATTACATTTATACAATATTTAGTAGCAGCTTATAAGCGTTGACTGTCAGTTTGTGCGTGTATGACAGGATTTTTTCAGAAAAAATTCATACAAGTCCTAGTCAGTCAGACGATGAACATTATATACAGCAATTACTATATGATGCAGTCACACTTGTAGCAATATTTGTTTGTTCTGTTTGTTGATTCAGGGTAAGCATTGGGGTCCTCTGAGGGTCAGCATCATCTCTTCTCAGGTGTTCTGGATCCAGACTGGAGCTTGTGTAAATCCTAAAACAGATAAACAAATAGAGACATCATTAGCATAGCTGCTGTTCCAACAAAGTAAAACTAATTAGTTTAACCCAAGCTGAAGAATAAGAATGCGTATTTGATCAGATACAACTGCAGTCACAATTTAAGAGATGCATTATTTGAATGCTTGGCGAAAGAGATGCGTTTTTAATCTAGATTTAAACAGAGAGAGTGTGCCTGAACCCCGAACATTATCAGGAAGGCTATTCCAGAGTTTGGGAGCCAAATTTGAAAAAGCTCTACCTCCTTTAGTGGACTTTGCTATCCTAGGAACTACCAAAAGCGTTTTGTGACCTTAGGGAGCGTGATGGATTGTAACGTGGTATAAGACTAGTTAGGTACGCAGGAGCTAAACCATTTAGGGCCTTATAGGTAAGTAATGATAATTTGTAACTGATACGGGACTTAATAGGTAGCCAGTGTAGAGACTGTAAAATTGGGGTAATATGATCATATTTTCTTGACCTGGTAAGGACTCTAGCTGCTTCATTTTGGACTACCTGTAGCTTGTTTATTGAAGATGAAGGACAACCACCTAGAAGTGCATTACAATAGTCCAGTCTAGAGGTTATGAATGCATGAAATAGCTTTTCTGCATCAGGAACAGGTAACATGTCTCATAGCTTGGCAATGTTTCTGGAAGATGGAAGATGGAAGAATGCAGTTTTTGTAACATGGGAAATATGATGTAAGGGAAACAGGTCAATTTAGCTCAAAGGGAATCATTTAAGATTTTAAAGGGAATTTTAACAGAATCACTGTTTCACGGCTGATCACTGAGACGCCCTGCGATTCACTGAACGAGCCGTTTAACATCAAATCTGCGCTGGATATTAATATCCAAAGTATAGTGAAAACACTATCAATTAGCACAGTAACAAGATCGGCAGTTTAAGACATTAACTTGTAAGCACAAAACACAAGATACTTCTCTTTTCAATATGAATAAGGCTTTATTAGATAAATCTAAGACATATAAACTAATCTAACACATGAACGCACGCACACATTCACACAAGTTGCAGGAAGATCGAAAGTTAGGGAAAGAATGAGTTTAAGAGAATGGAAATGTGGAATCCCAAGTTTACAGCAATACGTTAAATTGCATAGACAAGAACAACCATCAATCACTTAATTAGCCCTCGCATTGAGTTCCTCAATGAGGTTAAAATTATATTAGATACACCAGTAGAGGTCACAGTCTGGAGGTAAAGTTACTTGCGTCTCCTGTGAAAAGGGAGTCTCCTTTGTTGTCGTTGAAAGGGGTCTCCCGATGTCGCTGATTGGCTGGAAGTTCAGTAGTTGCTGAAGTGATGTCTTGGGAAGCCCGTGGTTGGGCAATGGCTGAAGACGCAGAGTTGTGTCGCTGGTTGAAGTTGAAACGGGCACTCGAGGTCAGACATCGGAGACTCGATGTTACAAAACTTAACTTAGAACACGAAACTCTCAAATGGAAAAGAAAAGAACTAAAGTTTGGCGAGACTAGGTGGTGTTTCTTCTCATTGTGGCTAAGTAGCAGCAGGCGTGCAGGCTGAAGCATGCAGGAACCGCGCTCAAAGAACGCTTAAAGCTTGGCAAAAAGCAAAGCTAGGAAGCAAAGCTACAAGCTAAAAGCAGGCATGACTAATAGCAGAAGCAAGGCTAAAACTAAAAGCATACATGACTAATAGCAGAGCAAAGCTAGAAGCTAAAAGCAGAATTTTATGGTGTCCTGAGTATTTAAACTGGCCTGTTGGCCACACCTCAAATGTTGTCTTGACCAATCAGATATTGTCTTGGCTCTTGAATACCTGTATAGGTTTGTAATCGATCTATGAGTATGTCATTATCTATGGTGTCGAATGCAGTACTAAGATCTGACGCAAGAAGCAGGTCATTTGTAGTTCTCTTACGAGAGTTCTCTTGTACTGCGTCTTAGCTAAGACGCTACGGGAAAAGTCTCTTTTCAGAAAATACTGAAGCAAAAAATTATCCTTAATTTTGAATTTTTGTAAAGCGCATTTGCTTCGCGCCCTTCATGCCACTTCCCGCCGAAACGGGTGTGGCCCAACCCTATAAAAGGAGCTCGAAAAGGCTGACTCACCTGATTTTTCATCTCTTCAGCGAAGTTCACGCATCGTTGGATCACGAAGGAAGCAAACGCCGTCTGATAAGCATCTCAGCGGGACGAGCCACTTCTGAAGCTGCTGGCCTTCGCCGCCTTCCACTGCCGTTCCTGCTGCGCTCTCCGGCACCTATATACTTTTATATCCTTGTTTATTATCCTTTTATAACTCGTAAAAGAGCTTGCGTCTTTTTTAAGATGTCTTCCTGCGGCTCGTCAGAGCCCCACTCAGCGAGGGAGACCGGTACATCATCTGTGTCTCCTGCCTGGGTGAGGATCATGCAGCGCTCGCGCTCGCTGATGGCGGATGCCCTCACTGCGAGCTGTTGCCAATGGTGACTCTGAGGACTCGCCTGGCATTCTTCTCCGAGCCTGCATCGTCCGCTGCGCCGCAGCGCCGTAAAAAGCGCCGCTCCCAGCGTTTACAGGAACCGCCTCCAGCTCAACCGAGCTCGCCGGTTCGCCCTGCTTCACCGGCCTCCCCTGCATCGCTTCCCGATGGGCAGCGCCCGCTGTCTGCCGCTCCGTCGTCCGAGGAAGTCAATCTCAGGGCCGCGTCGGGGGAGGAGGACACGTGCTCTCTGCTAGCTTCGGGCAGTGAGGGCTGGGCGTGCTCCGGGGATCTCGCACCTTCTGCTCAGAAGCCCAGCAAACGAGCTGACATCGAGAAGGAGCCGAGGCGAGTGCTCACGCTGGCCGTGACGAGTCTTGGCCTCGAGTGGGTTGCACCAGCGCCCCCCCTCTCATTCCCGGCTGGATGGTAGTTTCCTTTCGGATGAGCGTACTTCTTAAAGCCCGCCTCATTTCTTCCTGAGCTTCACGAAGAGGTGGCAAAGGCTTGGAACGCTCCATATTCAGCGCGAACTCGTTCGTCTGTCTCACTAGCATTCTCCGCACTGGATGATGCTAAAAACAGGAACTACCAGTCACTTCCGCCGGTGGAACAGGCGATAGCGATGCACCTTTGCCCGCCCTCTGCTGGACGGCGGACGAAAGCGGTGTTGCCATCCAAAGCCTGCCGCATGACGTCATCTCTGCTCACGCAAATCTTTTCTGCTGCTGAGCAGGCTGCGTCTGCACTACACACAATGGCTGCAGATATTCCAGGGTGATCTCCTCTGTAAACTGGACGAGATGGGACCTGAGGCTATCTGTCTCGCGGATTTTAGGAGTGCTTCGCTACTAAATCCGCTGCACAAGCCTTGGGACGAGTTATGGCTTCCGCTACGGTGGCTGAGAGGCATCTAAGGCTGACGCTCTCAGACATGGCAAGCGCTCCGGTTCTGCAGCGAGTCGTGCTAGACCGGCCTTGCAAAGCTCTCAGCCACACCCCCTGCCTCCTGCTGCTTCATCGAGCGCCGGTGTACGAGCTCTGCTGTGGCCGAACTCTCACCCAAGCGCGCCGCTGTTTCAGTTCCAGTGATTGTGACTGATTCAGCGTCTTTTGCAATGCGCAAGCCTGTACGGTTGCCCGCTTGCCTGCACACAAAAACCATTATCACGGCTACCCAGATATTTCCCGAAAAGGGTGTAATATCTGGTGTCCCGGCCACGGCCGATGGTGCTATAAATGTAGTGACGATGCCCACTGCTCAGTGCCCATCTCCACATATAAGCACAGCCCTTCACACAGGGCTCGCGCCCATAAAAGTGACTCAAGACGATCGCGCGCACTGCATAGTAAACGTGCCCACTCCTCAGTGCCCACAAACACTATGTCACACGCGTCATGTGGTTTCTGTAAAAACTAAACCCGTGCACGTTCGTTCTGCCCAGGCAGACAGCGAGTCTTAAGCAGTAAATGTGCACGCTTACAGCCCACAATTACTCACAGACAGCACGAGTCCCACGGGACCCGCTCAGCCCTCCCTCACTCAGTTAGCGTGGGTATCTGGTCGGCTGCGTCTCAGGGTCAATCAGAGCTGTGTTACAGCCCTGAAACCTACTCATACTCAAACATACTCAAACCTAGGCACGGTTATGTGCCTGAAATCCCTCAACACGCCGTTTCGGGCTCAGGTTATTGCCCTGTCTGCCCTGTCGGTGTCAGGAGAGGATGGAGGCTCGAGACTTCTTTGCCCTGTTAGGGTTTTAAGAGCTTACGTGTCTCGCTCCGCTGTCTTTAGACAGACTGAGCAGCTGTTTGTCTCGTTCAGTGGACGTTCCAAGGGAATGGCTGTTTCGAGACAGACTCTATCCAGATGGATAGTTGACGCCATAGCGTTAGCTTACGCTTCCAGGGGCCTTCAGTGCCCACTGGGCGTCAGAGCACACTCCACAAGGGGCGTCGCCTCGTCGTGGGCGTGGTTTGCGGGGATCTCCTTGCAGGATATATGTATGGCGGCAGGTTGGGCCTCGCCATCTATATTTATCAGGTTCTATAACCTGAAGGTTCCCGCCTTGCAAGCAAGGCTGCTGTCGGTATAGTCGAATCAGGGCCCTGATTGGAACTCTGAGATCGCGAGCGTTATGCGCTGCCGACTGTTATATGGGCAGTATTGCGTAAGACCCGCATTGCCACATTGGTCAGGCCTTGCCTCGTCTGTGTGATGTCATATTACCGCATCTACAGGTGCTGCTAGATATGGGACGGAGGCTCCCCCCCCCCCCCCTCCTGTCCTGGACTCTCTGTGAGTCCCTCGGGTGACTGTGCACTGTAAATCCTGGGCATTGCTTCCAGGTTTATTGGTGTGTGATCCCTGCGCGCATGGCGCTTTACATGGGGTTCCCGTAGCGTCTTAGCTAAGACTTTTTCTAAAAACTTCCAAGTTAGTTTTTCTCCATTTGCGTTCAAGACTACGAGTTTCTTTCTTGAGAGCAGGGCCGTGCAGAGACCTTTGGAGGGGCAGGTGCTCAAAGTATAAAAGGGGCACATGGAACAAGGCTTTAAATAGCGCTGCTCAAAATATCAATACAACAATATATTGTATTGCATTCCTTGCTGAGTCGCGTATCAATATGGAATGGATGATTATGTACCAGCCACTTTCTCCATGCTTGCTTCTTTCTGCACTGTTTCTGTTGCTTGTGCCTCTACATTTCCCTCTTTCTCACCAGCCTCTGTCTCCTGGCTTGCTGTTCCCTGCTCTCTATCTGTCACTTGTGCCTCTATATCTCCCTCTTTTGCTTCCTCTATCTCCATCTCCTCATCTGATCTATTAATTTCCACTCTCTGTCCATCTAGGAACAAGGCACAATTTACTATTTCAGCATTAATCTATTATTTTAACCATCACTACTACTCTTGCTGATTGATACACTCCACAAGGGGCGTCGCCTCGTCGTGGGCGTGGTTTGCGGGGATCTCCTTGCAGGATATATGTATGGCGGCAGGTTGGGCCTCGCCATCTATATTTATCAGGTTCTATAACCTGAAGGTTCCCGCCTTGCAAGCAAGGCTGCTGTCGGTATAGTCGAATCAGGGCCCTGATTGGAACTCTGAGATCGCGAGCGTTATGCGCTGCCGACTGTTATATGGGCAGTATTGCGTAAGACCCGCATTGCCACATTGGTCAGGCCTTGCCTCGTCTGTGTGATGTCATATTACCGCATCTACGGGTGCTGCTAGATATGGGACGGAGGCTCCCCCCCCCCCCCCCCCTCCTGTCCTGGACTCTCTGTGAGTCCCTCGGGTGACTGTGCACTGTAAATCCTGGGCATTGCTTCCAGGTTTATTGGTGTGTGATCCCTGCGCGCATGGCGCTTTACATGGGGTTCCCGTAGCGTCTTAGCTAAGACTTTTTCTAAAAACTTCCAAGTTAGTTTTTCTCCATTTGCGTTCAAGACTACGAGTTTCTTTCTTGAGAGCAGGGCCGTGCAGAGACCTTTGGAGGGGCAGGTGCTCAAAGTATAAAAGGGGCACATGGAACAAGGCTTTAAATAGCGTTGCTCAAAATATCAATACAACAATATATTGTATTGCATTCCTTGCTGAGTCGCGTATCAATATGGAATGGATGATTATGTACCAGCCACTTTCTCCATGCTTGCTTCTTTCTGCACTGTTTCTGTTGCTTGTGCCTCTACATTTCCCTCTTTCTCACCAGCCTCTGTCTCCTGGCTTGCTGTTCCCTGCTCTCTATCTGTCACTTGTGCCTCTATATCTCCCTCTTTTGCTTCCTCTATCTCCATCTCCTCATCTGATCTATTAATTTCCACTCTCTGTCCATCTAGGAACAAGGCACAATTTACTATTTCAGCATTAATCTATTATTTTAACCATCACTACTACTCTTGCTGATTGATACAAAACATAAAAAACGGATACACTGGAATATAGTGAATAATATTATTCTTACTGTTGTAGTTGTTGTTGTCTAAAATTGAACACTTTTGCAGTATAAACAAATGACAGGCTACATTTTTTTATCTTCTCTTTGCGATGCATCTTTGCACTGCAGAACAAACACAAAAGGACATTTCATACCTTTTCCTAAAGTCTTCTAGGGTACCATCTAGTGTTGTCACGGTACAAAAATTTCAGTATTCGGTACTGATACCAGTGAAAATCCACGGTTCTCGGTACCAATTTCGGTACCAAAGCAAAACACAAAAATATTCTAATAAAAAAAAAAACATTATATCACTAAAAATACAACCAATACCATTCTTTATACTTATTTACAATTATGTTTAAAGTTTTTCTACAAGTAATATAATTATGAAAAACAGTAAACAAGTTTCACCCAAATTTAATTTGTCTTTTAATTAATGAAATGTAAACATTTAAATTTTGAACATGATCATTTGGTTTTAGCCAGGTTTTAGTCAAGCAGAGTACATCAAAACTGTTATATGTGATCATTTCATTTACAATAACTGCTTTGGGTGTGAGTGATCTAATTTTTATGAGCCCAAATTTTTCCAGTTTAATCACGATCAGGTTTTTTTCTAGATCCTAGATGTATATTTTGACCTCACTATTCGGGGAACAGACACAGTCTTAATAGATTGTACAGCGCAAGTACTTTTATCATTTAAGCGGGTGGAACAAAAGTCATCATAATAGTTATTTGAGAATTGTCGATCTTACTAGTCACATGGAGCGAAGTGTCCTGTAGATGTTGTCAGAGAGCAGCTTGGGGTGCAGGCCATCAGTGCTAAACAGCCTAGGACGCTCCCAGAAAAGATTCCAGTTATTAACAAATAGCAGTTTCTGTTCTTTACACCATGACAACAACCATTCATTTAAAGCAACAAGTCTACTAAACCTTTCGTGTCCTTGTCGATACGTGGGCAGTGGTCCTGACACGATGATCATCGCGGTGTGTATCATGCTGCAAACCGTCTCGATCAGGCTCCTGAAGTCCCTCTTCAGCGTCTCCGTCTGCCGCATCGTGGTGTCATTAACCCCGGCATGAAGCACGACCACTCTGGGGCTCTCGTCGGCCTTCAGGATCGCAGGTATCTGCGCAGAAACATTGAGAACACGAGCACCAGGGAAACAATGCTCACATGGGAAATAAAACTACAATGCTGACGCTTCTGACTCACAGTATGTAAGTACGTTTACATATTTAAAGGATTTGCCACTGACGATTCAAACGTGAGCTTTGAGAATTGTAGAGTAGCGATTGTTGTTTATCGTTTCTCAGATCACAGCTTCAGTAACTACTACAAGTATACAAAAACCGTCATCATAAACAGAATTGTTGTCTTTTTTAAGGAAACCAAGACAAATACTGCATAGGAAAACACTTTTTTTTTTACACCTGCTTTATACCCATTTGAGACCACCCCTCTCCACCATCAACCACATGTAATGTAACATTTATTTATCAGTATTCAAAAGATTAAGAAAAGTCAATAAATATCCTGATAACCTGATATATCAATATATTGCTATTTTGCAGATCTGCACTCTTCTACTAGTGAGAATTAAAGCATTAGAGAGGTTTTCTGAGAGATAATGGTGTGAATGCTTGATGTGGATTCGGATTCATTAATTTAACCTGAAATTGAGCATTGATTTTTCATTAGCAATACCTCAATACAATGCCACTTATATTGATAAGCTGTACTTAAAAAGGAACGCAACAATAGTCTGTGTTTGTGAGCCGTGTGTGTGAAAAGCTAAAAGAAAAGACATCTGAAAAGAAAGCACAAATAGTGATTCCATCTTTTTCCTGTTCAGTCCTTAAAGAGCATTTTCAAAAGCAACATCAAGACTATGAGACTGCCATCTTGTTTTATATCTCCTTACGTGACATTGGTGGCGTTACATCCAAGCAGTCTCCAAATCAACACTGTCTCTGCCTGAAACCTGTGCAGAAAGTGCAACAGTGCATTAGTTGTTCTGGAAAATAAGGAATAAATCACTTAAACAGCTCCTCATAAATAGCTGTAATTGTTTAACTGACCTCAGAACCATTTTCTCTCATTACGGGTAAAAAGGGGAAAATTGAAACAGAGGGCTTTTAACACAGGCACTGCAATTGGTACAGATGCAAATGAGTTTGGTTGCCAGGGCAACATAGTGCCAAAAATCAGGCTTGATTATGCTGCCATCATTGACCCAGCCCACACTGAACATTGCACACTCACCCACACACAAACACACACACACCCTCCATTTCCCCCTTTGTCTCCCTCTAAAATTAACAAGGTCAAAACTGTGTTGCCAGTGTCATCGCATCCCATTCGCAGAAAAAAAAAAGCTTCTCTTGCTTTATTCCTTTGTTCTTATTGTGCAGACTAACGTTGTATCTCATTCAGCTGTGCCATTCTGAGTCCCTTTATACACTGAACCTGAGCTCAAAGACAGAGAGAGAGAGAGAGAGTTTGTGTGAGATGCTGTGACTGGAGCATTCTTCCAACTAACTTGAAAGCTGCAGTGTGTAATCTCTGTAGCACCAAACTAAACTGCAACCTGATCGTTCATGCCAAAGAGGTCTAATGTACCTGGAGAAGGCTGTCTGTTGGCACTCCCAGTCATCTCAATGGTAGTTGCTCAGCTTGTGCATCTTTGGCAACTTTTCTTTATGGGCAATCAACATTTTTTGGACCATGGAAACATCACCTAGTTTACTTAATTAAATATACTGTTTAAATGTCGTAAATTCTTAATCGTTTTATCCCATCCATATTTATGGATTACATAAAATAAATAACTGAAAGGAACACCCATGACTGGAATTCATTGTGGAGGAACATAACATAACAAACATAACATAACATAACATAGCATAACATAACATAACATAACATAACATAACATAACATAACATAACATAACATAACATAACATAACATAACATAACAGTATATTAAACTTTATTATTTGAACTCTGCAAGTGTGGATATCATATGCCGCAGCATTAAATGTCGACAAGAAAACAACAATTTAAGGTTCAAGAATTCAGTGTGTTAAAATGACTGAAATGCCAGTCCTTCACTACATATCAGTGGCCTGACATTCACCATGGCACAGTGCCAATCCCTTCTGGAAATTGTAAATTGCAGGGTTTCACGCATGTAGAAATCCTTTTAAACAAACATGCAAGCCATCCAAACATCCACTGCCTAGCAGGATAATAAGAAACATTAGAGTGACAGAGAAAATTGGAGAGGACATAATTAATTATGCCACCCTCAGGCAGGCTGGGGAAGCATTTCAAAGCTCTTCCACACTAGAAAGTCTCGCTGGCACCCTAATTTGATGTGGCATCCGGTTGGGCCGCAGGTTCGACCCAGGGCAGGATGACTTTGCACCCAGAATGAAGGCTTTCTAACCCAGTCATGACTGGACTCTATTCCTAGCAGCAAAGACATTAAAGAGAACTAAAGAAGTGATAGTCCCAGTGTGAAAAAAGAGGGTCTAATAGGTCAAACCTTTGCTCACGGCAATTCTTCATAAGAAACACAGCATCAATGTTCAAAAGTCATGACAGCACCCAAGGATTATCAGGAAGGGATAGAAAGGGGGAAAAAATCTTTGCTAAAGCTTGGTTTTATTTTTCGGGAGAGTAAAGAAAAAGCTATGATCAAGAATTAAGACATACCAAGTAGCACAAACTGGCTTTCATTGATATTCATGTTTCAAATCAAGATTTTATTTTATTTTTTCTACAAAACCAATGTGGATTTATATTTTTGGTGAAATTTCACTGAAATCCTTGTTTCTTATAGGCCCTATTATTTTATTTATTTAATTATTTATTTACTTATTTTTACTTGTTTTACTTCATTGACTGAATTACTTTTAAAATATAAAAAAATATTTGTATATTATAATATAAAATAAAATAAGTTGAAGTACTAAAATGACTAAAAGCAAAATCTATATAATATAATAATACAACAAAATGAAACAAAAGCATGAAGCATTACTAAAATTAACAAAAAAGTAAAGTAAAAGTAAAAACAAAACTGAAAATATAAAACTAAAAGCTAATAATTATCCATAAAGTTTGTAACATTATCTGTCCATTGTGTCATCAAATGTTGTGATGAAGATTTGAGAAAGCAATGAGGTGTTGTGTAGAACAGTTTGCTGCCAATACAGTACATTTTTTACCATATGACTGTATCAATAGTGTGTTACACCCTTTTAGGGTGACTTACAGTAATTTGCCAGTCTCTACCATGGTAAAGCCTCTGTTTACAGTCACACATAGCATAATATACATTTGTTGTTTTTATTTTTTATTTTTTTTTTTTTTTAATCCAAACTGATCTGTTCTCATGCTTTTGATCAAAACCTGTTCTCATGCTTTCATTACAGTTATACACATTTTCAGTCTACATAGTAACTTTATCAAATCACGTTTGGTTTGATCACTGACACACAAATACAATATTTTATTATTGTTATTGTTATTATTATTGATTTTACTATACATTATTTTATTTATTAATTTATTTTTATTATTGGCAGACTTTATATTAAAAATATTATTATTATTATTATTATTCAGTTTTTATGGCAGACGCGATGAAAATTAATTTTGGATGCTGAGGAATGCACTGTTTAATGTAATTCATGTGTACCAAACAGTTGAATGACATTGAATATTCTGGGAGCATTACAAGAGACATTTACTTGTTTTCTGTTATTTTCACACATAATCTTTGGTTTACAGCTTCCTTTCAAAGCAAAAAAAATAAGGGGGGGGGGGATTGGGTAAGATCAGACCCTGATAAACATCATGGTGAATTTCTTATCAAGGGAAAGCATGCAGAACTAATCTTTGATCTATGATGTTGATCATTTATGCTAGATGTTGAGACTACATTAAAACACTAAGAAACTCATATTTCACATTTTATTCACACAGCATCCCAAGGCTAAGGTACAGATCTCTCTCTTTTTTTTTTTTTGCCAAAAAATCAAAAGCCTCCAGTGTAAAGATGGACAGTGCTGCTGAGTGTTTCATTTTAGTTCTTGTTTATGTGACACATCTTGTCAATGTGCAGTAGCCACCTGGAGGGCGAAGAGTACACATGACATGCCTAACTAGCAGCAGGTTGCAATTAATTGAGACTCTACCCTTATTATTTTGCTCATTTGCTGAAAATGGTTGTCAGCTTATTGCTAATGAGCTGCCAAGGTCATTGCTAAACAGCACTTGAAATGAAATGCACAGGGACAAGCAATCCAGCTGTCTTTCGTTGGCTGGGAAAAGTCATTTTTGTAATTGTCAGTGGTTTTATCATGTATGATGGATAGTACATATTTTATGTACAGTTCATTAAGAACTAAACAGTCAGTCATTACTATCAAAGCACTTTAAAGATTGCAAATCAATGAATTTCAAACACAATATCTAATTAGACTGGTTTTAATAAGATAAATTATGAATTACATCTATATGGGTCTATGTTACCTTCATGTTACATTCCAAAATCTGGTTAGCTCCATAAAATGACATGATGTTTATAGTTGATTGTTCCAAACAAAGAGAAGCATAATAAGTATGCTGCCTGCTAAGATATCAATTTACCCACTACCGTCATGTATGTACATAATTTCTTATATTATGTTTTTTATTAATATGTTGCTCATGATATCGGTTAGGTCTGGTTAAATTATATCCTTATCGTTCGTTATCGCCCTTGGTGTGCATAGGCCTATAGGGAAGTCTCACAGTCTTCATGTGAGGACAGCTTTGTGGAGTGCTTTTAAAGAAGTTGTAACCTATGGAGTTTCTTAAATCCGTCACTTGTGAGGTTTTGTTTCAGCTGTGGCTGTAAAAGGTGACATAAACCAAAAAGCTCAACTAGGAGCTACGGTTTATATGTGGTATATGTCAATAGTATTGTTATCTTCAACATGAAGAACAGTAAAACCTCAAAGTTATTTCTTATATCAGCTCCCAATTATGAGGAAAGATTCATTCAAGTATATCTGGCAGGCTTTAAAAAAAAAAATTATTTAATTCTGACCTGAGAATCTTATGCAAGGCCATTGAAAAGAACTAAGACATTATGAAATGAAACTTACTGAATCAAACCATTATATTTTACAATACCATTTCTAGAATACCACTGTTATTTCTGCACTCCAGCACCTTATTGTAAAGAACTGTTTCAAACGATGATTGTTAAGCTGGTTGTGTGTAATGGAGTGAACAAAGCTCATCAATCTGTCACACACTTGGCTTTGAGCTGTCAAACAGAGAACGAGTGGCTACACTCCTCCTCGTTGTTAAAAGAACTGTTCTCCTCTCAAAGCCCAGCCTCATTATGTCCAGCAAGTGCATTAGACACTCTTTCTAAAAGATACCTTGCCGAGACTCTGCCAACCCTCAAACTCGAAAGAACCGATGCATTTCACATTTACTGTGAAGGAACTGCTGAAAAGAACCACTGGTAGATTTTTCTTCAGGCCCCTATTATTTTTGATAAATGTGAACGATATTATCATCCTGGACGAGTAAACAAAGCTGATTAATGAATGTTTGCTGCTTCTTTATGTTTAATTACCCAAACCCTGTGAACCTTAATTTTTATGTAACTCCATAATGGATTGTATGTGCATTGGAGGGATATTTGTGGTTTAAAAGTGGGGCCTTATGTCATGAACATATAAGGATCACTAATCTTTATTGTGTAAAAGATAATGTATTGCATGGGTCATTTTATAACCAAACCATAATTGCACTTCAAGATAAATAATAAATAATGTTTCACACCTCACAGTTATAAATACTAGAGCCTAGCCCGCTACACTTAACTGCACTTACTAGTCATGCATCACTTGAAAGCTCTGATATTGGAGAGTTGTTACTTACCTTAAAGTGGAAAGTAATAAGCATTTATTAAGACCTTACAAATCCATTAAACACTGTGCTGTTTCTCACTGCACGATGGATCATCCTTTAGTGTACCACCACTTGGATGGATTCACATGGGTTTTTAATGTAAATGTATGTTATTTTCTGTTGGTATCTATAACGCTTTGAATTATGAATACCTAGGTTAGTTGTGTAATCTACTGTAAAAGGAATTGCAATTAGTAACTATGTCATGTCTTGGCAAATTGTTGTTGAATTTATATGATTTGACACACAGAACTCATAAAGTATTTATGCCTTTTCATTAGAATGGGTTGAAAATTTGTATTTGTATTTCATCCAAAGGCCAATCCCCAGAGCTATATAGGGTATATAATGAATATATAATGGGTTCGCATTAGGGGCTATGTACCTTTTCTATGTGGTTCAGATCCCGGTTTCTTACCTTGGGTCCCACTCAAGGTGCGTGTTGTCTGTCTTAGATGGCTGTCTTGACCAAGGGATCTGGAGAGGTCATCTTCTCAATTGCCACATCAATTGCCTCAGAATGATGGCTATTTTTGAACCCTGAAATACTTCCAGCAGTTAAAGGGCTACCATTTCCTAGTGTGGGTGGACAACAATCCGGTAGTCACTTACATAAATTGCCAAGGCAGACTGCATTTGCTAGTGCAGCAGGTTTTTCTTTAGGCACAGGACAAGTTCCTGTCCCTCAGGGCGATTTATATTCTGGGCCATTTGAATGTGAGGCTTCTGATTCTGAAGATTTTATTTTTTATTTTTTACTTTTTTTCCCCCTTAATGGCTATTACAGTACAGTACAGAGAATTGGGGATTTTCAGGTTCTGTCAGTCTTGCTATACTGCTTAGACTTTGCCCCTGGGCTTACCATGCTATTTTTCACCCTCACCCTAATTATCTTCCTAAAATTTCATTCTCAACCATACATCCAGTTGTTCTTGAAGCCTTCTGCCCTCAGCTGTTTACAACACTGGAACAAGAAAGACTTCACGCACTGTGTCCAGTCTATGCCCTTCAGATTTACATCCACCGAACCAGCCAGTGGCATAAGTTGGGGCAGCTTCTCATATGCTATGGTCGCCGCAACCAGGGCGTTGTATTAGGGGAGGGATGTTATTGCCCTAGTCTACCAGGCGTGTGGTCAAGCTTCGCCTCTAGAACATTCAATCTTGAATGAACCCAGGGGTTGCATGCTCCGATTTTCAGGCAAGAGGTGTCCCCTTGCAGTATTTATGTGTATTGCGGCAGGCTGGTCCTCCCCATATACGGCTATCAGGTTCTACAGTTTGAATGCTACTCTGGGCATGTCCTTGAGTTGACATTCCAAAAGCCATGTCTGACACCTCTCCAGTGTTTGAGTGGATGCACTACACAACCTCTGTTCCACGTCTATTTGGGTGCAGGCATTCCAATGATGTCACCGATCAACGTTATTTAAGCCAAATTCTTGGCGTATTTTACACACATGCTTCACAACCATTCAAACAAGGATTAATTTAATCAAAAACAGCATATAGTTCCTGTTTTTCTTCAGTGAACAGGTTTACAGTAACATTTCCCGAAAAATGTAGTTTGACAAGAAAAGATAATTGTCTGTTGAGCTTGCATCTTTACACCTTACACTTTCTAAAACTAAAATGAATACTCGAAAGATGGATTAATTCTTATGAAAAGAACAACAACAATAAAACAGTACAGTGCCAAACTAGCTTAAAATGAAATATTTGTTAATAAGAATGGCTTTTGGTGACAGTGCTTGTAAGGTGTTTTTTTGCCAAGAAAACCAGCATGTTCACCTTCTCTGGTCTAAGAAGAAGTCTTTTAATGTCAAAATATCACCAAACATGCACTTTTATATTCCACTTAGAAACCAAATCCTCCATCGTCAGTATTTGCATACTCTTGAACCAGGTTTTACTCTTCACATGATAAATCAAAACTAATTCCTGCTGCACTGTGCTGTGCCTTTGAAGCTCATGCAGTATGAAGTAGATCAGACTTGTTCAGTTTCAACTGTTGCATCCACTGTCCAACTGAACTAAATGGTTTTAATGTCTATACTGTATACACACACACACATATATATACACATAACACAGTGGGTGTGGTTGAGCTTATCTGAATGAAGAAAGAAAGAAAGAAAGAAAGAAAGAAAGAAAGAAAGAAAGAAAGAAAGAATGCCATATATATTTGGTATTGCATGACAGTGAGTAAATAATGAGAGAATTATAATTTTTGGGTCGAGTATCCCCTTAAATATTAATTTGAACAATCGAAGAATCTGTCCCACTCGAGGGTGAATGTTGACCAGCATGTCCTTTTTTGGTGAAAGTGCTCATGCTGGTTAGACATCTGGCAGGGACAAATGTCTAAAACAGAACATGTGCTGGTAACCAGTTCTGTTGCTCTTTTCAAAATGGTATAAATTAAATAAAAATGACAGAATGAAAGAGAATGATGAAATTCTCAAATACTGAATTACACAAAATATTTTTTAATTCATTTTTTCATGGGCACTGAAAACTTCACAGTGACAAAAAAGAGTGCCAAAAACCCTCCTGTGCAGACTTTACCAACCACTGAGACGGACAGCTGTACCGAGAGAAAAACACTATACGAGTAAAGACAGACACACTCACAGACTCCTACTTGTATTGTGAAATCAAGAAAAAGTGCAGTTTTTGAAAAGTACTGCAAACAAATGAAACACAAATGCTAACTATTATTTTGATATGTTAAAATCCTTCACAACTTTGCAGAAGCCATATGGCGGGCTGTGCAAATTGTGTTCTGTGAAATCTCAGCACACTACAGAAGTATTTATTTCCCTTGAACAGCAAAGAATGGGGAAACTTTTTAATTAAATAATAATAATAATAATAAATGTCTGTTTTTTTTATTTATTATAAATTATTTATAAGGGGATTTAAAGCAGGACAACTTCAGTAGCAATGGGGAAAATGGGGGTTAAAGGTTAATAGTTGCCATTCCTGTACAGTGTTTGTTCATTATCCAAATGCCAAACAGGGGAGGTTTAATCAATGCTCACTGCCATGCATTGGAATTATATGCCACAGCCTGAATATGTTCATTAGATCCTTCATGTTTTATTTAAGCAATCAGACAGCAATCTATTCCCATTCAAGTCGCTGACTGGCCGTTTTGATCCAAAACAAGAGAGCAGAATGAAGTTTATTATAACTACACGGTGATGCTGCTCTGGGATTAAGGTGATTTATACAACTGAAGATGGGTTATTTGTTATGGGTGAATTATGTAGACAAGATGAATTACACTTTTGTCAGACTTCATTAGAGTTATTTTTATCCAGAATCTTGCAGTTTGAAACTACCTGCAACCACTGCAACTTTTTTGCTTAATTTTCAAGACATGCTCAGATTTATTATGATTTCTAGGAAGGTTAAACGCAGTGTTGGGGGTAATACATTACAAGTAACGCGAGTTACGTAATCAGATTACTTTTTTCAAGTAACTAGTAAAGTAACGCATTACTTTTTAATTTACAAGAAAATATCTGAGTTACTTTTTCAGAAAAGTAACGCCAGTTACTTTGTATTCCCATTTTTTGACTGACAAGCCTCCCGTTCCCATATTGGGGAAATCGGAAGTATGGAGGCGTTGTGTGCGCTGTGTGAACATGATGTTACTGTAGTTCTAGACTAAATGTGAATGTGCATTAATTCATCCCACTCACAAAAAAAAAAAACAGATTTATTATTCATCAAAATTAATCAAAACAGTGAAATGCAAACTCAGAATATGACGCAAACCTGCAATAACTAAATATATTAAATAACACAAATGTATCTATTCCCATTTTATTAACAGTGTCTTTGCTGCTGACCTTTTAATGATCCAGTTCAACCACACTAATAATTAAAAAATGACTTTAGATAAACTAACAATTGTGCTTCATTGTTTTTTTTTTTATTGCTGAAGAGTGTTGAACCTTCTTCTCCTGTGTTCTACTGTACAGACGTGAATTGACTTTTCCTTCAGCCTGAGGTTTATTCATTACACTTTTTGTGTTGAAAGGGCTTTTACATTTGCTATAAATATAACTTCTTATATTAAAAACAATCAAGCCCTGCTCATATTTAAAAAGTAACGTGAAAGTAACGCAAAAGTAATGTAACACATTACTTTCCATAAAAAGTAACTAAGTAACATATTTAGTTACTTTTTTAGGGAGTAACGCAATATTGTAAGGCATTACTTTTAAAAGTAACTTTCCCCAACACTGGTTAAACGTCACAATAAACATCAATCAATAAAGAAATTTTTCACTTTTTCACTTTCAGACTCTTTTAACCAAAGTGACACTACGTTCACACATATACTGTACAGTCTAGTAGTTTGCAAGTTAATGTATTCCCTGGGAAATATCTGTTTACTGACATTAAATCAAAACTAGAACAAGAAGTTTTGAAATGTATTTATTTATTTTCTTTATACTATGCTTTATACACCGATTGCTGTCTATTAAACAGGCTAAGCTGTTAAACAGGCTGTCTATTGACCAGCATAGCGAGCGACAACCATGATGACAATAATTATTTCTGATTCATTGGTTCTCTTGTCACAACAACTCTAAAGGAATCAGCTTCTGATAGCCGGTGACATTAACTGGAGCCAAGGTTTAATATAGTTCGTTTAGAACATTTATAACACATTTAAAGTCCACAACATAATATGATGTATTTCATAAAGCACTTAGAAATGAATAAAGCACCTAGAAATGGAAAATACTTTTAATGATTTGCTGTCTTTGAAATATTGTAAGACACATTTGCATTATGAAATTCCAAGTCATTTATCTTGATAAATGAAGTCAACAAAATACATATTTTCATATACAAAGTCAAGTGATTTTAAAGGGTAAAGCTACTCAGCAGAAGATCAATCATAGCATTAATGTATTACATAAAGGATTTTCCAAATGATCCATAGTGATAAAAGTACATTATATTAACCATTTGGAACAAAGTTTGACACGAATGAGCAAAATGTACCTGAGAGAGTGACAAAATATTTTTTGTAATTAAGTTCAATTCAAAAGAGTGTATGTCTAGAGGATATCAAACTTGAAATGCCCCTCCAAGAGAGAGGATGCCATTACATTGAAATCTATCTGGAATAATAACTTCACCCAAGTGCATTATATTACAACACTTCTGAAGCAATGGCTGAGAAATGGCAGCTGTTGGAAATAATGCAATCCATTCTGTAGTGCTCCGGGATACTACCGGGTCCTAAATGAAGCATGTCTTCTATTAGACCCCTAAAGAAACAAACTAATAGCCTGCAAAGCCTTGCCATTTGTAATATGACTATAACTCACATGATTCATTAAACAGAAATGATAGTATACTCTGATTAAAAAAAAGAGACCCTGGGGAAATTAGCACTAAAATTATTCTTGAAATATTAAAGCTGACAAAAAAAACAAATAAAACACCTTTTCTTCGTTGTGAATTGTGCTTGGCATTTACATAATATATTATTCATATAAATTTCCTCTTATTCATAATTAAATCAATTAAAAATCTATTTCTCATTTAAATGATTGAGAGTACAACTGTAATATTGTTTTAATTAATCAACAAACATAACAGAGTTTTGAACTATACCAGATATCAGTAAATATGAAAGTAGATACTGTAAAACATCTGACTTGCAAAATATTCTCTCAACAAATGTAAGTAGCTTGAACAAATAACATTTTATTAATTTAGTGTGAACTGAACACTAGTAACCTAAACATGTTGCTAATAAAAATTAATTTAGTTTGCCTTATGTGACCTCTCTAAGCAGGTGAACCTTATTCTGTATGATCTATTATCTTGTTTCCTCATGGGGACCAAAAAATGAATAAAAATAACAATAATAATCATAAATCACAATTTTGATGAAAAAAAAGAAATTATATATAATATATATATATATATATATATATATATATATATATATATATATATATATATATATATACACACACACACATATATTGGGGGCCATACAAGCCATAATTCATTCTGGCACTCTCACACACATACACTCTCCTTTCACATACATACATTTCTACTCTCACACACATATATTCTCCTTTCACATACATACATTTCTACTCTCACACACATATATTCTCCTTTCACATACATACATTTTACTCTCACACACATACACTCTCCTTTCACATACATACATTTCTACTCTCACACACATATTTTCTCCTTTCACATACATACATTTTACTCTCACACACATACACTCTCCTTACACATACATACATTTCTACTCTCACACACTTACATTCTCCTTTCAAATACATATATTCTTGCTTTACACACATAAATTCTCCTTACACATACATATTTTTATTTTTTTTGCTTTCACACACATGCATTCTCCTTTTACAATATATATATTTCTACCTTTTTGGTATCCATTACTTCCTGTATAAGCAGCAAGTCACTCTCAGAGCAGGAAATACATGAGCAAGACCTGCTCAGCTCTTCCTCACAATTTTACAGTTATGCTATTTTCTTTTAAAGTCATCCTGTTTTCTTTTCAAGTACATATTTTAAGTTTTTATTTTTAACAAATCATTATGTAACCTACGTGTTCTACAGATCTGTGTACAAGTTCTAAGACACTGATTTTCATCGTATTAACAGGGCTCAACGCTAAAGACATTTTCTACTGGTCCGGTTCGGCCAGTGGTTTAATTTTTTCTTTACTTGCCCTGGCAAAATTTTTACAGGACTTGCCACAATCAATCAATCAATCAATAAGACTAATTGTTTTCATTGTTGACTGTAACATTGTATTGTAATAAATAATAACCACTTTGCACAAATAGGTACAATAGTTCAAAGATAAAACTGAAATAAACCATGCTTTTTTAGGTCTTTCAGGTAGTCCTAACTATTCCAGTTAAGGATGCACTGATCAGGATTTTATTTATTTTACAATCAAATGAGCTGATTCCCATTCTCGTTGCCAATTTATTTAGTTCTTATTTTTATTATTATTTTTTTTTACATTTATTAAATGTTTATTTTGCTCTGTTACTGGCCAAACTAACCTTGAGCAAACAAACAAACAAAAAAATGTATGCAACATGAAGCAAGTGCACAAAACAAAAACATCAGATTGGCTGAATTAATTTTTCATTATTATTATTAGTTTTATTTCCTTAATTATATGTGTGTCTGCACTATGTTTGTAATTTCTGTACTGGAAGCTCCTGACGAAATTTTTTCTGTGTGTAAACACTTGGCAATAAAGCTCTTTCTGATTCTGATGAAAATGCTAATTCAATCTCTGACAACAGGTAGCGCTTATAGATCACTATTCTAGCACTGAGTTATTGCTGCACGCAGAGCTGCAATTGAAAAAAAATAATTAAATAAGTAAATGAAAATCTAAAAATAAATAAACCGCAATGAGTCTTAAGTTATTTAAATAATATAAAGATATCGCTGTCCCTAACTTGCAACCTCCCACTTTATTCACTTCCTAAATTAAATAAAAAAAATAAAAAAAAACCTTGGACGCTTATAATACATCTATCTGGCAACACGACTGAGGCTGAGCTCGAGTCCTCAATCACAACTCGCTCAAAGGACAAGGCCATGTAACCTTTTCACAATAATAATATTTATTTATTTTTTAAAACCCAGATAGCTTGCTGAAATACATCTGCGGCTTCCTCATCTACCTCAGCCATGCTGATCAAGACCTGTCACGGTGAGCCTGATCGCGCCTAACCTGCCTTCCGTTTCAACTAAACGCCTTCCGTTTCCACTATACTCCTTCCGTTTCAACTAAACGCCTTCCGTTTCCACTATACTCTCTCTCGCACATACATACATTCTTCTCTTACATACATCTATATATGTATGTGTGTATATGTATGTGAAAGGAGAATGTATGTGTGTGAGAGTAGAAATATATGTATAAGGAAAATGTATGAGTTTGAAAGCAAAAACATATGTATTTGTAAGGAGAATGTATGTGTGCGTGAAAGCAAAAATATATGCATATGAAAGGAGAATGTAAGTGTGTGTAAGAGTAGAAATGTATGCATGTGTAAGAAGAATGAAAGTGTGTGAAAGAAAAAATATATGTATCTGAAAGGAGAATGTAAGTGTGTGTAAGAGTAGAAATGTATGCATGTGTAAGAAGAATGAAAGTGTGTGAAAGAAAAAATATATGTATCTGAAAGGAGAATGTAAGCATGTGAAAGCAAGAATATATGTATGTGAAAGGAGAATGTAAGCGTGTAAGAGTGCCAGAATAAATTAAGTCTTGTACGGCCCCTCATACACATACATACATATAAACCCTTTAATTTATATAATATATAAAAATGATGATGCCGATGTTAACACTCTTAACTATTTACATCATACCATAAAAACAACTTAACAATAGTCAAACTTATCCTTAAAAATAAATAAATAAATACAATGACTGAAAAAGCAAGTTAAAATCAAGAGGTTTTGCCCTTCTTGATAAAAAACAAACAAACTTCTAAACAAAGTTAATTCAGCAACATCTGTAAACTATGCAAAAGATGTCATGACACCAATCAATATAAACACAAAGTGAGTTCTCCAATAATACAACTCATAAACAAGGCTACCTTACACCCACATTTGAATGAGTGCAGGTGACCTAATAATAGTAGCACACACCTGTTTCGTACCAAATTACTGAGTGTGTGTGTGTGTGCCACAACACTGTGCATCCATTTATAATACACCCATACCTAAGGGAAATGCAATGTCATACCACCCCTTATTTACTGTCATTCTTAAATTCAGAATTATTTTCATTATTTTTTTCCCCCAACTAATTAGCATTTGTTGATCATCACCGATTTGTTTGTTTTGGGTATACGTATTATTATGGTAATTCTTTACCACCAATGGCGTTTTCGAAGTGAAATGTACAGTAAGTGACGCTAAAAGAGTTTTCAACTTTTCCGGAAACAGAGGAATGTGAATGTAACAATTATTGATTGTTGTACATATTCTGGTACTTTGGCAATGAAAAATGAAAGTGGTGCTTAAAAGTATAATGCTCATTAAATATCACAATAAACCCTACACTAAACCTTACCAATACTCTTATCAAATCAAACGTGAGAAAATATAGAAAGATAGATTTAAAGGCATTTTCTGAAGCAAACATGTTGTCACGATCGTCAGCTGGAGTGCCCATGAACTTCAGTAAAGGGCACTCCACTCAGGACTCACACATGACCCATTGCCAGACTCCATTTCCCATAATTCCGTGCTTAGGGCTAATCACCACCATGTGTTCCCCATTACCACTACCCTATATATACTGTGTTTGGACTCAGTCTGGGGCGAAGTCTTGTTTAGTTCTGTCTAGCATTTCCGAGCGGTTTCCCTGTGTTTGTTCCTTCCATGTCTGATGTTGGATTGTTTATACCGACTCTGATTCTCTGCTGCCTGCCCCGACCTCTGCTTGTTACTGTTACTGATTCTGGATATCCCTGACATACTAACGCATTCTCATCCCAAGGCGTCATATACTGACCCTCTTGACATTTCGTCAACATCCTATGCATATGGCACCCTCTAGCGTCAATATGAGACACAGATTATGGGTTAAGGTTAGGGTTAGGGTTAGACCGCTAGGAGGCGCCTTCTGGCCCATTTTTATCTGCTTCTAATATTGACGCTAGAGGGTGCCATGTGCGTAGGATGTTGACGAAATGTCAAAAGGGTAAGTACATGACGCCTTGGGATGAGAACGGTCTGGACATACCTGATGCCGTTCCTGATTACTGCCTGTCCGACAATTCTTATAAAAAAGGTCTGCATATGGATCTGAACATGTCTGACTCCTCGTAACACATGCCATCTTAACTTGCTTGTAGTCTTTGAACTCGTTTAACATGACATGTTTCATTGTTCTCACATCCAAACATGCCAGATCACAAAGCTGAACAAGTGAGCTACCAAGCAACGTTACTACATTAAAAAGTCATACACACGTGTGGAATTACATTTGTTTAATAATAATGAACGAAACTTTATAAAACTGAACGTAAATTTTTCAGAAACTATCAAAAATATGCCATTACAAAAGAAGAAAAAAACAATGAAAATGAAAAAAAAAATAACTCAGTCGCACAAATTTAACAGGCTCTTCAAATATGCTTTATTCATTGTTAATGTTTTTCAAAGATTCGTTTTTGCTAATCGTGGATATTGAATTTATTACCACAGATTTTGCTTACGTTTCGCAGTTTTTCGTTTGGTGTTTTGGCACAAACCTCTCGTGGGGGCGGGGTTAACAGTGATCTACTCTGATTGGATAGTGAGCTTTTGATGGACAGGTGCTCTCTGACTGGGAAGTACAGACGCCACTCAGTGGAGCGCATATTGGAAAGCTCTCGCAGTGATTAAATCTGGTCTCTACCGCAAAAAAATCCTTTTCACAAAGTGAAAGACATTTATTTTAAGCTCATACACAGGTTTTACCCTGTAAAGAAGTTTATAAAAAATGTAAATCTGACATTGATCTTACATGCTCTTTTTGTTCGAGTTCTGAAGAAACTGTACACTTATTTCGGTCATGTCACTACACTCAGAAACTTTGGGATGAGATTGTTGTCATTGTCAAGTGTAATATTTTGCCAGGCTTCTCAGTACATATGAAAAACATTATATTTGGGTATTATGACTCTGGCCCCACAAACAAAATAACAGTTTTGTTATTAATTAAAAAATACATTCCTAAACAAATTTCACATTCACAAATGCAAATTCCCCAACTGTAAACCTGTCTTCTCTGTTTTCCTAAAAGAAATGGAAAACTATTTTAATGTAATCTCGGTGTCTAATAAGAAAGCTATAAGGACCGTTAGATTTGCTCTGCCTTTGATCTCCTTGTTTAATTTTGTTTAGATTTTGGCCCTCTTTTTATTCTTTGTTTTTTTTTGTGGTGAATATTATGTGATGTATGTTTAAACCTTAGTATGTTTTTGTTCTCTGCATTAATAAAAATAGAAAAAGAAAAAAAAAGCTCTCGCTGTGATTTGTATGCAATACGTTGTGCCTTGTATTACTAAATATATAAATAAAATTTGACCTTCGATCGTCTCAGTAAAGATGAGTTTTCAGGAGACAGAAACACGGAATGGCATCATCTTCCTCTTCCGCTTGTCCTTCAAGGCAGCTTGAAGTAAGCTTGTATTAATGCAATAACCAATAACATCGATACAAGTTTTTCATGTTACAGTGTGTGCAACAGTTTGTTGCGGGTTATTATTTTCATTCAGTAACACAAGGAGACGATCGAAGGTCAAATATTATTTATATATTTAGTAATACAAATCACAATTTCCAATATGCGCTCCACTGAGTGGCATCTGTACTTCCCGGTCAGAGAGCACCTGTCCATCAAAATCTCACTATCCTATCAGAGTAGATCCCTGTTAACCCCGCCCCCACGAGAGGTTTGTGTCAAAACACCAAAAGAAAAACTGCGAAGCATAAGCGAAATCTGTGGCAATGAATTCAGAATCCACGATTAGCGTAAACGAATCTTTGAAAAACATTAACATAGAATGAAGCATATTTGAAGAGCCTGTTAAATTTGTTCGACTTAGTTAATTCTTTTCATTTTCATTGTTTTTTCTCTTTTTTTGTAATGGCATATTTTTGGTAGTTTCTGAAAAAGTAACAGTCAGTTTTATAAAGTTTTGTTCATTATTATTGAAACAAATGTAATCCCATACACACGGAGCTAGTTATGGGATGCAAATGTGAAAATGTATTTGTTTACAAATAATGCATTTTAAAACTATTTTGAAGTCATAACACTCATGCGAAAAATAAGCACCTGTAATCATAATTTGAGTGTAAAGAAATAAAAGTTGTTGATTTAATCTGGAAACTGCAGTCAATTGTTTGTATAAGTATGTTTTTTGAAAAGACGTTGCAAATTTGTAAGATTGTCTTGATTCTTTAAGTTAGGTCTTTTTTTATAATACATATTAACAATATAGACTGAAGAGAATAGAAGGGCTTAAAATGAGGGAAATGAGGATAGAATAGCTTAAGTGAACTAAGCAATTTAGTAAATAAATAAAATAAAATAAGAAGAATTGAAAACTAGCAACAATTAATAATAATAATAATAGTAATAATAATAATAATAATAATAATAAATCTATCCACAGTCTGGTTGTTGGTATCTGCAACCAACATGTGGTCCTTGCATTCAACTTGAATAATGCATCCTCTCTCCTCATATTTAGTCTGAATCAACAAACAGAACTAACAAATATTGCTACAAGTGTGACTGCATCATATAATAATTATTAATAATATTAATAATGTTCATTGTCTGGCTGACTACGTCTTGTATTAATTTTCTAAAAATCCTGTCATACGTACACAAACTGACAGTCACCACTTATAAGCTACTACTAAATATTGTAGAAACATAATTTTCTGTAGTTGTTTTGTAACGATCTGTATTGTAAAAAGCGCTATACAAATAAACTTGAATTGAATTGAACTGAATTGAATTGAATAGTCAAGGGGATTTCATAGCATTAACTGAGATTGCGTTTTTAAATAACTGCTGTTTATTATATGGCAACATGCATATTTTCTGATAAATGGATGCAGATGATGTTCTAGAGACCACTGAATGACTGCATCCAGAAGGAGGGAAAACGATTATTAAATAAAGAGCAATCAGTTCTGCATATTTTTGAGTTAGAGTGATCTGGACCTTTGTGGGATTAATTGCCAGGCCTCCTGCCTTCTGGGCCATTTGTCTGGAGGATAATTGCCCTCTAACTTTTCCATCGTTCACCTTGCAGCTGCACAACTCCCTGTGCAGAATAAGAAACTACTGCAAAGTGTATGTGTGCATCCACCTGCACAGTGCAGGAGTTAGTCTATTCATCACACCATATTAAAGCTGCTCCTCTGGTGGTCGTTGCTGTGGGGTCTTCTGAAAGCCATACATTGCCTGTCATGTGTACTTTTTGTTAGCTGGAACATAATTTGTTAATTACCCAGCGCAGCCTGTCAATGTAGGCCATATATCACTGGCCTCAGGTGTAAACACCATACGGTCTGATATAGTGAAAGATAACCTTTCACCTGTCTCCTCTTCAAGGGTAAACCAACCACCCTCTAACTAGTATTTATGCATAATAATAATAATAATAACAACCATAACAATAATAAATACTACTGAATACTATAATAATACTTTTTACAATATTTTGTAGAGATACATTTGTAGATAAATCTTGATGCCTTTGTTCTGTCCAAAAGGCTGCATATATACTTAAAGGATCTATTTGAAGCTTGAAAATGAACTTCATTTTCATACCTACTTCTCAACTCACTTGTCTGACAGATTGCGTTCGTTAATGCAACAATGTTCTCATTAGGGCAACTGTTCTTCATTTGTGTAAACTTGGACCTTCTACACACACGGGATGTTTAATTTATAATACTATAATACAACTAATTTAGAATATTCATTCAGAAAGACATACATTTTGTGTAATTAGTCTTTCAAAACAGACTCATCTATTCATATCTTATGTCTCCACCTGAAATTGAATGGTTCAGTGACAAAACAATGTGATACCCTATATTGATTATATAAATATATTTACCATATTTTGTTAAGCCTATCTAAATGAAATGCATTATAAAGGTAAAGTAACATAAACCAGTGATCATTTATTGATTGGTTTCACTGGCTTGAGTTAAATCTAATCTAAATAAATGCTTTGATGTTCTTATGGTTGATATGCTAGTTAAAAATGGAAAACTCTGACCCTTGAGCTTCATTTCCCTAGTTTAGCTCTAGCCCTTGCCAAACACAACAGAAAAGTCTAACCAAAGTCTTAAAAATCTACTTGAAAATTGTTGGTGTGTTTGATTATTGTTGAAGATAATCTTTACAGGAAGGTCGATCTCGATGGCCAGAGTTGCCTAATCTTTGATGTATAATGGCACCTTGATTCTTCCAGAACTATCTTCATTGCACATCATGAAAAAAATGGTGATCTATGATGATGGTATAACAATGCAATTCCATCTAGACACAATAAGTTCTTATGTTGGACATAAAGAGAGGACTTTCATAAAAGGCAGTAGGCAATGCTGAAAAATGTAACACAGAAGATAACAGTATGATGCGAGTTTTAAATATTGTAGTAACATGACATATGTTGAATCGTACCAACACTGATCACGAGCAAGACAACAACCAAACTCCATCCTCCATGTTCTCTGTCAGAATCATATTTGATTTCAGAATATTGCTAGAATCAAGCTTGTAGACTGCATTTAAAATCTCATCATTGGAGAAAGCTATAAATCAGTCAGATAATGGTTGGATAAATCAATGCAGCCTTGTAAAACTGTATTCATAACCTGTTTCCAATAGCTTTACACGCTTGTATGGCCACCCTTGACACTTTTGCATTACAATCTGCTATTTGCATCCATGGAAGAATGGTATCTCCTTGATAATGTGTGTGCAAGCACTTGCAACACCCGACTGAGTAGCATTATCTTTCTAAAACTAAAAAGTATGTAGTTCCAGGACATCATTATATAGTCCAAGATGTTTTTTTTTTTTTTTTTTGTTAACTGAAACTCTTGCTTTTTTGCTGAATCAGGTCTTTGACCCTAACCTGGTCGGAAGCAGGTTTTCTCACATTAATTAATTAACGCTGCAAAAAATGCATTTCTTAGTGAGCGTTTTGGAATCTGAATTAAGTGCATTTACCTAGAAGAATAATATTAATGCAAATGGAAAAAAAAGATTATTTGTCTTACCCCACTGGCAGATAATTGGCAAAATAAGAAAAATACACTTAAACGACCAAATACCTCATGTCATTCTTCTTATGCAGAAAATTCATCTTGATTTAAGAATCATTAGATATTTTGACTGTGTAAGGGGTAGGACATTAGGACCCAGTAGATACCAACTCAGAGCGCGTCATTGCTCATCCAGCTATTTAGTGTGACGTAGTCACAGAGCGTTAAGCTAAGCTAGCATTCCAGCCTAGTGTGTCGGTACAGCGTGGGGAATGAAAGCACTGATCGATGGTTCAAATCAGTGCTGTTGTCATTGCTTGAGGCTGGAGATTGGCCAGTGGACAAAACGGTTGTTCTGGGCAAACTGTTGCAGGTACCAAGTTAGATTATGAAATGTGGTGAATGATCGTAAAAGCTTGGTATATTGATTTTTGTATCTTCTGTCACAGTAACACCGTGAGATTGTGGTGAAGACGCATTGTGCAAACATTTGTTTGCTATTCAGGATGTGTGTCCAGTCACTGTTTTTCCTGTTTAGTTTTAGCTATACAAACTGCCTACCATATTTTATACTACCGTTTGCTGAACGCCCTAGGGGATGAGAGGAGAGGGAGAGTGCGGGTCTTGTGTTTTACATTGTTTGTTTTTGCTCTGTTTTAACTCTCTCTGATAACTTGTATATACAATGTGAGGTTCTCTAATTGAAATAATAGGGTGATGTGTAGTTTTCCAAAGAGACAAACCCCTGCAGTGGTGTGTGTGTGAAGTGAAGAGGGAACATTGCTGTGAATCACGTGTGGTATATTAATTGGGTTGTTTTACCTGTGTATTCTTAAATTATTCATATGTATATATGTATATTATATATAATGTATATATTTTTTTGACATACTAGCTTCCATCTGCGTCCTTTAATTAGGGTGGCTTGCGTGAAACCAGGTAGCCCTTTTGAACTGAATATTTTATAATTTGATTTAAGTAGTATAGAGAGTGTTTGATAGACTCTCTAAGGTCACATTTGGCGTAGTCGGCAGGGTCGTCTGGGTGGTTGCTGGTAGTGTCGTCCCCTTCCTCATATGTATATATATATATATATATTGTACAAATTTATCTGTATAACTGGTGGGCAGTTGGGTTTGTTAGGGTAAAGGAAAAACAGTGGCTGGCAAGGAGGACCGGAGAAGCCGCCCAAGACCAGCTGGACTTTAACCGCAATACATTTCTTTTTTGTTTATCACTGTTATTATTATTATTATTATTTTTGTTTATCATTGTTATTATCATTATTGTGGGGTTTTTTTTGTTTGTATATATATATATATATATATAATTTTTTTTTATCATGTCTGTAGGTTCAGAAGATCAGATTAGGGCTCTGACCGAGCAGCTCCAGCAGCTGCAAGCCGTTAATACCAGGCTTCAACAAGAAGCAGCAGCGCAACTTAATGCTGTTGCAGGACAGGGAGGGGTAACCAGCAGTCAGCAAGAAAGTTTAGTAAACCCAAGGTATGTCATTATCCCAAGAGAGCGGAAATGCCCAAGGTTTTCCGGTAGTAATAGTAGTGGATGTCTGGGGGTTGAGAAGTGGGTAGAAGAAGCCCGTAGATGTTTAAATTCCAAACATATGACCCCTACTGAGCAGGCTTTGTTCTTGTATGATCATCTTGATGGGGAAGCTAAGTCAGATATCCGATTTCGTCCCACTGTAGATAGAAATAACCCTGATCGAATCCTGGCTATTTTGCTCGAAACATTTGGTTGCCCTCAATCTTATATTTAACCTCAGAAACAAATTTTTCAACGACGCCAGCGTGATGGGGAATCTTTACGTGAATTTTCTCATGCAATAATGTCTTTAATGGAGATAATTGAGCGTAAGAATCCAGGGGGAATTCCTGATTCTGATATTGTAATTCGTGATCATTTTGCGGAGTATGTCCGTGATAATATGCTTCGCAGAGAGTTAAAACGTCTCATACGATCACAACCTAGTATGTCCTTTATTGACGTTCGCAGTGAAGCTCTGCGTTGGTCAGATGACGGGGAGCGTCCTAGCCTTCCCCGGGCTAGAGCCTACTCTTGCGATACCCACATTGATGCTTGTGAATTGGGGGTAAACTCAAGTGCTGTAGCAGTAGAATCAGGTAAAGAAATTAGTGAATTAAAAGAAACTTTGCGCAAGCAACAAGTTCAGTTAGATGCAATTTTGCAACGTTTGTCTAACCCAGTTTGGCATGCTGCCCCCAGTGGCCCTAGCAC
Organism: Carassius carassius; assembly: GCF_963082965.1. Classification (NCBI taxonomy): domain Eukaryota; kingdom Metazoa; phylum Chordata; class Actinopteri; order Cypriniformes; family Cyprinidae; genus Carassius; species Carassius carassius. The sequence continues at coordinate 4,457,755 of NC_081778.1, read as the reverse complement.
CCAGCCTCGGCGATATCGGTTTGATTCAGAAGGCCAACCTATCTGTATGCGGTGTGGACACCCAGGTCATATAGCTAGGCCCTGTCGTAATTGGGAGGGAGCCCATCAAGCTGCTGCAGCCGGGGAGTTTCAGAGTAGAGCTGGGGGTCGGGGCAGAAATGCCATGGGGCCCTCGGGAAACTAGTTTCATCTAGTGCTCAGAGTCAGGCTCTAGATGGTTGATTGGTTGGCTCCTCTTTAAAATCAACTGTACCTTCACATTCTACACTCATTGGTCAATATCCAGTAATGAAGGTTTTAATGGCAGGTGTAAGTGTGCCATGTCTTGTTGATACAGGCTCAATGGTGTCAACTATTACAGAGGAATTTTTTGCAGAACATTTCCAACCCCAGGTTCAGGGTATTTTGCAGTCATGTGGCTGGCTACAGTTGAAAGCCGCCAATGGACTAGATATCCCATATAAAGGATATTTAGAGTTGGATGTGGAAGTACTTGGTAGAACCTTGTCTCGAATGGGTATTTTGGTTGTACGAGATCCCCCTGATGTACAGACTCGGGCAAGAAAACGTAATGTTCCTGGTCTGTTGGGAATGAATATTCTGCAAAGTTGTTAACAAGAGCTGTTTAGTCAGCATGGCACTGCGTTATTTCATTCCCCACCAGCTGTACCTGATGTGCTGAAAAATGCTATGTCTGAATGTCAGGTTCTTGAACGTTTAACTGATTCAGAATTTATCGGTAGTGTCTCAATTCCCCCAGGTCCCTCCATTTGTGTTCCCTCTGGGTCATTTAAGCTAGTCCCAGCCTTGTGCAGACAGGGAGTTGGTTCGCTTATTCCTGCTGCATTTTTAGAACCTCCAGGGATAGGCGACTGGCAACTACCTGCAGACCTCCTGATTCCATCTTCCTTGGTAACTATTGGTGAGGGGACGGTCTATGTACCCTTGGTTAATATAGGTACTCAGGACAGGTGGTTAAGACCCCGTACTTTTTTAGGTAGACTTCAAATGGTTAGTGTATGTCCCCATAGTCAGTCTCTAATTTTTGGCAGCGAAGAGAGCTGTGAAAGTCCTACTGTGTTCATTCAGTCAGCTGAGGTAGTGAATCGCACCGTCCCTGGTCTGGCCAATATATCATGGCCTCATCTAGAAGAGGTAGAACAGGAAGATGCTAAGGCTTTGTTGGAGAAGTATAGTGTGGTTTTCAGTCAGAATGATGGGGATTTAGGATGCACAGACTTGATAGAGCACGAGATTCCCTTGCTAGATAATGCACCTATTCGCCAACGTTATAGACGACTCCCTCCCTCCCAGTATGACCTTGTGAAGGCTCATATCCAAGATTTGGTAGAGCAGGGGGTGGTGCGGGTGAGTTGTAGCCCCTTCTCCTCCCCCATTGTGGTGGTCATGAAGAAGGACGGGTCAATTCGCCTGTGCGTTGATTATCGCCAATTAAATGCGAAAACCAGGAAGGATGCGTTCCCCCTTCCACGCATAGAGGAATCTTTGGATGCTCTGACTGGTGCTTGCATGTTTTCTACATTGGATTTGGCGATTGGTTACAACCAGGTCCCCGTAGCCGAGAAGGATCAAGCTAAGACCGCTTTCTGTACACCTTTTGGTCTGTTTGAATTTCAGCGTATGCCATTCGGCCTTTGTAATGCACCATCAACATTCCAGAGATTGATGGAGCGCATCTTTGGAGATGAACGATTTCACTCCCTCCTCCTATATTTGGATGATGTGGTTGTTTTTTCTTCATCACTTCAGAATCATCTGGAGCGGTTGGAGCTAGTGTTACATCGGTTGCAACAGAATGGCTTGAAACTTAAGCTCAGAAAATGTCACTTCTTCCAGCCAGAGGTAAAGTACCTTGGTCATGTCATTTCCGCATCTGGTGTCGCCACTGATCCCGACAAGATCAGTGCTGTTAAAGAGTAGAAAACTCCATCTACTGTCGTAGAACTGCGCTCTTTCTTGGGCTTTGCCTCTTATTATAGGAGGTTTGTGGAAGATTTTGCAAAGTATGCTGCCCCTCTCCACAAATTAGTAGCAAAGTTGCAGCCTTCCGGTAAAAGAGCTAGGCCCAGACCAAATAGCTCCTGGAGTGATCACTGGGATTGGAGTTGCGAACAGGCATTACATCTGCTTAAGGAGAAACTGATTGGGGCCCCAGTATTGGGGTATGCAGATTTTACTAGACCATTTGTTCTAGAAGTGGATGCTAGCAATCTGGGGCTGGGGGCCGTCCTGTCCCAGGAACAGGGAGGAGGGCAACGTCGGCCACTCGCATATGCAAGCTGGGGCTTAGACCTACTGAGAGGAATATGACAAATTATTCAGCTATGAAATTAGAGCTGCTTGCACTCAAATGGGCGGTAACAGAAAAAATTAGAGACTATCTTCTTGGCTCTAAATTTACAGTCCTCACAGACAACAACCATCTTTGCTATCTCCGTACAGCTAAATTGGGTGCTGTAGAACAACGCTGGGCATTACAGCTGGCACTTTTTGATTTCACCCTCATGTACAGACCTGGGACATCTAATAAGAATGCAGATGCACTCCCTCGCTTGCCTCCTGCCCCTCTGCCAAGTTCTATGGGAGAAGTCGCTCCTGGTTTCACGGTTCCTGAAGAGGTTGAACAAGCTTGCATTAAACATCATCAGCAGTGTTCTGCTGTTACATCTATTATTGAGGAAGCTCCAGCAAGAGGTAAAGCCGACCTGCAAGTGTTACAGGCAGAAGATGCAGTGATGCAGGCTTTCTTGGTGTATTGGAAACTTGGTGGGGTCCCCTCAGCTTTGGAGCGGACCAAAGAATCTCCAGCAGTCCTGGAAATGGTTCGCCAGTGGAATAGAATCCAAGAACATCAGGGAGTATTGTATCGACGAAGTCATGTCCCAGGGGGTAGAGAAGAAGTGTTACAGCTGTTGTTACCACAGAGGCTGAGAAGTGAAGTACTGACTAATCTTCATGACCATCATGGTCATCAAGGGGTGGAACGTACTACCACCCTTGTACGTCAACGCTGTTACTGGCCCTTTATGCGGCAAGATATTGAACGTTGGTGTCAAGAATGTACTAGGTGCCTGACAGCCAAAGCTGTACAGTCAAAGGTGAGAACTTTTATGGGCAGCTTGCTTGCTTCTAGACCCCTAGAGATTGTGGCCATTGATTTTACCACGCTTGAACGAGCTAGTGATGGTAGAGAGAACCTCCTTGTTGTGACCGATGTGTTTTCTAAGTTTTCACAAGCATATCCTACATCTGACCAGAGAGCTGTGACAGTCGCTCGAATTCTTACGGAACGATGGTTTTATACCTATGGTGTCCCAAAACGGATCCATTCAGATCAAGGACGAAACTTTGAGGGAGAGCTACTGAAACGCCTTTTGCCAGTTGTATGGAATTGAGAAGTCACGAACTAGCCCTTACCATCCAGAAGGAAATGGGCAATCTGAACGCTTCAACCGGTCATTGCACGATTTGCTCCGCACTTTACCCCCAGAACAGAAAAAGAGATGGCCTCATCATTTGCCTCAGTTGTTGTTTGCCTATAACACCTCAGTGCATAGCTCCACAGGATTCCCTCCCTATGAGTTGATGTTTGGAAGAAAGCCTCTTCTCCCTATAGATTCGCTTCTGGGACAAACTGAGGAGGTGACATCGGGTGGGACAGTAGAAGATTGGGTTAGAGAACATCAGATGCGTTTAACATCAACCTATCTTAAAGCGCGAACTCGATTGGAAGCTGCAGCTGCTTCTCGAGCACAACATCGTTCAGTCTCATTGCCAATTCTGCCGATTGGCTCATTTGTGTATAGGCGAAGTCACCCCCCTGGTCGCCATAAAATCCAAGACCAGTGGGAGCCTGTTGTATATGAAGTAGTGTGATGTCTGGATGAGGTTGGGTCATTATACAAAATCAAACCCAAGGGTCAGTCAGGCCCAGAGCGGAATATCCATCGACAAGAGTTGTGCCCATTGCCAATCCATTTAGGCTCCCCGAACCCATGTGCGATTGAGGTGGAGTTATTTGGAGAGGTGCCCAAGGGGGATGTGGTACTTAGCCCTGACCCTAGTACAGACGAGGAATTTGACTTGGGGATGTGTGCACCGTTGAATCCACATGATTCAGAAAGGCAGAGATGTGTTGCAGCCCCGTTGTTGTCTGGGCAACTAAACGAACAACCTGCTCGTCTAAGTTCCGATTCTATGGAATTGAGTCAAGACCTTGAGTGTGGTAGATCGGAGGAAGAAGAACAAGCATCAATCCAACCAACTCGACGAACTACACGGCTAACAGCAGGCCAGCACTCTAATCGTTTTCATCTCCCTCGTGCGGCTGTAAGAAATGAGGAGGGTGGGGAGGAGGTTATAACTCACCCTACAGTCAATGCATTACATGCTGTGTTTAGACCCTGGTGTTGACCTTATTTTGTTTCTGTCACCGGGACGGTGACATTTTTACGAGGGGGGTGAATTTAAGAGGTAGGACATTAGGACCCAGTAGATACCAACTCAGAGCGTGTCATTGCTCATCCAGCTATTTAGTGTGACGTAGTCACAGAGCGTTAAGGTAAGCTAGCATTCCAGCCTAGTGTGTCGGTACAGCGTGGGGAATGAAAGCACCAGGATCGATGGTTCAAATCAGTGCTGTTGTCATTGCTTGAGGCTGGAGATTGGCCAGTGGACAAAACGGTTGTTCTGGGCAAACTGTTGCAGGGACCAAGTTAGATTATGAAATGTGGTGAATGATCGTAAAAGCTTGGTATATAGATTTTTGTATCTTCTGTCACAGTAACACCGTGAGATTGTGGTGAAGACGCATTGTGCAAACATTTGTTTGCTATTCAGGACGTGTGTCCAGTCACTGTTTTTCCTGTTTAGTTTTAGCTATACAAACTGCCTACCATATTTTATACTACCGTTTGCTGAACGCCCTAGGGGATGAGAGGAGAGGGAGAGTGCGGGTCTTGTGTTTTACATTGTTTGTTTTTGCTCTGTTTTAACTCTCTCTGATAACTTGTATATACAATGTGAGGTTCTCTAATTGAAATAATAGGGTGATGTGTAGTTTTCCAAAGAGACAAACCCCTGCAGTGGTGTGTGTGTGAAGTGAAGATGGAACATTGCTGTGAATCACGTGTGGTATATAAATTGGGTTGTTTTACTTGTGTATTCTTAAATTATTCATTACGAGTGACGTGTGGTGTGCTTTAAATTCTGACACGTCTCAGGAGGGAAACTCCGTGCACGCCCTTAACCATTTGGTGTTTTGATTGAAGGAAGTTTCATAAAGTATAACAGTTTTAAAAATTGTTTATATAATTGAACTATTGTGAAATAAATAAATGTATATATTTTTTTGACGTACCAGCTTCCATCTGCGTCCTTTAATTAGGGTGGCTCGCATATCTAAGGACGGGGCGAAGACGGCTCTGCCTATCTCCACCCGTATTCCCTAGATTTAGAGTTCATTCTCGAGGTTCGGAAGCACGCGAAGCGGTTCCTTCCCCCTCTGTGAACTCGCAGCTGCAGCTACTTATCTCCGAGGAGATTAATATTGTTTTTGTGACTAAGCGGGTGGCGTGTTGCAGAGGCAACGCGTGTACTACATCATTATCAGGTTTGATGTAAATCTTACCAAAACCAGACCGTCTTTACTCGTCTAAATGCGAGTTCAAAATGCTCACGATCAAGCATGTTGTAGGCCAGATCAGGTCCGAGGACTTGTCTGTCTCAATATATCTCAAAGATGCATACTTCCACATTTCCATCCTTCCACAACAAGGGAAGTTTCTGAGGTTCGCTTTCGGGGGCGACGCCTACCAATATCGAGTACTTCCCTTCGGCCCTTGCACTCTCACCCTGCACGTTCACAAAATGTGTAGATGCGGCTCTGGTTCCCCTGCACATGCAGGGCATCCGCATTCTCAACCACATCGACGATTGGTTGATTTAAGCTCAGTCAGAGCAGGTTGCGGCTCGGCATTGAGATGTCGTTCTCGCACATATGGGGGAGCTGGGTTTGAGACTGAATGCCAAGAAGAGTGTACTTTCTCCGGTTCAGAGAACCACTTATCTAGGCGTAGTATGTGATTCGACCGCAATGCAGGCACGATTGTCCCCTGCTCGTATCGAGTCGATCCTCATCTCAGTTGAGAGAGTCAGAGAAGGCCAGTCACTTACTTTCAAACAATTTGTTGGGTCTGATGGCAGCTGCGTCCAACGTGATACCTCTTGGCCTGCTGTACATGAGACCCCTACAGTGGTGGCTCAAGACCAAGGGATTTTCCCCGAGGGGCAATCTACTTCGCACTATCAAGGTCACGCGGCGCTACCTCCGTGCCTTAGACATGTGGAAGAAACCTTGGTTCTTGAATCAGGGCCCGGTGCTGGGAGCTCCTTGTCGCCGTATAATACTAGCTACGGACGCATCTCTCACCGGCTGGGGTGCAGTCATAAGTGGCCATCCTGCCCGTGGTCTGTGGAGCGGTCACCATCTAACATGGCATATCAATTGTCTAGAAATGATAGCAGTTTATCGTGCACTGAAGCACTTCCTCCCAGACCTAAGGGGTCACCATGTGTTGGTGCGCACATCAACCACCAGGGAGGTCTGTGGTCGCGCCCTTTGTACAAACTGGCGCACCAGACCCTGGTGTGGTCCCAGAGCAAACTCCTCTCATTAAGAGCAGTATATATTCCTGGGAAACTAAATATGGGAGCAGACATACTGTCGAGGCAGGGGCAGAGGCCCGGGGAATGGAGACTTCATCCAGAGGTGGTGAAGCAGATCTGGAAAGTATTTGGCAGGGGCTCAAGTAGACCTATTTGCGACTCAAGAGACATCACAATGTCCCCTTTGGTTCTCTCTAGTTTATCCAGCTCCTCTGGGACTGGACGCTATGGTACAGACCTGGCCGAGGCTTCGTCTGTACGCCTTTCCCCCTATTGCTCTGCTCCCGGGAGTTCTGGCGAGAGTTCGCCGGGACGGCGTCCCTCTGTTATTAGTAGCCCCGCTCTGGCTGGGCCGAGTATGGTTCACAGATCTGGTCTCGCTCCTCGACGGCTCTCCATGGGAGATACAGATCAGGACAAACCTACTCTCACAGGCGCAGGGTACGATAATTCACCCTCGCCCGGAGTTGTGGAAGCTGTGGGTGTGGCCCCTGAGGGGGCACAACTGTTAGCAGCTGGTCTCTCAACTGAGGTTGTTGAGACCCTCCTCCAATCCAGAGCTCCCTCAACAAGGAAACTGTACGCCCTGAGGTGGAACTCTTCACCTCTTGATGCAGAGACCGCCAGCTAGACCCAGCAAACTGCCCAGTTGGTACAGTTCTGGAGTTTCTACAGGCCAGGCTCTCTGCAGGGTTGACCCACTCCACGCTGAAGGTTTACGTGGCGGCCATTGCGGCCTACCACGCCCTTCTCGATGGCCAGTCTTTGGGAAGACACCCCTTAGTTACATGTTACCTCCGCGGTGCGCTGAGGCTGAGACCTCCAGTACGGTCCCGTGTTCCCCCCTGGGACTTGGGTGTGCTGTTAGAGGCTTTTTGCAAATCTCCATTCAAACCGATTCAAGATATCTCAGACAGACATCTGACTCTTTAAACCGCCTTTCTGTTGGCCATTACCTCTCTGAGGAGAGTAGGAGATTTACAGGCCCTCTCAGTGGCCCCTACCTATTTTGATTTTGCACCTGGCATGACCAAAGTGTTCATATACCCTCGAGCGGGATATGTTCCTAAGGTGTCCTCTATCACACCACAACCTGTAGTGCTGAAGGCCTTCTGTCCTCCTCCCTTTCGGGAGCACAACCAAGAGAAGCTAAATTGTGTGTGTCCAGCTCGAGCGCTGGATGCATGCGCCCACAGAGCTGCCCTGTGGAGAAAAATGGACCAATTGCTTGCATGCTGCGGTCCCCCCAAGAGGGCTTTTCCTGCTTCTAAGCAGACTATTAGTTGTTGGATAGTTGGGACTTTGAGTCCTCTGGTCGTCCCCCACTGTCGGGAGCCAAGGCTCACTCTACATAGGCTATGGTGGCCTCCAAGGCCTTCCTAGCAGATGCGTCCATGCTGGACATCTGCAATGCTGCGGGGTGGTCCACGCCTTCTACTTTTGCAAGATTCTATGGCTTAGACATGCCAGTCACTCCAGGCACTTCAGTCCCCTCGTCCTAAGCTGTGCTCTTCGGATACACACTAGGCAGGGGTTTGGTAGTCTGGCGGTGTTGGTACTCGTTCCCCAAAGCGTTTTTCGACGCAGCTCGAGTTCCTGAAGACGAACGTCTCTAAGTTACGTATGTAACCCTAGTTCCTCGAGGGAACGAGACGCTGCGTCTCGGAGCCATACCCTCGGCACCCCTGCCGGCGCTTGCTGGTACTCGAAGCTGAAGCCAGCTGCGCGGCTCATGCCTTTATAGCTTCCTGGTCGCTTACGACACCCCGCCTGTGACGTCACGCTCTTCTATAAAACAGATTAGATATCATATTCAGAGTCGCTCACGCTGGGCACGTTCCCCAACGCGTTTTTCGACACAGCATCTCGTTCCCTCGAGGAACTAGGGTTACATACGTAACCTAGAGTCGATATAGACTTATACTATATCTTATACAGCTCTTATACTGAATCATGTAGATGAGGATACTACATTAGATTAGATTAGATTAGATTATATTAGATTAGATTCAACTTTATTGTCATTATGCGGAGTACAAGTACAGAGCTAATGAAATGCAGTCAGCATCTAACCAGAAGTGCAAGAATATAGTGTTTTATATACATAAAAGTGCAGAGTAAGTAAAGCTATGGTATACAGAATGTACAGTGGAGTTGCTATATACAATATTGATCAGAGTATATAGAGAATATAAATATGAATACAATGTAGGGATTGTATGTACATTATGAACAGAGCAATGAAGGATTATATATACATTATGAATAGCAGGAACGTGAGAACAGTGGTAATAAATACAGTTGGATGAGTATGCAAAAGTATTGTTGAACAATGTATTATATGCAAAAAAAAACAGTAGTGCAATGATATTTTTTGTAGAAATAGTTTACTGTGCTTGTACAGTAACTACTTTAGACAGTTTATAGTGTAATAGTTTTAACCATGTGCAGTCTGTGCAAAATATGAATAGTGCAAATAATGTATGTAAAGTACTGTGACCAGTGCAGTAAAAGAGCAGGTGCAGGTTAGATTGGTGGTGTGGAGTTCAGAAGTGTCACAGCCTCGGGGAAGAAGCTCTTCCTGAGCCTACTAGTTCGAGAGCGTAGGCTCCTGTAATGCCTGCCGGATGGAAGGAGGGTGAAAAGTGCATGGTTAGAATGAGAGGCATCCTTGATGATATTTCTTGCCCTGCCCAGACAGCGTTTCTGATAAATGTTCTCGATGGAAGTTAACTGGGTGCCGGTGATCCGTTGAGCAGTTTTCACCACCCACTGGAGTGCTTTCCGTTCAGATGCAGAGCAATTGCTGTACCCTACTGATATGCAGTTTGTGAGTATGCTTTCAATGGTACAGCGGTAGAATACAGCAAGGATCCTGGGACTGAGGTGAACTTTCTTAAGGCTTAGTAAGAAGTAAAGGCGCTGCTGTGCCTTTTTGACCAGGGTGGAGGTGTTTAGGGACCAGGTGAGGTCATCTGAGATGTGGATGCCAAGGAACTTGAAACTCGACACACGCTGCACTACAGATCCATTGATGTAGATGGGTGTGTGTGCATGATTCCTAGTCCGCCTGAAGTCCACAATGATCTCCTTAATTTGTAGGGAGTTACATTTAGTGGTGCATCTCAGTAAATTAGAATGTTGTGGAAAAGTTCATTTATTTTGATTCAATATTTTTATTTTGAGTAATTCAACTCAAATTGGGAAACTCGTGTATTAAATAATTTCAGTGCACAAAGGCTGAAGTAGTTTAAGTCTTTGGTTCTTTTAATTGTGATGATTTTGCCTCACATTTAACAAAATCCAGGCCTATGCTCTCGGCCTATGTCAAATGCAGAAATGTTAATCCATCCATTTATGACCTCAAGGTTAGATTATTGTAATGCTTTATTGGGTGGTTGTTCTGCACACTTAGTAAACAAACTACAGTTATTCCAAAATGCAGCAGCAAGAGTTCTTACTAGAATCAGGAAGTATGACCATATTAGCCCGGCCCTATCAAAACTGCACTGGCTCCCTATGAAACATCGTAAACTCTGGAATAACCTACCTAACATTGTTCGGGAGGCAGACACACTCTTGCAGTTTAAATCTAGATTAAAGACCCATCTCTTTAACCTGGCTTACACATAACATACTAATATGCTTTTAATATTCAAATCCGTTAAAGGATTTTTAGGCTGCATTAATTAAGTAAACCGGAACTGGGAACCCTTCCCATAACACCCGATGTACTTGTTACATCATTAGAATAATGGCATCTACGCTAATATTAGTTTGTTTCTCTCTTATTCCGAGGTCACTGCAGCCACCAGATCTAGTCTGTATCCAGATCAGAGGGTCACTGCAGTCACCCGGATCCAGTACGTATCCAGACCAGATGGTGGATCGGCACCTAGAAAGGACCGAAGGACTGAAGGACTGAAAGACAGCGGAGACCAGGACAACTAGAGCCCCAGATACAGATCTCCTGTAAAGACCTCATCTCAGATGACCACCAGGACAAGACCACAAGAAACAGATGATTCTTCTGCACAGTCTGACATTGCTGCAGCCTGGAATTGAACTGTTGTTTTCCTTTGGTCAGAGGAGAACTGCCCCCACAACTGAGCCTGCTTTCTCCCAAGGTTTTTTCCTCCATTCTGTCACCGATGGAGTTTTGGTTCTTTGCCGCTGTCGCCTGGCTTGCTTAGTTGGGGTCACTTCATCTACAGCGATATCATTGACTTGATTGCAAATAAATGCACAGACACTATTTAAACTGAACAGAGATAACATCACCAAATTAAATGATGAACTGCCTTTAACTGTCATTTTGCATTATGGACACTGTTTTCCTAATGGATGTTGTTCAGTTTCTTTGACGCAATGTATTTTGTTTAAAGCGCTATATAAATAAAGGTGACTTGACTTGACTTAAACATTTAACCTAGATAAATGTGCGCTGTTAGGCGCATATATCCAAAGTTTTTGTGAAGAGTGGAAGCTAAGTGCTCTGCAGGACATGTAGGCGCCAACGTGGTCAATTGCATTTTTTTAACAGTAGAAGCAATTTAAAATAGCCTACGCAGTCATTTTTGAGAGACTAAGGAGACTAAAGAGTAATACATCATCATTCAGAACTTTAAAAGGTCTACTTGCATGTGTAGGCTACACTCACAATATCAACAAAATGTTGTGCTTTTATGAAAATAAAGAAAGCAAACATGTTGCGCTTTCTGCCTCACGGACATGACAAATATATCTATAGAAAGCTTTAAATTACTAGGCTACTTGAAAATGAAATAATTCTAATTGAAAACAAAAACTCTTTCATAATGTAATCTGCCAAGATGCATTTCTATCTAAAGGTGCGTCCAATGAGTAGATGGCGAGTCAGGATCGGCAACTTCATCTTTGTGACACTAACTAGTTTACCAATAAATAATTAAAATATCTCCTTACTATTTCCCCAGACACATTAATGGTAATTAGTTTTGCATGTGTTTGACCGTGGATTTGTGCACTTGTGCTTGCTGAACATTTAACACCATTGAGCAGGTCTTCACAGTCGCTGTAGCAAGAAGTCCGGTCCTGCATATAAAACAGCATATATGAAAGGAATAAAATAAACATTCCTAAACATTTATATTTCACTTAAAAAATGAACATATTAACAAAACCAAATAAAAAACTGCACAAAAAGTCTACACCGAGTTTCGTTCGATTTTTTTGACCGTGCCACAAATTCAAGGAAACCAAGAAGGAAAGCGCATCCCATTTGTTTTCTTTATTTTTCAAAAGCATGTTTTGCTTATATATATATAAGATCTGATAACACTTGAGCTCATTTAAATTTGTCTTTCTTCACCACAAAAACAACATTTTAAAATACACCATTACAGCAGCAAGAGCCAAGCTAACACAAGAAGCAAATGGACCAAGATCCCAACTAAACCAAACACTTTCCACCACAATGGTGACTTCAAATGAATCAAGTATCAACATTTAAACCTCTGTTAATTCTCAATAAGAGCTTCTCTAGATGTCTGACAGAAATAAAGTCACAGAACCTTGTAAAGAGGATCTGGGAACGTCTATATCGGACGTACAGAAGACATAAAAAACATAAAAAAAAAAGACGTCATAAAAACATTCTGTCTCCTAAGTGGACGTCTTTTCAACGTCTGCAAAGACATAAAAAGACGTCCACTGGACGTAACTTTGCCCAGTGGATTAGGTTGATGTTAAAATATGCAATATAGTAATTTTTACGTAATAGTTCCTTCAAAAACAAACAAAAATGTTAAATACATGTGACTTCATGCCACAAGACTGCTAACATATTAAGGTATAATTAACACTGGATTCATTTAACATGCATTATGTACCATGTGTTGAGTTCAGTGTAAAATGCATTTAGTAAAGAAGTTAATATACAAGACTTGGTACGTCCTTGTGCTTTGGACACAAACTTTCAATAATAAAAAAGTTATTTGACCAGTGTTATGGTCTTTTATTTATTTAGACTATTTGAATGATATAAAAAATTGTGTTTGCTAATAGATGGTGGTGTTGGTGCAGTGGATAAGACACATGCCTTTGTTGTGAGAGACCTGGGTTCAAATCCACTGTGAGACACCAATGTGTCCCGACCTCTGGCACATATATAGCAATTGTAAGTCGCTTTGGATAAAAGCGTCAGCTAAATGTAGATAATAAGCCTTGTGTTCAGTAAACAAAAACAATTGTTCTGATATTTTTTAGGTTAACATGACTATTTATGTTGTGACAACTTGTGATATTAAGTTATTTTAAGTTGGGTGGGCTTTAGTCCCCGTTTGTTAAGTTTACTCAAAAAAGCGCTTGTGATAAGGTGCCTTATTTTTTTAAGTTAACGCAACTTTTTTTTTTTTTTACAGTGCAGTATAGGGTTTACTGTATTTTCATAAATATGTCAAATATTAAATATGCTGTTATTTGTTTTACTTCAGTGTGCAAAAAGTGTGCGGTCAAAAATAAGAACATCATTTTCAGTTAAATTTACATGTTGAGTTAACTTAAATATATAAGTACACTTGAAATTAATACCAAGTTAAGTGAACATAATCGTTTAAGTACATTAAATAAGCACCAAGTTTGGTGAACTGAGTGATTGAAGTACAGTCTACAAAACCGTCAAGTTAAATAAACTTAAATATGTAAGTTTTGAGAGACTACATTACTCAATTAAATTGAGGCAACGAGTTTACTCGATGAATTTAGTGCAGTCAACTTATTAGGGTTTTCAGTGTTTAATATTAGTCAACTTTTAATAATATGTTTTACGACAGAAATGTTAAATGACATACAGCTAAATCAAGTGATGAAAAAAAATTCAAATATGGTCATTTTGAGATAGAGAGAAAGAGAGAGAGAGAGAGAGAGAGAGAGAGAGAGAGAGAGAGATGTGTAAATTGTCTGTGTCTTGTCTCTCTCTACAAATAATGAAGAGATTTTGCCCCCTTGTTGTTGAGAAATATAATGTAGCGATTCGACAGGTCTGTGTGTGTGTGTGTGTGTGTGTGTGTGTGTGTGTGTGCGTGTGTGCACACGTGCATCAATTAAAGCAGTGCATTAACTGTGATTAAAGTGAACTGTTTTATTGCATTGGCCTTGTCACAAACACACACACAAATGGCACACTTTTTCCAGGTATATTATTCTTTTTCTTCTACAGCCCTGAATGTCAGAGACAGATCCCCTGCGAAGACCTCATCACCTCCAAAACCATCGGCACAAGACCACGGGAGTCAGACAAGTCCTCTGCACCTGTATTTCATCCTGGAATTAAACCATGCCATGCTAGTTTCGTCTGGCAAGAGGATAACAGACCCCAACTCAGCCTGGTTTCTCCCAAGGTTGTTCCCCCCATTTCTGTCACCCATGGGGTTTTGGTTCCTTGCCACGGTCGCCTTTGGATTGCTTAATTGGAAACACTTGACTGATTACACAGATACTATTGGAAGAGAGCTGAACTGAATGATGATATCACTGAATCATCAATGAACTGACTTTAGCTGAAAAAAATACTGTTATTGTGTTCTCACATTATTGACAATCTATTTTCCTAGCTGACACTATAAAGCTGCTTTGACACAATCAGTATTGTATAAAGCGCTATATAAATAAAGGTGACTTGACTTCATAATTTATTCAGATTGCATTTGTATGTGTCATATATTATAAAACAAGTGGAGCAGTGTGATCGAGGGTTAACCTTATTTTATTGTGGAAATTATTGATTTTGCTATAGCAATGTCTACCTTAACCGTCATATTTGTTTGCTGTGGATTAATTTGTTAGATTGCTGTTATGGATTATAATAATAATAATAATAATTCATTACATTTATATAGCGCTTTTCTAGGCACTCAAAGCGCTTTACATAGTCTGGGGGTATCTCCTCATCCACCAGCAGTGTGCAGCATCCACCTGGATGATGCGACGGCAGCCATAGTGCGCCAGAACGCCCACCACACAGCTTACTGGTGGAGAGGGACAGAGTGATGAAGCCGATCAGTAGACATGGGGATTGTTAGGAGGCCATGATGGTCAGAGGCCAATGGGCGAATTTAGCCAGGATGCCAAGGTCACACCTCTTCTCTTTTTCGAAAGACATCCTGGGATTTTTAATGACCACAGAGAGTCAGGACCTCGGTTTAACGTCTCATCCGAAGGACGGTGCTTGTTGACAGTATAGTGTCTCCATCACTACACTGGGGCGCTAGGACCCACACAGACCACAGGGTGAGCACCCCCTGCTGGCCTCACTAGCACCTTAACTGTATTGTGTGCTGTGGACGGAGGAATGAGCCGTGTGCTGAAGCGGATGGGTTGTCGCTGATCTTCTTGCCCATCTGTGTTTTTGCTGACTGGATGTCCTTTACTCTGGTACAGCTGAATTACAGACTCTGCAGTGTCAAAGCTCACGAACCCCCGATTGAAGGGACGTGATTCTTTTTTTTTTTCACACTGATGCAAAGGTGTCAGATCCGGGGGAGCCGACGGCCGAGTAGCCGACACGATAGTATTGCTGATGTGTCCACTTGAAGCATAGGAAAGGAAAGTTGTTATTCCAGTCACCTGAGTTTTGTCAGTTGTCGGCTACGTGCAAACTACCCATTAATTTTTACGATTTTCCACTGACAGACGCAGGGCGGCGCTGTGGAAATCCTGGTCCAGGATTTGTTTTGACTGAAGCCGGCTATTTGAGATCCCACTGAAACAGACATTCTTTGGCAGTGACAGGGGAACCACTGGGGCGATTTCAGGCCGGACTTGAATTTGGTATTACCCTGGGCAGAACATTGGACAATTCATGGTTTTATTGTCTCCACTGATTTGAGGAGGAGATTGTGATTTGGATACTTTTTTTTTTTTACTTAACTTTTAATATAATTAAATACAATTTGAGATTTTGGTGTGGCTGGGAATCTAAATTATTTCAAATTTATAGATTTTTAATGTTACATTGCATTGTACAAGGTTTTTCTTTTTTTTATTTGGTTTAAACCTTTATGTTTTATGAGTCAGTATCTTCTTATTTGAGGTTGTAGTTGTGCTGACATTACTCAGTACACAGAGTTAAATATAATCATCTTATTTTCTTTTATTAATATTTATTATTACTGTTTTAATAAGAATTTTCTAATCACAAAATGTCCTTGAGCTGGGATACATTAGAGCTCAAAGAACTGTCTATTCAAAGCTAGTGGCTCCGAAATATATAATATACAGTATTTAAATAAATGTTGTAATCATAATAAAAACTGTAATTTTACCAGTTGTAAAATGCATATACACTCACCTAAAGAATTATTAGAAACACCATACTAATACTGTGTTTGACCCCCCTTTCGCCTTCAGAACTGCCTTAATTCTACATGGCATTGATTCAACAAGGTGCTGAAAGCATTGTTTAGAAATGTTGGCCCATATTGATAGGATATCATCTTGTAGTTGATGGAGATTTGTGGGATGCACATCCAGGGTTAGAAGCTCCTATTCCACCACATCCCAAAGATGCTCTATTGGGTTGAGATTTGGTGACTGTGGGGGCCATTTTAGTACAGTGAACTCATTGTCATGTTCAAGAAACCAATTTGAAATGATTCAAGCTTTGTGACATGGTGCATTATCCTGCTGGAAGTAGCCATCAGAGGATGGGTACATGGTGGTCATAAAGGGATAGACATGGTCAGAAACAATGCTCAGGTAGGCCGTGGCATTTAAACGATGCCCAATTGTCACTAAGGGGCCTAAAGTGTGCCGAGAAAACATCCTCTACACCATTACACCACCACCACAAGCCTGCACAGTGGTAACACGCCATGATGGATCCATGTTCCCATTCTGTTTACGCCTGACTCTACCATCTGAATGTCTCAACAGAAATCGAGACTCATCAGACCAGGCAACATTTTTCCAGTCTTCAACTGTCCAATTTTTGTGAGTTCGTGCAAATTGTAGCCTCTTCTTCCTATTTGTAGTGGAGATGAGTTGTACCCGGTGGGGTCTTATGTTCTGTTGTAGCCCATCTACCTCAAGGTTGTGCGTGTTGTGGCTTCACAAATGTTTTGCTGCATACCTCGGTTGTAACGAGTGGTTATTTTAGTAAAGGTTGCTCTTCTATCAGCTTGAATCAGTTGGCCCATTCTCCTCTAATGTCTAGGATCAACAAGGCATTTTCACCCACAGGACTGCCGCATACGGGATGTTTTTCCCTTTTCACACCATTCTTTGTAAACCCTAGAAATGGTTGTGAGTGAAAATCCCAGTAACTGAGCAGATTGTGAAATAATCAGACCGGCCCGTCTGGCACCAACAACCATGCCACGCTCAAAATTGCTTAATTCACATTTCTTTCCAATCTGACATTCAGTTTGGAGTTCAGGAGATTTTCTTGACCAGGACCACACCCCTAAATGCACTGAAGCAACTGCCATGTGATTGGTTGATTAGATAATTGCATTAATGAGAAATTGAACATGTGTTAGCAGTTTTCAGTGTTCTCAAGTAATTGTACGAACTTCTGAGTAAAGCCAAGCCCTCTTCCGGTTTTATCCGAATGCACATACGGATACAAATAATTTTGAGATTTGTGGGAAGTCGTGGCCTGGTGGTTAGAGAATCGGACTCCCAATCGAAGGGTTGTGGGTTCGAGTCCCGGGCCGGCAAGAATTGTGGGTGGGGGGAGTGCATGTACAGTTCTCTCTCCACCTTCAATACCATGACTTAGGTGCCCTTGAGCAAGGCATCGAACCCCCAACTGCTCCCCGGGCGCCGCAGCATAAATGGCTGCCCACTGCTCCGGGTGTGTGTTCACAGTGTGTGTGTGTGTTCACTGCTCTGTGTGTGTGCACTTCGGATGGGTTAAATGCAGAGCACAAATTCTGAGTATGGGTCACCATACTTGGCCGAATGTCACTTCACTTCACTTACAGATACAGATATTGGCTCCGCAGCACACGCCTTTTTTGCCACCTTCTTTGTGATTTGAAGACCTCAGATGCCCCCAGGTCTTTGGACCCATTGTTTAGCTTTTTGTGAAAAGCACTTCATCCCCGTTGCTGACAATGCTGTCAAAGAAACCTGCCCTCTCATTCACACTCTCCACCTCTGAAGACACTACAGGCACCAATTTAAACAGCAGCCTTTAAGTGCCTATACCTACCGTAGCTGCAGATGACAGCCTTAGAGAGGACCGATGGGGCTTACAAACACTGAATGTCCATTCTTGCTCTGCTTCCTGATTATTGAACTAACCACAAATCGGTCTTTTGTCTGTATGTACATCTAAATGCAAGTATTTGTATACTATAGGTGCCAGCTATTTTTTCTTACCATGCACCATTTCAGCTGAATCTCAGAAATGGGCCTGAGCTTTCAGCCATGTCATGTTCGGTCTTATTCTGTAGCAATATTGGTGTCTTGAGAAATCACTGGACTCTTTGACAGCTTTGTAAACAGAGTTGGGAGATTGGTTTGTACCTTTTTTTTATCCAATCAGAAAACACAGTCTGTGAATCACTTTTCACGTTTGGCTTTGCCAACATCAGGTTGTCAGACTGGTCTTGGAAAAAAAGTGCCCTATATATTCAAAGGTCCACTTTCTTCGACATGGAAATTTACTCTGGCTAATTTTTTGTGTTCAGCTGCATGTAAAAACATGAAGAGACTGGAGAGCTGTTTTAAAGTAGAAACTGCAAGTTGTTTTTCTAATTAAAAAATATCTATCTATCTCTCTATCTCTCTCTCTCTCTCTCTCTATATATATATATATATATATATATATATATTTATAATTTTTTTTTAAATATTATTATTTTCATTTTTACATGTGTAATAGTTTGAGGTTTCTTGCTTTAAAGGGGTCCTATTATGCTCCTTTACAATGTCTTGAATTTGTTTTGGGGTATACTAACATTCTCACATGCTTGGTGGTTCGGAAAACACATTATTTTTTACATTATTACAATACCTTTCTCCCCATCCTGGCACAAACGGCTCAATTAGTTCCGGGTTTGATGTTTGATGAAGGCTGCTTTCCGAAAAATGAAATGTGATGTGATTGGTTAGCTGTCCTAGTGTGTTGTGTTAACACAGTGTTCCCTATCTGTCGGTCAATACGAGTTATGTCGAATGACATATGGGGTCTCACTTGGGAGGCCAATCATCTCTGAGTTTAAGAGAAAACGCCAATGAAAATTGGCTAGTGGATTTAACATACCTGAGCCACTCCCCGTACCAACGGGTATAAATAGGGCGACAGGTGCATCCACTCATTAGATTTTTGCTTTGGAGCCGAGTGGTTGTATGAAAGCTGTTATACTCCACAAAGCCATTCATCTGCTGTGTCGGGAAGCTGTTCTAGTTGGCGGTACGGTGCAAACAGTGGTGTCCCTTTCAGCGATTCCCCTGGGCGCTTCAACTAAGAGAGCAGATTTCCTAAAAGAGCAAATCATGGACGATTCACGTCTTTTTAAAGACGCCGTTTCATCCGCGTCCATCTGGATGCAGTTGTTTCCTGTTCTCTGACAACGGCCACGATCGTTGTCTTCCATGTCTGGGCAATCAGCACGCTGAAGGCGCGTTCGTGGATGGTTCATGCACGCACTGCATCTGTGACCATGGCAACGCTGTGATCATGTCTCCCCTTTCTTAAAGGGAAAGGAGCAGACCCTTCTGTCGCTACCCGTTCCGGTTTCTCTGCCACGAGCAGAGGACCGCCGGCTAGTGCTCTGGGAGATTTGAAGGTGACAGTGAGAGCTTCTCCGCCGGGCCACGCCCCACGGACCTCTTACCCCTTCCGCAGTGTTTGTCCTGTGCGGCTGCTGGGTGATTTTGCTGGGCTGTCTTATGGCAGTCCCAACGGGTCATTCAGTTTGCCACCAGGGATCAGATGTCGATTGCAGCATCGGGGATGGGCTGTTGACCTCTGTGGATGAAGATTCGGCGGGGCTGCCCCCCTCGGGTGTTGTCGCCACTGCCGAATTGGACCCAGAGTTGACAGCCGTGCTTGCCCGGGCAGCTGTGAGCATCAGGATGGAGGTGAATGCACCGCCCAGCCCTGAGAGCTCATGGCTGTTCGATTGGTTCTCGGTGTAGAGCGCGGCTCACAACCGCGTTTTGCTCTGGTTCCTTTCTTCCCGGCTGTGCATGGGGAAGTGATGTAGCCATGGATGGCCCTATTTTACAGCCGGTAGCAGCTCATTTCGTTCCTCCGTCCTCACTACCCTCGATGGCGGGGCAGCTAGGGGTGCGTCGACATTCCCCAGCAGGAGAGTGCGATTGCGGTGCACTTGTGTCTGCAAAACGCCGCCACTGGGAGGAATAGTCTGCGCCTCTCACCCAAGGCCTGTTTGCTGTCGGCCGCTCTCGCTGCCAAGGCTTACAGTGCTGCGGGCCAAGCTGCCTCTGCTCTGCATGCCATTGCTATCCTGCAAACTCACCAAGCCAAGGCTTTAACAAATGCACGAGGGTAGAACCAACCCGAAGTTGATGCAGGAGCTGCGCACGGCGACTGACCTCACCCTTCCGGGTGAAGGAAGTCACGACGCAGTCCCTCGGGAAGGCGATGTCCACTCTGGTGGTCCAGTAGTGCCGTTTCTGGTTCAGCCTGGTCTGTATGAGAGACTGTGTGTCTCAACATGTGTGGCTTCTGGATGGGACACGGCAGACCTAAGTGATCTGCCAACAGCTTTGGTAGACACTATAACTCAGGCTAGAGTCCCCTCTACAAGGCAGGCCTATGCTCTGAAGTGGAGTCTGTTCACGAATTAGTGTTCTTCTCACAGAGAAGAACCCCGGAGATGCCCGGTCAGAGTGGTGCTTTCTTTCCTGCAAGAAAGGCTGGAGCGTAGGCTGTCACCCTCCACCCTGAAAGTGTATGTGGCTGCCATTTCAGCCCATCACGATGCAATGGACGGCCGGTCCCTGAGGAGGCATGACCTGATCGTTAGGTTCCTGAGGGGTGCCAGAAGGTTACATCCTCCTAAGACACCCCTGATTCCCTCCTGGGACCTCGCTATTGTCCTGACAGGTCTCTTCTGGCAGCCATTCCATCCCTACTCTAAGGTAGGACCTGCCTCAGAGACCCCTTCCATATGTAGTACTGCCCCCTGGGTCAGTCAATATCAGTATCTCCACATATCACCTCCCTAAGGGTAGGATGTGGTCTCCGTAGCGACCTTTTCCTAAGACTCGCTTCCCCATTGTATTGCCAAGCTGAAAGAACAAATAGGGAAGATTTGAGGCAATCTTTCTCTGGAGGTTGAAATCCCATCCATTAACTTTATGTGGGCGGAACAGCAGCGTGGCCTTCTCAAGCAGTGATGTACTCACCCTTTGGCCCCTTCAGTACCAAGGTCAGTGAATTTGCGCTGGGGCTTTGGGAAGGTTACGACCTTAAGCGTAGCTTTTGTGGCACGCCACGGCTTGCCGACAATTGCAGCGCCACTGGATTGTGACGGTGTTCAGGTTGTGGCGTTTTCCATAGGACCCCATATGTCGTTCGACATAAATCGTAGTGACCGACAGATAGGGAACGTCTCGGTTACGTACGTAACCCTCGTTCCCTGATGGAGGGAACGGAGACGTTATGTCCCCATGCCACAACCTTGAACCGGTCGCTGTTGCCGGGACACGTTCTCGGCTCCTCAGCATAAAACCTAATGAGTGGATGCACCTGTCGCCCTATTTATACCCATTGGCACGGGGAGTGGCTCAGGTATGTTAAATCCACTAGCCAATTTTCATTGGCGTTTTCTCTTAAATTCAGAGATTGGCCTCCCAAGTGAGACCCCATATGTCGTTCGACATAACTTCTCTGTTCCCTCCGTCAGGGAACGAGGGTTACATACGTAACAGAGACGTTTCAGTACTGCCCCACCCGTTGCCAAACAGCATGTTCCTCTGTCTGCTCCGGTTTAGTTAAGGATGAAATATCAGTGTGAGCCGGATTAAGACCCAGAGAATGTTGAACAAGAGGGTCGTGTGGAACCTTTGCAAGCACGGTTATTGCAAGATATATTACAGTGGTAACGTTATAGTGGGGTGTTTTTGCAAAAAATTAATAAATAAAAAAATTTAAACAAACAAAATAAACCACCTGCTTTACCAGACATTACATGCAAGATCAAATTAAAATGACATCCATTTTCTGAACACAGTCAGTTTCCTTCAGAAATACAGTAATATAAAAAAAACGCACTCAATGTATCGGAAACACTGGAATCTCATAATTGTAAATTCTGCTTATTACATCATTGTCCAGTATTTTACTGGCACCTGGAAACTTCATTCTGGCTTTTTTTAACATTCCCTTGAAGCATGACTTTTTTTAAATATATATATATATATATTTTTTTTTTTTACGTCAAACATTACATAATTGTTTGGGGTCCTTACAAAGTAGGACTTTCTTGATAGTGGATGTAAATAGTCAAAACTGATTTATTATTTTTTCATGATTCACTTTAAATGTTCAGACCAAAGCTCTTCAGCCCTGGGAGTTTGTGCCTCCTCAATAAACAGTGAAGTCTATAGTGACTACACATTGTCATTAGAATGTCTGTTGGAGGACCATCATATCGGTAGTACCTAGAATAGCAAAGTCCACTAAAGGAGGTAGAGCTTTTTCGCATTTGGCTCATAACTCTGGAATAGCCTTCCTGATAATGTTGGGGTTCAGACACACTCTCTCTGTTTAAATCTAGATTAAAAACACATTTCTTTGGCCAAGCACTCAAATAATGTCACAATCTCATAATTTTGGACTGCAGTTATCCGATCAAATGCATATTATTATTCTTTAGCTTGGGTTAAACTAATTAATTTTTACTTGGTTGGAACATCAGCTACACTAATTTTGTTGCTAATTATGTTTGTCAGTCTGGATACAGAACACCTTAGAAGAGATGTGTCATGTCCTTGGGTTTATCATCCTGTCCTTCTATTTGCGTTTTCTTTATTTATCGGCATGTTTTGAGAACATGGTGTTTTGTTTTGATTGTTGGCCATGCACTCCTCTGTGGCATTCCTCCCCTCTCGTTACCACCCTCACTACTCCTAATTGTTTGACTCTGCTCACCTGGGACACGTTCTCAGCTCCTCAGCATAAAACCTAATGAGTGGATGCACCTGTCGCCCTATTTATACCCATTGGCACGGGGAGTGGCTCAGGTATGTTAAATCCACTAGCCAATTTTCATTGGCGTTTTCTCTTAAATTCAGAGATTGGCCTCCCAAGTGAGACCCCATATGTCGTTCGACATAACGTCTCTGTTCCCTCCATCAGGGAACGAGGGTTACATACGTAACAGAGACGTTTCAGTACTGCCCCACCCGTTGCCAAACAGCATGTTCCTCTGTCTGCTCCGGTTTAGTTAAGTTCACTACTCCTAATTGTTTGACTCTGCTCACCTGAATCTAAAGTTTGTTCATCTCTCACTCTATTTATTACCCTCTATAGTGCCGAACGGTGCCAGATCGTTGTTTGCTAGTTAGCCATTGCTCAGCAGCTCCATCTAGTCATGACATTGTTAGATCCCTGTCAGGTTTTTGTTGTTTCCTCCAGTGTTCTGTTTTTGTTTTTCTATTTTCTACTCCCTCGGTTCCTAGGTCAGGCACCTGCATCCCGCAGAGGTTTTCTTGGCCCACTCAGATGCCGGCTCCCTCGCTTCTTCCTCTCATCTCTGTTCGCTCTCATCTCTGTTCCCAAGTGGCTGCGCTGTTGAGCGCCTTCTGCCAGGTGTTTATTGCAAGGACATTTTAGTGGCCCATTGTTTCTGTTGGACAATTTCTCCTAATTCCCCAGCTGTTTTTTTGTTCGCTTTGAGGGAGTTCCTTTTTTGGACTTGTTAAAAATAAAAAATAAATGGGTCTCTTGCTGAAGCCTGCATCTGTGTCTGTGTTGTGTAGCTGACAAGATGATGCCAACCCCTCAGTTCAGTTCATCGTCTCTTTGATTATGTCTTTAATTGATTTTTTCCATACATTTCTGCCATATGCACATAAACCGAGTCACCATTGATAAGCTACTATTAAATATTGTAGAAATTATATTTTCTTAAAGTTCTGTAAAGAGTCAGCTGCCTCCCCCCTAATTATCATCAGCACCCCACTGCCCTTCACCAGGCTCCCGACAGGAGTGGGTGTATGAGAGAGGAGGGGCGCTGGATGAGCCAGGGCTGGTGGCGTGTGATGGGGTACACCTGATGTAAATGGAGCCTCATCACCCGCCCTTTTGTTAAAAAGCCCAACGCGCCTCTCCTAGAGAGACAGGTCTCTTCCCCGTGCATACACACTGGTGTCCTCGTGGGTCCAGGAAGGCTGCGTTGAGGGACTCCTGCTCCACCAGAGACATGAGCTGCAGGACCTGTGGTCTGGACGAGGACCACACCCATCTAAATGGCCATCTAGCCAGGATGCCAGGCCATCAATCCCCATCAAGCGCCACAGCCAGCGATGAGGATGAAGCTGCCTGAAGAAGCTGCCACCCCTCGTGCCCCGGACCCACAGAGGGGAGCACGTGCGGCCACTGGACTCTGCCCCTTACTTGGACCCTTCCTCCATGAAAACTGCCTGACCCTCACGAACCTTGCAGCACGACGAGGACACCAAATTCCCTGTTATTTTGGACACTCTCCTCATTTGGTGACTTTTATTTCCCTGTTTTTTTCTGTTAATAAATGCCATGCCACTGTGTCTGTCGTTTGCTCCTTCCGTGTGAAATGTCGTGGTGAATGTTCTTGGCATTTACCACACAAAGAGGAATGGCTTCCGGGTACAGGGTGGCATAATCCAGGATGACTAAGATACACTCATGTCCCTTGGGCAGACTTCACCAGCAGTCCCACCAGATCCATCCTGATATGAAGGGCACACTGATGACGGGTAGTGGAAAGAGCAGGCTGGGGGGGGAGGGTGATGAGGAGACGTCTGCTGGCAGGTGGGGCAACTACGGCAGAATCGTTTCACCTCTGTGTCCAGACCTGGCAAGTGGAAATGGTCCCCATTGGATGATATTTTCGGCCCTGACATCCCCCGACATTAGATGGGCATGTGCCAGCTCCATGACTGTCTCGGTCTTGGTTTTGCCATGACCAAGATGAATTTGTCCTCCCCCCACCTGTGGGGGCGACACATTACATCAGACCATTTCTTATTTCAAAATGTGGGAGGGGGTGGTCGTGACCTGTGAAAATACATTGAGGTAGACAGAAAATGAAAAACCTCTCGCTGTCCGTTGCTAAGTAGGCTGTTCTTGGGCTGGGTGGTCCCCGACATTTTTGCCGTGGCCCATTCCGGTCCTGGGGGTGAGGAAAAACTTCTCGAAC
Organism: Carassius carassius; assembly: GCF_963082965.1. Classification (NCBI taxonomy): domain Eukaryota; kingdom Metazoa; phylum Chordata; class Actinopteri; order Cypriniformes; family Cyprinidae; genus Carassius; species Carassius carassius. The sequence goes on along the minus strand of NC_081778.1, from coordinate 4,432,709 downwards.
CCCTGCCAGTCCCACCCTAGGGGCATAGGTATGGGGAGGTATCATACAATGCCCACCTCGATGGTCCAGGTCCCGGCTCTGCTGAAATCCGAACCGTACGGGCCAGCACATAGCGGGTGTCTCCATGCACACACATAAGTGGCAGCTGTGACTTCTTTTCGGGCCATGGTTTTACCAGGGTAGGTTGCACTAGGGTGACTGAACTGCCAGAATTCAACAAGGCTCGAATTGTTTTTCCCTTGGGCTTTACCATCTGGCTGGGACCTAGGGAAGGTATTTATTGCCACTTTTAACTATCATTTTTGCATTATTGACACTGTTTTTCTAATGAATGTTGTTCAGTTGCTTTGACGCAATGTATTTTGTTTAAAGCGCTATATAAATAAAGGTGACATTGACTTTTATTAGGTTTAGATATGACAGGAGGTTATTGGGGAAAGAGAGAGAGAATGGGATTGGGACAAATGAAACTAAACCATTAAACCTGAATCATCCACAAGGGCACAAAAGTGTAGCCACTCAGTACCATGGGTCCAACCACAATTTTAATTTTCAATTATTGCTTGGGCAAAAAAAAAAACTTGTCAGTATGGTACATAAGCCCTGAAGAGCAAGGTGTGTGTGTGTGTGTGTGTGTGTGTGTGTGGGGGGGGGGGGGGGGGGGGGGGGTAATTATTTTTGAATCTTCTCCCTAAGCAATGTATCCATAATTTTCAGCATAGCAACACATTTTCATATTTTTAGTTCCTGTAATATTTGTTGTTCATTTATTTATTTACATATTTGTCTTAAAAAATTGTATCATTTAAAACCACAAATGTATATATTTAATTATGATTGTTATGATGTCTTCTTAGATCTTGTTGCATACTAAATTGTGATTTGTCTTCCTTGTAAATAATTAACATAATTTTACATTTAATTTACACAAAAACTTACCTGATAATATTGATTTACTTTCTTGCAAGCACAGCATTTTCTTTCAGGAATAATGGAAAACTAAGTTAGGTGATACAGTTTGTTGAGATCCAGTTAATAATTAAACAATTAAAGATCTTTTTTCACAATGGACACATACATTCCTTATGTACCAGGTTAGAAATAAAAAAGAAACCCACACGCGCACACAGCTGAAACAAATATTGCTTCTTTATTGCAAATTAATTACCGAAATTAGCATCAGTAGAAAAAAAAAGTAATCTTCAGCCCAGCTGCTTCCGTCTTGATTGAATCTACTGCTTCCTTCCATCTCAAGTATCTTTAGTCTAATTAGCCATTTGTAACTGAGTTTTAAGCTCCCATGCTAAACCAAACCACCATCACCAGTTACCATGGCAACTATACATTTGTAAACCCCTAAGAATCTCTCTTCCCTTTTCAGAAAGTCAATCATGCATGATCCTTCAAGTAAACACCCTATAAGCTTTTCGATCAGACATCAATGTTTAATCACATACAGTATGCTCCATCTCTGAATGGTCTGAGTCCTTCCTGCCATCTGAATTAGCAGCCCTCCTGTGTTAATGCATCAGTCTCATCACAGCTTGAATGCACTTGGAAGTTTTGATAAACTGCAAGAGCAGGGATGTTTGTGCTGGAGAAACCAGCAAAGCTTGTTTGCTGTAAGATTTTTACTTGGCCTCTCTGTTGATTTTCACCTCTGGAGTCACATTAAATGTACACCAGATTTTGGAACCTTGGGCAATGTGCTCTTGATATAACTTATCAAAAAGCGACTTTTCCCTGCAGCAAAACAAATTTAATAACAATTTATCTTAAACTATGAACATACATTGCCCTAATAAACAATATGCCTTCTTCAAAAAATGTTCTGTTTTTGACAGTACTAAAACAGAATTCTGTGAGTTTGCTTCTGTTATTGTGGAACAATATATCTAAGGTGAGTGTTTGTAGGTGAAAACTTGGATGCATTTTTTTTCTTTCATTTTCTTTTATATTTAAAAAAACATACCTGTTGTTTTTCAGCATACATTCTGATAGTAGCAATAAGAAATAAAACCCCACACTACAAAAAGTTAAACATTTCACATTTAAGTGAATGTGTGTGGTTATGCTTGCACAAATTAAACATTCAGTGCTTTGTTTGTATCTACTCCATACCAATAATATAATCTTTGGAAAAAAGTATTTGTTTGAAAATGATTTTCCATGTATGTGCCTTACAGTGTTAAGAGCTCTTTTTTTCAAGCAACGTCACAATCCATTACATCTGAATGCTCATCTATACCTGCAGCAGTAGATCGCCTGTGTCTTTGCTGAATTTTCATGCCATGAAAGCATATACACGTAGTAAACTTGCTTGATAGTTCACCTGGTAAAGCACTTGTGATGCGAAGTACTCGGGTTAAAGTCATTCCACAAAAGAGCCCAAAGCCTCGTAGAAGCAAGCTAAATGGCATGGATCTCTTACGAGAGCTCTCTCGTACTGCGTCTTAGCTAAGATGCTATGGGAAAAGTCTCTTTTCACGAAATACTGAAGCAAAAAATTATCCTTAATTTTGTATTTTTGTAAAGCGCATTTGCAGCAGTACACAGCCATAGGCGAGACGGCTCGTTCGCTCATTGGCTTGTTTTGCGGCAACTGCACAGCCTATCGAGCGCAGGCTGATGCAACATCAGACCAATAAGGGCGCTTCGCGCCCTTCTTGCCACTTCCCGCCGAAACGGGTGTGGCCCAACCTATAAAAGGAGCTCGAAAAGGCTGACTGATTTTTCATCTCTTCAGCGAAGCTCACGCATCGCTGGATCACGAAGGAAGCAAGCGCCGTCTGAGAAGCATATCAGCGGGACGAGCCATTCTGAAGCTGCTGGCCTTCGCCGCCTTCCACTGCCGTTCCTGCTGCGCTGTCCGGCGCCTATATCCTTTCAATTCTGTTATATCCAACTGTTCTTATGTGTGTGTGTGTGTGTTCGCCCTGCGACACACACTCGTAAAAGAGCTCGCGTCTTTTTTAAGATGCCTTCCTGCGGCTCGTCAGAGCCCCACTCAGCGAGGGAGACCGGTACGTCATCTGTGTCCCCTGCCTGGGTGAAGATCATGCAGCGCTCGCGCTCGCTGACGGCGGATGCCCTCACTGCGAGCTGTTGCCATGGTGACTCTGAGGACTCGCCTGGCCTTTTTCTCTGAGCCTGCATTCTCCGCTGCGCTGAGGCGCCGTAAAAGCGCCGCTTCCAGCGGATTCCGGAACCATCTTCAGCTCAACCGAGCTCGCCGGTTCGCCCTGCTTCACCGGCCCCCCCCTGCATCGCTTCCCGATGGGCAGCGCCCGCTGTTTGCCGGCGCGTCGTCCGAGGTAAACCGCGCAGCAAGTTCTTTCCGCTGCGGCGCGACCGTTTCGCTCAAACACTTTCAGAAGGTGCTGGGCCTCATGACCTCAGCATCTCCGGTTCTGCAGCTGGGCCTGCTCCGCATGCGCCCCCTGCAGCGCTGGCTGAAGGCGCGGGTGCCGCGCAGAGCATGGATGTCTGGCCGACTGCGTCTCAAGGTCAATCAGAGCTGTGTCACAGCCCTGAAACCCTAGACAGCAAACGGCTGGTACCAATCAGGTGTAAGCCTGGGGACTTCCCCGAATGTGAAGATGGTGTCGACAGACGCCTCCACTTCGGGATGGGGAGCGCTGCTCGAGGGCAGACCGTCCTTTGGCCTGTGGTCAGAACCTCGGTTCTCTCTAGAAGGTTCTCTCTATGGCCACATAAACTTTGAGCGTGGATGGGGCTCTGCCCTTATCCAACAGCTCCTGTAGGAAGGAGAGAACCTCCGTCACCTCACAACTAAGGGGTGAATAACCTCGAGCTGTGCACCAGCTGGAGAACACCGACCACTTCGAGGCATACAGACGTCGTGTCGACGGAGCTCTAGCCTGAGTGATGGTATTTAGCACTCCCACTGCGAGATCAGCGGGTAACCGTTGAGCGCCCACACATGGAGGGACCACAACTCTGGTTGAGGGTGCCAAATCGAGCCCCTGGCCTGCGAGAGGACCTCAACGGTACTGGCCAAGGGGCGAAATCTGCTAACTGCATCAAATCTGGGAACCATGGCTGGTTCTTCCAAGCCTCTGGACAGCCTGTCTGGACCCAGATTCTGTAGCCCAGGCACATGCACTGCCCTCAGCGAACGCACGTTGCGCTGAGCCCAAACCAGGAGGCGTTCCGCCAGCCTGCACAGGTTTCGGGACCCGAGACCGCCCTGGCAATTTATGTAGGACACCACAGACATGTTGTCCGAACGGACTAAGACGTGGTGATCCTTGATTTGGGGATAAAAGCGCATCAGCGCGTTCTCCACTGCCAGCATTTCCAGACAGTTGATATTATGGAGCTTTTCCCGTTCTGACCATAGGCCAAAGGACGGTCTGCCCTCGAGCAGCGCTCCCCATCCCGAAGTGGAGGCGTCCGTCGACACCATCTTCACATTCGGGGAAGTCCCCAGGCTTACACATGATCGGTACCAGCCGTTCGTTGTCCAAGGTGCCAGAGCTGTAACACAGCTCTGATTCACCTTGAAATGCAGCCGGCCAGACGCCCACGCTCTGCGCGGCACCCGCGCCTTCAGCCAGAACTGCAGGGGGCGCATGCGGAGCAGGCCCAGCTGCAGAGCCGGAGAGTATGTGACATAGTGTACGTGGGCACTGGGAAGTGGGCACGTTTACTATGCGGCGCGCTCGACCGATCTGTGTCGATCTTATGTGCGCGAGCCCTGTGTGCAGGGCTGTGCTTACATGTGGAGATGGGAACTGAGGAGTGGGCATCGTCACTGCATTTATAGCACCATCGGCCGTGGCCGGATGCAAAGGTGCACTGCTATAGCCTGTTCCACCGGCGGAAGTGACAGGTAGCCTCTGTTCTTAGCACCGTCCAGTGTGGAGAATGCTGGTGAAACAGATGAACGGATTCTCGCCGAAAATGGAGCGTTCCAAGCTTTCGCCACTTCTTCGTGAAGCTCACTGCCCCGAAACAAGCAGAGAGCACGTGTCCTCTTCCTCCGACGCGGGCCTGAGATCCACTTCCTCGGATGACGCGTCGGCAAACAGCGGACGCTGAACATCGGGAAGCGATGTAAGGGAGGCCGGCGAAGCGGAGGGAACCGGCGAGCTCGGCCGAGCTGGAGGCGGTTCCGGTAGGCGCTGCGAGCCACCATAGGCAGTAGCTCGCAATGAGGGCAGCCGCCGTCAGCGAGCGCTGCATGGTCCTCACCCAGACAGGAGACGCAGATGACGTGACGATCTCCTTTGCTGAGCGGGGCTCTGCACGAGCCGCACGAGGGCATCTTTAAAAAGACGCAGCTCTTTTGTGAGTGTGCGTCGCTGGGCGAACACACACAGGATATATAAGGATACAAAGGATATAGGCGCCGGACAGCGCAGCAGGAACGGCAGTGGAAGGCGGCGATGCCAGCAGCTTCAGAATGGCTCGTCCCGCTGATATGCTTTCTCAGACGGCGCTTGCTTCCTCCGTGATCCAGCGATGCGTGAGCTTCGCTGAAGAGATGAAAAATCAGGTGAGTCAGCCTTTTCGAGCTCCTTTTATAGGTTGGGCCACACCCGTTTCGGCGGGAAGTGGCAAGAAGGGCGCGAAGCTATAGTTTAACCATGGTAACCACAAATTAACCATGGTTTTGCTATATTAACCATAGTTTAACCATGGTATTTGTAGTAAATCTGTGGTTATACAAATGGTAGTCAACACGCCAAAAAAACATGGGTTACTATAGTTTTACTATAATAAAACCATGGTTATTTTTCGTAAGGGCTGGGCTCTCATAACACCTGAGCAGTGCCACAGAATGATCGACTCCATGCCACGCCACATTGCTGCAGTAATTCAGGTAAAAGGAGCCCCAACTATGTATTGAGTGCTGTACATGCTCATACTTTTCATTTTCATACTTTTAGTTGGCCAAGATTTCAAAAAATTCCTTTCTTTGTATTGGTCTTAAGTTACTGAAGATATTGAATTTGGGATTTTCCTTGGTTGTCAGTTATAATCATCAAAATTAAAAGAAATAAACATTTGAAATATATCAGTCTGTGTGTAATGAATGAATATAATATACAAGTTTCACTTTTTGAATGAAATTAGTGAAATAAATCAACTTTTTGATGATATTCTAATTATATGACCAGCACCCGTTTTTTACAGTTTATAAGTCAATTATTATTATTATTATTATTATTATTATTATTATTATTATTATTATTATTATTATGACAATGACAGCCTTTGTAAAATATAAAGGCAACTATATTTTACTCATACATACAGATCATAATATATATATTATTTTGATACTCCGCTTGCAGTGTTTATCACAGCATGTGTCACGGCGGACACCCAAATTCATTATAATTTTATAAATAATCCTGTTTTTGAGTCAGGGATAGGGATGTAATGATTCACTCATCTCATGATGCGATACAATTCACAATTTTTAAAACAAAAACGGAATTCCCTAACTTTAGTTTAGTGAAACTATAGTACATGAAACATCTGCGCGAAAACAAACACAGCAAACGGACTGAATGAGATGCAGATTCACTCTGACAGTAGGTGGAGCTTATGAAATGGCAGCGATTCAGCATTTCCTTAGCTACCACTCATAGGTGGAAATCGCGGGGGGGTCGGGGGGGTCCGGACCCCCCCTATCTGAGGGTTGTTCCCCCATAAAATATAATTGAAATATGTGTATTGTAAATAATATAATGATATATAGTTAAACTAATTGTGTAAGTAGTAAAACAATACAAATGCAAACGGAGCAACAACAACAAAAAAAGTTTTAAACATCTCGAGTTCTCCCTGCTTTGCCTCAAATTGCTTTGGTCCACTGCCTGCTCCCATTTTCATCTCACCTCACCACCGACATACACAGTCTTGTACGTTAGATTAGATTAGCGCGAGTGCGCATTTAGATTTTCCCGCGTTCACTATGATTTAGTCGGTTTACTTCATTTAATATAGTCAATCTAATATAACATCACAATAAGAGTGCAGTTGTTCTCCAGATATTAGCATAACAAATGTGATTTAGATTTGTATAAAAATTGAATAAACAATAAGTTAATATTAAGTGCATTTTAGGCACCATATTGCCTGTTTTAGCTCTATTTCACCAACGAAAAAAGTTGAAAACTAATCTACAGCAGTAACAGCACTGATTTTGAGAAACACAATGAGGAGGTGTTTCCTAACTGAATGAATCCACTTTTTGAACAAATCAGTCATTGACGTAATAAATAATTATTTTTTGTTTTCTCCCCTCTCTTTTACTTCTATACCGATCTCACTATACAGTTGTGTGAGGATATAGCCTATGTCTAAGAGTGTGTATGCCTTCATTTTGCTAGGCATGGCAAATGTTTTTATATATGCATGTTTTAATTATAACTGTGAAGCAACAACATTGCTATTAAATGTGCTATACAAATAAATAAAAGTTGAAGTTAAGTTCAAATTCCATTGTATTTTGGTGGCTTGATTTTGTAAACAACTTCAAAAACATTGCAAAAAAATAAAATGTTTTGCAGAATGTTTTGGTCAATTTAGTCAGCTTTTTCATTGAACCAGAAAGAAGCTTTGAGAAGAAGGATAATGGAACGGTCTCCATGCAATAGTAAGGCTTTCCTCTCTGTACACATATCCTTAAGTACAATCCTGCCTGTTTTATTGGTGTCCCCTTCAAAACTTGCTCGTGAGAAATGTTATGTTTATTGTCCCCCCCCAACATTTAGATGAGATTTTGGCCCCTGCTTGCACTGTAAATAAAACATCTGCGCTTATAAACACTACATCAAATATGCGTTATACAGAGATGAGATGAACAGAAAATACCATCTAAACTTATCTGAAGACAATCAGTTCTCTTCAAAGATACATTCATATAAACTCCCACCCCCAAATGTATCGTGATTTGTTTAACGTCACAGCGGATATGAATCGTCACATATTTGTATTGATGTTCAACCGGCTCAGAGGGCATCGCTACATCCCTTTTGAAAATATATATAGATATGCAAGATATATAGTAATATTTAAACAGGAATGGATCAAATAGGAGTGTCAAATAAATACCAAAATCAAATGAGACTTTAAGCTTTTTTTTTTTTTTTTTGCAGATTGATCACCGGCAACCCACACATCATTGATAACTATTTACGGCTTCACAAACTTTATGTAACTGCAATGTCCATTATATGGGCTGCACAACAAACTCTTCTGCAAACTGAAATAACTGGCATCATATTAGTACTGAAATCAACAGTATTTTTTGTAAAATAACATTTGATTTCTTCATGGATGGATGTCCTTTGTATATTATTGAAAGCGTGCTTTTTTGGCATCCTCATTAGCCATGTTTGGCCAGTTTGATAGATTGTTTCACTGTCAAAAACTGACAGTCAGAATCACATACCCACTGGTGCCAGGAAACTAAAATAATTGGCAAATAAAAGCTTTGCATATCAGTTACATACTGTTTTGGTGGTTGTTGAGACAGCAAATCATGAAGTGATTTGGGGAAAAGCCTCCTGCTGGTATCTTTTTATATGGTAAAAAAAAAAAGTTACAAAAGCTTGTGTTCAAATGTTGCAATCTAATGTTTTCAAGCACATTAAAACGTATTTATGAAGCTGTTCATTCCATTTCTTGTGTGCAATGTAAAACATTCACACAACCAGATAGGAATGTTTCCAATTAAAGATGCTATCAGAACAGAGTGGGCCAAAGTTGAGTACAGCTGGTCACATAGACAGCTCCTTCTTGATCATCAAAGACGGCAAAATGTATGCATACCTCATCCTCATTGCCTATCAAACACAAAGGAGGATCACTGTCTTTTATGAGCTAACCAAGCGGTTAAAACTGTTAGTGAGTGAGGTTTCATTTTCAGACAAGGTGCACACACCAAAGGGACAAAAGGAGAGAGTAGTATTTCATGTTCTTATTAATGTTGAAATTGGGCATTTTATACACAGCATGTGAATCCATTACCATCCCACAACACTATCCTAATACAGAAGGCATGTAAATATAATTAGAGGGGGTGTGATGGGTATGAATGATATATTTTCTTTTATATTTTTTATAAACAAGGCTTTGTGTAGTGGTAGTTCAATTTATGAAGATGTACAAAAGGTGCACTGTGGCACTGTAAGGTGTAGTGAAACATCTAATATCTAACCATTAAAAAAATAAAAAATACCTTTGGAATACCACCAGGTTTTGTTGTCTACCTTATCTTCAATTGTCAAATCAAACATACGAGGTGAGCAGATGGTTGAGTAATTTATAGCATTACAACATATGCAAATAAGCACTGGCAAATATTGTGAAGGTCTGTTTTCTGTTCAGTATCTTCTCTTTTGCCATCTGCTATATTTGAGCTCAGGTTGCCCTCGTTCGGAGTAATAATTGTAGCCTCACCTGAATCATTTGTGTGATAGAAACCTTAAAAAGTGAGTTAAAAAAGTAATTTCTCATTTAGTTCCTTATTTAGAATTCCTTATTCAATACTCAGGTGCTCCTTGAGTGGCAGTAAAAAAACAAAACAAAAAAAAACATGTAATTTAAAACCGTAATTCCTAAAATTAAAGCCGGGGCCTTTATTTACCTGAACTGCAAAAGGTAACAGGCATTTATTTGAAAATGGCTTTTATTAGAGGCAGGTCTTTATTTCTAATTCCATCTGTTTGATAAGTAATTTTTTTAAATAACCCGTATTAAATTAAAAGCGATAGCGTTCCAGTGGACAGAGATCATAACATTAGCACAGAATCAGTTCAGAATCAATCACCAAAATAATCAGTTCGGTTGAGACGCTCTGTGTGTCAGTCTGCTTCACACTGAATCACGCATGCGCAGTATCATCAGCTGTTCTCAAATCGGACGCGTCCGACTTAAACGGTTCTCGGTTCGGTGTACTAGTGATCCGAAAAATGATGCAACCGGTTCTTGACTCGAGAACGAGAAACACTCCAGCAGTGGGCATGTAAGTTCGTTATCTGGCTCTGCTGCACAATTTTTTCCCCGGCCTTTATTTAAGACCGGCCTTTATTTGTCCGTGTTGACCACGCCCCCGGCCACTGGAATTACGATATATACACTGTAAAATATTTCCAGGATTTCACAATATATAACTGTAATATTTCACAGGTAATTACATTATTACCACTTCACAGGCTTTAACTGTGATATTTCACAAGATAATACCATATTTAGACTTTTACTGTGAAAATAATGCAGGCGCGGAGCTTTTACAAGAAACTACTGTGAATTACGTCATTTTCGCGCTGCAACTGCGTCATCTGAGCTCCCCGGAGCTCCCTGGCCTGATCTTCTCCATGGTCTCACTCGACAGATTCAGTGCGGTAAGTGTTTAATTTCAAACTTTGTCAATTTGATGACTGTTTTTAATATGTAATTTCATGTTATTTAAAAGTATGAACCAAATTAGCGTTAGTTAAGTTCTGTTTCATGTTTTTGTAACTTAGCTGGAGCAGACCATAGACTGTATGGAGCAGACTCGCGTCTAGGTTTGAGCGCGCAAATTAGAATGATCAGACGTTGGTTGTGTTAATAAGTGTATAGCTAGTAGTACCGTATTAAGTTATTAACTGTGAGGCTTCACGTTAACTACACCATCAAAATTGAACTTTAGCTTTGCTTAATGCTTTTCTTAGTTAAGGTTCGTTACTCTAACAGCACTCTCTCTTTTCCCACAGCATTTTTCTACCACCGGGAAATAAAGTTATAAGGTAAGCTGTGGCCTTAATGTGTGTATTATGACAGTTATGATCAACTAGATACATTATAGTGTTGTGGATTTGTGCAAAGGTGGAATAAATTAATCTCAAATTAGTAATGTTAGCTAGCTGGGCGTCGTCCATATTTTTCTGCCGTGTGTGTGAAACGGAGCAGCCGTTGTCTGTCTCGTCAACAGAAAAAATAAAGTGCATTTTATTATAAAAAAGATATAGGAAAATAAATGTTTTTATCACTGAATTAGTGGAGCTTCGTTAGCTGTGCTATTCTAAAGTAAAACAGGTCGACATCTGGAGATATTAGGAGCCATTTTGTCTGTGAACGGGTAATAATTCTAGTGCTGTGTTCACACCAAACGCGAATAGAGCGTCAAATTCGCGTCTACCGCGTCTAGTTTGCCGCTTGACCATTTTGAGATCATTCGCTACATTCGCGCGAGTAATTCGCTTCATTCTCGCGTGAAATTTAACACAACAGACGCGAATTCGCGTCATGGGGGGGCTTCTGCCAGCTAAGTTCATGCAGCATTTTCAACCGCCATTTTTATTCTGATAATTTTCAAAATATTACTGTTATTGTGTCATGAAATGTAGTTTTAAAAGTATATCAGGCGAGAATGTAGTGGTTTTAAACTCAAATATGCGGGTTTTTTTATAACAACAGCGTCTATTTAAAAAATGTGTTTCGCCGATCTCGGAGATGAGCTCCATGCCATCAGCGGGAGCTCCGTCATCATGTATCCGCCGAGAGCAGCCTCACCTCGGCTAGATCTTCTGACATTTGCCACTGGCTCTGATGTCTCTTTAGTGATTCAAGTTAAAATATAATTTGTTTGGGGTAAAACAAAACTTTTCTTATCTTTGGCCTTTATTCAATCAATCTATTAATATTATATATATATATATATATATATACTAAACGCCTTCATTCGAGCCTCGAGACCTCCAGACGCGTGTAAACTGGACTTGCATTGACTTAACATTGAAATCATTCGCGCCAGACGCTCTATTCGCGTTTGGTGTGAACACAGCATAGGAGGAAGAGTGCAAGCAGAAACAGCCACATGGAGATGGACTGGCAACAGGCTCTTTCTCCATCCTCTGCAAACAGTACGTGTAAATGATGTAAATTGTTGTGTGCAAATGCATTGCCTGGGTAAATCACACACATCTAACTTACTTTGTTGCAGGACTATTCTTGACTGTGTGTTTGTGATGTAAATGTTTTTCAGTTGCTGTTAAGTTATTTAAATGGTTACTGTTTAATTGAATCCAAGTAATGTCACCTTGTTAAAACTGAGCTAACTTTAGTTTTGCTCAGTACTGCAACAGCAGTGACCCACTGAAGGTGATGACTAGGAACTGAAACCTTTTTAATCCCACTTGAATTAAACTAACATCTTTCTTCTCTGTCTTTTTGTTTATATGTGCTTCTTGGGCATCAACCCAGAGACAGGTACAAAATCAAAGAGGCAGAGAGGACACATAAACCAGCAAGTCTGTACACTGATCAGGAAGCTCATTGACTTTGAATGGATGTCAGTCTAATGTAAGTTGTGTTCCAACTTCAGAACAGACTAACGAAACACTGTCTTTGTTTTAAGCTAGAATTAGTTCTGCAGTAAGATGTTTACTTAAGCTATTAAAGGGTTAGTTCACTCAAAAATGTAAAGTCTCTCATTAATTACACTCCCTCATGATGTTCCAAACAATTTTGTTCAACACAAATTAAGATAATTTTAAGAAGTCTGAGAGCTTTCTGATCCCGCTTATAGACTGCAATGTTATAACCGCTTTCAAGCCCCAGAAAGGTAGTAAAAACATTGTTAAAATAGTCCATGTGACTACAGTGGTTCAACCTTATTGCTATGATGCGACGAGAATACTTTTTGTGCGTTCCGCACTATTAAGTATTTTTGCATCGCTTCATAACATTAAGGTTGAACCACTGTAGTCACATGGACTATTTTAACAATGTTTTTACTACCTTTCTGGGCCTTAAAAGTGGTAATAAAATTGCTGTCCATGGAGGAGTCAGAAAATGTCTTAATTTGTGTTCCAAAGATGAATGAAGGGCTAACGTGTTTGCAATGAGGGTGGGTTTTTGGGTAAACTATCCCTTTAATCTGTTCTACGAGTTTAGACAGCCTGCAAAATGTGTAAAATTCATTGTTCTTACGTTTATTTGAATTAAACATGTATTTTCAATGTTATAGGTTATTGATATGTTAGAATAAAAACTTTACAATAGTTTTAAGTGTAAATTTACATCACATTACTGGCTTACTGAGTTGCATTACTATGTATGCATGTCATGTAATTTTTGCTTAACCTCAATCATGTTACTTTCAGAGTCCTCTGGTTTGTTGATTTAATATTAATTGATATAGTACTATTCACATGATTTATCTGATTTATCATGAGTTTTACAATTGTAATTTCTTAAATTGTACACATTTTAGGATTAATTTTACAATGCGAGTACCATACTTGCAGGTACTTGCACCACAAAGTAACTTAAACATTTTGTCTTTCTTATCTTTTGTAGATAGTGGACAGAACCCATACTATGCAGGTGCCTGCTGCAAGGGAAGGAGTGAGACACCTGCAACCCTCTCTTTTCCCACCTTTTTGTCTTTTCTTCCCTCTCTCACTCTCTCTTCTCTCTCTCCTTCTTTCTCTTTTCATCTCCTACGTTGTGAAGTACCATTATCACATAGTAAACACATGCACAGTGCACACACATAGACACACATTCCTGTTACCCAGTGTTCATTCCTGTTACCCAGTGTTTATTCCTGTTATTAAATTGTATTTTTCAAGTACCATTATCACATAATGGTAAACACAGTAAACACATTCACACACATATTGACAGACATTCATGTTACCCAGTGTTCATTCATGTTACACAGTGTTTATTCCTGTTATTAAAATGTATTTTTCTTCTAAAAAAATAAAAGTTAAACCATTGTTTTTATCAGTTTGGTTTGGTCCATCATTTATGCTAAATCACAGTATAGACATGGTTAAATACAGTAATTCTACAGCACCTTACTGTTAAATTACAGTAATATGATAGACTAACTGTAATTGCACAGTAAAATACTGTAATTATACAGCAGCTTACTGCTAAATCACAGTAATATGACGGCATAGTTATTGTGAAGTCACAGTAAACAGCTGTCATTTCACAATTATTTACTGTAAAAATGATACGGTAACTTGCTGTGAAAGTCATGCAATTATTAACCTGCTATTTATTGTAAATTTACAGTGAAATAATTAACAGTGTATATATATATATATATATATATATATATATATATATATATATATATATATATATATATACAGGTCCTTCTCAAAAAATTAGCATATTGTGATAAAGTTCATTATTTTCCATAATGTAATGATAAAAATAAACTTTCATATATTTTAGATTCATTGCACACCAACTGAAATATTTCAGGTCTTTTATTGTTTTAATACTGATGTTTTTGGCATACAGCTCATGAAAACCCAAAATTCCTATCTCAAAAAATTAGCATATCATGAAAAGGTTCTCTAAACAAGCTATTAACCTAATCATCTGAATCAACTAATTAACTCTAAACACCTGCAAAAGATTCCTGAGGCTTTTAAAAACTCCCAGCCTGGTTCATTACTCAAAACCGCAATCATGGGTAAGACTGCTGACCAGAAGGGCATCATTGACACCCTCAAGCAAGAGGGTAAGACACAGAAAGACATTTCTGAACGAACAGGCTGTTCCCAGAGTGCTGTATCAAGGCACCTCAGTGGGAAGTCTGTGGGAAGGAAAAAGTGTGGCAAAAAACGCTGCACAACGAGAAGAGGTGACCGGACCCTGAGGAAGATTGTGGAGAAGGACCAATTCCAGAGTCTGGAGTAGAAACATCCAGAGCCACCGTGCACAGGCGTGTGCAGGAAATGTGCTACAGGTGCCGCATTCCCCAGGTCAAGCCACTTTTGAACCAGAAACAGCGGCAGAAGCGCCTGAACTGGGCTACAGAGAAGCAGCACTGGACTTTTGGACAAATTTTGCATGTCATTCGGAAATCAAGGTGCCAGAGTCTGGAGGAAGACTGGGGAGAAGTCCAGTGTCAAGTACCCACAGTCAGTGATGGTCTGGGGTGCCATGTCAGCTGCTGGTGTTGGTCCACTGTGTTTTATCAAGGGCAGGGTCAATGCAGCTAGTTATCAGGAGATTTTGGAGCACTTCATGCTTCCATCTGCTGAAAAGCTTTATGGAGATGAAGATTTCGTTTTTCAGCACGACCTGGCACCTGCTCACAGTGCCAAAACCACTGGTAAATGGTTTACTGACCATGGTATTACTGTGATCAATTGGCCTACCAACTCTCCTGACCTGAACCCCATAGAGAATCTGTGGGATATTGTGAAGAGAAAGTTGAGAGACGCAAGACCCAACACTCTGGATGAGCTTAAGGCCGCTATCGAAGAATCCTGGGCCTCCATAACACCTCAGCAGTGCCACAGGCTGATTGCCTCCATGCCACGCCGCATTGAAGCAGACATTTCTGCAAAAGGATTCCCGACCAAGTATTGAGTGCATAACTGAACATAATTATTTGAAGGTTGACTTTTTTGTATCAATAACACTTTTCGTTTATAGGTCGGATGAAATATGCAAATTTTTTGAGACAGGCATTTTGGGTTTTCATGAGCTGTATGCCAAAAACATCAGTATTAAAACAATAAAAGACCTGAAATATTTCAGTTGGTGTGCACTGAATCTAAAATATATGAAAGTTTAATTTTTATCATTACATTATGGAAAATAATGAACTTTATCACAATATGCTAATTTTTTGAGAAGGACCTGTATATATATATATATATATATATATATATATATATATATATATATATATATATGTTACGTTCCACGTGGGTTTTGTTTTCATTTAGTCTAGAGACTAGCGACACGCTAGTGTGCTTTGCACGTGTGAATGATTGGTGCTCATTATCTTCTCTCTGTGTTTTTAGTCTTCACTCTGCTGTGATTGGCCTAGCAGTACGTCACTCATCATTCCCTCATTAGGGGCGGCGTCTGGGAACCAATCAGAGTTTGCCAGATGACTTCAAAAGAACGACCTGTTCATTCATGCTCGCTCTCTCTCTCGCAGCGTGTTGAGCGCTCTGTATGCGGCTCTGCTCACCTTCACCATTCGGATCACGGCTCGCTTGTTTTTTTTTAAAACTAAGAACTATGTGAATCCTGTACTCGATAAGTTAGTGAGAGATGTGTCGCTCTGTTCCTCTGTTCTTTGGAACTTGACTTGTTTACTTTTGAGATAGCAAAACTGAGAACTGTGTGTTCAAGTTCAACACCACAAGGTTGCCTATAAGCTGCTCTTTTGGTAAGAGAATGTCAGGTTAGTATGCCGCTGTATACATAACGCCCGTAGTGGTAACTTGTTAGACACACTAGGTTAGGAGTGAGCGCCACTCCCTGTATGTTTTGTTATTTAGCTAGTTTATTTAAGTGCCCGCATGCACTGAAGATCTCGGTTTTCTTTTCACATTTTTCTTTGTTTAGGTTTAGGATTAGCATAAGGATTGTTTTGTTATACTCTGTTCTTTTCTTTGGCGCCACTTTATGTTCTCTTATTAACAATTTATTTTAAACTATTTTCTACTCTTGAGGCTGTACATAGCGCACTACATTTAACATTCACGAACTGGATCTAGTGGCTTCGGCCTTTTGTAATAAATTCCAGTTTTAATTCATCAAATCGAGTGTGTCATGTGTTTATTCCATCCTACTCAGACATCAGCAGTGGTTTCAAAATAAGTGTCTCGTCCGGGATTTAAATATTGATATTAATATTCATATTTTTTCCCAAGTTATTATTTGGAATATTTACTGCTGGTGTGAGTGGTGGAATGACCATGACAGAACTTTTCGTTAGAGTCGATGTTCGTGATGTAGCCTAGTGAGCGGATGGGCTGGTTGAGTATATTAGTGATTTGATAGGAATAAGTATGGCTGACTTTGACTTGGATACTTTCGTTAGCGCACCCACAGAAGAACAACTTAGTAAATGCAGGAAAGAGGATCTGGTACTGATCGCTGCTCACTATAAACTTGCTGTCTCGAAGCAACTGCGTAAACTAGAGGTTAGGTCTGCTGTATCTCAGGGGTTGGTGGAATTAGGTGTTCTAAAATTGTCCGCAGGTGTCGGTGAAGGTATCTCCGATTCTGACGGTCGCCCTGGCGAGGAGGAGCGGAGCGAAATGGCTGAGGTAGAGGACTCTGAAGCCAAGGCTGTTTTGCCGCCTTCCGATCCTTTTTCTCCTGGCTCAGATGAGTCTGAAGGAGGTGATGCGCGACTGAAAGTTCGTTTAGCGCGAGTGCAAATGGAGGCACGCGAACGGGCGGAAAGCCGTCGAATTGAGGCAGATCTGAAATACAGACTTGAAATCCGCAGGCTCGAAATCGAGGCGGAGACACAGATTAAGCTGCGTGAACTTGAGCTGAGTGCAGCTAATAGGACACCTATTCCGGTTACACAACCCTCGCAGACTGCTGATGCTGGCACGGCGGGGACCACTTTTGAGGTCAGTAGACACATTTCACTAGTACCACAGTTCCGAAAAACAGAAGTTGATTCTTACTTTAGTGTATTTGAGCGGATTGCATCTACGCTCCATTGGCCTAAAGAGGTTTGGCCTCTACTATTACAGTGCAAGTTAACCGGTAAAGCTCAAGATGTTTGTGCTACACTTTCCTTAGAGAATAGCTTGAATTATGAGCTAGTGAAAGTTGCGATATTTACCGCATATGAACTTGTACCAGAAGCCTACCGACAGCGTTTTAGAAGTCACAAAAAACACTTCAGCCAGACTTTTGTTGAATTTGCAAGGGAGAAAGGAATTTTGTTTGATAAGTCGTGCACATCTAGCAAAGTAAATGATTTTAAAGACATGCGAGAACTTATTCTTTTAGAAGAATTTAAGAATTGTATTCCTGAGCGTGTTGTCGTTTACTTGAATGAACAAAAAGTCACGTCTTTATCTCAAGCCTCTGTCTTGGCAGATGAGTTTTCCTTGACGCATAAAAATGTGTTTACTTCAGTACGTTCTGAGAAGACTGCTGTCCAAGTGAGTTCGAGTAGTCCGTCTCAACCCAAACCAGTTCCTTTTAAATCCAAGGAGGATCGAGAATGTTTTTGTCACAAACCTGGCCATTTAATCGCTGATTGTATTGTGCTGAAACGAAAACAGTCGAGTTCTGCACCTAAGAGTGCTGGTTTTGTGAAACGGATTGATTCTAAAAAGATCGAGTGTAATGACGAGCCTGATTCCAGTTATGCACCTTTTCTGATGGAAGGGTTAATTTCCGTTACGGGAAATCCTGAGGAACGAATTCGAGTTCAGATGCTCCGTGATACAGGGGCTATGCAGTCCTTTATTAGTGGAGATGTACTGCCGTTCTCTGAACAAACCTTCTGTGGCAGTAATGTCCTAGTGCAGGGCATAGAGATGGGTCTCGTTCAGGTTCCGTTACATCGAATTGACTTAGAATCAGAACTGTGCACGGGCTTTGTGAAAGTAGCTGTTCGTGAACGCCTACCTGTGAGTGGGGTACAAGTTATCTTAGGCAATGATTTAGCCGGTGGGAGAATTATGCCTTTGTTGGAAGTCTTTGACAATCCAGTTGCACCCATACAGCCTGATGAATTATCACAGTCATATCCTGAAACCTTTTCAACTTGTGTAGTTACGCGGGCTCAAGCTCGTAAAATAGATGCTGATGATTTAGCTGCATCTTTTATTGCACCTGTTTTTATTGATGATGTTTTGCCTGAGGAGAGTAAAACTGTTGAAAATGTGCTTGTTCAAGATATTCCGTGTGAAAAAATGCATGTGACGCGTGAGAGAATTATTGTTGCTCAAAAGCAGGATAAAAGTCTTCAGAAATGTTTTGCTGCTGCTGTTTCCCCAGAGAAAGCTCGAGAGAGAAAAGCTGCATATTTTGTTGTGAACGGGTTACTGATGCGCAAGTGGTGTTCAGAGATAGCAGATGATGCTGAGTGGAGTACTGTGTATCAGATCGTGATTCCTTCATGTTACCGACAACAAATTTTGTCGTTAGCTCACGATCATGATCTGGCAGGACATTTAGGGATTAAGAAAACTTATCACCGAGTTTTAATGCACTTCTTTTGGCCCAGAATAAAAGCTGATGTCACACAATTTTGTCGCACCTGTCACGTTTGTCAGATTACCGGCAAACCGAACCAAGTAATCCCGTGTGCTCCTCTCATTCCTATCCCGGTGGTTGGAGAACCATTCGAGCATGTCATTGTTGATTGTGTCGGTCCATTACCTAAATCTAAGACTGGTAATCAATTTTTATTGACCGTGATGTGTACTGCGACCCGGTTTCCTGAGGCGATTCCCTTGAGAAAGATTACGGCACCTGTCGTAACTAGAGCACTTGTTAATTTTTTTTTCTACGTTTGGTTTACCAAAAATTGTGCAGACAGATCAAGGCACTAACTTTTTGTCAAAAATTTTTACTCAAGTGTTGTCCAGTTTAAATGTGTCACATAGGATCGCCAGTGCCTATCACGCTGAAAGCCAGGGGGCACTCGAACGTTTCCACCAAACGTTAAAGTCAATGCTTCGAAAATACTGTATGCAAACAGGTAAAGAGTGGGATGAAGGTGTACCATTACTTTTATTTGCGATTAGGGAAGCAGTTCAGGAAAGTCTCGGATTCAGTCCTGCTGAATTAGTATTCGGTCACACTGTTAGAGGTCCTTTGAAAATGCTCAAAGAGAACCTGCTGTCTGTTGAGTCTAGCCCGAAAATGAACGTGCTGGATTATGTGAGTAAATTCCGTGAGCGTTTGCATCAAGCTTGTTCTGTGGCCAGAGAGTCACTTGAAGTGGCACAGGGAAAAATGAAACATTACTACGATCGTAAATCTGTACAGCGTACCTTTAATGAGAGCGATTCGGTGTTGGTTCTGCTACCTGTGATAGGGTCTGCTTTATCAGCACGATTTTCTGGACCATACGAGGTCGTTAGAAAACTTAGTACTACCGATTACGTGATCAGAACTCCAGATAGGAGAAGGAAGACTCGTGTGTGTCACGTGAATATGTTAAAGCCGTTTCACAAAAGAGAAGCTGTCCAGAATGTTTCACCTACAGAGATCACTGTTCCAGCGTCATCTCCTGTGTCATCTCCTGTGCTCGCTTGTGCTGCTGCTGAGATCATCGATCCAGAGGATGATGGAATAGTTTTACGTCATACTCATCAACAATGTGCTCGACTCCAGAATTCTGAGGTATTATCTGATCTTCCATCTCATGTATCTCATCTATCGGAACGACAAGGATGTGATATTATGCAGTTGATTAACAGTTTCCCTGCTTTGTTTAATGATGTACCTTCTCGCACT
This sequence comes from Carassius carassius, assembly GCF_963082965.1. NCBI lineage: Eukaryota > Metazoa > Chordata > Actinopteri > Cypriniformes > Cyprinidae > Carassius > Carassius carassius. Next base: position 4,412,471 of record NC_081778.1, on the reverse strand, counting down.
ACAGTTCTGGAGCACGACATCAATGTGGGTGATGCTGCTCCGATTAAACAGCACGCGTACCGTGTAAATGCAGCGAAACGAGATGTAATGCGAAGTGAGGTGGAGTATCTATTAGAGCATAGTCTCGCTCAGTTCAGTAAGAGTCCCTGGAGTTCGCCCTGCTTACTAGTGCCGAAGAGTGATGGTACCGCGCGATTCTGCACTGACTATCGGAAAATAAATGCTGTGACTGTTCCCGATTGTTACCCTTTGCCGCGCATGGAAGATTGCGTCGACAATCTCGGTTCAGCGCGTTATGTCAGTAAGTTAGACCTGTTAAAAGGTTACTGGCAAGTTCCTCTTACATGTCGCGCTTCTGACATTTCAGCCTTTGTCACCCCTGATAGTTTTCTCCAATACTCCGTAATGGCTTTCGGCATGCGTAACGCACCGGCCACCTTTCAGCGACTCATTAATCTTGTGTTGTCTGGAGTACCTAAGTGCAATGCGTACTTAGATGATTTAGTAGTTTATTCGACCGACTGGGAAGAACACGTTTCGTCATTGCACACAGTTTTTGAGCGTCTTGAGAAAGCTTCACTGACTTTAAATTTAGCCAAATGCGAGTTTGGACAGGCCACTATCACGTATCTTGGGAAGGAAGTTGGTCAAGGTGAAGTGCGCCCTTTAGAAGCTAAGGTTACGGCTATAGCCGAGTTTCCTGTTCCAACCACCCGACGAGAGCTCCGTCGATTCTTAGGGATGGCTGGCTATTATCGTGGCTTTTGCCAGAATTTTTCAACTGTTGCACATCCGTTGACTTCGCTTCTTAGTCCATCCCATACGTTTCGATGGTCAGAAGATTGTCAGTATGCTTTTAGTACGATCAAGGATCTTCTGTGTAATGCACCTGTTTTAGCCGCACCGAAATTTGACTCCGCTTTTAAACTCGACGTAGATGCGAGTTCTGTTGGCGCTGGAGCCGTTTTGATTCAGACCGGTGAGGATGAGATCGATCACCCGATCTGTTATTTTTCGCGGAAATTTAACAAACATCAGTTAAATTATTCGACGATCGAAAAAGAAGCATTAGCACTGTTAATGGCTCTCCAGTATTTCGATGTATATGTCGGCTCGAGTAATTTTCCTGTTACTGTGTTCTCTGATCACAACCCGTTGCTGTGATTGGCCTAGCAGTACGTCACTCATCATTCCCTCATTAGGGGCGGCGTCTGGGAACCAATCAAAGTTTGCCAGATGACTTCAAAAGAACGACCTGTTCATTCATGCTCGCTCTCTCTCTCGCAGCGTGTTGAGCGCTCTGTATGCGGCTCTGCTCACCTTCACCATTCGGATCACGGCTCGCTTGTTTTTTTTTAAAACTAAGAACTATGTGAATCCTGTACTCGATAAGTTAGTGAGAGATGTATGTGTCGCTCTGTTCCTCTGTTCTTTGGAACTTGACTTGTTTACTTTTGAGATGGCAAAACTGAGAACTGTGTGTTCAAGTTCAACACCACGAGGTTGCCTATAAGCTGCTCTTTTGGTAAGAGAATGTCAGGTTAGTATGCCGCGGTATACATAACGCCCGTAGTGGTAACTTGTTAGACACACTAGGTTAGGAGTGAGCGCCACTCCCTGTATGTTTTGTTATTTAGCTAGTTTATTTAAGTGCCCGCATGCACTGAAGATCTCGGTTTTCTTTTCACATTTTTCTTTGTTTAGGTTTAGGATTAGCATAAGGATTGTTTTGTTATACTCTGTTCTTTTCTTTGGCGCCACTTTATGTTCTCTTACTAACAATTTATTTTAAACTATTTTCTACTCTTGAGGCTGTACATAGCGCACTACATTTAACATTCACGAACTGGATCTAGTGGCTTCGGCTTTTTGTAATTCCAGTTTTAATTCATCAAATCGAGTGTGTCATGTGTTTATTCCATCCTACTCAGACATCAGCAGTGGTTTCAAATAAGTGTTGCGAAATACCTTCTAGACATTAAAAGTTCGTAACAATATATATATATATATATATATATATATATATATATATATATATATATATATATATATATATATATATATATATGTATATATGTATATGTGTATATGTGTGTGTGTGTATATATATATATATATATATATATATATAGCTTGATTTTATGATACTTAATTATATTTATGGAATAGTTATCATCAATTTATTACTAGTTAAAGGATTAGTTCATCCAAAAATAATAAAATTAAAACAAAAATTATTCAGCGTTGTCTTCTCTTCCAGGTCTGTTGTGAGCGCGACTGCTGTGACTGTTGACGTATGACGCTGCTGACGTGTTTTCTGCTGCGCCCAATAACAAAGATAACACGTCAGCAGTGTCAATGCAGCGTCGTGAACATGCTCATAACAGACCCGGAATAGAAGACAATGCTGAATAAAGTCGTAATTTTTTGTTATTTTTGGACCAAAATGTATTTTCAATGCTTCAACAAATTCTAACTGACCCTCTGATGTCACATGGACTACTTTGATGATGTTTTTAATACCTTTCTGGACATAGACAGTATACCGTACACACATTTTCAATGGAGATATCTTAAACTGTGTTCCGAAGATGAACGGAGGTCTTGCGGGTCATTAATGTCATCATTTTAATATTTGGGTGAACTAACCCTTTAACTTTTTAAGCATAGACCTGACCTTAACCCCAACTTTTTAAGCATAGACCTGAAGATTAAATTTAACTTCATTAAATTTAACTTAAATCTTGAATGCTTTGGAGCACAGACTTGGGTTTGGTGTTGTTTTAAACAAGGCACCAAAAAAAAAAATGCTATTGGTAAATTTTATGTAAAATGTATGCTTTCCAAAACATGTTTTACTATAAAACTATAAAAATCAAACCTGCAAATCTAATATTGTGTTCCAAATTTGAGGTTGGTATCACAAAAAATGCATTCATTAAAAATAAATGAATACAAATTCAGTGAGATTTTGTTTGGGTACAGTACCAAACTTGAAATTACCATACTATTAATTTCCAATGTGGTCATTTTTGATTGTGAACAGGCTCTTTGACTTTTTTATTTATTTATTTTCCAGCTAACATAGCAAGTGCCAAAACCTTTACCAAGTTTTGTACCATTTCAATGATATATATATATATATATATATATATATATATATATACATATATATATATATATATATATATATATATATATAAACACTTTTCAGTGAAAAATGACCAAACAGGGTTAATTCTTTATTTAGCTGTACACAACATATTTTTATGCTTGGATAGACTCTGATTTTCAAAACTCTTTTGAAACCAGTACTCTGATTTAATTCACCATATATATATATATATATATATATATATATATATATATTATGGTGAATTAAATCAGAGTACTGGTTTCAAAAGAGTTTGTGGTACACTGCTAGCCTCCAGAAAACCACATTGATAAGCTGTTGTCCAGGCATTGGAGTCTGGATTAGTTCAGGCTTAATGTAAGCATTAGCAGTCAATTGACAAATAAAGCGCTAACAAGATTGCGATCATACCCCCGGTTTCACAGACAAGGCTTAAGCCTAGTCCTAGACTAAAATGCAAGTCTGAGTTGTTTCAAATGAAAGAAACTTGTACTGATTGATCTTAAAATATATCAGTGCCTTTGTTTTGTCTCAAGATGCACACCAGTAATGTTTTTTTTCTAAGGCATGTTTATAAAAATTACTTAAATGTCCTAAATGAACTATGGCCTAATCCTGGTTTAGGCTAAGCCCTGTCTATGAAACCAGGCCATAGAGTCTCAGACTAACACCCTTGATAATCTGCCAGTCCATTTACACACTGCTTTCTGTAATCTGACTTCACATAATACTTCTGAGAGTTTCTTTTTTTATTGCTCCCCAAAGCTCTGATCAAGTAAAAGCTTAATTAAAGACTAATGAATTATCTCCAAAGCTCCACAGTAAACACTATCAACAACAATCACACCAATTTTGAGAAGGAAAGAGCCATCAAATGAGAAACACAAGCAGCAGAGAGGAGATAAATAAATATTTAAGGATGATTTCCAGCCATGTCATGCCTTTGATCAGCCCTGTACAGTCTGCTGAGCCTAAAGGAGTGAGGCCAAGATGGTTTGCGGCTTTTTTGCTCCATGAAACAGCACTAAGAAAAGACGCATTATTTTTTTTCAGGGCTACTAAACAGTTCAAAGCAGCATTCATGAACAGTCCAACTGGGTGATGCTTAAGCAAACATTTGCAACACAGAACGCTTTGAAAAGTGTGTTATATATATATATATATATATATATAATTGTTTATTCTTGGCTAGATTAAAATGTTCTGTATGTTTAACTAAAATGTGTGTTGCTCACCAACAGCAATAACTTTAATTCCCATTCGATCTAGTCCTGTGAAGCCATTTTGAGAGTCTTTCAAAACCTTTTTATGCGTTTTTCATTTACATAACAACTGCATTTTGAAAGCATGAAAACTTTTGAAAAAGCACAGACACCTGGTGTTTCTTTACAAAGTGGGATCACCAACTACTGGCCTGGCATACATAATACAGCATTTCTAGTAATTTTCTAAGATCGTTTTGACAGTGTTAACTTCTGTATGCAGAACTTTTTAGAAAAGCAAAGGAAAAACATTAGTCTTTAGCACATTGTTGCATTTGCATAATGCCCACCTATGTTCTGTGTTGGCCGACAGCAAACAACTTGACCCCAGCCTTAAACATTGTAGCTTGTAGTGATCTTTGAATCTTGTTTATCAAAATAAATCTAAAACATTTTTTTAAACACATTCAGTGTTAACCATCATGACAAAAAATAAAATAAAAAATATATATAAATTGAAAATAAATAAAAATTAATTTAAAATAAAAATCTACAATTTGAGATCAGAAACACATCACATAACTGTAAAAATGTTTGTAGGGAAAGTTGGGAATTATTAACTAAAATCTCTATCCAATACTGCTGTCAGGCCGTGGCAAAAGAATGAGCAACTCAGACCCAAAGACTCGGGAAGTGAGCTAATTCTGATACAGACTGCATAGTAGTGGTTGCACGGCTACTGATTTCTACTAGTCGATTTTTAGTTTAGTATTAAATAGTTTAGTATAGTTTAGTATTAAAAAAAATACTCTAGTTACTCGACTACTGTGGTTCATGCTACTGTAAATAAAAAGACATTAAATTGTTTTTTTTAATCAATAAACACTTATTAATTCATAGCCGTATGCAACAATTACATATGTAAACTGTCAAAACTTTATAATTATGACATTACATATTTACATTTTCATGTAACAGCCAGTATTTGTGTCTGTAACAATCACAACATTTTTAGTATCTGCATTCGGATACAACGTTGATAAGACCGTTATGGCTATCTTTTTTTTTTTCATAGTTGTCACTGAACAAGTATATCGTGTTAAACTAAAATAATTAGCCAATTAATTTCTAAAATAATATTTATCATGAAGCAGAGAGATGTCATGGCAAACGTTTAGTGTTCATTTGAACACGACTGCATCAATTCAATGTGCACATTTTCATTATGCAGAACACTTTAAGCGAGTCCTAATGTTTCGTGAACTTCACTAAACAAATGTGTGTGTGCCGCGCAAACCAGCAAAAGGTAAAGATGCAAACATGTTTGATTGGTGAGTGCGCTGTGCTTAATCCATTCATCCGTATCATATCATAGCCTAAGGTTTAAATTATTGCCTTTTATACATATACAAATAATAGAACGTGTATGATGTATTATTATAGGTGATATTACTCTTGCAAAGCTCTGATTTCTGAGAAATGCATGGAGAGACAACAGCACTGCTGTGTTTGATTTGTGCTCTTTTCATTCATAAAGTTTACATTCATTCACTTCACACTCGTGACTTTAGAGGTCTGTTGTATAATATTGCGCTGATCCCTGTTATCTCGCAAACTCCGGACTGTGCCAGCTTCAGCCGAGTATTCAGGCAGAATTATTCCTTTTCTGTTATTCATTTTTGAAGCCATTATCCGTGCCATTACGAATAAGGAATTCGGCTTCAGGCACACCCCTAATTATTACATTACATATTTTAATTTTACATTCAACATAGATAAGGTCATAGAAAGTATCAGCTACACGCAATTTTGTAATCCTAAAATTCACGTTGTACTTGCAAACTCTATGCATTATGGTTAATGCATGCTTGACTAGTGAATTGTTTCCGACAGCGCCGACTAGTTGTTGAAGTAGTCGATCACTCGATTACTCGACTAGTCTATGCAAGCCCTACTGCATAGGCTCGTCTGTGGGGCTGTCATGGAATGAACAAACAACTCAAACCCGAAGACTCAAGAGGTGAACTTATAATTTCGGTTTCATTTAAAGAACCAATAGGATGTTGCTTATGCTTGGTCAATACAAAATGAACAAATCCCTTTCTGAGACAAATCAATGTTCCCAAGTCATATTAAAGATTTGTTCATGAACGACAGATCACTAGTAGCTTGTTCGTGTAGTTAGCATCATGTCGAGAAGATGGTGTGTCCTAAATTTGTTTTTTTTCACTACTGAAAGATGAGGCTGAAAATAATGTTTAAAATTATTATAATTTATTTTTTCCCATTGTACCACAGCAGTACAACTCCATTCTTTTTGTCTGTGTGTGTGTGTGTTCCCGTCATTTTACTAATGACTTCTCTAATATTGGGAAGTGCAATACACGATTCACAAAACACGTGTTCTTGAAAGATGGCTCAGTACTAAGTTTATTTGGATCAGCTGGTTCCACTACATCACAACCTGTAAGTATGATAAATAAAATATATTTTTTTTAGAACTATGTTTTTTTTCCCTATACGCACTGTAAAAGGCAGACCAACAATGCCAGACTGGGCTATCTGACCAATATCAGATCAGAGTAAGCTCATAGAAAGGAGAGGTTTAGTAAGACTGAATCTTAGAACTGCTTTAAAATAATTGTTTGAGAATCATTTGAAAAATGAAGTGATATTAAAAGCATATTTTGAGAAAACGACACGGTTTTATGACCTTGCATGCATGTAAACCTATGAGAGACTGCCAAACCTTAAAAAATAAGTAATAATATGGCCACTTTAAAGCACAACAAATTATACTTCAAATATGATTATTATTTATTATTATAACTGTTATGATTAAGACTGTTGGAAGACCATTTCAGGTGACTACCTCTTGAAGCTCATCAAGAGAATGCCAAGAGTGTGCAAAGCAGTAATCAAAGCAAAAGGTGCCTACTTTGAAGAACCTACAATATGACATATTTTCAGTTGTTTCACACTTTTTTGTTATGTATATAATTCCATATATAATTCCACATGTGTTAATTCATAGTTTTGATGCCTTCAGTGTGAATCTACAATTTTCATAGTCATGAAAATAAAGAAAACTCTTTGAATGAGAAGGTGTGTCCAAACTTTTGGTCTGTACTGTATATATATTTTTTTCTTTATAAAGTGTAATAGAGGTGCAGCTTTTGATAAAACACTACATACACACACACACACACACACATGTGTGTGTGTGTGTGTGTGTGTGTGTGTGTGTGTGTGTGTGTTGTGAATCAAATTATTAACTAACTGAAACCACATCATATAAAAATCACACATATGATGACCTTCAGAAATGTGAAGAAACTCCTTAAGTTATGGAATGTATTATGCTAATTATTACCTGCAGGCACAGGCTCCCTAAGAATACTTTTATCAGCATTAGAAAGATGTAAGAACAAATGTATGTGCATCCACACATGAAAATGTGCATGTGCTATTACCAGTGACTGATATGAATACACACACAAACACATACTTTGTGTGTGTGTTTTATTTTTTATTTTTTTATTTTTTTATAATAATTTTCATATTTGGTACATGCTTCTTCTTCTACTTGAAATGTTGAGAACATCAGTAATATTACAGGACTGAAGGAGAGTGTAAAAAGAGTACACTTGTCACCTGAGGTGTGAACAATAGGAAAACGCTTTTCCATGCAAGTGAGGGGGCTGAATCCCCTAAACACACTTTCCATGAATAATCCTCTCACTTCACTAGTATCTAGAAATGTTTCATCATATACCACCTTGAGGATGTTTAGCTAACAAAACTCTCCAGCTGTCCACCAAGACACCATTTATAAGCGAGAAGCAGTGCTTTTTCCTTAATGTTGCTCATCATTATATAAAAACCCAACCCTAATTCAATATTATTAATACTTACTAATATTCAGAGATGTGGGAATGCATAAAGTGGGTTGAAATGTCATTAAAAAGGGTTAATTAATGTTATCTATTATAAATGCACTAACATTAACCTTTGTTTCAATATTTCAACCTATAATTCAATATTCTATAAAGCTGATTTGTAAATGTCTTTACATAAAAGTGCTTACATTTTGGAGCTGTTAATATGCATATTGTTTGCAAAGGAAAATAACATTATATGCTGAAAAAACAAAAAAAAAAAACAACAACATTGATATTCACTTAAAAATTAAAAATCACTCAGAAACTGCTAGTCAGTTTTTCAAATAATTACAAAGAAATAGTAATACCTTAAGTTAAACATGAAAATTTGAAGTAAAAAGTCTGAAATAGTATTTTCTAGTAAAACTTACATTGTACAATTAAATACTATATATATACACACACACTACATCTTGTACTATAAATGTACTCGTACTTTGATTTTTGATTTCTTGATTTTTAACGAAACACCTATTCCCTGTTTGCACAGCACCAAAGGTTTTTTTTTTTTGTCAAAAGTTATTTAAAGGCAGCAAAAGAATGTATCAGGATTAACACACGGCTTTTGTGTCACGTAAAAACATTCTTAGGAGATATGGTGCTCTGAGAATAGTTTGTCTCCAGGTCATGGATGTGGGTTAAGTTCCTATTGAATGACAAGAAAAATGTTATATATATATATATATATATATCATTTTATCTGCAGGATAGGTCTATCTCATTCAAAAGTGGCCACCTCATGGTTTGCTGAAGTCAAGGTTTGCACAAAACAACCTCATACAAATCCCCTGTAATACAGAGAGCAATAACAGCAGCACTGGTTTGACCTTAAAATACTGTATGATTCTAATGACCAGAGCCAGGCACCCTCAGATGGAATGGCCTATGAACTTCAGTAACCAGAATATTTCAGATGGTATTTTCTATTGAGCTGTTCAGGCAAGTAACTAGGGAATAGGTTTGGGTTCAAAATAGGGTCAGGAAATGGAAGTAAAAAAGAGATTAAAAATGTGAAAAGATTAAATGACGATACACAAAGAGAAGGAATGACAGTATCTTTCAAGGGGTCATATTATGGCCCTTTTTAAAATATGATAAGTCTCAGGTGTACACAGAATGTGTCTGTGAAATCTGAACTCGAAAATACATTTATGTCCGAAACAAATACATTTATGTCCCCAAAATCCTTTCAATTTCAGTTATCAGTAAAAAAAAAAAAAATAATAATAATCAGTGGGATACCCCTGAACTAGAAAGTATATCTAGAAAATGCTAGAGCCCTACACTACTTGTCTCTCATGGTATTAAAGTCATCAGCTCAGCACCAGATTCAGTCACAATGGAGAGCTTCCACTTGAGGTGTGCATGTCAGAGGTCATCAACTGCACTGATGCTTAGTGTTTCCAGTATGGCAACTGAGAGCCTTCTTCAAATGTCCGTCTGGGCAACACTGAGATTTCCTGATGTCTGTTGCTGACAAAGATGAAAAATGTGCTTAATAGGAGCTGACAAGCTCCATATTGTATGTAGTCTTCAGTCAAGGTCTTCAACTACAATAGTCACATTTGCAATTATGGCGTTAACTAAATTCTCTGTGGATTATTAAAAAAAACTTTGACTTACATCAAAACATAGACAGTAGCAATGTTGTGTCCAGGGATTTTAGTTTGTAAATTTGTTATATCGTCTAAAACAGTACGAGATAAGCTGTTTTAATTAACAATGTTGTTCTACAAACTCTGTGAAAATTGTTCATTTAAGTTTATTTGACACCTCTGCTTTCAATGTGAAATGTGTTTTGTAAAAAAATTAGATAGGTTTATTACTTTTGCTCGAGACCTAAATCAAAAAGATTGCCTATATTTCTCTGGATGGCATTCCAGGTTAATCCAGGTCATGGTCTGACATTCATATTACAATTTTAGAATATCTGCACATAAGACAAGGAGAACTCTGTTAAGCTTAATTATTGTGGTTCATCTGGAATACAGATTTTCTATATACAGATGTGAACTTTTCACCTCAAATTATCATAAAACAACACTTTTCAGTGATGATAGCTCATTGTTATCAGTTGTCTATTTCTTTCTTAAAAAAAAAAAAAACGAAAAATAAAAACACGAACAAACAAACAAAAAATTCATAATTTAGTTAAAGTGATGTGATGTGTAACCAAGTATGGCTAATATGACTAATGCATATTCAGTGTTGATGAATATAAAATTTTAATTGACCTCCACTGTTGATAAATATACATTAATTAAATAGTGGTGTAGCGTTAATTCAGTAATAGTGGTGTATAATTAAGTGTATCTGTAGAAATATGTCAGTCCTCATGAGAACTGAATGAACTCAGGACCATTACATTTCCCCGTCATGTTTACCTTCAGTCCTTGAGTTTCAGTGCTTTAGTCTGGCTCTCTGCTTACTAAATTAAATATATTACTTGGGTTAATTTGAAAATATTTGTCTTTTCTGAGATAAATTCTGAACTCATTATACAGCAGAACAATGTAGATAGTCCAGAATCCATAGAGACTAGACCCAGGAAGAAATGTGGCGGAATCTGAAGCCCAATGCAATATCTCTACTTCATAACAACATGAAGAGCTAAGAGTATCTATATATCCTTAATACAACTTTAGAATATGAGAACACATAGATCCATTTCAACATCTGTCTACTCACAGAACATACTCCAGGCTGAAAGAAAAGTTGAAACAAAAAATAAATTTATGGGTCAAGAGCCAAGATATTGCACCTGGATAAACTTTAAAATATACACTGCTTTAAACAAGTGTTTTTTTCTTTTCTTTTTCTTTTTACATTTTATAGATAAACGTTACTATAAAGTACTGTATATCCAATATTATGACTTCTGTCGTCACCATGGAAAGCCTTTTCTGCAATTAATAAATCAATAAATCAATCCAAACTTTTTTGAACAAAAATGCCTGCAGGTCCCCGACCCTCTTAACAGTGGATTGCAATGCAGTGAGGAGCACTGTCTTTAGTGAAATAAATTTAAGCTCTACTGACTGCAGGGGCTCGAAGGGCTTCAAGGCTGTCAGGACCAAGAAGAGAACCCAAGAGAGTACCAAGTGAGGGCGCAGAGGATTCAGCCTCTTTCCCAACAGACTTGCCGTCTACTGCATCATGATGTGAGGCAATAGCGGTAGCATACACTCTGAGGGTGGAGGAAGAACGCCATTGCTACAGCCCCTCTTGCAGAAAGGTGAGCACAACCACGATCAGGCATCTACGGGGTCTTCCCGGCGGGAAGAACACCAATCGACGAATAGGTTCCACTTCAGCGTGTTGGCGTGACTCATAGAGGGCACTCTAGCTGAAGTGAGGGCGTTTACTACTGCTAGAGGTAAACGACCTAGAACCTCTGCATCCCATCCGGAGATCATACGTGGAGATTCCACAGGTATGAACGTGAAGCCTACACTGAAGCAGTCTCATATGAAGCAATCTGAGTGGCATGACAGCATCAGCAGATGCCATATGCCCCAGGAGCCTCTGAAACTGTTTCAGTGGAACAGCCTTCCTGCCCAAAAATGACTCCAGGCAGTTCAGCATCAACTGAGCATGCTCTGTCAAAGGACGCACTGTCAGGTCGATTGAGTCCAACTCGACAACGAGAAAAGAGATCCTCTGCACAGGGGAGAGTTTGCTTTTTTCCCAGTTGACCCGAAGCCCCAACTGGCTGAGGTGGCTGAGTACCACGTCTCTGTTTTCCCTGTGTGTTAACATCCTGAACGGGAGCTTGTGAAAGGCCGGTTCAGAACGTGCAGGTCCAGAAATGGCTGTAACCCACCGCCTTTCTTGAGTACAATGAAGTATGGGCTGTAAAACCCGACTTCATATTGGCTGGAGGGACCGGCTCTATTGCGTCCTTCAGCAGCAGGACCACAATTTCTGCTCGCAAGACGGGAGCATCTTTGTCCAGTACAGAGGTGAACCAGATGCCCCTGAACTTGGGAGGACGCCGGGTTAACTGAATCGCATAGCCGAGTCTGACAGGTCTCGTGAGCCAGCAAGACAGTGTAAGGAGCTCTAGCGAGGACCCCAAAGCCTGAACAAGTGGAACTAGGGGAACCACCGATGTACCGTTTCTCGACCCGGCCCACCTCTGGGGGGAGGAGCAGTGCCCTCACCATCTCCTGAAGAGCAGGATCCTGAGACTCTGGGTCGGCCAATTGCCCTGGTGCTTTACGGGCACATTTATTTTATTATATAAAACATTTATTTCATATTATTACACACAATTCATTACAGAAATTAGCAATGGTATTACTATGGTAAAAGTATAATAGGATAACAATGTCAGCATTTGTATTACCAATTGTAGCCTATAACCACAATTTTACTACAGATACCGTTGTTGTTGTATTATTATTTTTTTTTACCATGGTTTAACTATACAGTTGCAGTGTCCGAAATCGCATACTTCTCTACTATATAGTATGGAAAAAGCAGTATGGACAAAGTATTATGTTTGAATCATTTTCGTTCATACAAGTGTAGGCGAGAATTGCAATAATTCTCGTGAGATTCAGTTGTACGTATACTTAATTTGCGTTCTAATATGCCTACTGACCTAATATATAGTAGGGGAAAAAGAGTATGTGAAGAAAGAAGTATGTCCGAAACCTTAAACCATAAAACATTAGGCGAGAAATCCCCGGATGTCCTACTGCTTCAGCCAAGATTCTGAAGGGTTCATTGAAAGATACTTTTCAATCCCAGGATGCCATGCGAAAGGGATAAATCGTAATCGAACGTGAAGGAGAGCATCGATGAGGGTGTTTACAAAGGTGAGTATTATAAAACACAACACGGTTCCCATGTGATAAAATCGTATTTGTTGAGCTACTGTAGAGTAAACTGTTGATTGAAGGTGTAAAGACGCTAGCCAGTAACATAACAGTATATTTAAAAAAAGAAAAAAAAAAGAAACATGTTTTATTATGTAAAGCGAACAGCGGATCTCCACCTTTTATGTTCAGGCAAAGGATTGAACAGAATGGAGGCAAGTCATTAATGACTGAATTTATGTTTAGATGACCTGACCCTTTAAAACCCCAAATAGAAAATGTATGCATGCATTAATATTATAGTAGCACCTTGAAGAAAAAAACTTTAAGAAATAAGCAGCTTTATTGAGCATTGACTGCAAAGATTGATCCAGAGACCTTCTGCTGAGCAATCCAGTTCACTACACCACAGAAATAATGAAGCTATATCAAATTAACATGCAATTGTAAAAATATGAAATTAAATGCAGCAATAAATAGAATGCTGACAACATCATGATATAAAGCGTTTTACTCTGTGTAAATGTTTTCCAGGTAGTGGTGCTCATGGAGAGCAGCACACAGATGTTTGGAGCAGACACAGCAGCAGTCATATTGTCCCGCACATGTTCTCCTTCTCTTGTTCAGGGTGGTGTGGTTCAGCGTCTTCATCATGGTCTTCCTCATCCTCTCTGTGCACTCAGACAAGAACTCGATGTCCCTCTCTCATCATGATCAGATTCAGTCTGACTGCAGCAGTGAGGGACCCGATGGAAGGATGTGGGTTCACTGTCTGTAAACATTCAAAAACAGAATAGTGTTTGAATAAAGTTTTGTTTCATCTGTTGTTGACTTGTATTTATTTATTGTGATGGTTACTTTTATTATTTTACTTGTTTATTCAGTAAATAAAATATAGCCTAATTGTTTCATTAACACATGCATTCATTCATTACTTGACTGAATATTTAGTATTCATCTTGACTGCATTTGTCTAGTGTGAAGTCATGCATAGATATGAGAAAAAAATTACAATTTGTTTGTTTTACAAAAAAATATATATAATTCTTACCATTTATGATTATTATTGTGGATAAGTGTTGGGGTGCGCTAGATGTACTTCCTGTGATAATCTTAATTTCAAGCAGCTGATCGACGTCTCCTTTGTGCAGATATTACAAATACTGCAAACGCTGAGGAAAGCCGTACTAGGTAGGGTTGTGTAGTTACTGATGCTATGAGGTGTTTAACCTTTAAGGATTAAACTGCGGGTCATTTCAATAGAGTTAAAATATAAAAACTACACAAAATGTATTGGTTAAACTACAATAACAATAAAAGGGCATCTGTGTATTCAACAAGACCACAAAATGAGCAAATTGCATCAACATCAAAATATTTAGATGGTAAATATTCAACCTGTCGCAGTCAGTCATATATTTGAAGTTGTTGCGCTTGTTATAACGTCATCGGTCACATGATAACTTAAACATGGCGGACTGCATTCATACTTAACGAGATTTGGCTATGGAGTACATACTCTTTTAGCACTCGTTAAGTAAGTACTTATTGAAATTAAGTACCTACTCATTAAGTATGCGATTTCGGACGCAGCCAGTAGGTGGCCGACCAGAGTGTGCTTTTTACCACCGCAGCAGCGTCTGCAAAGTGCATTTGCAGTTTTTGACCTCTGAGTGGCGCTTTAACCACAAGTTATCAAACAAATGCATCAAAGCACATTTTCGCAAATAGCCGTCAGCTTTGCCTCGCAGATGTGTTACATTTGACAGCTACAGTCGGGGAAAATGAAAGAAAAACTCTGTAGTTAATATATTTAATATTCACAGATGTAAAATTTAGTAGGCCTACTCAAGAAGTTATGTGCGTTTCTTAGAACAAATTCAAGCAGGATAAATGTCAAGCCAAATGAGCTGCACAGTATTACACCATATTTCACATTTGAAACATTTAACTTTTAACATTGTTATATTCTCGTAAAGAAATGGTGGATTACTTTTCATCAGAGCATTAAATGTGTGTAGCCTATTTTAGTGGGCTAGGCAACATACATATATTTATATGCAATATGTCAATATTCTCACATATTAGGCCTATATTTGTCACAAGTATTTTATTTATTTTTTATTGATATTTTAAAATTATTTTGACAGAGAACTAAGATATGTTTGTACACTGATTAAGAAACTGTTGCGTGTTTCATGAATTATTTTCTTTATTATTATTCTGAAAGTGAAAGTGTAGCCCTACACCAAGCACAAATGGTGAATCCTTTGCCCAATGTAGATGGTCCTTTGCCCAATGTCAGAGGTGGGAATAACGTTTCCCGGGGTCGGAGTGTTCAAAGCGAAGTTGCGGGGAACGAGGCGGGAGATTTTTACCGCGCTAGACATGTAGCTTTGTCTTCTGACTGTGTGCCTCTCCGCAATCACGGCGACAGTATTGTGGTGGAGACTTTGTCTAACGCCACTGGGTATGTTAGACGATGTCGAAGTATTCACAGGACAGTTAGGGGGCAACGTGGAGGCAGGGTGGGGAGTCGCAATGACAACGACAGTAGTCTGAGCTGTGTACACTCGGCGCGTGTGTGAGGCAGAAGGAACAGAGGCGGTGTGACACGGGGCAGAGGGGCTATTATGCATAGTCTATCACAAGCTGATAGTAATGCCGGCTTTGAGTACTTGGCCAGTGAGGATGAGTACCAAAGTTGGATCACGCCCTTTGATCAGCCAATTGGATATCTGGGGGAAAGAGAACTCTCCAATGCCAATTTGTCCCTAGATTTTCTATCACTCTTTCTCTCTGATGATTTCTGGAATTTACTTGTAAATGAGACAAATCACTATGCCAATCAGATTTTAGCCTCCCATCAACTCCATCCACACTCCAGATTTCATCAATGGCCTTACGTAACTGTCAGTGAAATTAAAGCCTTCTTTTCTCTCCATTTGAGTATGGGTTTGGTAGAGAAGTCAGAGTTGGAGGATTATTGGGCCGAATATTGGCCAACAGCAACACCTGGATTTGGCAAGGTGATGTCCAGGAATAGATTTTAGATGATTTTGTCTCTCCTTCACTTCACCAATAATGAGGAGTGTGTTGACAGGGGTCAGCCAGGGTATGACAGGCTATTCAAAATCCGCCCAATCATCAATTTGGTTATCCCCCGGTTTTCAGCAATGTATGGCCCATCTAAGCAGCTGTCATTGGATTAATGACCATTGCATTCAAAGGGAAATCAACCCTAAAAATTTACAATCCAAAAAAAACAAAAACAAATATGGCTACAAAGTATTTGTTCTGAGTGAAGCCAAGTCAGGCAATGTGCTACAGTGGTCCATGTACACTGAACAAAGTAGGCCTAATTCAAGTGATTTCGGTGCTAAACACCTTATTGTCCATGAGCTGATGGCCCCGTACACAGGGAAAGGGCATGAGGTGTACATGGACAGCTATTACACCTCGCCAGCCATAGCAGATGAGCTGGCAAACAATGATTCTGCTTTGTGTGGGACTGTCAGCAGTAAGAGGAAGGGGATGCCAAAGGGCCTCAGGTGTGAACAGTTACCGTTGAGCAAATGAGATTACCCAGTCTTCATGAGGAAGGGGAAAATTCTAGCTTGTGCGTGGCATGATACAAAGCGCCTCACAATGCTCTCTACACTGCATTCCAACCAGTGATGCACGGGTCAATGTATTAATAATCCGCACCCGACCGACGTTTTCAACCACAACTCGGACCGAAAAAAATAAAAATAAAATATTGTACCCGACCCGCTTCCTGATCCGCATTTTTAAAAAGCAGTAAATGCTCATCGTAGCGTCATTGGGCCATAGGAACGTAGACAAAACTAACTACTAATTTTGTCAAGAATTATAAAAAAAATCGTCAGTAAGCTCATAATTTGTACTAAAATAGTCTAATCTGCTTATGTCTATTTATATGTTTATGCAAGGTCAGCAGACATTGAGGCTCGGGTTTGTTCTGATCAGAGCTCGTGAGTGGAGAGTAGCGTGACCAGACGTCCCGAAAAATTCTGGACAGTCCCGAAATTTAAACTGTTGTCCCGAATCTGGCCCTAATTGTCCCGAAAATTATACTAAAGCAAAATCTTTAGTAGTTATTGTCTGTTAAACATTAAAAACTCTCTGCGGAGGTTGAGTCGTCCTGCAACCAGACCCCGCCGGCTGCTCATTGGCTGCAGCATCTTTTTTCTAAGTTCTAAAACAATACCATAGGCGGCTAGGCACGAATTTAGATATTCATTTATCTAATTAATCTATATGCACAAAGACAATACAACCTTTTTGTCCCTTTTTTGTTTTAAAGCTTGATGAAGAGAGCGCAAGTTGCTGCAGCTGCGAGGAGGACAGTGATGCACACGTACAGGAGTGATTGACAGTTCGCGGCACTGTGTACAAAAAATACGTTTAAGCTCATTAGCGTTAGCGTTACAGAAAGGTCTGATTTACGCACTGTTACAACAGTCATTGTTTTTATTGTTTTTTGTTTTTTCACAATGACATTTGAGTTCATGATCATGGGTGGTGTTGGCGCAGTGGATAAGACACATGCCTTTGGTGTGAGAGACCCGGGTTCAAATCCACTGTGAGACACCAATGTGTCCCTGAGCAAGACACTTAACCCCTAGTTGCTCCAGAGGTGTGCGACCTCTGACATATATATAGCAATTGTAAGTCGCTTTGGATAAAAGCGTCAGCTAAATGTAATGTAAATGATTTTAATGTTGTTGTTTTTTTGTGGCAGACTAAATACTAATGACAGACTGTTGATCTTTGAATAAAAATGTGTTTAGTTAAGGTTTGAAATTCATTATCTTTTATTATAGGCTACGAAGTCTAATATAATAAGCCCCCCATCCCGTCACCCAAGACCGCAGACATTGAACGCCAGAGAGAAATGCACATTTCATATGGATTACATCATCAGAGAGTAGCCCATTTATTTGGTTTTGAATATTTTTGTTTAAAAGAAGACATTTCAAGCTTTCTGTAATATATAGCCTATATTTATCAAATCTATGAGGCACACGCTGAGTTTCGGCACCCTCCAGTTCACATGCAATGCAAGTGATCGTGCCGGCGCCTTATTACATTGTCTTGCTTCTTATTTATTAAATAGGGGCAACTGATTGATAAAACATTGATCAAAATTAAGATACAATTTATACAAAACGAAAATATTTTAAAAAGAGTTTTTTATAAAACAAAACTTAATGAAGTCGTCAAAATCATGTTTTACCAAAAACAGCGCCGTTGCTCCCCATGCAGTCTTCTTTGCCGCCTCCATCTCTATGTGCAGACTGAGCTCGTGTCTAGTATTTGTCTAGTATACTATATAAATAACAACAGTTTCATTGGCATTTTTATTTCAAACAACCCGACGACCGCGACCCGAATATCATTAAAACTATTTTTGGATGACTAGTAACCGCGGCCGACCGCAGGCACCCGCTCATTTTTGATCAACCCGCGCATCACTGATTCCAACACATAATAAATAATAAAATAAATAATAAAACAATCACTTTAGTTGTGCAGAGATTAATTTCCTTTTTTTAAATTTCTTTATAGACTTTTTTTTTCCTTCGGTTCAAATTTACAATTGTTATATAAAATGATAATATCCCTCAACATGTAAGTGTGTAAAGATCTTAATTAATTTACAGTCCTGTAAAACCAATAATGCCTACTTTGTGATTAAACCACAAATGTTAGTAACACATCAGCTGATGTTGGATTAGGGTACACTTTATGATAAGGTTCACAAATTCCCTTAATAAATACTTTGTTAGTATATAAAGCAGGCTAATAAAATGTCTACAAACATGAATAACATATCAGTTGATGATCATATGGTTTTACTAGCAGTGTTGGGGAGTAACTAGTTAAATTGTAATGGCGTTATGAAATTTACTTACAAAATAAATGTAACTATAAACAGTTACAGTTATTAAAACAAATGTGTAATTAAATTACCGTTCCTTATGAAAGTGTCACACCTCTACTCTTTTCGAAAGACATCCTGGGATTTTTAATAACCACAGAGAGTCAGGACCTCAGTTTAACGTCTCATCCGAAGGACGGTGCTTGTTGAAAGTATAGTGTCCCCATCACTACACTGGGGGGCTAGGACCCACACAGACCACAGGGTGAGCACCCCGTGCTGGCCTCACTATCACCTCTTCCAGCAGCAACCTAGTTTTCCCAGAAGGTCTCCCATCCAGGTACTGACCAGGCTCAGCCCTGCTTAGCTTCAGTGGGAAATATACCATAATTCTGGCGATGCGGAAAACACTGGTTCGTACAGTCCAGCCAGAATCCTAACGCAGACGGAATATGCCACATTTTGGATGAATAAATCAAAAGTAGGTCAGTACACTTGAATCAAAAAGCGATATGGACTAGTGTCTGTTAATATTAAACCGCAAAAAGACGTTCTGCATGTCTGTGGAAATCAGGCACCGACTGGCCATCTGGAGAACCGGTGTCCTGACATTTTATCCTGCCCGTCAGATTTTCCTACCTGGGTTTACTGCGCATGCGCACATCAATATCGCGTCCTTTTTCTCATGCTAAACAATGATATTTAATGTATCTGCATTACTGTGAGGGTAGGTTTAGGGATGGGGTACGTGTAAACTTTAATAAAAACGCAATCTAATTGGTAGAAAATAATATTTATTGTTGGTTTCCTGTAGCTGTATCCCTTCTAGCTACAACCACGAATATAACACACAATTACTGTATCTGCAATTTTAGGTGTAGATGTTAATAAACCATAACTTTACAGTAGCATTTTTCGATGTCGAATTGTACTACCCACTGTTTTAGTGGCAGGTAGCAAAATCTGACAGCATAGGACAAATCGACAGAACACCGGGACAATTCCCGGTTGCCTGCCAGCCGATTTGGCTCGCTATTTTAATATTATTTTTGTATAATTGCCTTCTGCTTGTACTGATGCGATTATTTCTGAATCCGCTATTCGATAATTAAATCTCGAATAAATCATGGATCAGTTAGTGACAGTCAATTAATTAATTAATTCCTCATTGTCATTAGGATATGTCCCCAAATCCTTCAAACTGGCTGTTATTAAGCCTCTCATCAAAAAAACACAACTTGACCCCAAAGAACTAGTTAATTATAGACCAATCTCGAAGCTCTCTTTTCTGTCCAAGATACTAGAAAAGGTGGTATCCTCACAATTATATTCCTTCTTAGAGAAAAATGGTATATGTGAGGATTTCAGGATTGAGACCGTATCATAGTACTGATGTCAGGATTTAGACCGTATCATAGTACTGAGACTGCTCTCCTTAGAGTTACAAATGATCTGCTCTTATCATCTGATCGTGGGTGTATCTCTCTATTAGTTTTATTGGATCTTAGTGCTGCGTTTGACACAATTGACCACAACATTCTTTTGCATAGACTTGAACACTTTGTTGGCATCAATGGAAGTGCATTAGCATGGTTTAAATCATACTTATATGACCACCATCAGTTCGTAGCAGTGAATGAAGATGTATCATATCGATCACAAGTGCAGTATGGAGTACCTCAAGGCTCAGTACTAGGGCCGCTACTCTTCACGCTTTATATGTTACCCTTGGGAGATATCATCAGGAAACATGGTGTTAGCTTTCACTGTTATGCTGATGATACTCAGCTCTATATTTCTTCGCGGCCTGGTGAAACACACCAATTTGAAAAACTAATGGAATGCATAGTGGATATAAAAAACTGGATGACGAGTAATTTCTTACTGCTAAATTCTGAAAAAACAGAGGTGTTAATTATAGGACCTAAAAACTCAGCTTGTAATAACCTAGAACACTGTCTAAGACTTGATGGTTGCTCTGTCAATTCTTCGTCATCAGTTAGTAACCTAGGTGTGCTATTGGATCGCAATCTTTCCTTAGAAAGCCACGTTTCTAGCATTTGTAAAACTGCATTTTTACATCTCAAAAATATATCTAAATTACGGCCTATGCTCTCAATGTCAAATGCAGAAATGTTAATCCATGCATTTATGACTTCAAGGTTAGATTATTGTAATGCTTTATTGGGTGGTTGTTCTGCACGCTTAGTAAACAAACTACAGCTAGTCCAAAATGCAGCCGCAAGAGTTCTTACTAGAACCAGGAAGTATGACCATATTAGCCCGGTCCTGTCAACACTGCACTGGCTCCCTATCAAGCATCGTATAGATTTTAAAATATTGCTTATTACTTATAAAGCCCTGAATGGTTTTGCACCTCAGTATTTGAATGAGCTCCTTTTACATTATAATCCTCTACGTCCGCTACGTTCTCAAAACTCAATTTGATAATACCTAGAATATCAAAATCAACTGCGGGCAGCAGATCCTTTTCCTATTTGGCGCCTAAACTCTGGAATAACCTACCTAACATTGTTCGGGAGGCAGACACACTCTTGCAGTTTAAATCTAGATTAAAGACCCATCTCTTTAACCTGGCTTACACATAACATACTAATATGCTTTTAATATCCAAATCCGTTAAAGGATTTTTAGGCTGCATTAATTAGGTAAACCGGAACCGGGAACACTTCCCATAACACCCTATGTACTTGCTACATCATTAGAAGAATGGCATCTACGCTAATATTTGTCTGTTTCTCTCTTATTCCGAGGTCACCGTAGCCACCAGATCCAGTCTGTATCCAGATCAGAGGGTCACTGCAGTCACCCGGATCCAGTACGTATCCAGACCAGATGGTGGATCAGCACCTAGAAAAGACCTCTACTGCCCTGAAAGACAGCCGAGACCAGGACAACTAGAGCCCCAGATACAGATGCCCTGTAAAGACCTTGTCTCAGACGACCGCCAGGACAAGACCACAGGAAACAGATGATTCTTCTGCACAATCTGACTTTTCTGCAGCCTGGAATTGAACTACTGGTTTCCTCTGGTCAGAGGAGAACTGGCCCCCCAACTGAGCCTGGTTTCTCCCAAGGTTTTTTTCTCCATTCTGTCACCGATGGAGTTTCGGTTCCTTGCCGCTGTCGCCTCTGGCTTGCTTAGTTGGGGTCACTTCATCTACAGCGATATCGTTGACTTGATTGCAAATAAATGCACAGACACTATTTAACTGAACAGAGATGACATCACTGAATTCAATGATGAACTGCCTTTAACTATCATTTTGCATTATTGACACACTGTTTTCCTAATGAATGTTGTTCAGTTGCTTTGATGCAATTTATTTTGTTTAAAGCGCTATATAAATAAAGGTGACTTGACTTGACTTGACTCAGTGCTTCAGCTTGCACGCACTCCGCGCCTCCGTCAAACAGTTTGGATCAGACTCAGAGTAATCATTGTGAGACTCAAGAGAGTTGAGTGGACTGTAGAAGCGCACAGGTGGAACAGAAAAGCAAAACTTCTGTTCAGGGTTTAAAATGCAGGTCAGTTTCATCTGTAAAGATGCTATTGTAGTTCTTTCTTTGTTTACTTAGTTAAGCAGCAGCAGCACATTGCTCACAATCACTCAAAATACTGTATAAAGGACATAATTATCTCTTGTAATGTTACAGAAGTAATTTAGCAGAAATATAATCATATTTTATAACAGGTTCGGGGTGGGGGGTAAACACTAATTAAAAATGAATTTACAAATTGATTTATTTAATTAATTTATGGTTACTGTACATTTACTTTAATACAGAGGGAGAGGGAGTGTCAGCCACGTTAAAAAAGTCCACAGCTTAAGTCATTTGTGGATTAATGCTTATTGGAGACGCAAACTGTTTCAAACGATTCAGTTCGATTTGGTGAACTGGTTCAAGAAGAACCGGTTAAATCGAATGATTCGTTCGCGAACTGGATATCACTAAACTTGAACGCGCTCACAACTAGGGATGCACCGGTTGACCGGCCATAAATGGGAACTGGCCGTTTTTTGGGTTTTTTTTAAGGCCGATTTTTCCAGAAGTGCACCCGCATGCACAGACTACATTGTAATCATTCACTATGCAATTTGTGTAGAAGTATTTCGAAATCAGTGCGCAGGATATGGACAGCCGTTCAGCACTGGAAGTACAGAGCTTCATGCCTGAGGCACAGATAGCAGGAAGCGAACAGCTATTGGTGTACTGACGCACAAATAAGAGTCTCTTTCCTGCTCACTGAAGCTGCGTTAGCGTACTGTACCTGTTCGCGCCCTCCACAAGCTGAGACAGTGAAGGGATGTTCAGCTCAACTTCCTGTGTGTTGGATGAGAAACGAAATGGACTAAACTGTGACAAAACTAAAATGTTCTTTTTTTTTTTTTTGTAAAGTAGAACTTGCATACACGTTTTAAAAGCCAGAAGTAAACGTCAGTTCTGTATAGGATGGTTATTTTTATTTTACCTTAAAATTACATCGACTTAATTTGATTTAAAAATAACCAGCTGTAGCACACTGAAAAAAAGTGTTTCATTCATCCAATTAAACATTTTTAGGGTAACTCACACACACACACATATATATATATATATATATATATATGTGTATATATATATATATATATATATATATATATATATATATATAATTTTTTTTTTTTTAACTTGAGACGATAGTTATTTATTTTTCATTGGCAAATTTCAAGTAAAAAATTTGAGATGTGAATCATCACCCTCTTTTTTTTTTTTTTTTTATTGGATGAATGAAACACTTTGCATCTTTGTTTTATTCGCACCAACATTATTTGATTTTAACATATTGGAATAAAATATTTATATAGCATACTTTCATTTAATCTCACTGGTAAATACCTTTTTTAATTTAAAACCAAATTTAAAAACTAAAATACTGAATGCTGATTAAGAAACATCTCATTGAATGTGTGTTGGTTGTGTTGTTTGGACTGTAGAACTATGCAGTTGTTGCCTTTAATTTCACATGGTTACAGTTAATGTTTTAATTTAAGGCCAGTTCTATGTAGTTTCAACCCAATTCAAAAACGAAAGCTAAATGCTGATGTCTGTACCATGTATTTTTGTATTGAATGTAGGCTACTTACTGTGCAGTTAATGCCATTAATTTCAGATGGTTACCATTATTGTTTTCAATAGCCAAAAGCCAGTTTGGCCAATTAAATACCAAATAAACATCTTGTTTAGGCACACTTTCCTTCTTTGTTGTTTGTTGCTTAAAGATTAAAAAAATAAATAAATTGGAAATCGGTATCGGAATCAATTATCGGAATCGGCTAGTTTGCTTGTAAAAAAAATGGGTATCGGAATCGGCCAAGAAAAATCATGGTCGTGCATCCCTACTCACAACAGACCCGGAAGAGAAGACAATGCTGAATAAAGTTGTACTTTTTGTTATTTTTGGACCAAAATGCATTTTTGATGCTTCAACAAATTCTAACTGACCCTCACATGTCACATGGACTACTTTGGAGATGTTTTTATTACCTTTCTGGACATGGACAGTATACCGTACATAGGTTTTCAATGGAGGGACAGAAAGCTCTAGGACTAAATCTAAAATATCTTAAACTGTGTTCCAAAGATGAATGGAGGTCTTACGGGTTTGGAACGAATTGAGGGTGAGTCATTAATGACATAATTTTCATTTTTGGGTGAACTATCCCTTTAAACCTTTTTTTATGTCTGGTCCATAGAAAAACAAAAAAAAAGGGTTGTCCATGTTTCAGAATAAATTGTTGGTCCAACTTAACATAATTATGACACCTATATCAACACATTTGAATGATGTTGTCTCAACTTAATTTAGGCAAATGGAACCCAACAGCAAAATTAATTTTGAACCAACAAGATCAAATCACAGGCAGCAGGAATATTGTTGAATGTTGTTGTTACGTTTTGGAAAGCCAGAATGCACAGCCATCGACTGAAACATAAATTTATATGAACTCTGTCTGTTTTCCACATTGCTATTTTAAACAAACCATATTAGCCTACAGATACTTCGTCATTTGAGGTGGACCACGGTGCAAGTACGTGCCGAACCATAAGTGGAGAATATGGTTCGAATTTTTACAGAGAACCGTTGCACCGCTAGTAAATCTATGAAACATGTAACAAGCATACAAAACCTAAAGTAAACATATAAAAGTGAAGAAAAAAGCATTTTATTACATTTTACTCCTTGAACAGCTGTAGTATAAGTATAAACACAGTGCTTTCAGGAAGCATTCTCTTCCCATGTCTATGCTGTTACTCTGTTAAAAAAAGGCACAAAAACATTGATTATGACCATAGCATATTGATAACAAAGTATAACAGTACATAAAATCTTTATGAAAGTTCACCCAGTAATGAAAATTCTATCATTAATTACTCACCCACATGTCATGCTGTAAGACATTCGTTCATCTTTGGATTACAAATGAAGATTTTTTTTTTTGGATTAATTCTGAAAGCTGAAGTCTCTCCATAAACAGCTATGCAACTGAGACTTTGACACTTCAAAATGTTCATAAAGAGATCATAAAACAAATCCAAATGAATTGAGCAGTTTGGTCAAATTTTTCTGAAGAGACTCAATTGCTTTATATTATGAACAGATTTAATGTAGGTTTTTATTCACATACAAACATTCATCAACTCGCACAACAGTTGTGGTAAACAGAAGCTCAAGCATGTTTGTTTGACATGTTAGAATCAATGAGATTCATTCTCCTGTTATGCAGCACGTTTGAGCTTCTGTTTTTGGGCATCAAGCAGGTTCAGTTGACCTTCCGTTTATGTTCGCTGATCAATGTTTATATGCTTAAATCTGTTAATCATACTTTCGAACATCAAACTTATTAAAGCATCAAAGTCCCAATTGCGTTGCTGTTTATGAAAGGACAGAAATCTTTCAGAATTCATCAAGAAGATCTTCATTTGTGTTCCAAAGATGAATGAAAGTCTTACAGGTGTGGAACAATATGAGGGTAAGTAATTAATGACAGAATATTCATTTTTGGCTGAACTAACTCTTTAAGAACATTACTTAATACAACTTAACACTTGAAAAAGTATATTATATATCACCTACAGAATGCTCAGCAGCAGTCGACTGAATGAAATGGCAAATTTTATAACAAATACTCTAGTAAAATAACTATCAGTTGTATGACATCAGAAAATTGTATTATCCATTTCTATGTTGGTTATCAAAAGATTAGGTATTCCCAAGCACACACTAATAAAACACTTTAAGCTTTCCTTTATTTTATTACAGTAATAAAGAGCTAATTTTCTAAACCTATTTAAGAACATTACTTAATACAACTTACCACGTGAAAAAGTAGACTAAAATCTAAGCATAGGATGCTGTTTAATGAGCTCTTGTAAAAACCTGTAAAATAAAAAAAATGTTTACATACATTTGCAGTGTTCTTGAATTTACCTGTACAGATGTTTCGTGTCGTGTGCATGGTTTTATACATCTGAAAACTTTTGGGCGTATGCAAAATCTAGCTTTTGTGCCTGCGTAAAATTTCAGGATGAAATCTACAGAGAGTTTTTATAAATGAGACCCCAGCACTTTTAGAGTTTCATCTCCCTATCTGATGTGAGCAGAAGAATTGAAACTCACAGGTCTTTTCTAAGTGTTCAGCTGTGTCCTGTTGCATTAATTCTTCAGATATTAAAAGCAGAGAATGTGTCTTATCAGTTATATCCATTGCTTCTGCATTCTAAGTCTTGCATTTGACGATTACACACACAAACCAGGATGAAGACGAGGAAGCTGACTCTGAAAGAAAAGCAAGCAATTTGGATGCTTAAAGAAAAGAGAAAGTCAATTAGAACTAAAGTAAAATCAAAGAGCATGGAGAAATCAAGAGTTTGGAAATTACAGTCGACATCAGAAACCAACAATGACTTGATCAGCTGGGAAAAACAACAGTTGAGGACAGACAAATAATAAAAGCTGTGAAAATGAACCCTAAAATACATGTCTGTGTCACAGTGTCTGGTCTGTGTTTCCCTGGGTGTCCACTAGTGGTCTCACTCCCCCATAGTCCCCCCACTGCAGGCACTACATTTCCCACATAGCCTTTGTCCCATTCATCACTGTTAATTGCACACCTGTTAATTGCACTCAGCTGTCCCCACTTTCGTCGTTTTCACCTGTCCATATTAACTGGTCTGTTTCTATCGGTTTCATGGAGTCCTTGTTTTCTGTCACCTGGCTTTCTCGTGTTCCCTTGTGTTTTTCATGTTTCTTGTTTTTTGGACTGCTCTTCTGTTATTGACCTTTTGCCTGTTGGATTTAGATTTTTGGATTACCCTATTAAAACACTGCAATTGGATCTCTCGTTTCATGTGTGCATTCGTAACAGTCTGTTAAATCACCAACAACCTCCAGAAACCGGGGATGATGCTCT
Organism: Carassius carassius; assembly: GCF_963082965.1. Lineage (NCBI taxonomy): Eukaryota > Metazoa > Chordata > Actinopteri > Cypriniformes > Cyprinidae > Carassius > Carassius carassius. The sequence continues at coordinate 4,384,990 of NC_081778.1, read as the reverse complement.
GTCAATCTACAGTCTGCAGGAGAAATTGACATGGAATTACAGAAGCTACACAGCAAGATGCAAACATCTGATCAGCATCAAAAATAGAAAGGCAAGATTCTTCACAAATGTGAGCCAGTAGTTTTGGAACCGATGAGACAAAGATTTACCTTTAGCTAAATGATTGGAAAACAAAAGTCTGGAGAAAAAAAGGGGACTGCAAATGATCCTAAGCATACAAGCTCATCTGTAAAGCTTGGTGGATTTGGTATCATGGCATGGGCATACATGGCTGTCTCTAGAACAGGACCTCTTCATTTTAATGATGACTTAATGTATGATGGCAGTAGCAGAATGAATTTGGAAGAGTAAAAAATCATCTTGGCTACCAGTTTTCAAGAAAACTAACAAATTAGAAAGCACTTCATATTGGATCAGGCCAATGACCCAAAACACCCTGCCAGTTCAGTCAAGGACTTTATCAGGGCAAAGAAATGTAAAGTCTTAGATTGTCCAAATCAATTTGTTAAATCCGATTTAACATTAACTTCACCAGCTGAAGAGGAGACTAAAGACAGAAACTCCCCAAAACAAGCAATAGTTGGAATTGGCTGCATTAAAGGCTGGGGAAAACCATTTCAAAGCATAAGATAAAGAGTCTGGTGATGTCTATGGTTTGCAGACTGTGATTGCATGCAAGGGATCTGCAAGTAATTATTAGCTTTTAATTTATTTACATCTGCCCTAAATTCAACTTTTCCAATACTTATGCTCACATCAAATAGTGGGATGAACTCTAAAAGTGCTTTCCTTTTTATTTTGTAAAACCTGTATGTGTCTAAAGGCCTAATAATAAAATGTGACATTCTGTAGTTTTGCCGCATATTCATCTTTTAATCAGATTTGCAAATGTCTTGACTCCACGGCAGAGAAAGCAATTTTGTCTTTACTGTTCCAATTCTTATGGAGGGTACTGTATACTGTGATGCTGTGTGTCCTAGAGCGCCAAGACAAAAACATTAAAATACATTATAAACAAGGCATTTTTCACATCCAGTGGTGACATAATTCTGGATTGTAATGACAATATGTCAATAGCAGTTCTCAATTCCAGTCCTCGTGCCCCCCTGCTCTGCATATTTTGCATGTCTCTCTGTTTATTCAAATAATCAGCTCGTTAGATGTGAGCTCCGTAAATGAACTGTGTTCCAATTGACATGGTCCCTATACAGTGTTCGTTACTCCCTACTCCCTGAGCAGAGAGAAATATGTTGAATTTTTCTTCACTTCGGAAAATTAATGTATTACATGGACAAGTGTGACATCATATACCTCTGTAAATAAAAACAATTAAAATTCACGTCTCGCACACCTCAATGCACTTTGAATGGAACATAGGATATTCTGCCACGATTCCAGTTTTAAGTGAACTACTGTGATGTCCACTTCGCAGGGCACTTATATTTGAATAAAACAAACATCTGAAGCGGTAAGAGAAACATACAAAATGTGCAGAGCAGGGGTGCGTGAGGACTGGAATTGAGAACCACTGACTTATACTGTCTTTTTAAGCATTGCGTTGCATAGCACCGCGTCAGTGGCAAACCCTTTAAATATGTAAACATACTTACAGTCTGTGAGTCAGAACAGCCAACACTGTAGTCTACTCTCCCATGATCAGGAAACAGTCCTCCATAAAATGCACTGCACACATCTAAATATTGGAATTGAACTGTTCTGAAACAGTGTTTTAAATACAAATCAACCACTGTTTTTGTGTTGTGTCCTCTTTTGGAAGACCAAACAAAGTAGTTTTTCTTTCACAAGGAAACACACTGGTCTCCCCAATATGGTGACGGCAACAGTAAGATTATAACTTACGGCTTCTTTCTTTGCGTGAAAATTTGGGCGGCGTTATGCAAATCTTCCCACATCGTGACATAGACAAGTAGGGGGTGTTAGAATGAGCTGTTTTAGGAGGGCGTGGTTGACTCTTACATTTTATAAAGAATATGTCTTTGCATTTGAGACTTTAGTCTTTGCAACTTTACTGATCGTCTTTATGCACCAAGAGCTTGTAACACTCCAAAGAGAAAGGAAAGATTTAAATCCCATCATGAGACCCCTTTAATGCATTATTTACAATGCGGGAGTACACTGTCCGCACAGGGACACGGTGCTCCACGGTGCTGGCCAGTTGCCGTGTTCTATAACATGATTGACATGGCAGCACTGAATGCACATGTGCTGTATCAAGCATGCACCGGAAGGCAGGAAAGACGGGTGGACTTCCTGGTGGAGCTTGGAAGAGAGTTGGCTAACTCTCATATGTGTGCGAAGAAGGCAAGAAAAGAACAATTGTTTCGGACACAACCCTCCACACCTAGCCCTGGAAAAAAAGCCATGTGTCAGGTCAAACACCAATGCAAGAACAATCATGCCACTGTGCGATGTATTCACTGCCACAGATACACATGTGGTAAATGCAGACGGGAGATACCATGGCAGTGCCAGGATTGTGAGTGATTGCTGGAATGTACTCACTCACTTTTTAATATTATTTGTAAATATGTGTAAAAATGGTTGGTTTCTTTTTTATTTTATTTTGTACTGTTTTTATCAATAAATCTCAGCAACAAAGGAAAAAAGAAAACGTGTGTTGATTTCTCCCTAAGATGGCAAAGTGAAACACAAGTTTCCTTGGAGTGGCTCAGCATGGCCCCACATTGTTTACATAATAAAAGCAACTGTTCACAGCTGATTAAGGATATTAGCCTAAAGCCTTCCAGCCCATCGGCTGTCCTGCGAGTTTTATAGGTAGAAAAGCCAAATGGCTGCTCTCTGGGACTTCTAACGTTAACTAATACAACTTTATTATAAAGTGTTACCAACAAACCATTAATTATGACTTTTGCCTCAAACTCCTAATTTGCTGCTTATTAATAGTTAGTAAGGCAGTTGTTAAGTTTAGGTTTTGGCTAGGACTTGGAGTGTGGGCATCCACTGGCAGAAACTTTAACTGGCCCATTGAATATTAGTCAGTATTTACATAGTGTAACAGTAATACATTCTGTTTTTCCACATGTCCCGCATTGTCCTGAAAAATCACATTTACTGTCCTGCAACAGATCTATAACAAGGTGGATATCCTAGCGTAGGATAATAAAATAATAATTACTAAATTAAATCAGTAAAATTTAACGAAAACAATACATTAAAAATGATTGCATAAAAAAATGCATAAAAAAACATTGTTCAAAACAGCACTATTGTAGAGAAAACACTGCCGACGCACAGATGTCAGTAAAAAAAAAAAAATCAGAAAGCTATTTGGCTTAAAAGCAGGAGTGTTTTATACTCAGTGCTGGATGAAGTTGTTTTAGTTTACGCAGTATTCAGTGGTTTAGTAAATCTGTATCAGTCAGGTCAAGGTAGCTCGTTTAGTGGTCTTGTAGCACCCCCGTGTTCCTGTTTCGTATCGCCTTGTGCAGTTTTTTTTTTTATTGGTTAAAAATGTTCTGAAATCAATATTTGAGCAAGTACATAACCAGCCAGTATTCAAAACTGTTGCCTTACTTTAGCTCGATTCACAACAGTTAGCTTATAATAATGTTTTCTAATTTGAGTGGTATGGTTTTTGCTGGAAATTCGAGCATAGCGCTGCGTCACTACGTCACTTCTGTAAACATAAAGAAGTTGCCCCGGCTACGAGCCTATTACATGTGAGGATCCTGATAGATAGTGAGGATCCTGATAGAGGATACTGATAGATTTATTTTGCAATTTTATGTAGGCTACTTAATTTTATTTTTTATAATCCTACTTCTCAAAATACCTGGGATTTTCCCCAAATAACTACTATATGGAGTCAAGATATATTTTTGTTGTTGACTTTGTTGATTTGTTGTGGACTACATTGATGAGAGTGATGTCTCCTTAAACCTTGTCTGTGGTGTAAAGACACCCCATGTCCAAATGCCCCCAGAGGGCATCACTTCCCACTTTGATAATTACTGTAGTTACCATGTTCTGAACATTACATCCTTTCTTTCCCCCACCAGGAAACATGAGGCAGACTATACATTTACACTTATCTTTACGAGGGACAGCCAGGTGCAGGGAATCAACTAATAAAGAGACAACAAGAACAGGAACATGACCAAATAAGGGAAAAATGAAACAGAAACAGGGGCAAAACAGGTCCATAATCCTGACAATATTATGGTTAAAGCTAAGTAGTAACTGAAATGCTGTTAGTTAAAAAAAAACAGCAAGGGTTGATCTATGAATTTCCACCAATGTGTCCTTGATCACGATACTTAACCTCAGGATACTCCAGGAGGACTGAGCCTGTTATACTGTAAGTGGACCAGAAATCCACTTCAACAATTACTACTTCATCTACGACACTTGAGCCTCAACCACTATGACTTTACTGCACCATCAAGCCGCCTGAACACCATGCAATCCCTTACACTTCACTTACATTTACAGTTACAGTAGGTGCCACATACAGTCCTCTTCTGAGTGCTTATTCCTGTTTTGTACACACATAGTTTGGTTATTTGCTGAAGTGACAACCACAGTCTACAACTCAATTCACTGCCGAAAAACAAGGCAGTGACAACCACATAGCATTATATCCTTGCAGTGTACAGAACTGAACTCAAAAAGTAATATATTGTTGTCTGTCTGTAGTAGTACCATAAGTCTCAGCTGAGGTCTAGGGTTAACATGAGGTCTAGGATCCAGAGAAAGTCTGCTTAAAGCAGCAGCTTCACAAGCATAAACAAGCTTGCATCTTTTGAAATCAGATTACTAACAATTGCAAGACAATAATACAGCCGTCACTAGGCTCATTCTCAGATGGCAAGCTCACCCACAGTCCATGCACTGACCATCTGGTTTACACTGCAAACAAAAATGCCAGTTTTTCAAGCTGCTGCACTGATCATTTGTGATAAAGAACTACAATTAAACAAATTAAAAATGGTAACATTTAAATGAACTAGTTTTATTCAAGTATAACTAGTTTTATTTAAATATAACTTAATAAAATGTATCAACTTAAATACATTAATATTTACCAGTGTGGGTTAAAATGGTTGTTTAATGGAACAATTCCAGGTTACAAAATTTACAGTAGAGTATATTCATTGGGTATGGCAAAGTGTGTCAGGTTATTCCAAGTTCTGTAAGATATTAAAAGTTTTGTTTGTATGCAGATAGTAGAAAACAAAGTATAGCCACAAGAAGAATTGTAATTTTTTCTTCCTTTAGTTAGATCTCTGTGTGAAATAGTCCGTACCTAATTGCATTTGGACCGACAAGAATTCAGAATTAATTAATTAATTATTGTTTAGAGACTGCAGCATTATTGTTTAAATTATTATTATAATTATTATTATTATTAGTAGTAGTAGTAGTAGTAGTAGTAGTATTATATCTGTAACAAACATTTTTTTTCCCCACTGGACTTTTTTTTTTTTTTTTAAGAAAAGTCATAAATATGGAGCTAGTTGTGGGACTCAAACATCAGAATGTAGTAGTTTGCAAATCATATGCTGCTAAACATGTTTGCAGGTCATAACATGCACAGGTCATCCTTGCCCTAAGGTTATATCATAGTCAGCTGGATCCAGTCCATATCCAGACCAGATGTTGGACCTGCACCCTGAAATGACCACAGCCCTTAATGACCACGGAAACTGAACATCACGACTTGGCAGTCATTGGCACAGATTCTGAGCAAAGACCTCTGCATAGATCCCTATGGCCAGCAATGAACGTTACAACCCAGGAGCTGCTAGGACCACAATGCAGTTTTATCATGCTTACAGTCACTGTTAAGCCTGGCTAAATGGCAGCCCTGCTGGACAGACTACAACTTCTCCTCCAACCAAATACCAGTGTGACATATCCTGATGTTCAAGCAGGGGAAGCTGGATGAAATATTTTCAGTCCAGAATCTGACTAGTGATGCAGCCTGAAATCATAACCACACCATTGTTGTTCATTTAACCAGAGGAGAGCTGAGCCAACTACACTGGGTTTCTCCCAAGTTGTTTTTTTTTTCAGTCACCTGGTGAAGTTTGTGTTCCACTTTCACCCCTGGCTTGCTTAGCTGGGGACACCGAATATTCAGTATTAATATCGATTTGACTGTACTGACGCTACTGAATAATGACAAAACTTGAATGGAATTGAGCAGGATTATGACATCACTCTTTTCCCAAGAGCTGCTTTTTTGCCAAATTGACTTTGTTTCAAAATGTATGAATTTTCACTGGTATTGAACCTGATTAAATCAACATCAATCTGACATAAAGTAAATAATGAATATGTTTTTATTTTCTGCTGTAGAATTGCTTATAGCAGAATTTAACTAATTTAATTTGTAAATATTAACTTTACAAAGTTATTGAACTGAATCAATACTATTGTCTTTTATAGAGCTAAAGATTTTCCATTAAATAAAACGGTTACATTTTATTTTTCAGTAAAACCTATTCAATGTATTTGCAGTCTGTAGTTACATAGTTTTTATAGAGTGTTTCATTGTTACTGTTAATTATTAATTGTTATTAATATATATATCATCATACTCTTAAAAGCTATAACCACAAATAAGAAAGTATTATAATATATTAAAAGTGTTGTTATGAGTATTCATGAGATGATAAAACATATTATAAGTTTTTTTTTTTTTTATGCATTATGCATTCATTATAATGCCTTAAGAATACCCTTATAATGTATTATAAATACGGGCTTCATAGAAAGTGTTACAGTTATTTTTTATTATTCTTAATTTTGTTATATTATTGCTCAAATTATTCTTATAGTATTTTTATTGTTCTCAAATAAAACACTTATATGATGTCTAAGATTATGTCTATTGTTTTATAATAACTATGCATTGGTATGTTGAATGACTAAAATAGTTTGTAGAACCCTTCAATACAGTTGGTAATTTTTTTTTTTTTTTGATCTTGGGGGGTGGGAGGACTAGACATAGTCTCAGAAAAATGGTTGCAGGAATCAAATTTTTCATAGCATCTTCTTCAAATTTGAAATATAAATTCATGAGACATTGGACTTTCAACCCATTACTTATCTGCTTTGCTCCAGGACTGATTTAATGTATCTTTATATGAAAAAAAAAAATTAAATAAAAAAAATAAGTGCGGTACAATTTTTTTCAAGGCACTTAAGTGTCTACAACTTTTCATCTTTTTGAGCACTATCAACTCAGGGTGATGAAAACTAAAGTCCAAAGGGTCTAAAATTGTGTGTGTAGCACAATGAAGTAAGGAACTGTTGCAATTTTAAGTATGGCATTTTCACGTGTAAGTCCAATAATGAGGGGTCTGGTTAACAGGTTAACTTCTTTTGGACTGATGCATGCAGCAATCGATGAGTGGCATAAAACAACTTGAAAGATCTGAAAGATTCATCTGAAAGAAGATGACATCAAGCCAACATCAAAGTTTGTTTGCAAACTTTACTCATCTATTTAAATAATTTATTTTTGTTGATAACCAATTTACCGTTGTGCACATTTAACAGGATACATTCGTTTATAATCTTTCTGTGTTTTTTTAGCTCCTTGCAATTCCAGAAGTTTTCATCATTTGAATACATAGGCTGCAATGTTACATTAATTTAAATCGTGGGATATGACCGTGGGCTTATAGAAACAGTTAATTAATTCACTGCAGATGGACTGAACTCACGCAGATTGACAATGATCTTTGTCACATGTATATTTATGTTTTTATATTGAGAGTGTTGTCAGTTTGCAGATTTGCAGATAAACCCCCTAAAACATTTTATTTTATTATTATTATTTAATTATGAGCAAATTTTTAATAGTCACCAGCATTTGGTTGCACGTGTCAGAGCACAGTTTCTCACTTCTCCTTTCAGTCATTTACATTTGTAATTATTCTGTATGTGAATTATACAATGATTCTTTGGAAGGCTGACTTTTCAAAATAATTTACATTGCTTATTTTCAGGGGGAGACTGTCATGATTCTGCCTTCATGTCCTGATTTTTCTCTAGTCTTGTGGCAGGATCATGACAGGCCCGTGTTTTGTGTACAAGCACATGGCCTTGTCTTTGGGCCATGTGCTTGCGTTGTCTTGTCATGTAACCCCGCCCCCCTTGTGATCCTCGTTTTGTAATTAGTAGCGTATCAGTTCCACCTGTTGTGTTCATTAGTAGCCTCCCTTTTATAACCTCGTGTGTTTCTCTGTCCCTTTGTCGGTTCATTGCCAAACGTTGTTTAAGATTGCCAAACGTTGTTTAAATATTGTCACGTTGTTTAAGATTGTCAATCATTGCCATATATTGTCTAATACTGTCAAACATTGCGTTGAAAGTCTTGTCTTAGTAGTAGTGTGATCCTGTTTTTGTTATAGTGTTGTTTGTCAAGTGTTAGTCTAGTTTATCTCTCGTCAGTCTTGCCCTTGTTTTGCCCCCTCGTGGGTTTTGTTTTCTGTTTTGTCTCCATTAAATCCTTGTGAGAGCATTCGGTCTGCATTTGGGTTCATCCTCCACTCCACCGCATAACAGAATGAACTGACCACAAAGGAACCCAGCAGACAGTATGTCCTCCTTTGTAGAGCACAACCCAGACGACCTTGCACAATGGTGGCACCAGGCTATCGACGATGCAAGGAATGGCAAGCTGCCAATTCCTCCCCAGGAAGAGCGGTCCCTGAGAGAGTACGCTCTGGTTGCGAACGAGAGGAGGCTGTTCCTACCTGATATCCTCCTCAACCGCTACCTCATAGCGGGTCTCAACGCTCCTCCACCCCTGGCAGAACGGGAGAAGCTGGTCTGCTGCTCGTTTGGTGACATGGTGGATTGTTTGTCGCTGAGGGAGTCGCGGGGTTCCACCTTGTCGTCACCATCACCCAAGCTGTCAGTGATCCCAGAGGGTCGTGTCCTGGCTGTGGTTACCCAGGGGAATCAGGCTGGCTCCACTTCCTCCCCTGAGGCTTCAGTCGTCCCCGAAAGTCTCCGTGGCAAACGAGGGAGACGGACTTCGTGGGATTCTTCGTCGGAGTCATCCTCGGCTGAGTCAGTGCTGTCTGAGACTGCCCGTCCAACGCAAGTCACCGATCCCTTTGAGCTTCACCAACCGGCCACATGTCCGGCTCTGTCTTCCACACCGCGACCTAAGAGGAAGAGGAGGAGAAAGGGAGCCTCTCGCCCTTCATCTCTGGCAGTCCCGGAGCCCGCTACTGCAAGCGCTGTCCCAGAGCCCGCTACTGCAAGCGCTGTCCCAGAGCCCGCTACTGCAAGCGCTGTCCCAGAGCCCGCTACTGCAAGCGCTGTCCCAGAGCCCGCTACTGCAAGCGCTGTCCCAGAGCCCGCTACTGCAAGCGCTGTTCCAGAGCCCGCTACTGCAAGCGCTGTTCCAGAGCCCGCTACTGCAAGCGCTCTCCCAGGTGCTGTTCCAGAGCCCGCTACTGCAAGCGCTGTCCCAGGTGCTGTCCCAGAGCCCGCTATCATGAGTACCGCAGAGAGAGTTGCGGCCGATTCAGCTGCTGAAGCTGTCTTGCGGGCTGTTTCCGCGCATCAAGAGATGCCTGTCCTCGTCGCTGCTGACACTTTGGCGGAATATCTAAAGCGTCTTGTCCAGATTCTCGAAGCCCCTGGCAAGTCTGTCATGTCTAGTACTGAGTCCAAAGATTCTGTGAGCGCCGAACCCCAGTCAGCTGCCGTGAGCGCCGTACCCCAGTCAGCTGCCGTGAGCGCCGTACCCCAGTCAGCTGCCGTGAGCGCCGTACCCCAGTCAGCTGCCGTGAGCGCCGTACCCCAGTCAGCTGCCGTGAGCGCCGTACCCCAGTCAGCTGCCGTGAGCGCAGTACCCCAGTCTGCTGCGGACGATGATCTCCCCGATTTAGAGATGGGGAGCGCTGATACTGAGCCGTCGTTGGGGGGCTCTATTCTTGCTTCTGCTCCAATATCACCCGCAGTATACCCTGTCTTGTCTTCTGTCGTGTTGCCTCCTGTCTCCCCTGTCAAGCTGCCTACTGTTTCCCCCAAGTCATCCCCTCATGTGTCTCCAGCCAAGTTCCCATGGAGTCCCAGTCCTCAGTCCTCGTCCCGGAGACCCAAGACCCCCAGTCCTCCCATCCACCCTGGACCGCCCTCTAAGGACTTTGTGCTTCCCCCACCTCCTCTGCCTTGTTTATTGTTTTTGATTTTGCACACTAACCCTGTGATTGTTTTTTAAAGTCTGCCTTTAGTGTTATTTGTCATGTCCTGTTGGTTTGTGTCTTTGTCCCAGTCAGTCGTGTCCCGTGTTTGATGTTCCCTTGAGGAGCGTCTGGAAGCCGCTCCTTAAGGGAGGGGTTCTGTCATGATTCTGCCTTCATGTCCTGATTTTTCTCTAGTCTTGTGGCAGGATCATGACAGGCCCGTGTTTTGTGTACAAGCACATGGCCTTGTCTTTGGGCCATGTGCTTGCGTTGTCTTGTCATGTAACCCCGCCCCCCCTTGTGATCCTCGTTTTGTAATTAGTAGCGTATCAGTTCCACCTGTTGTGTTCATTAGTAGCCTCCCTTTTATAACCTCGTGTGTTTCTCTGTCCCTTTGTCGGTTCATTGCCAAACGTTGTTTAAGATTGCCAAAAGTTGTTTAAATATTGTCACGTTGTTTAAGATTGTCAATCATTGCCATATATTGTCTAATACTGTCAAACATTGCGTTGAAAGTCTTGTCTTAGTAGTAGTGTGATCCTGTTTTTGTTATAGTGTTGTTTGTCAAGTGTTAGTCTAGTTTATCTCTCGTCAGTCTTGCCCTTGTTTTGCCCCCTCGTGGGTTTTGTTTTCTGTTTTGTCTCCATTAAATCCTTGTGAGAGCATTCGGTCTGCATTTGGGTTCATCCTCCACTCCACCGCATAACAGAGACTTCAGAGAAATTTTTTTTATCTATTTATTACATTTTTTTTAGATAGATTTCAGGGCTGTTTTTCTCATGCAATGCAAATGTGTTTGTGTGATATATTGTTTTTATGTAAATGTATAGTATAATAAAGTGATACATAATGACAGTTCTTGTTATGTTTGGTCAAGGCACTGCCCCATACTGATTGCAAAAAAATGCACAAGCAGCTTACTGTTGCCATGGTTACCTCCTCAGAAAAATGAGACCTCTGTTCGTTAGCATCTAGGCTATTTGGCATCAGGTGAAATGATGAGCTCTGACCAACTTGTAATTTAACTTTTATGGTTACTAAAATGATTGGAAAGATATTGTAAATTTAGTTTTTAAGCAAAACTAATATAATCAAGGCTTATCTGTCATATTATTAGGAGCTTAAAGACCATTGCCAAAATCAGATTATCATTAGAAACAAACAAATTTGAATGAATCTGTCTTATAATGTAGCTGGTATACCATCAACAAATGCCCTCACAAACTAACAATGCTGTAGTTTTTCTCTGCATTTTAAACAGTTATTTTCTGGAGTGGGCAGGCGATGGAATTGGTCCTGCAGAGACTGGAACTTTACCTTTGCTATATACCCAGAGAAGAAGTATAGGAAGGAAGCATGGTGATAGATAAACATGTGTTCCATTAAATCCAGAAGAGAGGAATAAGAAGGTTTATGGAAATACTGCAGACGGGAGAAAACATTACAGACTTTCAAGTTTTAATTTCTTCTGATAATTAAAGCTATATTTATTCAACAACTCTTTGGTCCTATCAGATAACTTCAAAAAAGACTACAAAAGACTAAAAGACCACATTCAAATATTTTCAGAAATATTTTTTATGCTCATTATTTTTGGCAACTACTGTATATGATCACAGTTTGAAAGACAATCAAGTCTTGCAAAATTATTCAGTTGTTTTCACATACTTCAGTCTGCTTACTTGGCTTCATAAGAAACATCTTGGTTACATACGTAACCCTCGTTCCCTGATGAAGGGAATGGAGACATTATGTCGAAAGACATATGGGGTCTCACTTGGGAGGCCAATTGGGAGTTTAAAGGGTAAGTTCACCCAATAATCAAAATTATGTAATTAATAACTCACCCTCATGTCGTTCCAAACCCTTGAGACCTTCGTTTATCTTCGGAACACAGTTTAAGATATTTTAGATTTAGTCCGAGAGCTCTTAGTCCCTCCATTGAAACTGTGTGCACAGTATACTGTTCATGTCCAGAATGGTAAGAAAAACATGTTCAAAGTAGTCCATGTGACATCAGAGGGTGAATTAGAATTTTTTGAAGTATCGAAAATACATTTTGGTCAAAAAATAGCAAAAACTACGACTTTATTCAGCATTGTCTTCTCTTCCGTGTCTGTTGTGAGAGAGTTCAAAACACAGCAGTTTGTGATATCCGGTTCGTGAACGAATCATTCGCTGTATCCGGATCTTTTTGAACCAGTTCACCAAATCGAACTGAATTATTTAAAACGGTTAACGTCTCCAAGCATTAAAAAGCATTAATCCTCAAATGACTTAAGCTGTTACCTTTTTTAATGTGGCTGACACTCCCTCTGGGTTAAAACAAACCAATATCTCAGAGTAATTCATGTACACAAACAGTATACTGACTGAACTGTTGTGAAGAGAGAACTGAAGATGAACACCAAGCTGAGCCAGATAATGAACAAAAGATTGACCTCCACAGTATCAGTGGAGGGACTGAGAAATCTCGGACTAAATCTTAAATATTTTAAACTGTGTTCCGAAGATAAACGGAGGTCTCACGGGTTTAGAACGACATGAGGGGGAGTTATTAATTACATAATTTTGATTATTGGGTGAACTAACCCTTTACGAAAAAACACCAATGAAAATTCACTAGTGGATTTTGCATGCTGAGCTACTCCCATGCCTACAGGTATATAAGGCGACAGTGCACATCAACTCATTTTTCTTTACGCTGATGAGCCAAGAACATGTCCCGGCAACAGCGAATGGTTCAAGGTTGTTGCACAGGGACATAACGTCTCTGTTCCCCCCATCAGGGAACGTCTTGGTTACGTATGTAACCCTTGTTCCCTGAAGGAGGGAATGGAGACATTACGAATGGGATCTCGCCCGAGAGCCCAATCACCTTTGAGTGGTACAAAACGAGCCAATGGTACACAAAGTACCTTGGTCTGCGGGATTTGCATTGCGAGCTCTGCCCTGCAGATCGGGTATATAAGGAGCAGCGCGAGCAACTCACATTCAAGTCTTCGCTGAGGAGCCGAGCCAGTGACCTGGCCATTCAGCAGAACAGTGATGTGGCAAGGGGACATAACGTCTCCGTAACCTCCTTCAGGGAACAGGGGTTACATACGTATCCAAGACATTCCCTTTCAGTCGGTCACATTCGACGTTACGAATGTGGTCCCTTACAAAACGCCACATGGCACAATGGCTGAACCGATCAGCTGAACCGACTGGGGCTGGAGTCGCCATTCCCCGGGGCGAGACTGCTGCCGTGAGGGTTCGTCGGCTGCACGATTGAGCCTGCCCAGAATGTGAATGGCACGAAGCGACCTCAGATGCTTGTGACTCCACAAGAGGAGATGGCAAGCTAGTTGCGACATGCGGCGGGAGCATAGACCACCCTGACGGTTGATGTACGCTACGGTCGCAGTGTTGTCTGTACGGACCAGAACGTGCTTGTCCTTCAGCAGGGCCCTGAAGCGATGCAGAGCAAGCTGTACTGCTAGCAACTTGAGGCAACTGACATGTCACTGAAGTCGGGGTCCTGTCCAGGGGCACGCCGGCTCGTAGAAACGAGGGGTCCAACCATGGGGTGAAATTTCGGCGGCAGGCCGGAGTGATGGTCACTCGGAGCATGCCCTGTTGCCATGCCCATCTCGGGACTCGGTCGTGAAGCCAGTGCTGAAGCGGCCTCATATGGAGTAACCCGAGCGGTATGACTGCCGCCGCGGACGCCATATGCCCCAGGAGCCTCTGAAACAGTTTCAGTGGAACCGCTGTCTTGCCCTCGAATTGTCTCAGGCAATTCAGCAGTGACTGCGCGTGCTCGTTCATAAGCCGTGCGAACATGGTGACCGAGTCTATTTCCATACCGAGAAAGAGAGATCCTTTTCCCAGTTGACCTGAAGACCCAGTTGGGCAAGGTGTCAGAGCATCAGATCCCTGTGCTCGCAGAACCACTCTCGAGAGTGAGCTAGGATCAGCCAGCGGGGAGACAGGGCCAACCCGAATGGGAGAACCGAAGAAACGGTCTGTGTCGACGAAGAATGGAGACATGAAAGTACACGTCCTTCAGGTTGACCGCTGCAAACCAATGCATCGGACGAATGCATTCGAAAATGCGCTTGGGCGTTAGCATCTTGAATGGGAGTCTGTGCAGAGCTCGGTTCAAGGCACGCAAGTCCAGGATTGGCCGTAACCCACCTGTCTTCTTGGGTACTATGAAGTAAAGGCTGTAAAATAAAGGCTGTAAAGACTTCATGTCAGCTGGAGGGACCGGCTCTATTGCGCCCTTTGCCAGTAGGGTCACGACCTCCGTGTGCATGACAGGGGCATCTTTGCCCACCATTGTCGCACGTACACCCCGAAACCTGGGGGGATGCCGGGCGAACTGAATCGCGTAGCCGAGCCTGCGCGTCCGGATGAGCTAGCGGGTAGGCCTGGGGATCTCTAGCCAGGCTCCCAGAAACCGAACCAGCGGGGTCAATTGGACTACAGGCGTACCGACGGTGGGGCAGCGTGGTGGAGCAGACAGCCCCGGCATGGGAGGCATAGTGTCCCTTAGCGGGGGCGCAGTGAGGGCACTCGTCTGACTCCAAGTAGCAAAGAGGGCATGAGAAGGCGAAGCTTTCTCAAGCTGGCTTTGCATGGAAACTGGCAAGGGGAGAGGAGAACGAGACGGGCGAGGAAGCACGTCGCCAACTGTCGTTCGTGGCCACTTGGGACCCGGAGATAGAGGAAACAGCTCTTTTAATGAAGGTTTGGGAACAAAAAGAAAACGAGAACAAAGGATTCTCCCCCGGCCCTCCTCCGGGGGAAGGAGTGGTCCTGCTACCATCTCCTGATGAGCTGATGTCTGGATTGTACTCTGGCACTCCCGAGACAACACTGGCACTCCCGAGGGAGGCAACGCAGCTGAATCCTCATCTCCCGAGGACTCAAGCCCGCCTTGTGATGTGGCAATCGACATACGGTCCTCTCTGCGAGCCCCGAATGAGATGTCAGGAGCCTGGAAGGGTCCAGCAAACTCATCCGGAAACTCAACCGGCTGCGGCGTATGTGACGGGGGTGTGGCCCGAGGAGGTTGGCTCGTTGGGGAAGCCCAGACAGTAACCCTCAGATCACCCTGGCCACCAGCATAAGGAGCCTCTTACGAGAAGAAGAGCTAGAACGGGGTGTGGCAGAGGGGACTCTATACCTTTTAAGGTAATCGAGTCTCGATCTCAACGCTGAGATGGTCATGACCCCGCAATGAGAACATGAGCCATCCACGAACGCAGTCTCAGTGTGCTGGAAACCCAGACACACTTGACACAGCGATCGTGGCCGTTACGAGGAGCGATGTATCGACCACACCCAGAAACACACGGGCGAAATGACATCTTTAAAAAGACGCAAATCAAAAAAAAAGGCCCATATCTCTTTTGTGAAAGGAAATAGCTCTTTCAGAGGTGTTAAAGCGCTCAGGTGAACGCGGGAGCTGTCGCAGGAAACCCAGACAAACCGCTGAATCGCACCATCACACCAGCACCAGTGACTCTTGCTTGTAGCACTCCGGTGAAAGCAGCAAGTGATGTGCTCGGCTCCGAAGCAAAAGCTTGAATGCGAGTTGCTCGCGCTGCTCCTTATATACCCGCTCTGCGGGGCGGAGCTCGTGATGCAAATCCCGCAGACCAAGTTACTTTGTGTACCATTGGCTCGTTTTGTACCACTCGAAGGTGATTGGGCTCTCGGGTGAGATCCCATTCGTAACGTCGAACGTGACCGACTGAAAGGAAACAAGGGTTATATACGGAAACTGAGGCGTTCTGTATCTGTCGGTCCCTACGAGTTATGTTGAATGACATATGGGGACCATGGAAAATGCCACAACCTGAACACTGTCACAACCCTGTGGGGCCGCAATTGTTGAAAAGCTGTCACAAAAGGCTACACTAAGATCAGAACCTTCCCAAAGCCCCAGCGCAAATCCACTAATCTTGGTACCAAAGGTGCCAAACGGTGAGTACATCGCTGCTGGAGAAGCCATGCTGCTGTTCCATCCACA
Source organism: Carassius carassius (assembly GCF_963082965.1). Lineage (NCBI taxonomy): Eukaryota > Metazoa > Chordata > Actinopteri > Cypriniformes > Cyprinidae > Carassius > Carassius carassius. The sequence goes on along the minus strand of NC_081778.1, from coordinate 4,368,769 downwards.
TTTTAGAAGGAATTACATTGCTCCATATCTTTCCTATTTTTTCTTTCAGCCTGGCATAATGATAGGGAAGAGAGTCTTAAGGTCGGAGACCATATCCTACCCATATGGAGGTGACATGTGTAGGTACTGATATGGACTGACCCAGGGGGCAGTATTACATATGGAATGGATCTCTGAGGCAGGTCCTACTTTAGAGTAGGCATGGAACAACTGAATTACTGAAAGGGAAAACTTACAGTGGAAGAATACACATATAGGATTACCCCTAAGGAATCAAGCCATATGTGCACCTAGCCCAGGGACTCCGGAGTGTAACCAGTGCTGAAGTGGTCTTATATGAAGCCATTTGAGTGACGTGAATGTGGCTGTGGCTGCAGATGCCATATGCCCCAGGAGCCTCTGAAAATGTTTCAGTGGTACCACTGTTCTGCCTCTGAAGGAACTCAGGCAGTTCAGCACTGACTGGGCACGTTCATTGGTGAGATGTGTCAACATACTCAATGAGTCCAACTCTATAATGAGATAAGAGATTCTATGCACAGGGGAGAGCTTGCTCTTCTCTAAGTTGACCTGAAGCCCCAATTGACTGAGGTACCAAAGTACAAAGGTCCTTTGATTGCACAACTCCGCTCACGACCAGGCCATAATAGGCAAGTCATCAAAATAGTTGTGATGCCCACTTCCCATAGTGGGGCAAGGGCGCCCTCCGCGACTTTCGTGAAGACATGGGGGGACAGGGAGAGCCCAAAGAGCATTGCGTCTTCGAACCATGACCTCTTGGCCACTGGCAATAGGGGGCGTCGTGGGTAAGAGTGCGTCACTCACTGTTGACCCACAAGCCTTGCAACCCGGTGGAAAAGGAAACTGCTCTTTTTTTTAAAATGTCGTCGTCGCTGACTCAACAACAAAAAAAAAGGGTACAGAAGATTCTCCACCAGGCCCTCCTCTGGTGGAAGGAGCAACACTTTCTTTGCCACCTATCTGGGTTATCCAGTCTCCCACATATCTGGGTTGCCTGTGTTTTGCAGCCAAATGATGATATCATCACTTGGATCATTATCTGGTCTAGTGTAAACTTCATATAGCTAAAACTCTAAAGCTAAAATTCTACTCCTTACAAGTATTGTAGAACCATCACTACTGCCACAAAATACTGCTTTGTAAGTGTCACAGTGTTTGGGTTGTGTTCCCTGGGTTTCCACTAGGTGTCCTCCTTTCCCACGGTGTCTGTCACCTTATCAACTTCCTGTTCCCTTATTTGGTCACCTTCCTCCTTGTTTGAGTTAATTGATTGTTCCCCACCTGTCTCCAGTTCCCTCATCACCTTCTGTGTATTTATACCCGGTCTGTCTGAGTCTGTGTTACGGAGTCCTTGTTTAATGTCTTATGATTATCCATGTCCGTCAAATCAGTCTTGCCCTTGCCTTGTCTTCTTGTCTTGTTTTCATGTTTGGATTATGTTTGGTTTTGACCCCTGCCTGGACTGTTTACCCCTTTGGATAACCCTTTAATAAATGACTTACCTGCAATTGGTTCTCTCTCCGTGTTTCCAGTAACACCGATCGTGACAGAAGGACTCCGTCATTGTAGGAACCAGCGGTATGTCGTTTTTCCGTTCCCCAGCCAAGATGGCGGAGCGGCGAGCCAAGTATCTTAGGATGACCGCCCTCCGCCAAGAGGGAAATGAAGTGGGTGCCCTGGCTCAGGTGTTCTGGTCCCTGGCCGAGGGCATGGGCTACAAAGATGCGGCCCTCAAAGACTATTTCAATGGCAGGCAGGAAGATCCAGTGTCTCAGGAGGAGATGGCGCAGTTGGAGACACTGGAATTCTGGGAATTCGTGCGCTACCTGCAGCATCGGCTTCGGTGGGATGCCCCAGACACTCCTGTCTCTTCTGGCTGGGTGGTCGTCAGCCCAGCACCACTGCCCAGGATGGCAACCAGCCAAGCGCCACACAGTCACAGCTGACCCCCTGGAGTCGAGTCAGGTTCCAGTGGACTCTCCAGAGTCGAGTCAGGTTCCAGTGGACTCTCCAGAGTCGAGTCAGGTTCCAGTGGACTCTCCAGAGTCGAGTCAGGTTCCAGTTGACCCTCCAGAGTCGAGTCAGGTTCCAGTTGACCCTCCAGAGTCGAGTCAGGTTCCAGTTGACCCTCCAGAGTCGAGTCAGGTTCCAGTGGACTCTCCAGAGTCGAGTCAGGTTCCAGTGGACTCTCCAGAGTCGAGTCAGGTTCCAGTGGACTCTCCAGAGTCGAGTCAGGTGTTCGTGAACCCTCCAGAGTCAGGGCCAGTCACCGATGACCCTCCAGAGTCAGGGCCAGTCACCAATGACCCTCCAGAGTCAGGGCTAGGTACCATGGACTTTCCAGAGACTAGGCTGGTCACCGTTGACCTTTCAGAGTCAAGTCAAGTCACCGCTGATCCTCCAGAGTCAGGGCTAGTCACCGCTGATCCTCCAGAGTCAGGGCTAGTCACCGCTGATCCTCCAGAGTCAGGGCTAGTCACCGCTGATCCTCCAGAGTCAGGGCTAGTCACCGCTGATCCTCCAGAGTCAGGGCTAGTCACCGCTGATCCTCCAGAGTCAGGGCTAGTCACCGCTGATCTTCCAGAGTCAGGGCTAGTCACCGCTGATCTTCCAGAGTCAGGGCTAGTCACTGATGACCTCCCAGAGCCAGGGCTAGGTACCATGGACTTTCCAGAGACTAGGCTGGTCACCGTTGACCTTTCAGAGTCAAGTCAAGTCACTGGTGATTTTCAAGGACTGAGTCAAGTCACTGGTGATTTTCAAGGACTGAGTCAAGTCACCGGTGATCTTCATGAACAAAGGCAGGTCACCATTGATCTTCATGAGCAAATGCAAGTCACCAATGATCTTCATGTACAGGTGCAAGTCACCGATGGTCTTCATTGGTCCGGCCGCACGGAGGTTTGCTCCGCCTTGGGGGGCTCTGGTCCTGACCACATGGCTGTGGTGGTGTTCTGCCCCGCCCTGGGGGCCTTCCGCCCTGACCACACGGTTGTGGTGGTCTTCTGCTCCGCCCTGGGGGGCTTCATTCCTGACCTCACGGTTGTGGTGGTCTTCTGCTCCGCCCTGGGGGCTTCCGTCCTGACCACACGGTTGTGGTGGTCTTCTGCTCCGCCCTGGGGGGCTTCCGACCATGACCACACGGCAGTGGTGGTCTTCTGCTCCGCCCTGGGGGGCGCCACATGATGTCCTTCATGGACTTCTGTTTTGTGTTTCTTGGTTTCTGTTATGTTTCTGTCTGTTCCCCTCAGTGAGTCTGGCCCTCCGTCCCTCCCCCTGAGCCTCCACCTGTCCGCCTCCCTCCTGGTCTGTGTAGTGTCTTGTCGTGGAGCGTCTGGGAGACGCTCCGTAGAGGGGGGGTATTGTCACAGTGTTTGGGTTGTGTTCCCTGGGTTTCCACTACGTGTCCTCCTTTCCCACGGTGTCTGTCACCTTATCAACTTCCTGCTCCCTTATTTGGTCACCTTCCTCCTTGTTTGAGTTAATTGATTGTTCCCCACCTGTCTCCAGTTCCCTCATCACCTTCTGTGTATTTATACCCGGTCTGTCTGAGTCTGTGTTACGGAGTCCTTGTTTAATGTCTTATGATTATTCATGTCCGTCAAATCAGTCTTGCCCTTGCCTTGTCTTCTTGTCTTCTTGTCTTGTTTTCATGTTTGGATTATGTTAGGTTTTGACCCCTGCCTGGACTGTTTACCCCTTTGGATAACCCTTTAATAAATTACTTACCTGCAATCGGTTCTCTCTCTGTGTTTCCAGTAACACCGATCGTGACAGTAAGTAATCTTCCTGATTTATCTCAATTGAACTCAAGGTTAGATTATTGTAATGCTTTATTAGGTGGTTGTTCTGCATGCTTAATAAACACTAGTCCAAGATGCAACCATGTAAGAGTTTTTAATAGAACCAGGAAGTATGACCATATTACCCAGGTTCTGTCAACACTGCACTGGATCCCTATCAAATGTATAGATTTTAAAATCTTGCCTATTACTTATAATGCCCTGGATGGTTTAGCACCTCAGTATTTGAATAGTCATCCACGTCTGCTACATTCTCAAAACTCTGGTTTGATAATAGCTAGAATATCAAAATCAACTGCAGGCGGCAGATGCTTTTTCTATTTAGCGCCCAAACTCTGGAATAACCTACCTAACATTGTTCGGGATGCATTCACACTCTGTCAGTTTAAATCTGGATTAAAGACCCAACTCTTTATCCTGGCTTACACATAACATGCTAACACATTTCTAATATTCAAATCCATTAAAGGATTTTTAGGCTGCATTAATTAGGAAACTGGAACCATGAACACTTTCCTTAGCACACAATGTACTTGATACATCTTTATATAATAATCTATGCCAATATTAGTCTGTTTCTATCTTATTCAGAGGTCACCATAGCCACCAGATCCAGTACATACCCAGCTCAGATGGTGGATCAGCACCTAGAGAGGACCTCTACAGTCCTGAATGTCAACAGAGACCAGGACAACTAGATGAGTCCCAGAGACAGATCCACAGTCAAGACCTTGTCTTCTAGTCAGCCACTGGGACAATACCAGAGGAAACAGATGATTCTTCTGCACAATCTGACTTTGCTGCAGCCTACAATTGAACTGCTGGTTTCATCTGACCAGAGGAGAACTGCTGACCCCCGACTGAGCTTGGTTTCTACCAAGGTTTTTTCTCCATTCTGTCAATGATGGAGTTTTGGTTTCTTGCCGCTGTCGCCTCTGGCTTCCTTAGTTGGGGACATTTAACTTCCAGTGATTTCATCGATTTGATTGCACAGATACTATTTAAACTAAACTGATCTTGATGATGACATCACTGAATTCAATGAAGAACTGCCTTTTTGCATTATTGACACACTCTTTTCCTATTTAATACTGTTCAGTTGCTTTGTCATAATCTGTATTGTTTAAAGCACGATATAAATTAAGGTGACTTGACTTGACTGGACTAATGAGTTGATGCGTGCTGTCGCCTTATATACCCTTAGGCACGGGGAAAATCCACTAGTCAATTCTCATTGGGGTTTTCTCTTAAACTCAGAGATGATTGGCCTCCCAAGTGAGACAGCATATGTCGTCATAACTCGTAGTGACTGACAGATAGGGAACTTTATTCAGATGTTAACTAACCAACTTAAGCTCTATACTCGATACTGGTAAGTTTCGCCCCTGAAAGCAAACCTTAGGAAATTCCTGTGATTGGGAAGGATGGAGACATGAAAGTAAACATCTTTTACATCTACCAGTCCTCTCTCCTGATCTGAGGCATGACCTGTATGATAGTGAGCATCTTGAACTTCAGGCAGTTTAACTGATGCAGATCTAAAATCGGACGCAACCCTCCGTCCTTCTTTGGAACTATAAAGTATCAGCTGTAGAACCCAGACTCTTTGTCATGAGGAGGGACCACCTCAATGGCCTCCTTCCTCAAGAGGGTGTTTACTTCTTGTTCCAATATCAGAGCCTGCTCGGGGCCCACCAGTGTGGGAAAGACCCCACTGAAAGGCTGCGGCAGAGCGCAGAATTGAATGCAATAGCCTTTTTCTACAGTCTGCAGGACCCAACGAGACACATTTGGCAGTAGTTTCCAGGCTTAGAGCGCCACTGACCACGGTCCTGTTAAGGGGAAGCATGAGAGGCGATGCACACTTTTTGCACCTCTTTGTATGAGGAGCTGGTACATGGCCAGGGCTGCTCCTGCCTAGCAGCCACCAGAACTAGAGAACGCCGAAGGATTAACCGCTGGAATGCTGCCACCTTTTTATGAGCCTCCTGGTATCTGTCGACGACAGAATTGATGGCATTGCCGAACAGACCAGAAGGCGCAAGCAGGACCCTGTCTTTCTCTTTTAAATCTGACAGGATCAAACATAAATATCTCTCCGCTGCTACCAGAGCTGCAATGGACCATCCCAATCTCATCGCCACATTGCCATAATAATCAGAGGCGGGGATGAATAAGCGGGCCGAAAATGGTTTAGCCCACGATCTCGACACCTCGGTTTGGAGATCATGGAAAAAAGGCAGGCACCAGCGTGGAGGTGTTGGCCAAGATCATAAAAACCTGCTGTCTGCTTCCCGGGGTGAAGTAGCGCTGAAGCATGCTTCAAATCCCAGAGAGTGGGCGCTGGATCTGGCAGGTGATGAAGAAGATCACTGGTCCATCTCCATTCCCTCCACCAGATCCTGGATAATATATATAATATAATATAATAATTAGAGTTTTTTTTGAAGGTATCTTAAATAAAATCAACAGATTTAAACATTTATAGCAAGAAGAAATGTATATTGAACACAAAATCAGCCTATTAGAATGATTACTGAAGGATCGGACACCGAATTGGTTATTATTATTATTTTATTATTTTATTTATATGTTTTATATTTACTATTGATCACATGGATGAGCTCAAGAGGATTTTTTCTTGTGCTCCAGATGGCCATTCCAGTTATGCTGTATCTTAATTTGCATATCATTAAATCACAGGTTGACTCAACAGAGATATCTAATCTAAGTACAGAAGCATGCAAAGCTTTGTTAGGCAATAATAGAGATACAGTTGTTTACAACAAAGAGAGCTGCATGCACAAGTCACTCATAACAAGCACTAGCCATCTGTCATGTCTAACTCCATAAAAAACAAAGATCCATCCTTCTCCCTAAAAGGTGCTGGGACTATAAATGTTTGTTCCCCTTCACTAATGATCTACAACCCGAATTCCGGAAAAGTTGGGACGTTTTTTAAATTTTAATAAAATGAAAACTAAAGGAATTTCAAATCACATGAGCCAATATTTTATTCACAATAGAACATAGATAACGTAGCAAATGTTTAAACTGAGAAATTTTACACTTTTATCCACTTAATTAGCTCATTTAAAATTTAATGCCTGCTACAGGTCTCAAAAAAGTTGGCACGGGGGCAACAAATGGCTAAAAAAGCAAGCAGTTTTGAAAAGATTCAGCTGGGAGAACATCTAGTGATTAATTAAGTTAATTGATATCAGGTCTGTAACATGATTAGCTATAAAAGCTTTGTCTTAGAGAAGCAGAGTCTGTCAGAAGTAAAGATGGGCAGAGGCTCTCCAATCTGTGAAAGACTGCGTAAAAAATTGTGGAAAACTTTAAAAACAATGTTCCTCAACGTCAAATTGCAAAGGCTTTGCAAATCTCATCACCTACAGTGCATAACATCATCAAAAGATTCAGAGAAACTGGAGAAATCTCTGTGCGTAAGGGACAAGGCCGGAGACCTTTATTGGATGCCTGTGGTCTTCGGGCTCTCAGACGACACTGCATCACTCATCGGCATGATTGTGTCAATTACATTACTATATGGGCCCAGGAATACTTTCAGAAACCACTGTCGGTAAACACAATCCGCCGTGCCATCAGCAGATGCTGACTAAAGCTCTATCATGCAAAAAGGAAGCCATATGTGAACATGGTCCAGAAGCGCCGTCGTGTCCTGTGGGCCAAGGCTCATTTAAAATGGACTATTTCAAAGTGGAATAGTGTTTTATGGTCAGACGAGTCCAAATTTGACATTCTTGTTGGAAATCACGGACGCCGTGTCCTCCGGGCTAAAGAGGAGGGAGACCTTCCAGCATGTTATCAGCGTTCAGTTCAAAAGCCAGCATCTCTGATGGTATGGGGGTGCATAAGTGCATACGGTATGGGCAGCTTGCATGTTTTGGAAGGCTCTGTGAATGCTGAAAGGTATATAAAGGTTTTAGAGCAACGTATGCTTCCCTCCAAACAACGTCTATTTCAGGGAAGGCCTTTTTTATTTCAGCAGGACAATGCAAAACCACATACTGCAGCTATAACAACAGCATGGCTTCATCGTAGAAGAGTCCGGGTGCTAACCTGGCCTGCCTGCAGTCCAGGGGTCTCATTTATAAAACTATGCGTAGGATCTTTACTAAAAGTTTACGTGCGCCCAAAAGCCAAAAATGGCGTACGCCAAAAAATATTCCGATTTATAAAACCGTGCGTACGCACACCTGTAAGCAATGTTCCCTTTATAAATCACAGATCACCCGCAGATGTGCGTACGTGAACCAGCCTCATATCCCGCCCTGTACACGCCCATTTTTAACCATAAATAGTCAATGCAAATCACCTCATGATTGCTGATCAGCATGTAAATGAGAGTGGAATCCCATATATACCTGGAAAACTGGCATGCGACCCGCCAATTAATTAATCCAAGAAAGTGAAAACGTGCATTTCTGTTAGCCTAATTTTAATAATGGCGACAGGTGAGAAAAGAGGAAAAAAACGTAATTTCTCAGATACTGAGATTGAAACACTTGTAGGGGAGGTGGAGGCTCGGAAAACTGTGTTATTTGGTGGCCACAGCAGTGGGGTCACTAATAAAAAGAAGCAGTGCGAGTGGCAAAGTATTGCTTCTGCCGTCAATTGTGTCAGTGGGACAGAACGGACAGTTGCAGAATTAAAGAAAAAATGGTCCGACCTGAAGGTATACAAATTTTTTTTTTACCAACATATTACATTTGTGTTTTATTAGGCTATATACCTATATAAATAGCAATATTGATTTTCAAAAAGTTTTATTTACATGTGCTTACAGTATGCAAAATATGTGAAATAAAGATTCTCATTCATTCAAGGTGGAGGCAAAGAGAAAACTGTCCTCCCACCGCCAGAGCGTGGCTGCAACTGGTGGGGGCCCATGTACAGCTGATCTCACATCAGTGGACAGCAAAATCGCGGCTATAATTGGGGAGGTCAGCGTGTGTGGTATTGTGTCGGAAAAGGAGGGAGACACTGACGTGACTGAAACAACAGAGGAGCAAGGTTAAACCGATTTTTAATCATTAACGCTGTACATTTGAGTGTGTGGGGTGATAAATGGATAAATGTTGCCAATTGTTTGTCCTCCAGTCCTTCCGGAGTCTGAAGCTGTAAATGAACAGGAGGTTCAGGGTGAGGGGTTCTCAGATGCAGATGCACAGCGTCCGGCTCAAAGCAGTGCCCCTTCTGCGTCTGGCACGTCCAAAAGTGGTCGGGTACTCACTGACGCAGTCCTGCAGTTACAGCGAGAGACAATAAACGCTGTCAACAGGGTTGCAGATGAGCTACGGCAGATGAGAGAAGTGATGCAAGAAATTGCACAATCATTAAAAGATGCAGTTAAAACATGAACCTTGAGTTTTGTCTCTCTTTACAAACGCCGCATGACATCCTCACGGATTCTTGCACCTCGTTGATATCCCTCTTGTCGGCCAGGGGGCTGTGGCTCGGGGTCGTAATGCTGGGGTAGAGGGAGATCAGGAGGGAGAGGAATACCGTTTCTCAGTGCTATATTGTGCAAAACACCACACGCCCTGACAATCTTGCACACTTTTGCTGGATGGTATAAAAGTCTGCCACCCGAGGCATCCAGAGCACGCCATCTGCATTTCAGGATGCCGATGGCACGCTCCACAACTGCGCGGGCACGAGAGTGGACCTCGTTATAATGAGTTTCCTCTGCGCTCTGCGGGTTTAAAAATGGGGTGAGGAGCCAGCGTCTCAGGGGGTAGCCACTGTCGCCTGCAGGTTATAATTATATTAAAAACAAAATTGTTACAGTTTCTACTTTTTAATATTGTTAAACTCACCAAGAAGCCAGCCATCACGTACTGCGCCTGCATTTAGTCTGTTCCCTACACTGCTATGTGTCAAGATAAAGGAATCATGTGTTGAACCAGGCCAGCGTGCCACAATGTTTGTGAGGGTCATGTTGGAGTCACATATGATTTGCACATTAATAGAATGCACATGCTTTCTATTAACATAAGCAAATTCATTTTCAGATGGTGCCCTTATAGCAACATGAGTGCAGTCAATTGCGCCGATTACATTTGGGAAACCAGACATTGCTGCAAATTGCGTTTTAATTTCGGCCTGTTCTCGCACAGTGTAGGGGAACCTGATGTATCGACTAACCATATTAAGTATACCATTTAAAACGACAGATATTATGGCACTCAGGGACGGCTGTGATATACCAGACCTATAGGGTGAGATGATAGATTCCAATAGAATTATTTCATATACAAAAAGGTCTTAGAGACAAATTTGAGGATTACTTATAGTTTTTTTATATTATTAATTTACCTGTCTGCCAATTCCCGCTGGAAACAGCCGGTTGCCAAGAACCCCAGAGTGGTGAGGACTTGTATTTGGACTGGGATGGCATGGTTCCGGCGTGTTGCCCTCTCTAATACTGGACCCAATTCAGCACATAGATCCAAGAGCACTCTAGGGAATCTAAATCGGCTTATTAGCCAGTCATCATCATGGGCCAGGAAATCATCATGGTCCCTGAAAACTCGTTCTCTCCTTATTCTGCCATTAGCGTAATCCTCCAACAGTGCCAGGAGTGCCATCATGAAGCATTACATACCCGGGTCACCGGAGAATTTATATGTTTCTAGCAAATAGACTGATCGTTAACACCTTGACAAAATCACTTAATTAATTTGTGGGCGAAAATTTAAGACGAAAATGTTATAGTGAACACATGCTTCTTGACGGTTTTGTAATGAACACCGTAATAGTTAGGACCGATGATGAGTAGCGATTGTGCTTCATGACTGTATTTGCAGACTTTGACATTTTATGATATAGGCTATGTACATTAAGGAAAATATTTCCTTTTTACACTGTGTTCTGCAGTTCTCTAATAAAAGGGTATTTCATGCTATTCTGTAGGCTATCACATGTATCGCGCCATGTCCTCCTGTGCTCCCGTTGTGGACAATGTGACTGTAAGGCAGCGCTGATTATTATTTTATTTTACTTTTAATACATTTTGAATTACGTTTGGATTTTACTAGATGTATATAGCCTAAAACAATCGGCACAAATAACACTGTTGGATTTAATCTTCATGATAATGTGGATATAACGTATGAAATGGAGTGAAAATTAAATGTCATTCATTCTTATAATCGTTCTTCTCACATTTATTTTCTACAATCTAACTTCAGTTCACGACCTCACCATCGGTGTCGCCAATTCCCTTTGTCTCCAGAATGTGCGTACGCACGGCTCAAAGTTTGCTTAAAGGTGCGCACATTCTCCCGTCAAGTTTGTTTTTTATAGATCACAACCTTTGCGTGGGAACTGGCGTACGTACGTTTCCAGCCCCGTTTTGTGCGTACGCACGCTTTATAAATGAGGCCCCAGATCTTTCACCTATAGAGAACATTTGGCACATCATTAAACGAAAAATACGTCAAAGACGACCACGAACTCTTCAGCAGCTGGAAATCTATATAAGGCAAGAATGGGACCAAATTCCAACAGCAAAACTCCAGCAACTCATAGCCTCAATGCCCAGACGTCTTCAAATTGTTTTGAAAAGAAAAGGAGATGCTACACCATGGTAAACATGCCCCGTCCCAACTATTTTGAGACCTGTAGCAGAAATCAAAATTGAAATGAGCTCATTTTGTGCATAAAATTGTAAACTTTCTCAGTTTAAACATTTGCTATCTTATCTATGTTCTATTGTGAATAAAATATTGGCTCATGTGATTTGAAAGTATTTTAGTTTTCATTTTATTCAAATTTAAAAAACGTCCCAACTTTTCCGGAATTCGGGTTGTAAGAGAGTAAGTCGCTTCTATTCTTTATAAGCAACCTGGAGTTGAGATATATACAGTAGTTGTCAAATGTGTGTCTCTTAAATATGTAATGAGGTTAGAGGCGAACCTACAACCGGTGACATTCTCCCAACGGGAAGAGAGACATATGGCATGAAGATGGAGTAACTTGTTTACCCGTGTAAGTAATCCCACAGGATCAGTTAAACAGTAATGGCACTATCAAATTAATCGGTGATGTCACAGCCCAACAGGTACTGAAAAAACATGCATTGTCATACATTTCATGGTCAGCCCATGTTTTGTAATTAACCCTAATTTTGTTACAAAAATGAATAATTGGTGAAAATTTACACACTCTCAGTTTATGTAAAATGCAAATGAGTTTGTTTCTTTATGGAAACAGATTTGGAGAAATGTAGCATTACATCACTTGCTCATCAATACATTCTCCGCAGTGAATGGGTGTTGTCAGAATGAGAGTCCAAACAGCTAATAAAAACATAAAAGTAAATCCACACCGCTCCAATCCATCTATTAATATTTTGTAAAGTGAAAAACTGCGTATTTCTAAGAAATAAATCAGTCATATAGCATTTGAAACTGTTACCAACATACATAATAACAGTCCATAATAAAATTTCCTCCACTGAAAAAGTGCATCCCCTGTTGTCCTCTCACATCATAATCCACCCACATATTTGTTCAGAAATGTTTTGGACTGTTTTAACTTGCAAAACACTTTAGTTGCACTTTTGTTGTCTTAGTACTGGTCTAAACACTTTTAAGTTTTGAATCCTGAAAGGTAGTTATACAAAGTCTTATAAACAGGATAAAAATATGTATATGATCCAAAAGTGTTTCAAACAACCTTTCATAAACTTTAAAAGTCGCAAGTGCATCAGTTCACACTAAATAGACAAGAACAGCACAACAGTTGTGATCGCCTGAGGAAGTACTAGAGGGCCAGTACACTGATCAAGTGTTCACTCATCAGTATTGACCAGTATGTCAGCAAAACAGCTTACCATAATTATCTCTTCATTATACACTTACATACAGCGAATCTAATAACAACAACTAACATACTGTCATGTTTAAAAAGTATTAGGATAGTTGATGGTTGGATAATTGTGCTTAGGGCTCCAAAAGACTATTTGAAAAGTTGTACAAAGATGAACCTAACAGACTGTGCTCTAATTATTACTGACAGAAAGTCCTTTAAAATGTCAGCCCGCCTTAAAGCCATTGTATTATTCTCACATTGGAATAGATGATACTACGATAATAGGCTTGCGTTGAAAAAACTCATTAAAATAATGGCACAAGTGTTTTTTTTGTTTGTTTTTTTGGGGGGGTGCATCTACATTCATATGCAATCACACATTGGCTCAGTAAGGTGAACCATATAATAATACAATACAATAATTTGATTAATTATTTAAATTACATTTTTGGTCTTACGGTATTGTGTTCAGTTTTGTGCGTGTGTGTGTGTGTATGTGTGTGTGTGCGTGAAAGAGAGAGAGAGGGTGTTATAGAAGGCAAACGTGTCACATTTATGATATATGAAATCGTATAATTTTTTTTCATATAAAACTGATCGATTGATTCCTTTCTTCTTAGCACTAGAAAGTACAATGATATGAAGTTTCTGCACATAATAAAAATATTTTATCTTCCAGAATGTTCTCCTGATCACATAAAAACCTGGCCAAAGCACATATTCAATGTGAACCTAGTAAACCATGTTTGTTCACTGTTAAATCTGTGAAGGAAATAAAGACACCATCTTTGAATTCACAGCGTTTGAAAGAAAATATTAATATTTGCTGGATCTGATAAGACTAAGTAGCTAACAGTCAAGTCAAGTCAAGTCACCTTTATTTATATAGTGTCAATGTCACCTTTATTTATATAGCGCTTTAAACAAAATACATTGCGTCAAAGCAACTGAACAACATTCATTAGGAAAACAGTGTCAATAATGCAAAAATGAGAGTTAAAGGCAGTTCATCATTGGATTCAGTTATGTCATCTCTGTTCAGTTAAATAGTGTCTGTGCATTTATTTGCAATCAAGTCAACGATATCGCTGTAGATGAAGTGACCCCAACTAAGCAAGCCAGAGGCGACAGCGGCAAGGAACCGAAACTCCATCGGTGACAGAATGGAGAAAAAAACCTTGGGAGAAACCAGGCTCAGTTGGGGGGCCAGTTCTCCTCTGACCAGACGAAACCAGTAGTTCAATTCCAGGCTGCAGCAAAGTCAGATTGTGCAGAAGAATCATCTGTTTCCTGTGGTCTTGTCCTGGTGCTCCTCTGAGACAAGGTCTTTACAGGGGATCTGTATCTGGGGCTCTAGTTGTCCTGGTCTCCGCTGTCTTTCAGGGATGTAGAGGTCCTTTCTAGGTGCTGATCCACCATCTGGTCTGGATACGTACTGGATCCGGGTGACTGCAGTGACCCTCTGATCTGGACACAGACTGGATCTGGTGGCCACGGTGACCTCGGAACAAGAGAGAAACAGACAAATATTAGCGTAGATGCCATTCTTCTAATGATGTAGCAAGTACATAGGTTGTTATGGGAAGTGTTTTCGGTTCCGGTTTACCTAATTAATGCAGCCTAAAAATCCTTTAACGGATTTGGATAGTGCTTTAAACAAAACAGATTGTGACACATTCATTGAACAACATTCATTAGGAAAACAGTGTGTCAATAATGCAAAATGAAAGTTAAAGGCAGTTCATCATTGAATTCAGTGATGTCATCATTCAGCTCAGTTCAGTTTAAATAGTATCTGTGCAATAATTTGCAATCTTGTCAACGATATCACTGTAAATGAAGTGTCCCCAACTAAGCAGACCAGAAGCAACAGTGGCAAGAAACCAAAACTCCATCGGTGACAGAATGGAGAAAATACAGATGTCATGTCTTATTGCCCTGATTAATTGTTCATTGTCGTGTGACTGTTTTTTCTGGATTTATGTTAATAACCACCTAAAATGATAGCTGTTGCCCTTCACATGTCAAAACCATGATGCCAAAGGCCAAATCACACTTCTAGACAGATGAACAATAAAACAGCTGAAACAGTATTTTCAGTAAACTCTCACAAGCAAATGTGAACTGTCATACCCATAAGAGACTTATTACAGAAACATTAAAAAATCTTACTGACCCCAAACTTTTGAACAGTATTGAGCAGCTGTTGTCTGAGCTCCTTGAAATATGTCGTTATTCCCTGAAAACTATCCCCTCTGCTATACATCCATAATTATTATACTGCAATATAAAAATAAGAAGCCACTTAGTTTTGTGTCATTCAAACACATGATCAACAAACAAACTGAGTACCAAAGCAGCTTTAGGCAGGATGTTTTTTTTTCTTTTTCTTTTGAGCCACCTCATCAGATCATATTACACTTCTGGATAGATGGACAATAAAACAGCTGAAGCAATATTGTATATAATTTCAGCCTTATAGTATCTTCCATCAAGGGCAGGGTCACAAAATTCTGCAGAAATATTATCCACCTAAAACTGCCATGATTAACATTGATATTAACCATCCAAATCCTGACTTTAGAATAAAAGAATGATACAAAAGATAGGGAATAAATCTCTTGAGAATGGAGGCATTGCGTTGGGCAGCAATGAAGCACGTCTGAGTGTGCATGTTATCAGCAACCAACATCAGGCAGTTCCCTACAGATATCAGCACATTATCACAGCTTCCACACACACTCTTCATCACAACAGACGCAGAAATCCATTACTTTATGTCAGTCTTCTTGCAACACACACACACACACATACCCTTGTGCCGATGAAGCCTGATCTCTATCATCCATTTGAATTTTGTGCTTCCTGTCACTTCTCTTTTTCCTTTTTTTATACCGTTATAACCTTTTTAGAGATACAGCTAAGACCATTATATCTCATGTAAACCATTCACTGCTTATACTCATTTCAACTGTGTGGGTGTAAAAATAAATAAATAAAAAAATCCCCACATATCACATCACATGCTTATCATACACATGCTTATAAATACGTGTTGGGCTTCATTTTAGTAACTGCTCTGACAAGTGCAGTATTTCAGTCTGACGGCTGATATTTACTCAAGCAGCATTTCCAGCCATGTTGAATTGTGCTTGCATATTATATGTAGAGGAAATTATAGTGTGGTGCTGGTATGTCATTGAGTGTAGCATCTTCAGGTTTTGTATAACCTACAACTAAAATGTAAAAACCTGTGACAAAAATATACTTTTTCACTTTAAAAAGGTAATGTCTACAGTCAGTTCCTCTCCAAAGACTAGTGACTGCAAGAAATACTTCTGTGATAAATTATTATTCCAGTTTGTAGTTTGTAGTTACTTCTGTTTAGTTAGTTCCATTATCATGGACTATTAGTTTGTTTTCATTAGTTTCCTGTCTTTTTTGTTAATTTTTTCCCCACTGCTATTCAGTTGCGCATGGTAATTAATTTACTCCGCACATGTGTTTGTAATTCTACCCTCATTTTTACAGTATTTATTCTACTGTTACCACATTTTAGTTATATTGTTTATGTATACAGTCTATTTTGAGTTACTTGTTTCATTATACCTTGTTTTATTTTTATTATCACCATTGTCTCGCTTGGAGTTTGTGACAGTTTTTTTTTTTTTTTTGGTGTGAGTGAAATAAAAAAGATATTGCATTTCTATATTATCATTAATACCAAACACCAATGTGGTTCCCTTTCAGTCGGTCTCTCTCGACGCCACGTCGGTGACCGACGAATATGGGATATCGCTTCGATAGACCAATCTACTTTGAGTGTAAACTAAACGAGCCAATGCACATTGGCATGCAATTATTGCATCCAGCTGCCGCTGATCACTGCGTGAGTATAAGAAGGCAGCAGGTGCAATGCATACCAGCTTTTCGCTTCGAAGCCGAGTGACAGTGTCGTTCTGTTTACCTTGACTATGTCTATGGTGAACTGCGAGTTCAGCACGCTCTGGGAAGCTTCCTGTGTTGGCGGGATGGCGCTACAGCGGCGGTCGTTCCAGTATCGAGTGGGTTGCACACTTCAGGCTGCACTATCCCCTGTCGTGTGGCAAGCGGCCATCTCCCCTGTGCGCCTCAGCACTGAAAGAGCATTTCCTAAAAGAGCAAATTCTGATGGATCGATGGATCGTCCTTTGTAAGGATGC
The DNA here is from genome assembly GCF_963082965.1 of Carassius carassius. Lineage (NCBI taxonomy): Eukaryota > Metazoa > Chordata > Actinopteri > Cypriniformes > Cyprinidae > Carassius > Carassius carassius. The sequence continues at coordinate 4,351,899 of NC_081778.1, read as the reverse complement.
CATTTCACCCGTGCGTTTCTGGGTGCGGTCGTTACCTGGCACCGGGTGATGGTCAAGATCGCTGCCTCATGTGTCTGGGCGTCAAGCACGCTGAGGTGGCTTTCGTGGATGAGTCATGTTCCCATTGCGTGAAGATGACCATCTCGGAGCTGCGAACCAGGCTCCGCTACCCGTTGCCTCTGCCGCGATCTTGGGTTCATTCTGGCGGACAGACGAAATCCACTTCAGGTAGTAGCACGGGCGGTTTGAGGGTCACAGTGGTGGCAAACCCCGCAGAGAACCAACCCTCTGGGGACCACCACTCCTCTTGCACCTCCGATCCAGCGGAGCAACCCACGGAACGCGCTGGGCCCTCTTCAAAGAGCGTACCAGCGGTATCCAGTGGGCCTCCCCCCGACTGGATGTCGATCTCAGCATCGGAGGGAGAGCTGTCGGACGAAGATTCGGCTGCGCTGCCGCCCTCTGGGACGGCAAATACTCGATAAAAGAGCAATTTCCCTTATCTCTGGGTCCCAGGAGGGCACAGAGAGTTGCAGACGGCCAAGCTCCGGACCTCACTCATCCTCCTCCTTCGCCAGATGGCAGCAGCGGGCGGTTCGAGAGCGTCAACAAAGGCCCTACTTACGCACCCTCTGCCAACCCGTGGATCCAGATGAGCCCTGCACCCCACACCACACTCCGGCCTGCTCACAAGCTGCCCAAGTTGGGTCCCTGTGTTCCACCTCGCTACCCCACTGCGGGTACGGCTGTGGTTCTGCTTGTCCCGCTTGTACGGTTTTTAAGTGCCTGGTCAGCGCTACCCTGCCCATCTCGCTGGCTTCTGCGGACCATCAGCCTCGGCTATGCGATTCAGTTCGCCCGGCGTCCCCCCAAGTTCCGCGGTATCCGCTTCACTATAGTGAAAGCGTCCGATGCCCCTGTCTTGCGGGAAGAGATCGCAGTCCTACTGGCGAAGGACGCAATACAGCCGGTCCCTCCAGCCGATATGAGGACAGGGTTTTACAGCCCTTACTTCATTGTACCCAAGAAAGGCGGTGGGTTACGACCGATCTTGGATCTGCGAGTTTTGAATCGGGCCCTCCATCAGCTACCGTTCAAAATGACACAGAAACGCATTTTCGGGTGCGTCTGTCCCCAAGATTGGTTTGCAGCGATCGACCTGAAGGACGCGTACTTTCATGTGTCCATCCTTCCGCGCCACAGACCTTTTCTGCGGTTTGCGTTCAAAGGACGGGCATATCAGTACAAAGTCCTGCCCTTCTGCCTGTCCCTGTCTCCCCGTGTCTTTACGAAGATCACGGAGGCAGCTCTCGTTCCCCTCAGAGAGCAAAGTGTTTGCATACTCAACTACTTAGACGATTGGCTGATACTAGCACAGTCTCGGGATCAGTTGTGCGAACACAGGGATGTGGTGCTCCTGCACCTGCGGCACTAACACTGCTCGGCCTATTACATATGAGACCGCTCCAGCACTGGCTTTATGGCCAAATCCCGAGGTGGGTGTGGAGACGTGCCACTCACCGGGTCCAAGTTACACCGGCTTGTTGCGAAACCCTCACCCCGTGGTCAGATCTTGCATTTCTCCGGGCAGGGGTGCCCCTAGAGCAGATCTTCAGGCATGCTGTGGTTTACACGGATGCCTCCACCACTGGCTGGGGGGCAACATACAATGGGCATGCAATCTCAGGGGTTTGGATGGGTCCGCAGCATCAATTGCCTAGAGTTTTAGCAGTACACCTTGCCTTGAACCATCTCAAAGGTCTCTTACGAGGCAAGCATGTGCTGGTCCGAACGGAAAACACTGCGACCGTTGTGTACATCAACCGACAAGGTGGTCTGCGCTCCCGTCGCATGTTGCAACTCGCTTGCCATCTCCTCCTCTGGAGTCAGAAGGTTCTGAGGTCACTTTGTGCCGTTCACATTCCAGGCCTGCTCAATCGTACAGCCGACGAGCTGTCTCGAGCAATGCTCCCGGGAGAATGGCGACTCCACCCCCTGACGGTCCAGCTGATTTGGAGACGGTTCAGAGCTGCTCAGGTAGACCTGTTTGCTTCTCCAGAGACCTCTCACTGCCAGTTGTTCTATTCCCTGACTGAGGGAACTCTCAGCACGGACGCACTGGCACACAGCTGGCCGCGGGACCTACGCAAGTATGCGTTTCCCCCAGTGAGCCTTCTCACACAGACACTGTGCAAAGTCCGGGAGGACGAAGAGCAAGTCTTGCTAGTAGCGCGATATTGGCCTACTCGGACCTGGTTCCCCGAACTAGCACTCCTCTCGACAGCCCCTCCTTGGCCGGTTCCTCTGAGGAGGGATTTACTGACTCAGAGTCGGGGCACCATTTGGCACTCACGTCCAGACCTTTGGAAACTCCATGTCTGGTCCCTGGACGGGACGCGGAGGTTCTAGGTGACCTACCCCAAGAGGTGGTGAACACCATCACTTCGGCAAGAGCACCGTCTACGAGACACGCTTACACCTTGAAGTGTAACCTGTTCGTTGAGTGGTGTCCGATTGCGGTCGTGCTATCCTTTCTGCAGCAAGGGCTGGAGCGAAGGCTGTCTCCCTCCACCCTCAAAGTCCAGGTTGCCGCTATTGCTGCATACCATGACCCCGTGAATGGGAAGTCTTTGGGTAAGCTTGACCTCATCGTCAGGTTCCTTAGAGGGGCCAGGAGGTTAAGTCCTTCCCGGCCCCCCTCTATACCCCCTTGGGACCTGACTCTAGTGCTTAAATCACTACAGCAGGGCCCATTCGAGCCTTTGCATTCAGTTGAGCTAAAGTTTCTTTCATTGAAAACTTTGCTCCTTTTTGCACTGGCCTCCATCAAGAGGGTAGGGGACCTGCATGCATTTTCGGTCAACGGTTCGTGCCTAGAATTTGGGCCGGCTGACTCCCAGGTAATCCTGAAGCCCCGGCCTGGCTACGTGCCCAAGGTTCCCACTACATCCTTCAAAGACCAAGTGGTGAACCTGCAAGCGCTGCCCCTGGTGGAGGCAGACACATCCCTGGCTGTGCTTTGTCCAGTCCGAGCATTAAGGTGCTACGTAGACCGGACACAAAGCTTCAGAACCTCAGACCAGCTCTTTGTCTGTTATGGAGGCCAGCAGAAGGGGAGTCCCGTCTCTAAGCAGAGGATGGCCCACTGGATTGTGGATGCCATAACCCTGGATTATCAGGCTCAGGGTGTGCCCTGCCCATTCAGGTTACGAGCTTCTCAACTAGAAGTGTTTTATCCTCCTGGGCGCTGGCTCGTGGTGCCTCGATGACAGATATTTGTAGAGCTGCGGGCTGGGCGACCCCTAACACGTTAGCTAGGTTCTATAGCCTTCGTGTAGAGCCGGTATCCTCCTGTGTTCTCACCTCAAACTGGTAGTGGCACTGAGAGGTCCCGGTTAGTGTCGGCTTGCTTAAAACCACTCCAGAGTGTCCGTACTGTAGACCCTGTTGAGAACCTCCATCACCCTAAGCAGCTGGACATGGCGGAACGTCTTGCGCCAGATCTTCATGATGAATCCGTGAGTACCATGGAAGGGTGGGTTCCATATTGAGACCTAAGCGGTACTTGTATGTGTATAGTCCACGGTATAGCCTTAGAGCCCGTGTTTCCCCGGCAGACTTCTGCCTTCCCAAGAGGGTTTTAATCACCTCAAATTTCTCTGTATACTCCTAAACGGATGCTATATGTGTATTTGCCTCCGAGACCTCCTTTGGGAAGGATGGGGCTTCCGCAGCATCCCAGTTCCAAGCAGACCGGGTACGTTTTCCCAGTGTTATCCAATATCTCCCAGTGAGGTAGTGCTTTGACATCGGTGAGTGGAGCTACTTGTTCTGAGTCCCGGCCTACACCTAATAGGGGTGCAGGCGGCTCACACAGGGCACTGGAAGGGGCAGCACCCATGGCGCTTTGATAGGGATCCCATATTCGTCGGTCACCGACGTGGAGTCGAGAGTGACTGACTGAAAGGGAACGTCTCGGTTACGTATGGTAACCCTCGTTCCCTGAAGGAGGGAATGGAGATGCCACGTCCCGTCGCCATGGTTGCTGTACCGCCGCTGAGCTGCCGGGTCCCCGGCTCTGCTCCTCAGCGAAAAACTGGTATGCATTGCACCTGCTGCCTTCTTATACTCACGCAGTGGTCAGCGGCAGCTGGATGCAATAATTGAATGCCAATGTGCATTGGCTCGTTTAGTTTACACTCAAAGTAGATTGGTCTATCGAAGCGATATCCCATATTCGTCGGTCACCGACGTGGCGTCTCCGTTCCCTCCTTCAGGGAATGAGGGTTACCATATGTAACCGAGATGTTTCTTAATCATGTCAATGGAACTCAGTTAACATTTATTATTGTTTATTTTTGCAGATTCCAAATAAATCATATATATATATATACACACATACCTTTCCATCAAGAAAGAATCAACCAGTGTTTTTCAATTCTAGATTGAAAAATATATGTGATTATAGCACATACAAAAACTTTTTGTATGTGCTATAATACCTAGAAATGATATATCAAATGTTTTGATTTAGAAGCATTATATATTTGAAAACTGCCTTTTTATTTTTTACTTATTATTCTTTCTTTTTTTTTATATAGAGGCAAAACAATTTTTGCCATTTCTAGCTTTATGGTTCAGGTGATGACTTCAGTGTCTTTTTTATTTATTTTATATAATTTAGTCAGGAAATATAAAACAGTAACAAAATAGAGGGGATTGGTTCTCACCAACTTTGTGGAAATAGAGTCGTATACTGTCTTTGGCAATAACATAAATAAATAAGTGCTAGCAATACAAAGTTTCAAACACTGTTCAGAATAGTACAGTAGAAAATACTGATTATCTCTAGATAGGGTTGGGAAGATTATTCCTCAATAACAAAATATAATTTGGCAACAGTATTCATTGATAAAGTCTGGATATGCTAATACCAGTTTTGTAGAGTGTGAGAGTTAAAAATGTGAAAAGAAAATAAAAAAAACCTTTGGGAGGTTGTCACCACAAGTGCTTTCTATTCATACTCTGAGACAGACTATTTTTGCTTATAGAGAAATCAATAGCACTTGAGTTATCAAATCCAGTGTGCTTGGAGAAGAGGTTGAGGGTGAACAGTTGTAAAAATCGATCTGCAGTTATTGCCTTATTGAGTAGACGCTGTAAATAGCAGCATTATGATGTTGAGTACTGCTGAAGCTATCAGGAGGACAAAAGGAGGGCAGACAGCACCCGTTCTCTCAAACCCAGACAAACTTTTTACATGACCGTCTCTATCCTTTCCTCCAATTTGCACCTTTGCTCAAAGTCAAAAACATATGTTTAGTACAAATGCACAGTGAGCTAGGAAGAGAATGTAAAATGACTAATCACAGTACATTTATTTGTATTACATTTGGGCAGTGCTCTAATCTGACTTCTAACGCTAAAAGGCAAGATTGGATAAATCTGCTCCAACACACCTGTCTGTAATTATTGAGTGTTGCTGAAGATCTTAGTGAGCTGCTTCAGTTGTGTTTGATTGAGCTTGGAGCTGAACTTAGCAGGAAGGTAAGCCCTGCTTAAGGCAAAAATGAATCTTGAATAATAAAAAAAATATTATAAAAGCCTGTAATTGCTAGTACACAGACTGTCCAAGACTGAGTCATCTGAGGCTGAGACTATGAAGTGGTTTATGATTTATAAAATGTCAGCCCATGCTCATTGTAAAAACATGTCTATGGTGATGTTTCTGCAATCTTGTGGAACAGTTTTATCAAAACAGTTAAACATGAATGTTGCAAACATTTATTATGTTGGTTGTTCTATGTATCATGGCAGTTGAGAAATTAAAAGTCCAGTAAGTGAAAATGTGGGAAAAAACTAAAATAAATAAAAAAATAAAATTAGCATTTGCTGAAGAAATTCTGTCATTTTAGTTTTTGTGTATATTTTAGTGTTTCATAATACTCATAACTGAGTGCTTCACTTTGCAATGCTGTACCAGGTGGGCTACTGAGCTAAGTTACTTTGTTAAATGTCTCGGTTACGTATGTAACCCTCATTCCCTGAAGGAGGGAACGGAGACGTTACGTCAGAAATAGACTGACGAATGGGATCCTGCCCGAGGGCCCAATCACTTTCGAGTGGTTACAAAATGCAGAATACCTTGGTCTGCGGAATTTGCATCGCGAGCTCCGCCCCCCGGAGCAGGTATATAAGGAGCAGCGCGAGCAACTCGCACTCCAGTCTTTAATGAGGAGCCGAGTCCAGAGACCCGGCCACTCAGCGGAACAGCGATGTGGCAAGGGGATGTAACGTTCCGTAAAGTAAATGAACAAGTTCACCACCTGATCCCTAAAAGGAGTGGTGGGAACTTTGGGCATGTACCCAGGCCAGGGTAATGTGAAAGTTGGTTGGCCTGAATTCCAGGCATGCTTCGTCAACTGAAAATGCCTGCAGGTCCCTCCAAGGGAGCCCTCTGCAGTGCCGCTAGAACCACTGCGAGGTCCCAAGAGGGGATTTGCTGAGGGTGCAGTGGATTGAGCGTCCTGGCCCCGCTCAGGAACCTGATGATCAGATCATGCTTCCCAAGATACTTACCTTCAACAGGGTCATGGTGAGCCGAAATGGAAGCCACATAGACTTTCAGGATGGAAGGAGACAGCCTACGTTCCAACCCTTCCTGAAGAAAGGAAAGCATTGACCCAATCGGGCATTTCCAGGGGTCCTCACAATGTGAAGAACACCAAGTGATGAAAAGGTTCCACTTCAAAGCATAGGCGTGTCTGGTGTCTGAGGTGGTAAGGTACCTAAACCTTCCATGACCCGTCCAGAACCCACACATGTAGGTTCCAAAGATCGGGACGTGGGTGCCAGAGGTTGCCCCGTCTCAGAGAAAGAAGGTCTTTCCTAAGAGGAATTGGCTAGGGAGGGGCTGTTGCGAGGAGTACAACTTCGGGGAACCAGGTCCGACTGGGCCAAAAAGGCACAACCATTAGGACCTGCTCCTCGTCCTCCCTGATCTTGCACAACGTCTGTGCAAGAAGGCTCACTGGGGGAAATGCATACTTGCGCAGGCCCAGCATCCATGCCAAGGGTGTCCTCTGAGTTGAGGAGCTGAGTCCGATCAGACTTCCTCATTTCTGGCAGGTTCAGCCATAGGTGGCGCTCTTGGACCACCAAAGTGGACATCACCTGACCCAAAGAGCGCACAGTAACCTTCGTCACCCGTAGAGGTCAGCACAGGGTGGAGGATTCCACTCAAGCCGATGCTCTAGCTGCCCGTTAAAGCACGGGTGTCAGCTTGGGATCAGACTCGGGCAATGCTGGCACTCTCGAGGGAGGCAACGCAGCCGAATCCTCATCCGCCTTAGGACTCAAGCCCGCGTTGTGATGCGGCAATCGACATAAGATCTTCCTCCTGAGCCCTGAATGAGATGTCAGGAGCCTGAGAGGGTCCAGTAAACTCATCCTGAAACTCAATTGGATGCAACGTTTGTGAGGGGAGTGTGGCCCGAGGAGGCTGGCTCGTCAGGGAAGCCCACACGGTAACCCTCAGATCACCCTGGCCACCAGACGAAGTACCCCTCTTACAAGAAGAGGAGCTCGAACAGGGTGTGGCAGAAGGGACTCTATACCTTTTAAGATAATAGAGTCTCGATCTTAACGCCGAGATGGTCATGTCCCCGCAATGAGAACAGGAGTCATCCACAAACGCAGTCTCACCAGAAGCTGAAGCGCTCAGGGGAACGCAGGAGCTGACTGCAGGAAACCCAGATGAACTGCTGCATCACGCCGTCACACCAGCACCAGCTGACTCGCTTGTAGCACTCCGGTGAAAGCAGCAAGCGATGTGCTCGGCTCCGAAGAGAAAGCTTGAGTGCGAGTTGCTCACGCTGCTCCTTATATACCTGCTCTGCGGGGCGGAGCTCGCGATGCAAATTCCGCAGACCAAGGTACTCTGTGTTCCATTGGCTCGTTCTTTAACCACTCTAAGGTGATTGGGCTCTCGGGCGAGATCCCATTCGTCAGTCTCTTTCTGACATAACGTAGAACTTGACAGACTGAAAGGGAACAATCCAAACATATGGAGCTGGTTATATGATGTAAACATCAAAATGTATTAAAGTGTCATGAAATCCCAGACTACTTTTTCTGAGATTTTAGCAGAGATGTTTGTGTTGCACATCACAGAAGACAAAAAAAGGTTAATTTTAAGCTTTTTTGCGCTATTTTCATCTTGTGTTTCATCTTTTCAGTCGATGGGAGAGAAATGAAACTGTCTGAACCCGTAGTTGTCAGTGTTGTCTGTCTCCCCTCTTCCCCCTCCACTCTTCAGCACACCACTCCCAATTTTTTATCGATTTTTAAAACTGCGGTGAGAACTACCCAGTGCTGAAATGGGGTTTCATGACCATTTAATTTACAAAACATGCAGTACATCAGAAGTGTTTAAGATCAAAACATAATTTTGTGCAAGGAACCATGCAAAAATATGGCTGTATCAATTGTCAATATGCCCCTTTAATCGAAATTTGAGTAAAAAGGAGTAGAAGTTATTGGTGTTTAACTGCCTATAGTGTTCATTTCAGCTGGAAACTGCAGTGAATTGTGTATATATATATATATATAGGTTTTTCAAGTTTTGCAGAAATTTAAGTAGAGGCATATTTTTCCAAAGATCATACTGTAGGTTTAAAAATAGTGATACTACAACTCTGATGTACACCGGTAAATAGCTTGGGTGGCTTACTACATTATGTCTATGTAAGTGTGGAATTCTCAGGTGACAGATTTTGAAGTGCAGCACGAGGATCTGAAACCTCATTTGAAATACTGTTTTATGAATTTCCTCCAGCTTTGAATAATGAGTCCAAGAAACATCTGTTTAAGTTGGGAGTGTCACAGATGGTTCTCAGGCAGAGGGTCACTCTCACAACAGGAACAGGACACAATGTCCCTGGGGCCTGTGTGGAGGGAAGCTATTTGGCAATAGAATTAATCTAAAGTCACAGTCAGGCTCTTGTAAGTAGATATAACAATGATTAGCTCGTATAAGTAGATATAACACTATATGTCTCTAGATCATACTGACTCTTATCAAAAGACACTGATAGTGACAATAGACAATGAACAATAGGCAATTCTTAAGGTGTTCTACTCAAATGACGAATGGAAAGAGTGAGAGAAGTTTGCAGGGGCATAAATGGGTAATGACAAGCACTCTAGGGTTATTTTCTATATTAGCTTATTCACAAGTAAAGCGACCATTGGGACCTGGCAAGAGCAGCTGCACCTGTGTCTCATAGTCGTCATTTCCAACTAGAAACTGGACATGGACCTAAAGAGTTAAGGATGAAAAAACAGCAAGAGAGAGAAAGAGAAAGAGAGAAAGTCTGAGAGATAGAATGACACGCTGGGGTCAAAATGGGCCAGAATGTCCCCAATTGGTGTTCTGGGACTTTATTGTATAGTTCTCTCTAATGAATGGCAGATCTAAGAATACAACAAATTTGCCACCCATTTCAAACAATGCATGACATTAAAATAACGCAATAAAAAAATAACTAAATAACAGAAAATTTAAAATAAAACAATCTGTTGTACTGATAACAAAAAGACAAATAATAAAATAAAATAATCAAATAGAATGTATCACAAGCTTTTCTGGGAATGTCCTGTTACTTTGTTTCACTATAAATTATATGGTAATTCATTATTTATACATGCAAAATAATAATAATAATAATAATAATAATAATAATAATACAAAGACAGTATTTTACAACAAAATTACATGTGATGTTAAACCATTTACAGTTTTTTAATGTATATGGTAAAACATCTTACATGTTACCAATTAGAAGGCTTTACCCTGTTGCATTTTTATACACATTTTCTTTTGAAAAAATATAATAATAATAATTACTACTGACCAGCACATACAAGTTATTGTTGTGATTGTTGTTTGTGTGATTGTTGTTTTATTTAGCATATACTGTATTTCATTTTTGTTTTATTTAGCATATATTTAATTTTTTTCATTAGAATCACCACCATGTTTTGAGGTTTGTCCATTTGACAAGTTTGTCCAAATTCTGAATTTCATCCCTAAAAATTACAGGACAACCAGAAATACAAGCTACACTGAAGACTGCAGAAGAACTTGAGTTTAACTTGAGTTAAAAGGTTAAAAGTCATAAATCTAAAGGAAAGGAAACCCTTTTATCGACGAGCCCGACTGTGTCCATAGGAACACCATATGGCAACGGCTGATAAAAACTGAAAAGCAGGTGAACTATCAAAACTCTTTCATGATGCATCAAACGCCCCCATACATGGATGGCTGCAGCACTGTAACGATGACTACATACTGGAGTTTTTGACTGATAGACATGCATAAGATGAGTTTAGATGATGTGGAAAAAGCCAGGTCAGTTTGAAATCAAGCACAAATGGACTTCAGAAAGCACAATTGAACCATATGTCTGCATATCTCACTTATCAATGACGAGTGTTCATTTGATAACTTTCTCATCTTTTGGCTGCCTTTGAACTTGTAAGACAGTATCACATGACGTGTGAGTAGTGTGTGTGTTGTTACGACCCACTCATTTAATGAGTATATATATATGTGTGTGTGTGTGTGTGTGTGTATATATATATATATATATATTATAAATATAAAACCCATATAATCAATTTGTCATGAATACTAGAGGCCATAAAACATCATCAACTTTATTTATTTTCACACAAATCAAGATAACAGTGGTAGACTATCAATTAAAAAAGACTTGCACAATCAATTTACATCACCAGCTCCATATGTATGGCTTTTCTGATGAAGTAAACTTGCTCTGCATCGCACCCAGTACAGAACTACACTGCAATGTCGAGCGGTTGAGTACAAGTCTGTTAAACATTACTTCAATTTATTTTATTAAGTATATTTATGTAAAGTCCAAGTATACTTCAAGTATACTTTATGTAGTAAGTATTTAAATATCAGTGTATTGTAAGCATTCTATTTTAATACTGCTTAGGACTAAATTTACCCACTTTTTAGTGTATAAAAGTATACTTTTAAGTATACTTCAAGTATAAAAGTAAAACACTTTGAGTACACAACTAGTTTAAAATGTTAGTATAGTTGTACTGCTACTATACTAAAAGTGAACATAGGTATACTGATAGTTTTTAGCAGACTTAAAAGTAGACTTAAAAGTATAGTCTCAGTAAACTATTTGTTCAGTAGATTTAAACTGCAAGTATACTTGTATGTCCCTATTTAGGTATTTATTTTGTATATATTTTGTTATATGAATTGGCTTTTTGAACATACAAACTAACAATAAAAAGAAAGAACAGGGTATCTGCTTGTAAACAAAAACATTTTATTCTAGTTTCATGCATTACATTTACCTGACGCTTTTATCCAAAGCAACTTACAATTGCTATATATGTCAGAGGTCGGATGCCTCTGGAGCAATTAGGGGTTAAGTGTCTTGCTCAGGAACACATTGGTGTCTCACAGTGGATTCGAACCTGGGTCTCACACCAAAGGCATGCGTCTTATCCACTGCACTAACACCACCCTATTTAGTAGGTTATTTAGTAATAAATCTAAATATATATATAAAAATAAAGAAATCAATAAACAATATTTTAAACAAAAAAGATGAAAAAAGACTGATTTCAATTCAGAATGATAATCAAAATATACATGGAGTTGATCAACACCCCAAATCTTGACAGTCATTACCTCTTCATGGGTCGACATTTTATTCCATAAGGTTTTACACAGTTTTGATGCTGTTTTATGTCTGATCTTGTAATCATCTTTTGTTTTGGTCATGTAACCCAGATTCAAATTAATTTGCAGTCCCAGGAAAAAAAAATAATTGTACTATATCAACCTATGTAGTGAATATTACGGAAGTTCTAAGCAGCTATGCATTATATATTTTTTTTCCTTCTTGTTTTTTTCGTTATAAAAACTTAATTTTCTCGTTATCTCGTCATAACGAAAGTCGTTTTCTCGTTATAACGACTTAATTTTCTCGTTATCTCAACATAACGAAAGTTGTTTTCTTGTTATAACGACATGACAGTTTTACTGTTGCTATAGTAACAAACTCAACTTTGACAGGCCATGCAGGTTGTCATGGACAACCATGCAGGCACTCTTACTGCTCTTATTTCAGTAATTTTCATAATTTTGCTTCGCCTAGTTAATAACATCTACAAAACTGTACATAAATAAAGGCTGATCAATCACTGTTGATTTTTCCAGAGACAGTACACCTTTGTAATTAACATGTTTAAATGGCAACACCGCGAACATTTCAGAAGGATGCAGAACTATTCTAAGATCTTTTAGAGCTGCTTGGATTAAACTCACTTTTAATTTTCCCTTTATTTGAAATAAAATAATAAATTTTTTGTAGTCATTATATGCTGTGACAGATATATCATGTGCGTTACAAGCTTCTGTTTCAAAAGAGCGTTCATTTGCAGTGTATATTTGTGTTCAGAAAAAAATATTACAACATTATAGAACAAAACTGAATTAAATTAGTATGCACTTTACATATACATCACATTCTCATCAATATGTTTAACAATAAAGATTAATAAGGAAAAGAAGTACATCACAAATAGCCTTCATCGTTAAATCCCGTCCTACTGTAGATGAACAGAACATCTCCGCTTATTAACTACCTAGTCATGTGCCTAAAAGAAGCACAAATAAAGATATAGGTGCAAACAGAATACAGTGATGTCAACCTTGGTTTTGATAAGCAGTTATTTTATGACACAGAATGCGTTGGTGAAACTCATGCATCTAGCAAGAACTTAATACACAAAATAATCATATTGATTCAAGCATTAAACATTTATGAATTAATTAAATATCAGTAATGAACAAGACTGCACAAATTATAGCGATCACGAGGAAGGTCCTATTCTATTCCAAACGCGTACAGTAAAGTGGATAGTGTACAACACCCCATCAGTTATATTCACGTCTATAGTGCCAACCACGGGCGCAGTTTTGTAACTTCTTAGAGAAAATTAAGTCGTTATAACAAGAAAACGACTTTGGTTATGTCGAGATAACGAGAAAATTAAGTCGTTATAACGAGAAAACGACTTTCGTTATGTCGAGAAAACAAGAAAATTAAGTCGTTATAACGAGAAAACAAGAAGGAAAAAATTTATAATGCATGGCCACTTAGAACTTCCATAGAATATAAAGAAAGAAAATATAATTCTTTATTAATCATATTATTAATGTAAAAATTACTGTGGCAAAATTCATCCAATTATAGTTGGAATACGCACTGCAGGTGTAAATTGTCCATTTGAGTGAGTTCAGCCGTGACGCTGACTCTGCCCACTGGAGGCAAAAAAAAAGATTGACAGAGAAGAATTAGAGAAATTGGTGTGGGAATACAATTTGATAATTTGATTGAAAAAAAAAGAGCTAAAATATTTGGAGCTAAAATACTGAACAGTTGTCAAGTTGTAAAGAAGCTTACCTGCTGTGTTCATCCGATGCGTCGAGCTGAAGTTAATGTAGTCGTCACTGTAAAAGTTTGTGGTGTAAAAGATTTTCAAACTACTGTTAATTCAGAGGAATCAGTGAGTTACAGATTTATTTTTGTACATATGATGAATCAAAACTATGTTGTATATTCATGCATGTAAAATGAAGTGATATGTTCATTGTATGTGAGTTATGGCCTATGCTGTAAATTAATGAACATTAATCTCTCTGTAAGAAAGTGCATACTGTTGACAGAGTTATATGAGGTTTGTGCAGGCTAGTTTTGTTGTATGCATTGAAATTTGGATTTTCTGCTGTGAGTTATGTGCCTGGTGTGGATGCATCAAGCCGCATGGAAGAAAGAGATGACGAGCCACCCATAGACTCAGTCTTGAACCTTCAACCTTTCATCTTCTCATCCATTCGTCTTTTCTTTTGGCGGATTCTTTCCTTTTAAACTCTGAGGGACAGAGGTATTTTTTTCCCCTGAAATGAATTCCTTGACAAGAAGGTTTATCTGGTCTATCTAATGTTTGCACTTTTCAAGGTAATTTGTGAATGATTAATCAATTTTGTGTATTGACTTATGGTTGAAATCTTAATCTGAATTTGTGTTTTTGAAACCACATGATTTAAAATGCAGTAAAGCAGAAAATAGAGCCTTAGTCTACAATAAATAGCCATACTTAAATTAGAGAAGATAAGAGTTACAAACCAAAATCTAAAATTTCACAAATAATTGTGAGGGATCAACTATCAACTAAAGTGGTTTTATTGTCACTTTCCATTTTCAAACATAACTTAAGGTTGACTGTATTTTACTTTATTTTTCCTGTAATAGTTGACATTTCATGTGATTCATCTTATCAACATTCATTTATTGTTTATTGTTCACTGTTCATTACATCAATTCTTTAATCATTTGCAAAAAAAGCTAAACTAGCGTTTCATACATTTCAGAAAGATGGGACATAGAGGAGAAACAATTATTTACAGTATGTGGAAAATAATGTGCTTTTGAACCTTAAACCACATAATTCACATACAGTATTTAACACATTTAACACATTTCATTACACCAAAAACACCACATAATGTTCTTTTTAACAACACCATATGACCCATAGGGTTAGTTTAACCAAAAAGGAAAATTAGTCCATTAACTACTCACCCTCAATGCATCCTAGATGTATATGACTTTCTTCTTTCAGGCAAATCCAATCTGAGTTATATTAATAATTGAGGTCAGCGTTGCGAATGCACCACTCAGAAGTGATGAATGTGGAAGCCCAGGGGAGAAAACAAAACAAAATAATAGTCATGAATTAGAAATACAAATCAAAAAGAAGAGGAGACTGGTTCTTCTTCAGGACTTTGAATCACATGTGTAATCAGTCCAATGGAAGGGCGAGACGTCATATGCGGGTGACTTAGTGACCAGGTGGAGCTTGAGGTGGAACCAGCGTCAGGTTTTTGTCATTCAGCAAGCCTCTGTGTATGTCTGTTGCTATATGTTTGTGAGTCTTACTTAGTGTTATTTGTCCACTTATAAGCTCCATTAAGTCAAAGTTTCAGTCAAAAGAAGCATTTGTGCGTGCATGCAGTGTTCAGTCTCTGTGTTCCTCACTGCTTGTGCTATATTTTGGATGGACACACACACAGTTTGTGTGCTATCTGCTTGGGAGTGAAGCACGGAGTCAACTCTCGATGGAGCTGACTTCCCACATAGCGAGTGTTTTGTTACTGCCTTGCTTCACTCTTAGAGGGCTGTCTTTGAGGAGGGAGCCTTCACTAGCATTTCTTGCGGTGCCATCACTTGAGAAAGAGCATGTGTTTACCTCTCTTCCTCTGAGGAGGTTGAGGCATTCAGCAGGGGCTGCTGGGCAGGAGCAGTCCCAACCTACCGTGTTCCAGCTCCTCATTCTGGGGGCGTCACTTCTCATACTCTGCAGAGTCTAGAGTCAGAGTGGCGCTCCCAGGCCGAAGGCTTCTAGAAGAAGTGGTTCTGCAGACCATCATTCTCGCTGGATAGTCTTTGTCTTAAACATCCCGATGTCAAAGGCGTAGGACTTTTTGAGGGCCAGCTCCCTCTGGGGAAGAGCGGTGTACACCACATTACACAGTGCTCGTCTCTCCTCAGTGCCTTCAGGAGATCAACTTGCCAGTGTTCCAGGGCGCAGCAGTCTCTGGTGAGCGCTTCTCTCAGTTACCTCCCGGAAACGTAGCGGTACTAATAGGATCGCTACCTCTACGGAGGTCTCTAGAGCAGCTAGTACAGCCATCCCCTGCCAGTCCACCACTTCAGGGCACCGAGGTAGCTGCTCTAAGCACACAAGAGGCCAGTCTCATGAGACTGGTTCACTTAGGAGGTCATATGGCAGTGCGGGAGCCCCTGTCAAGTGTACTTCATTGAGACCTGCCCTGAGCATGCTCTGGTCTAATCTTCCTAGTAGGCGACGTGGGTCTGAGGGCCGTCATTTTTAATAGGAAACTTCAGCTATGAGAGTCCTGATGCTGTGGCTCAGGACCTCAGAGGTTAGGCCCCTCTGGGGAAGAGTGGTATCCACCACATTACACGGTGCCCATCTCTCCCTTAGTGCCCTCAGGAGATCAGTCTGCCAGCCCTGCCTGTGTTCCAGGGTGCAGCGGTCTCCAGCGAGCGCTTCGCTCAGTTACTGCCTGGAAATGTAGCGGTACTAAGAGGCTCGCAACCTCCATGGAGGTCTCTAGAGCTGCTAGTATGGCTGTACCCTGCCGGTCCGCCACTTCTATATATATATATATATATATATATATATATATATATATATATATATGCATCATCTCAGCTGTATGGCAACACTATCCTATAAACAGCATGGTTTATGCATAAATAGAAAATAACATTGTATTTGCACATTGCATTTTAATTCATTCATAAACATTGTCCTGCAAACTATTTAAAATTAATAGATTGACACAGCATAACATGTAGCATAAAAGTGGTTTAAACAAATCTAAAAGAACTGTTGAATTCATCAATTTAGCCATTTTTTATTTATTTATTGTTATTTTTATTTTTTTCCGAAAGCACTTCATAATGGCATTCACTCACATGAGTGTTTCTTTCTGAGCAGCTGTTTGGGGTTATTGATGAACTCATTAGAATTCTGCCTGCAGCACATGCTGTGCAACAGCAAAACTTACAGCACTAACCGTCACCCCAACCCAGTCAACCACCTCACTTGTGAGCTAGAATTTCAGGTGCAAATTTTACAAGGAGAGAATCTACAGGGTCAGCTGTTCCATGGTCCCAAAACAGAGGCTTCTGTGCACACAATGTTTAATTACCTTTCCATGCCTCTCATCTGACATTTTTACATTGCAGTCTTAGGCTCATGCTGACAATTATCTTGCAAATGAATTCTCTCGTTTAAGGACCTCCTGACACAGAATGATTTTAACTGAGTATGTTTATTGTACCTGATATTTTCACTTGTATTACATAAAAAAGTAGATTAACTGTAGAAACATATTTACATATTTGGTTAAAATTTCAAGGGCACAGAATTCAAAGTCAGCAAGAAATAAAAAATGTATCCTAATTACAGTACTTTGTTATATTCCTGGTCTTATTGTGAATTGTAAAGATTTTTTTTCCTCATAATTGTTCAGCTATGAAAATACCTGTTCTACCTTTAATACAACACTATACGTGTTTGGTTTATTTGATGAAAAATACAGTAAACAGTAATATTTTGAAAATGTTACTACCATTTAAACAACTATTATATTTTAAATACATATAAAATGTTTTTTTTTGTGATACTATAAGTCTGTGCTAAAACAACAATTATTTATGCTTTAATTAATGTGTCATCTAACACTAATCATAAGAGAACAAGCTTAACCAAACTACTGTTGCTAAGTCCTCAAGTGAACACAGTATTTGTTTGCAAGCAACTATAAAAAAAAAGAAAAAGAAAAAAGAATACGAATGTGTATAGTTGGTGTATGCATTAAAAGCCATGCTTGTTGTACTGTGTAATTGCTTTGAATCATTTAAAATATTCTAAGAAACATGTTCAACGTTCTGTTTTCTAACAAAAATAAAGGAAGGAATTAAGATATATAAGAAACTAGCTACAGATATGCCAGATTCCATTGTCTCATTGTTATATAAGCCTTATAGTTGCGCATGTATAATGAAGTCAAGTAAATGTGGTGTCTATCGTGTTTATGGTGTCATCTATTTTTTGATGGATTCCCACGTTAGGATGCCATATGGAGAGTATAAATTATACAGCTAGCTATTTCTTACAGAAGACAAGGTATATGGGTTGATCATTACATTTTAATTGGAAACAGTAAAACAGTTCGGCAGTGATCATGACAGCAGTGCACTTTTTATTGGACATTTATAGGCCTTGACATAAAAGACTGATATCTGAATACCAATGACACATTCATAACATTAGTTGATGTCTATAGTACCCGAATCACAAGCAGTTTTATAATCAAGACGACAGTCTTAACAGTATAACTGCATCTTTTTACTTCACTATGAATGTGTTACCACATTGAGCCTGATAAAACTTGATAAACAATTCAATTTTGCAAGCAGTCATTTAGTGGATGCTTTTATCCAAAGTGACTTCCAGCACACTTGTTATACGGTCATTCCCCTTGGAATTAAATGTAATATATATATATATAACAATTTTAAGACTGTTGTATGACACATTATTTTGACAGTCTTTAAGGCAGCACTGATTTTATCCCAAATCCAATCTCAAAATACATTGCACTTACATCGAATGTACAGCTACAGTCAAATTACATGTCTATTACAGAATTATCACACATAACAAGCTCACAAAAAAAAGATGAGTGATGAAATGTTGTTTGTAAATTAATTTACCAACATTTTGTGTGATATATATTTTTAAGTTTATTTTAGTAGTATTGAGATAGCAATGTCAAACTCTTTTTGAATTAACCGTGAATTGATTCTCTCATGCTATCTCACAAGACATAGTATCTTTGTGTTGCACAGAGTTTCTGTCTATCAAACGTTTCAAATCACTTACTAATGAGGTTATGTTAAGGACAAGGTTGCTATCTTAGAAGGTGGCTTTTTATGACTATAGACAGAAAGACAGCTCACTGACATGTTGTGATTGTTTTGAGCTACGGTATAATACTAGGGGTCTCACAGATCCGTGAATAGAATAAAACCAAAGCTTTTCATTAGGATAACTGGTTACATACAGTATGAAAATGAATCACTTTGGGAATGTAAAAATCATGTACCTTTTTACTTAAATGTTAGTTTATAATAAGCCTCTTAAAAGAAAGACAGTCAGTAAAATTGCTCTGACAACATGAAACCAACTGGAACTTGGTTTAATTCTAGTACCTTTTAAAGTGAAATTTTCATTTTTTGGGACATTGGAGTGAAATGTTATTATAACATCCAGCAACAAGCACAGGGAGAGAACATCGCTGCCAAACAGCATTTTGGAGGCAAAATTAATTGATCTGAACTACTACAGTCACCGTGAGATAGCAGCCATCGCTGCCAGCACCATCAAACTGTCACTTCCTTATTGAATATTTATGAGGGCTTCACACGACAAACGTTTGCCTTGTTGTATTTCCCATTTCAGGATGCTCTGCACTGTGTCACACTCTTTTCAGTTTGTAAGAATGACATTTTTGATATTCAAGAAGCTTGTAGGAAGTGACGGAAAACTCGAGTCAGCAGAGAAGAGCTGTGTCATTTTACAGCTAAAATTGTCCTTCACACCTCATAAAGTTACTCTGTACACTGGTGGAGCTGGTGGGCCAAGGACACGGGTGTCCAATCCTGCTACTGGAGGGCCATCATCCTGCAAAATGTAGGTCCGACCCTAATTAAACACACCTGCACCAGATAATTATGGGCTTCCAATTTACAAGAAACTTCCATGATGGTATGTTGAGGCCACTGGAGCCAAATTGGACAACCCTGACCTAGGATTATTATTGAAGCCGATCTGCCAAAATGACAGGTTGAGGAATGTGCCACTTTATGATGTAATAGTGTGGCTAAACCCTGCCTCCACGGAAGAAGATCAACACCTACACATGTAGTGTAAATAAGGAGAGAGGAAAACACAGGTCTACACAGAAACCAAATGATAAAGAATGTTCAAGACAGTGTGGAGTGCTACGTTGTGCATTGCCTTCCTTCTGATCCCAGCATTAGGAAAGAGTGGACGGACTGTATTTTTAACAAAGTTCCAGATTGTGTCCGTAAGAACTTGATCCTTTTGTTCACCACAGATTAATTTACAAACAAGGCACAATTTGAAGCAGGAATTCCAGAAGGATTGGAACTAAAAGACTATGTTGGCGACTATATTAGATCCGACAGTAATGTCACACCACACAATTGCAAGTTTTTATTATTTGGTCACAATATCTTTGTCTGGTACATATATAATCGATATTACATCCTATTGTGAAGGTTACGATTTGATAAAAAAAATACCTATGTGCTGCAGTTCAGAGTATGAATGTATTTCTGAGGGGAACTTTATGTCTTAAGAAACAGTTTAGATGCCATTTCCGTTTTATCTTGCCTCTGTATAATGCATTTAGTGTTTACACTGGTAATCAAGGAAACAATGAATAACTGCTGTTCCTTAAGCGCCACCTGCTTGCAGAGAGTGAATTAGCATTTTCATTCGGCCCATCTGCTGTTTGGTATATTTTATGTACTGTAGCCTAATTTAACAAAGCTAAAGACCGACCACCCTGTTTTTGCTTCAGGTTTTGAAAACATACAGTCTAATTTTTTATCAAAATATAGGCTATTAAAGCAACTAACCATACTTTTCCTATACTTATTTTTATTATTATTTTTTTATTCAGTCTTTTGCTAAATGAAATACATAAAAAATCAGTACTGGATTCTGCGATAAAAAAAAAAGTTAAGATCAGATCCCTAAATTTATGAATGTCTGAAATTAAGAAATTCAGATTTAAATGTTAGTATTGTAGCTGCCTTTAAACAATACCATTCTCTAATTTAAATGGCTAGCTGATTTAATGTCAGTTTGTTTATTCATTTATTGTGAAACTGTCTTATTTATTTAATATGTAATTTGCTTTATGTCATAAAGCTAAGCATTCTCTGTGTGAATGATCGCTGGTGGAATTGGCTGCGGTGCAAGGGTCACCAGCTAAAATCTTGCCTAGGGCACCAAACTGGTCATGGCTGGCCCTGTTCATCCAGTAAGAAGAAGAAAGAGATCAGTTGAATATGTCATTTGAACTGAGGCACTGCAGCAATCTGTCACAACACATCAAAGATCCACAAAACTGTATTTACTAGTTGAATTTCTTAAAAGAAAAACAATTTTGTTTCATACCAAAAGTAACCTGGTCTGTCTTTTCTGTCGGTGCATTGTCAGTATCCTCTTTGGTAGGTCTTTGCGAAAGGTCAGTTGGTATTTGCACATTTTGAAGTGTGACTTAAGTGTCCCAACACATGCCCAAGTGTCTAATCTAAATATTTAAGTCTATCTTACAGTGGATTCCCAAAGACAAATTGGTCTTCTCACCTAAAATGACTTCAGGTCCATAGCTACAGTATAGCTATATTGCCTTGATAAAGTTCCTTTCCCAAACTTGAAAATCAATTGCTGGTCTTCCAGGTTTCTTGGACATCTAAAGAATAGCTGTAAGCATTCAGCAACCTTGGAAGAGACATACAAGTATTTTTTTTTCTCCTCAGGAAAGAAGGAAGGGAGGGAGATCTTAGAAGTTTGCATTTGATGAAGAGTCTCTTCATAAACCTGCAGCACTCCCATAGGAAACACACTGAACACAAGGCTGACAATAACCTCTGTAAATCAAGACTGAATCTGATTTGTTGTTTAAACTTTAATTTCCATCGAATACACAACAGTAACAGTGAATATAAGTCTCACTTGTTCACACACTCTGATAAAGCAAAACTTTTAACTGATAAAATTACATCCAGAATTCTTGGAAAGAAGCTGCATTTATTCTCAGCATTAAAAAGAAAATGTCTCAGAGGTGATGTTCTTTGGGTTCATTCAAACTTGATATGATTGCCAATGATGGCCATCACACATCATACTGATTTGAAGATGGTTGAAGCTCATGGTTGTCCAAGTTATCCTGGAAGTGTATACATAAAATCCACAACCAACATCATTCCCAGCTTTCTATGATGGATAATGTTCCTAATGGTCTCAAAACTTAAATAAATAAATGGATGTTCTCAAAAAGCACAGGCTTTGCAATAAAAAGATTCAAGATTGATTGTATCTCACCCATAGCTCACATCTGAAAAGATATTAACTAGTACACTAGTTATTTTCATGGATTGGGCAGGATTTAATATTCAGTAGAATAAGAAAACTGACTAAAACTCAACAAAAAAATGTAAAGCTAACAACTGTTAACCCATTAGACTAAAAGTAAGATGGGCAAAACATGTAGGATTCTACAGGAATCAAGCCCTCTTCAAAACCCAGCAGAATGTCAACAAAAACATGCAGTTAGCAAGCAGTTAGCAAATGAGGAACATGTTTTTTTTTTTTTGTTTTTTTTTTTTTGTTGTTGTTGTAAACTTTAGATAATCAGGGGCCAAGCACCAAACTTATGCAGTTGTGGATGTTATTCCTAGTTTTATAAATTTTAATAGTTTCACTAGTTAGGAGCCTGTTGAACCAAATTTTTATAAGTTGATGGTATGAGATGTCATCATTTCAGTTTTGGTGTCATTTATCCAAACATTTTACAAACATCAGTTCAAAGTTTTAACAGTTAAAATAACTTTTGAAGTGAATGTCCAAAAACAACGAGACAAAACGAAACAAAACACGTTTCCCCATTTCATTTCATAATGAAAGTAAATGGGATCCGGTGTCTTTTGGACCCTGTTGATTTTCATTGTATGGACAAAAAAAAAAGAAAAGAAAAAAAGAAAAGAAAACGCATTCTTCAAAATATCTTATTTTGTGTTCTGCAGACAATAAATCAAGCAATCAATAAAATGGCCATGGCTGGTTGTGTAAGTGCATCTATGCACAGAACTTTATTTTATATTTAAGTATTCATTTTTTTTGTTTAACAATTATATATATATATATATATAAGACATCTGATAACTAACAGAACATTTTAGGCAGGAGTAGCAGGGACAGTCTCTGTAAATATCTCAAGCTATATTCAAACTCAAAAGGTGTTGAAGTCAACACTAACACTAACAAACATATTTTATTAAGAAAAACTGCTGCTCTACACTATATTGGGAACAAAAGAGTTATTGTTGCTGGCTCTGAGGATGTTTGTAGTGAGGATAGCATGCAGCCCTGCTGGGAACAATATCTCTGTTTCAGTCACCTTCTGCACCAAGGTGAACACCTCTATCAGAGCAAACCTCCTGCTCTGCTTCAGTGCAACTGCACCTTTCACCCATGATTCCACAGAGATGCAGAGAGCAGTGGCTTAACTCATAACAGGTCAGTGATGCATGGCTGCTCAGCTGCAGCAGTACTCTGCAGAGACACGGACAAGACCAAGGTCACACGCAAGATAAGGTCATGCAGAGAATCTGATGGTCTTTCTTGAATATGATAGAGTTCCCAGAAAGACTTCTTAGAATATAATTAGTATCTATCTATCTATCTATCTATCTATCTATCTATCTATCTATCTATCTATCTATCTTTTTGCTCTTCTTGTGGCTTTTTCTTTCCCCGAGGGATTAATTGATAGTGAGGAGTTCATAAATGTTGCCATTATGAGGGAGTTTCTCTTCACTCATTATTCACTCAAAGACCCTGCACTGCATGTCCCAGAACTCCCTGAAATGTTTGGTGAGACGTCTGAAATCTCCTCACAGTCAAGGTTAAATTCACTCCAACTGTCTTTCAGCTGCCCCGTTTTATTTCTGGCAACTTGAAGGTAAATTAACAAGAGTAAATCTTCATTCATGCTCATGTGAGACAGAAGAGCCTACATGTCTGGGTTACTGATGCATGCAGAACAACAAACAGCATGGGCTTTGTAAGAAGATCAAAGGCTGGTTTAACCAAAAATCCATCTCTCTGTCTGTCTGTCGGACAAATTTAGGTCATAAAAACGTTATGGGTACATTGTTTTGAAATGTTCCTTAAATGTTGACATTCAGTTTTCATGTTATGTTATTGTTATTTAAAGGTTTCAAACATTTTTCTTACAGAGTTCTACTACCTTTATTGTCACCCAAAATAAAACATTATTTGAGCGTTTATTTTTAATATTCTAAAATGTTGACATTTCTGGTTCTACTATTTTCACTCAAGATAAAATGTTTTTGTTTAAAATGATTTGTTTATCATTTATCTACCAGGATATGTTACCAATTCTATACTAAAGTTAATATCAGGATTTAGAGTTTGTTTCAGTGTTGTTTAGTCAATCAGCACAGTGATTGACTAAATAACTAATGAAATCTTTAGATACCGCTGTGGTGTGGAGATTTGATTACATGTATATATACTTGTGTTCCTTATTTGTAAGTTGTTTTGGATAAAAACATTTTCTAAATTAATAAATGCAAATAAATCAGACACTTTCACTCAACAATCCCAGTAAATTACCACAAAATGACATTTGAACATATTAAATTTACATTTTAAATTTGTAATTAGACTATATAGGCCTAATCCATATGATATGTCCTGCCCTAACTTCCTGATTCAGTGGAAATGACATCAACACATTAAGATATGTTGTGCACTGTAGTAGTACTTTAAAGGTAATTTGCCAGTAAATGTTTTGTGTGTGAAAGCGGTTATAAAAAAAAAAAAAAAAAAAGCCAATATTTTCCATTGAGCTTCACAGAACAACATTTTCATACAGGTTTGAGTAAATGTAGAAAACATTTATGAAGCATACCTTTAAATATTCTCGTGGTCATAAATATATGCATTAGATCTTCCACTACGATGCCTCAGAACATTCCAAGAACATTGTGTCTTTCCTCGAATACTATACAAACGTGGGCTTTAGCGATTCACACTAGCTCCGTTGTTCTTTGAAGTGAGAGTGAAATGCTCTCATGGTATTAGTCTCTTTATCTGAGAGTTTCTGAGCTCAGGTGGACGCTCACTTAAAAGAGTGCTCCTGCTACAGGTAAATTAAAACACGCCACACAAGCCAAAGTTCTCCAAAACACTCCTCTCTGTGTTCAACGCGGCCGATAAGAGACCACAAACTGACCTTCTTACACTATTCCACTGCAGTCAAAGCAGAACATTGACAAAAAGTGGACAAATATGAATAAACACCAAAAAAAAAAAATAAATTCAACAAAACATAAGATTTGTAAAAGTTGATTTCATTTTATTTTATTTCTGTTTCTTACACTTTTGTAAAACAGCAATGTTCACATTGTTTCTTCAATCTTTTTTTTTTTTTTTTTTTTTTATAAAATGGATGTTTATGCTCCGTAAATAGGATTGATTGATATAATATCCAAAGTAAATGTTCAATGTAATGCAATTCGTACAGATAGAAATTAATACTTAATGGTCTTTCATCACTTAGATATGAAGGCATGTGTGATAAATATTGTCTTCACTCTGTGTTACTGCAAACGATACTAAGTCATTAATTACAATGAATGTGTCACAGTGTAAATATATGATTTAATCTAATTTAATAATAATTTTATAATCTACCACCATGTATTTTCCAACATCCTTAAAGTGCTACACACAAGGTGACAATTCGAGGAAAGGAACAGTTCACACAAAAAATAATTTTCTGGCATTATTTAATAACCTTTTGCAAGAAAAGCTAACAATGACATTGTCTGTAAAAAAATAAAATAAAAATAAATAAATAAATAATAGTTAAGTTAGTTAAATAATTAATGTTTTTTTGTATTAATGTATGCATGTCTGTAGTCTGTATGTATGTATTAAATGTTAAAACCAACCCGAATACTTTTATGAATCACTCTGGAATGCGTGCAGCTGAAAGTAACAAAACATGTAAGAAAACATGTAAGCTTAGTCATTTTAAATTCTAAAGATTTTATTTATATTGTAAATATTTAAAATGCATAAATTATTTCAATTAAAAGTTTCATAGTAATTCAAATTTCAAATTTGATCATGTGCAATGCATTAAGGGTATAACAAAGTACTATATAATTCTTAAAAAAAGAAATAAACATAATGAATAATTAGCAGCAAAAACAAGTACAATAGGCATCAAATTATGCAGAACTATTTGTATAAGTTAAAGGGGTCATATGATGCGATTTTAAGTTTTCCTTTCTCTTTGGAGTGTTTCAAATGTTTCATGAATAGATAAGATGCCTAAGGTTGCAAAGATTAGAAGTCTCAAACCCAAAGAGATGATTGATCCAATATCCAATAACCAATAACCAATAACCAATATCCAATAACATTTTACCAAGTAAATGTTCAATGTGATGCATGTGAGATATTCTACAAAGAATGTGAGATATTCTTTATACAAGTTAAGAATCGTTCTCAACCCTCCTAAAAATGCCTCGTTTAAACACGCCCCCACATGTCTACATCACGATGTTGGAATATTTGCATAACACCACCCAAAAGTCCACACAAAGAAATTAGGCGTTAAAATTACAGTAATAATTTTGATTCTCGTGTTTGTTTATCGTTTCTCAGATTACAAATACAGACATGGTCTTATGTTTATGAGGCACGATGCAATGCAACGAGTAAAAACACAGTAGGCCTTTAAGTCATTATAAACCATAATTGTGTCCCCACTGGATGCATCAAATGACTCGTTTGTAATGTGTTTTATTGTTTTTGTCTTGTCGTGCCAGTGTTCTGACCAGGACACGCATTACAGTATGGCAAGGGGTGTAACATTTCCGTCACACACATGAGGCATTCGGCCAATCACAATGCATTGGATAGCTGGCCAATCAAAGCACACCTCATTTTTTTCGAACAATGAGCTTTGTAAAAAAAAAAAAAAACACATTTCAGAAAGGCAGGGCATAGAAGAGAAACAATAATGCACAGTACAATGTGTTTTTTTTTTACCTTTAACCTCATAAACACATTTCATTAGACCAAATACAAAAAAATATATATATTTTTGGCAACATCATATGACCCCTTTAACATAAGTTACAAAATAACAACTCTGAAGTTACATTATAACTCAGAATTAAATTTGAGTCATTATTGATTCATACAGTAATTAGTTCATAGATTATGGTAAATTAATATGCGGAATGGAGAGTGAGATTTGAAAGCTGAACAAATTACATTTCAGTCTGTTCCTCACAAAATGAGATTATGTTATGTTGTGTTGTGGAAAACTGTATAAACATTCTCCATTTGTGTTCCACTGAAAACAAGTTTTGAACAACATGAAGTACATAATGACAAGTTTTTGGTGAACTATTCCTTTTTCATCTTTCTTTATTATTTTATGATATAACTTCCTTTAAGGGGTTTGTTTTGTAATATTGTTTTTAGAATTGTTTCTTGTTGTTAAAGAAACAATTTAGTGAACAAGAATCGTACTATGACACGTATATTCTTGCAATAGTAGCTTTTTGAGAAAAGACTGAGTGAAACAATAATTAAATAAGCTAAATTTCCATGATGAGTGTTCATGGAAAATGCTAAAAATGACACAGAACTGGTCATCATATTCTTTGAATATGCTGTTATATGTCTTATTTATATACATCTGATATGAGTACATTATGTTGCAGAAAACCTGGAGGCCTCACATACATGACTCAGATTCCCTATCAACTCCTTCTATGAATGAAACTGAATGTGCTGGAATTGGGGCCCGGGGCTTTGAATTATTGTTCTTTAAATCCATTTTAGAAGTTTCTCAAGAGTAGATCCTATATTACAATATGCATGTACCACACTCGATACATTGCACAAATTGTCAAGAAGAGAAGAGCTGAGGGGGGGGGGGAAATACAGGTAGAAATCATCAATACTCAGAAAATACAGTAATTTTCTGTCATCTAATATATACCCTATTTTGCAAGAGAGTGTTAAAATTACACAGAATTTGAATAACATATACAATGAGCTCTCACCAAAGAAACATTGAGTCACATGAAGTTATTCTAATTGATACATAATTCACCATAAAAACAAAATGTTTTTTTTTGTTTTTTTTTCTCGACACTGTCCGTTAGATTGACCTCACGGAGGTCTTTCATTGGTCAAGCTGCCGTGGGCAGGTGGGCAGCGGGTGAAGACTCTTAGCACCTACACCTCATCATGAGAACATTTAGTAGCTTAATAGGGTTTCCACATGTAGACAACACATGGATTCAATTACCTATGAGAACTGTCACTAAATGCTTTTCTGAAAATTTGCCATGTTCAGAGAAGAGAGGGTCTAGTGCGGTACATCTGTATTGCAGTTTTGATGTTCAACACGCTTGTATTGCATTTTACTGTAGCCGTCTCTGCATTTGTTCACTCTCTTTATTCCGTGAAGACTCAAATATGCAAATGTGAAAGCCACTACCTTCTTACACCGGACGTTCGACCATCTGAAATCTTAACATTAAGTTCAGACACATGAGGAGAACAGTCCTGCAGAATTTGAGAATAGTGAGAATGCTTCGAAATGAAGTACACCTAAATGATGGCGTTAAAATATAACCTATTTCAACCACATGAAACATGGACCAACCCAAAGCTTCTGAAGATTTTTGAATAATTTTATGGATAAAAAGTGTACAAAACAAATGTAAAAAATAAGAAATCAGTCCATTTCCTTCAAATGAACTTTCCATTTGGCCGATTCACCTGTATTCTGTCATTGTTTATTGACCCTTATGTCATTTAAAACGGTATAATTTTCCTTTTTCTGTGAAACCCGAAATGAGGTTTTAGCCAGAGTTACTCTTTTCGATGCAACAAAAGCGGGATATTATTCATACTGCCAGACTCCATATATAACAATAAATGCACCATGAAAACTATCACTAAAGATGTAATAATCATTCGAATTGTTCGAAAGAATAGGGAAGAAGATATCATTGGAATCATTTTTAGACATTTTTTTTTCTTCTAGTTGATGAATTCAAAAGACATTGACAGCCAGTCAGATCCACTCGACTAAGGAAGCTTTCACACTGGCACTTTTAGTGCATACCTGGGTTCATTTGACGTCAGAGTTTTGTTTGTGTGGAAATTGTGAATGCTGATTTCTGAACTCAGGTGCGCACGTGTGAACCATACTTGAGTCTGCCTAAAAAGGGTGATCTGGGGTATTTTAGATGTGAACTCACTTCTAATGTGAACGCAATCATACTAAATCATGGAAGTGAGTTGCTACACATGAATTGGTCAAACTGTGTATTTATGGGTTTACTCGCTTTCCTAAAACAATTCATTTCGCATTTATATAATCTTTTTTGTATTACAGCCATGAAGAATAAATGTATGTGCCATTCTGTGTTGGTGCTTTGGAAACAAATCTAAATTTTCAAATTCTGAAGTACAAAAATTATTTTTTAATTTTGCTGTCTTCTGCATAGTCGTTACCTAGCATCAGAGGTAAACAGCTGCCACTCTGATGATGCAAACGTACTGTGTTTCAGAGCCAAAAACTACCATGTGAACACAATCCAGCAGAAGCAGGGGGAGGGGGATCAACTGGAGTCTGGACCAAGCAATCAAATCAAGTGTGAAAGCACCCTAAAGGGATTGAGCATTTAAAGTGGCAGACGACGAAACTGCAAAACCGTTGGGATGAACACTTATATAGTTATTGTCGTAGTTGTCATTATTGGTGTAAACGGGCCTTAAAATTAGTCTTTACTTGAACATTATATACAACTACATTTATTCTGCTATTACATGATAGCTAGAAAAATATGCCAAAATGTGAAATTCATTATTCTAGATAATCTTCTCAGTCAGGGCAGAGACAAGGTTTGACGTCTCTTCTTGAACTAATTTTAAGATGCTTTTTATCCCTTTTTAAGCTTGGCAGTATAAATCACCACCAGCTTTTATTGTATGGGAAAAAAATACAGCTTTTGGATCTACGTGTTGGTGATTTTCATTTTGAGCATATTATTTTAAGCAAATTTATTGAGTTTGTTTTTAGTAATGTGAGAATTTTGTTATAAACCTCATACAACAAGAATGAAAGACGGAATAATAACATACAATAATAACAAACATCCAGATGTTTTCTGATTTAATGTTTTGACGAAAAGGCCACACCCTTTAGAAATGCTTTACTTCAGACGTTCAAAAGTTGACACTGAAAGTTCTCAACACAGATGCAAATGGAAAAAGCCACTGTAATCATAGCTGACTTGTCGAACAGATACACGCGAGAGACATTCTCCCTCATGTACATCCTAAAACGATTTTGTTTCCTTTGTATTAGCTCTCCATCATACAGCACGCTCTGTGTTTGTGTCAAATCCTCTGTATGTACTGTGTGAAATGTGTATTCTTGATTCGAGGGCTGTGATTCTCAGGAATAACTCATTTAACAAACACAGCCAAGGCAACGTGTCACTCGCTCTCTTGTCTGTAGGGGAAGCTGCATTTCAAGTGTCTAAATCCATTTGGATGACAGATCTTTGGCAACTGTTGTGTTTATCCGTAATTACCATTAGATCTCACTGTCTAAAAAAAAAAAAAACATCTGCTGGCAATGTATGAAGCACGAATAAATCAAAATGGCTGCGAGTCTGGCTCAAAACTGCCGTACAGAATTGTTGTTCATTTTACAATTTGTTTAGGTGGCTCGAATGAAATCAACCCTGTTTGTTTGTGCATTTCCGTGAGCGAAGGATGCCGCTCCACCTTCCAGCCTTCAGAAACTTGCAGTCTATGGGATTTTTCACTATTCTAGCAAGTCACACGGGCTGCTGCAGTACATCATTTTAAACTAAACTGTTCCTACGGTCCGCCACATCGCATCCAGAGAGATGTCGCTTCTTTGTTGCATCCCCACCAAAATGCCGCAGAATTTTAACAAAATCAAAAGATAAATTGTCAGAACTCTTGAAATCAACTATAAACGATACTCTAAGAAAACTACTTCCATTCATGTCTGTCCGTAGTTTAATTTATTGCCGTGCTCAAAAAAAGCCTCTTCCACATTTTTACTTTGTTCCGATGAGAAACATATATTTTCGTTTGATCGGGGGGCTCCTTCAAGTCAGATCGTTAGCTTAGCTTTTGAGTGTCGTTTGTAAACATCAGATTCGGGTGCGGATAGTTTCGCAGATGTGGCTCGCTCTCACAGGAAGGATACTGATCGGCCTCCCTCTCGCAATGGCATGGTGGGATACATTGGTTTGAGGATGTGGTCACTACCTGGTTTGCTGCTACCACCACCATTTTGACTGGCCATTTGGTGTCGGATGTCTCTGCGGTTGATGGTGAATGCCGTAATCATCTCGGAGCCGTAGTTCCTGCTCTCCGGCACGCCGCCGGGGACATGCCTCAGATGGCCGTCGCCCAGGCAAGTCATGGAAACACGGGCGTCATCGCGGTTTTGCAACTCATGTTGTCCTTTCCTGGCAGGCGATGGTCGTTGAAAGAGTGCATGTTGATCACTGCGTCCGTCTTCATCAAGGCTGGCGGCTGGCGGTGTAGCTTGTGTTTCACTCGTCTCTCGCATGTGAACGACAGTTTGATCTCTTCCATCACCGCACTGCAGAAAGACCTCTTGATGGAAAAAAAGAGACAGGGTGGGGGGAGGACAAAGAGGGAAGAGGAAGTAAGTACGTTCACGTCCATTAGCTAAAAGAGCCATTTTGGAGAATGCTAACCGTAGGGACGAATGCTAGAAGTAACTGAGTGTGTCAGCATATTACATTTCTGTTTTTTTTTTAGCCATGCTTTATAAAGACGTGTTTTATGCTTGCCAAGGCTGCATTTAATTGATCAAAAATATAGAACAAAATTGTGAAATATTATTAGAATTTGAAATAGCTGTTTTCTATTTTAATGTATTTTAAAATGTAATTTATTCCGGTGATGCAAAACTACATTTTCAGACTTCAGTGAAACAAGATACCTCAGAAATCATTATAATATGCTGGTTTAGTGGTCAAGAAGCTATTATAATTATTGAATGTTGAAAACAGTGTTGCTTAATATTTTTGTGCATTTTTTGGATACTTTGATGAAAAAAAAAAAACTGACCCAAGTTTTCTATTGTATTCTACGTGTTGTTCTTTTATACAATTTAAACATTTGAGTTTATTTTGACCAGAAAATAGTTTGATATTTTTGTGTTACCTTTTAAATAATTTTTGAGAAAAAAAAAAAAAAAAATGCTATAGCTGCTTCTAAATCAGTGAGACCAAAAACAATCCTTAAAATAACTTCCAACATGTGGGGATAAGTAACACAATGTCCCAGTTCAGTAGAGAATATAATTCATTTTGAGGTGAGATGTGTGATAAAAAAAATTCAAATTTTTGAGTGTGCTTTTACACTCAAATACATGATCAAAGTGGTTTAAATGTCAACCTCCAGCACTGGCATCTTATCTGTGAAATGTGTCTGCATAAAAAGGAAGTGATTTGCGATTTGCTTGCTATGCTTTTTGATGTGCGATCGTTTCTTCATCTCTTTTCTGAAATACCATATCCATTCTGTGATGTTATCAGGTAGTGAACGAACACTCAGCTTTAGTCAGCATGCAGAACGTCTTCATTTCAGAAGGTCTCAAAACTGTGACTCTGCACGTGTAATGGTACAAGGGCTTGCTAGGCATGCACTAGGGTCTTGTGAGTGGTTGCTAGGGTGTTTTTAGCAGTTGCTAAGGTATTGCAGGAGGATTCTGCGAGGTTTGATGTTTAGTTCTACATAGCTGCAAGAGCATTACAGTTGCTGGGATGAAAGTCTAAATGGCACTAATAATTGCTTTTTTCTTTCTTAGCCATGCATCACATTATAAAGTCGATTTCCAATTAATCTCACCTGTTCACGCTCGGCATTTTTTCGCAGTTTGTAGATGAACTCTCCTATCGCCACAAACACTGACAGCACCAGACCAGACGCCAACACAATGAAGATGCCGCCAAGATTCTGGATGCCCATGGGACCCGTTTCGTACCGCTCGTCTTCCAGACAGCTGCTGACGCTCCACCACTTCTCTTTGAGCATATGAAGACGGCCATCTTCCAGGATACCTAAAATGGCGATTGTAATTTTATCCCTATAGGGCGAGCCTGAAAGAAATTCATTAATAGATGAGAATCTTTCTTGGAAACTTGAATACAAAGAAGACTAAGACATTTTTCTTCTTCTTCTTAGTTTTACTTAAAACAGACATTTAATTATTAATCTAACTAATCTAATAAGACTGACAAATCTGCAAGGAAAAACAACAACAATAATAACAACAACACATTTTTAAATAACATATAATATAAAAAATAATATATATATATATATATATATATATATATATATATATATATATATATATATATATATATATATATGTGTGTGTGTGTGTGTGTGTATTTTTATTTTTATTTTTTTACGATACAAGCATTGCACTTGCATAATGGACTCTGAAATTCAATATACAACATGAGGAAGAAAAGAAAAATCTAAAAAAATTCACATTCTGACACTGACTCCACACTTGAAAGAAGCTGCATTTCAACAAAGCATTATATACACTCAAACACACACAGTGTAACCCACTCCATTTCACACTTTTTTTTGTGTACTGTGTAAATTTAGACAGACAAGGCTTTAAGGATGTAAAGTTATTTCAGAGCTCTCAACACTGCAAACTATGCAGTGTTCAAGTTTTATGAATCCAGCAAAGTATGTAATATTTACATCTGCTATTGGTCAAATGTCTCTTCGCTATATTTACAGGCCAGATTAATAAAGCTTGAATTTTGATTGACATGCATATGAATGGATGTGAATAGAGCAAAAGTCTGCTGTGACCACGGTCACCTTGTTTTGCCAAGTAAGACATGTTCCTGGATCAACATTTTTTGATGATCCTGGATCAATATTATTATGCAAAAATTTAGATTTAACCCAATCCCTACCCCTAAACCTAACCCTACCCATAATGTATTCATAAAATCAGAGAAATGATAGCTGATTAACAACGATGTGGACATACCTAACCCTGAATGTAAGCCTAAAACAGATATTTCCTGAAAAGTTACATAACAATTCTGATTGGTTGATTGGAATGTTGTTCCAGGATCAACAACATGTTATACTTGGTGAAATCACGCTCACCCTGTGACCACAGCTTCAACTACGTAATGTGTAAAGCATGGAAACAATCCACTTATTTACAACAAACATGAATTTATGTATTAATTATATTTTTAATTATTTAAATCAGTCCGGATATTACATTTCAATTGGTGTAAAAAAAACAAACATAAAAATTCCTTCCAAATAATAAGCATAACTATCCAAATGAAGGGTGATTTTGCTATATTGCTAGTTTCAGATTTTATATCTGACTGAATATTTAAGAGAAATTAGGTTCAACACACACACGTTTGTATATGTGGATTATGGGAACTCTCCATAGGTGTAATGATTTTTATACTGTACAAACTGTATTTTCCATCTCTCATAAACCATGTTCACTTTGTAATACTTATGTTATTATACACATTTGTGTTCTCATAAACCATATAAACCTGTAAAGACACACAGACCCATGCAATATTTCTTAATTGTGTAAGGTAGAAAGTAGAAAGTGCAGTCAAAGGTGTCCATATATAACCATTTTACAACAGCTTATAGTGTGCATCATCCAGTCAGATTTAGAACCCTGTTATAATGGTGGTTTTACCTTTCGGGGTGCCGATGCCATAACCTTTGCTGTCGATGATGCTGCCAACTTGCGTGAGATTGCAGTTTATGCGTGTCACATACTCAATGGTCGTTGACTCCATTAGAAGGGCATAGTCTGACTGTAGCACTCTCTGAATCCCATCTTCAATGGACTTGACGAACGACGTGCTCTGCCTGCTACCCATGAAAGCCCACATCTTCTCAAATGTAGACACTCTTGATTTCTGAAGAAGATAAGTATTTATTTATTTATTTTTGTACGTTTTTAATCTAAAGCAGCAACTTTTCTTATTATTTGGAAATCACCCTGTTTGGTGGTCAGTAAAATATATATCTACCTGGTCTCATGGCATAAATGTACCTGGGGGCACTTTATCGCGAGACGCAAAACATGTACCAATAAGTACATATCACTGCAGTTTCCAAAATAAATGAACACTAGAGGCAGTAAAACTTTGACAGCTTTTAATAAAACGTCATTTCCGTACTTGAAGAATATTATGTTATGACTTCAAAACTATTTTAATATGCTGGGAGATTTGAAAACTGATGCTTTTGAATGTTGGCATCCCACATATCCAGCTTCATATCATATCTATAGGTTTTCATAGGCGGTAGGTTCGTTCGGTAGCTCACGGAGTACGGAGACGTACTTGAGAGGTGAGGAACTCCGGTTAGAATCATGTGTAACTAGGGTTTGACAAATAGTTCAAATCTGCATAAAAGGAAGTTCAAATGTCATGTTTGCATCAACAAATGCGTTTTTATATGAGTTTTGCATTTGTGAACACTGTCGGGTAGCTTTAGGGTTGGGTTTGGTGTATAGAGGGGTTTGGTGTATGGGGCATATTTCCAACATGATAGACCATTGATGTTTAGCGACAGCGACCCTGGATATTTGAATTCTGAACCAGCACAATAAGTACCTGAAGTACCTGAAACATAAAAAAAAACACAGTAATACGTACCTATATCAACATACTAACAACAT
This sequence comes from Carassius carassius, assembly GCF_963082965.1. Classification (NCBI taxonomy): domain Eukaryota; kingdom Metazoa; phylum Chordata; class Actinopteri; order Cypriniformes; family Cyprinidae; genus Carassius; species Carassius carassius. The sequence continues at coordinate 4,316,507 of NC_081778.1, read as the reverse complement.
GCCTGGTTACGTATATTGAAGCTGTGTTTTAACCAACTGGATTGAAACTTTAATAAATGAAATAATTGAATAAAAAGTGTAATAAATGTGATGCTTTGGATAAAAGTGTCTATTAAATGCTGGCTGATCAAGCAGAAACAAATGTATTTGTCCTTTTTTTATATGTGCAAATAACCAGCACTTGCCAAACTAGAGCTGCATGCTAATTTTTATCCATGTATACAATTGCATACTGTTATGTCATTTCAGAAGAACTATGAATACATGTTTATCCTTTAATGATTTAAACAGAAATGTCAGCCTCCCTGCATAACATGCAACTTTTCACAGTAGTGTTGTGACCAGGTTTTGCCATCTTCCAACAGAAAATCATACAGTTACAAGCATAACATATGGTAGAAAGCATACTGGTTTGATCATACTGTACATGCACGAGATCCTCAAACACCTCAGAATTCAGCATTTTCCCCCTCCCGAGTCTTGGCTCCATTACAGTCACATTCTCCAGATTCACACTAAAGTGTGCTGGTGTTAGTGTTATTCTCTTAACCTTGAGCACCTGTTATTGTTCCTTCCCCTTCAAATGCTATTTTCCCTGGTGTCTCTCAATATAATTGAAAGTGGCTGGGAATTGGCTTCAATGTTGGACTGCACAAGAATGAACAAGCAACCAGAGTGATACAGCTGACACTTCCTAGATTAAACAGTCACTGTGTATGCTGGATTATGGCCCTTATAATGCTGCCTTCACCACAGCTCTGCTTGTTTTGCTGCACATAGCGTGGCTGACTCAAAATTAGCATTATACATACCTACTTATTACTTTGCAGTATATACTGCCAATTATATTTTTGAATTTATTATGTGAAGCAGTATGTGTGGGTTGTTATATGCATCATGGCATTTGGTAAATTTCATAATTGGCAAATTTGATGACTGGTAATATCAATAATAATAAAAAGCATTTGCTGGAGCAACCATGCCATTTTAGCTTGCTTCTATGAGTTGTTGAGCTATTTAACCATTACTCTGTTTAACAGACTTATAAATGAGCGCGCTACATCACAAATGCAACATAGTAACGGATTGGCTACCGACAAAGTTTCCTACATCAGAAAATCCATACATATGGAGCTGGTTATGTAATGCAAACATCAAAATGAATATGTTTACAAATTAAGTACTATGGTATTTCTTCATCAATAATTTCCCTCTGTATTCATAATTTGTGTGAAAAGGCATTCCGTTCATTCTGTCATGCTTAAAAAATAAACAAAATAAAATAATCACATACTATGAACAATACACTATATCTGCAGAAATTGTAGTATGCTTTTCTGAACATTGAGTCTCCTAATAAAGAAATATATTTTGATTAAGAGGTGGAACCAGGAAATATATATATTTTTTAAAGGAAGTCATGTTAGAAACCATAGCTAATCATGGATAATTGCTCAGTTCCATGAAACATTTAAAATGACCCAAGAAAATGAACACGTGTGAGTGCTCCTTAATTACTCTGATAAAATGTTAAATTAACATTTGAGATTCCAGGTCTGCTCGCTGTAATAACACATCTGTCACAAAGTGCTGCAATCATATACTTCAGGAGAGAAAAAGTATTCATGATCAAAGTAACTGCACACTAAATGTCAAAGCCATATGCAATCATATTCATTATATACATACACTGTTTCTTAAAAAAAAAAAAAAAATAATAATAATATCAATAATAAAGAATTGATAGAATGATTAAAGAATTTTTATCTGAAGCATAACAACTATGCTAATGTATGTTTTGGGACATGGTTATTTATGGAAAATGTATATGGAAATACTACAACATCAGCAAAAGCAGCCTATATTTTTAAAGAATGTATGAATATGCAATCACTGGTTTAAAGACACCTCGATTTTCTGTCACTCAGAAACCTGGTATACTTTTTTTTCTCTGCTCGGCACTACAGCATCTGAGAGCGAAAACTCAAAGCCCTGAAAAAGTAAAACCCTGCAGGCAAAAGTTAAAACTTTGGAATAAAAAAAAAAAACATTATGAAGGAAAATTTCTAACATGGAAGAGAAGTGAGAGCACGGGAGAATCTGCTTTTACAATGGGAATTAAGATCTAACTGGAAAACCTTAAAAAATATATTTTGTGTGATTGTATTGATTTTCTATCTCTTTCTCTCTCTCTTTCTCTCTCTCTCTTTCTCTCTCTCTCTCTCTCTCTGTACAGTTCAAGAATAGAAAAGTTGCTCCTTTTTTGAAAAGTTAGCAGAAGCTGTCTTTCTAAAATCTTCTGTTAACATTCTGCAGTTGTTCTCACCACCGGTGACAAAAAGTCATGTGTCAAGCTTCAAGAATTAAATAACATATCAAATATATCACAAACAGCGATCATAACCTTAGTGAACTGCCATTGTGATTTGTCAAAGTTATATGCTTCCATCATACTCATTTCAAAGGGTTGTACCTTAAAGAAGGACATGGTTGCTCCATCTTTGACTACGCCGTACTCTATTTTGGTCTGTTTGGCCAGGTCATCGGCTGAGTCCACGGGCGAATCCATCCTCTCCACAGTGAGGAAAGCGGCCAGATTCGCTGTGTAGGAGGAGATGATGATGAGGGTGAAGAACCACCAGATTCCTCCGATGATTCGGGTAGAGAGAGCTTTAGGCATCAGTTCTGAACCTAAACAGGAATTAAATGCATCAGCAACTTATTAAATAGGAATACATAACTTTAGTTTAAAATAAAAAAAAATAAAATAAAGGAATGTGTATAAGATTGTTGCTTGTCAGTGGTCCTGTGACATATATATTTTTCAGTACATATATTCCATACACACACACACACACAATGATTTTTAATGTATTACATATGATTTTTCTATACTTTATTTGAAGATTTATTTGAATATTTAATATTCATTTGAAATATTTCTTGAGCAAGAAATCAGCATATTAGAATGTTTTCTGAAGGATCATGTGACACTGAAGACTGGAGTAATGATGCTGAAAATACAGCTGCACATCACAAATACATTACATCGTCAAAAATATTCAAACAGAAAACAACAGTCTAATATATATATATATTTGCAGCCTTGTAGAGCTTCTTTCATAAACATTAAATTATCGTAGAGACTCAAATTCTAAATGGTAGAGTGCAAAAATGAATGAATGAATGAATGAATGAATGAATGAAGGAATGAATGAACGAATGAACTATAAATGTGTGTGTGGGTATTATAAGATTTTTTTTCTTGCACTTTTGATCCATTCTAAGTCCTCATGCAGCTCATCTCATATACACAAAGAGTCAAACCAAACAAACAGAGATGATGGACAAACAGAAGAGTTCCTTCAGGATCGGAGCCAGTGAAGAGTGCAATGAAAGGTTAGAAAACTGCAAACCCCTGAGTGTCTTTCACACAAACACACACACTAACTAGCACACACACACACGCTATCACATACATGAACACATACCCCTTTACCTTCACCTTCATTCAATTCTGGATTGGCTAAAATACAGTTGACAAGCTATTTTTTTATTATTTTTTAAATAAAGTCTTTATACCACAACACCATCAAAACGGCTATTGTGAGAGAGGGTCTTTGGTTTGTGGTCTTGCTGTTTTGGATGTTCCATTATCACATTTCAGTGTGCTAGCTATTAAGCAAATGCTGATGTCATGACAAACAACCAGCTGACAGATTTTACAGCATAACGCTGAAGCTAAACATCTGCTTATCACTGTGTAAAAGTAGGGAAGGCAAAGTTGCTAAACTGTGGCCGTCTGTGGGTTATTCTCTATGGGTTTGCTTCACAGCGATATTAATTATGATGACCTGCTTTTCCCTGCCCTGATATTTCTTTCACAAGGTCTGAAACGCATCAGCCTAGTTCGAAGTTAGAGCATTTCCCAATGAGAATAATTACCTGCACTTAACATTCCCACCTTCTTCTCGTAAAGAAGAACGACACAGTGCAGCTCGGCGCCGGAGGCTAGTATTCAATATTCAGCCTGCTACCCTTTTCACAGTCAGTGTGCTCCTAAGCAATAATGTTTTAAACAATAGCATTAAAGAATTAAATATGTGTTTAAAATTAGGGAAACTGAGCAAACTGATAAAGCACAGCAGTCATCTAATTAACATTTTTGCAGTAAGTCAATGGTAAACAGAAATTCTCCTGCTGAAAGAAACCAGCCTTAAAGGGATACTGGTTTAAGCTTGTTTAGTTGATCAGCCATAAACCTCTCTAAAACTAGCTACTTTAGACTACTATAGTTATTTTTTTTTTTTTTTCTCAGAAGCTACTTGCAAATCCGCACCATTTTTCATGTAATAATCTGCAGTTTGCAGAATGAAACATCCTTTTTTGTTGAGTAGGCCATGTCTAACCTGAATAATTTTTGGACAGAGATGAAAAATGAGCTTTTATGCTTTTATCAGTTCAGCTGCACTGCTGTGTGCTAGCATGAAGGAGCTTTCTGTCTGACAGGACATGTTTGAAAAATGGCATTGCATAAAAGAATTAAGACAACAACTTCCTGGTATTTTCTGACAAGTGAAAACATTTATTTTGTATTCGTGCCATTTGTTTAGTGCCTTGTCTGGTTTTATCCGTTCTCATTTTCTATCAGTAGTTCCTGTTTTCTTGCTCTAGATGAAATAATACTGGATTTACTTCTTGGATTATCATTTTCAGACAATAATTTTATTATTCATTAAGCTATCAACTTTGTCTCAAATGTTTCTCCTAAAATTTCTTAGGAGAGACAGAGAAAAAAAATAGACAATTGGCAGACCAGTCAGAAAATAAAAAAATAAAATAAAATAAAATAAAATAATACACTGTCTGACAGGTGAAATAACTTATATCAATTGCTTGCAGAATAAGCCTCAGCACAGAGCCAAAGAAAATAGTTAAAATAGTATTAGAGGAAATAATATTTGGGATAGAGTATCATTTACTTTGGTGTTGTGTTGAGATAGGAAAAAAAATGGATTAAGGTTGGAAATTGATTGTTATTGAAACCAGTTCCATTAAAAGACTAAAATACTAGAACCAAATGATTTTGGTTCTGTCAGTGATTGCTAAAAGCTTGCATTTTCAATGCATATCGAACAGCATCCTGAAATAATTCATCCAAGTGTTCCTTGTCAATATTTAGCGGTGGAGTCGCTACTGAGTCTATAGAGCCGCTGCAATGAGTTGTGAGCCTGTAATCTTAAAGATGCAGCAAGCGTTTTCTGAGAAATGCTGTTGAAAGTAGATCAGACCGAGCACCAAGCACACTTCTAGCCAATCACCTGTAAGGGACATGTCCACTCATGATGGGGAAGCTGCCTGTGTTACACAGCATGTTCAGGAATTTAGTGGAGGAGCTGTCAAAAAAAAAAAGGGTGTGATCCTTTTGGTTAGGGGTGTGTTTATTTTGTGATTTTAAATGTCAAAAGCTTTTCTGAGAAAAAAAAAAAAATCTTACTCCACCATAATGAGAAAAACTGAACACCAAAGACATTTTTTTTTTTCAAGACCTGAGGTAATTTATCCATTAGTATTCATTATTATTTCAGTAATGCAAAAATTATATTCAAACTCACATTTAACCCTTTCAACATTAAATAAAGCCCATAATCGGTACCTGAGTTCATCATCATCATGGATTTTATGTTGTTGTTACAGACACAACGTCGCAGAAATAGAAACTGTTTCTAAAATAGAATCTGCTTGTCACGTATCTCCATCTCAGCTGGTTAGGACAAAAACTCTGATTAACATAGAAAAGCTAACTTTTATCTTGTCATTGCGTCTGGTTAGCACATGGTGCAACAATTCACTCACTCAGTGGTTCAGTCAAAGCAGTACTTCATGTATTTCTTCATGCCCAACACAAAATGATCTGAGGTGTTACTATATTATATATTAACATCAGGACTGTTTGAAATGATCAAATTCTACACAGAACATAACCGGCAGGTTTTAATCTGGTTAAAAATTCTGTGACTTGATGTAGGTCATGCTAACATGTGTTGCCACAGCAAGGCAGCTGTAGTTTCCAGAGTCCAGACATCTGCTTTTGCTGGAGTAGACTGCTGGTCAACTGTCTACGAGAAGTGGATCTTTTCTGTCTCCTCCCCTTACAGTAACTGCCTACTCTCATCTATATTCGAAGAAAAGTCACTGGCATCTCAAACGAGCCTATTCATTTCTTTGTGATCTCCTTTTGTCGCTCTGAAGCTGCATGCCAGCTATGGTGCATGAATGAAACACTGCATTGAGACAAGCAATAAGGAAAAACAATGTATAGATTTTGGATTAACTGGCCAAACGGAGATGAGATGAACCACAGAGACACCCCATTGTGCATTTGCTATGATAGAGACAGTCTTCTGTCAACTTTCATCCTAACCTCAAACTCACAATCCTGAAGGTCTCTGATGGCAGCTGAGTGTCAGGAAACTAACGCTGCTGTTATTTCTCTAACCTGACAGTGTGTATGACAGATGTTTGACACCCCTCATCTTTGCCTCACTGACAAGCAAGATGACTACTTCCTCCTCCTGTCAGAGAAGTCTGAACTCAACATGGTTTTGACAGGTAAAGGGTGGAAGACAGTCATAACGCGCTGTTGTCAGTTTTTTTTTTTTTTTTTTGGCTTGTTTGTCGTCTTTGGAAAGTGCGTTGTGTTTGCAGTAGAAGCACTGTACCTTGCTGCATGAGGGAGCCCACGCCAAACCAGAAGCTGTTGAGAAGGGTGAAGTTGTTTTCTACCACATCGGAGCCTGGGTTACATGGATGGGCATCATACCACTCGTACGGGCTGAACCTGTTGCAAAAACAAGAGAGAGTTGTCAAACTCGACCTCTATATTTAAAGATGAAGTGTTTTGCTCTACCAACGACGCCAAACAGAACTGCAAAAATAATGCTTTTCCAATTGTGGAAAGTTCCACATCTAGGGACCATAAAATCATAGAGGACTCTTCTAAATCATACTAGAACTACTCAGAACATCTAAAAAGTCACTGAGTGGCACCCTAGTAACTGCACAGCACTGTGCTAATAGCAGCTCAGAACACTTTAGCAACCATACAAATCAACCAAACATTGTGCAAAACAACTTGCTACATTTTCTATAAAACAACAACAACAAAAAACTTCAAATAGTCCCTTGTGAAAAAGAGTACATATTGCAAATAAATAAATAAATATATAAATATATATATATATATATATATATATATATATATATATATATATATATATATATATATATATATATATTGTGGCACTTAAGTGCATAGTATAGTAAATTATAATTTAATCTTACATTACATTTTTTTAGGAATCACTTAAGTAGGACTTAAGTACATATTTCTATGACATATCATAATTCCTTCTACTGTCTTTGAAATGTCGTTGAAGTGTAACTAAAATATACTTACTAGTAAAATGTACTTAATGCAGTTTTTAATCTAAGCCTGCATGCCATTTATTTACATATATCTGTAATTAATCATTTGTAATGAGTTGCAATTTAGAACAATTAAAATATAAATAGCACACTACTGTGCTAAGTAGCACACTCTGAGTTTAAGAGAAAATGCAAATGAAAATTGGCTAGTGGATTTAACATACCCGAGCCAATCCCCGAGCCACTCCCCGTGCCAACGGGTATAAATAGGGCGACAGGTGCATCCACTCATTAGATTTTTGCTTCAGAGCCGAGTGGTTGTATAAAAGCTGTTATACTACACAAAGCCATTCATCTGCTGTGTGTCGGGAAGCTGTTCTGGTTGGCGGTACGGCGCAAACAGCGGTGTCCCTTTCAGTGATTCCCCTGGGCGCTTCAACTAAGAGAGCAGATTTCCTAAAAGAGCAAATCACGAACGATTTGCGTCTTTTTAAAGACGCTGTTTCGCCAGCGTCCTTCTGGATGCGGTCGTTTCCTGCTCTCTGACAATGGCCACGAGCGTTGTTTTCCGTGTCTGGGCATTCAGCACGCTGAATGAGGAACAGGTCCTGTTGGTTGCGCCTTACTGGCCCACCCAGGCCTGGTTTTCGGAACTCATGCTCCTCGTGACAGCCCCTCCCTGGCGCATCCCCCTGAGGAGGGACCTCCTCTCTCAGGGGCTTGGCACCATTTGGCACCCGTGTCCAGATCTTTGGAACCTCCACGTGTGGCTTCTGGACGGGACGTGGCAGACCTAAGTGATCTGCCAGCAGCAGTGGAAGACACTATCACTCAGGCTAGAGCCCCCTCTTCGAGGCAGGCCTATGCTCTGAAGTGGGGTCTGTTCACGAATTGGTGTTCTTCTCACCGAGAAGACCCCCGGAGATGCTCAGTCAGAGTCGTGCTTTCTTTCCTGCCAGAAAGGTTGGAGCGTGGGCTGTCACCCTCCACCCTGAAAGTGTATGTGGCTGCCATTGAGCCCATCACGATGCAGTGGACGGCCAGTCCCTGGGGAGGCATGACCTGATCGTTAGGTTCCTGAGGGGTGCCAGAAGGTAACATTCTTCTAGGACACCCCTGATTCCCTCCTAGGACCTCTCGATTGTCCTGGCAGGACTTTAGAGGTCCCTTTGAGCCGCTGGATTCAGTCGAGCTTAAGTTCCTGTCTCTCAAGACAGCGCTCCTGTTCGAGCTCACTTCCATCAGAGGGTCGGGGACCTCTAAGCATTTTCGGTAAGTACTTTCGGCCGGCCTACTCTCACGATGTCCTGAGACCCCGGCCTGGATACATGCCCAAGGTTCCCACCACTCCCTTCTGAGACCAGGTGGTGAAACTGCAAGCGCTGCCCCCGGAGGAGGCAGACCCAGCCTTGGCGTTGCTGTGTCCCGTAAGAGCGCTTAGCATATACATGTACCGCACCCAGAGCTTCAGAAGCTCTGAGCAGTTCCTGGTCTGCTTTGGAGGTCAGCAGAAGGGGAAGGCTGTCTCCAAGAAGAGGTTGGACCACTGGATAGTGGGTGCCATCGCCTTGGCGTACTCTTCCCAAGGCGAGCCTTGCCCCCGGGGGGTGAGGGCCCACTCCACACGGAGTGTGGCGTCCTCCTATGGGCTGGCGCACGGCGCCTCTCTGGCAGACATCTGTCGAGCTGCAGGCTGGGCGACACCTAACACCTTCGCGAGGTTTTACAACCTTCGTGTAGAGCCAGTTTCTTTCCATGTGTTGGGTAACAGGTAAATTGGCGGGAAGGGCTGGCTGGGTGTCACGCTTGCTGCGCCATTCTCCCTAACATAGGGATGTGAGCACCTTTCTTCTTTCTTCCCCGGTTGGCGCATCCTGGTTGAGCATCCTCCAGCACCCTCGGCAGTCAGACTTGGCGGAGCAGTCTGTCGCCAGGCCCAGTACTGGTGTTAGCATGCCCGGAGCTCCAGTCAGCCCCTGTACTGGGCTAGGTGTCCATATGGCTTGATTCCCTACAGGTAATCCCATATGTGTATTTTTCCACGGTAAGGTTTCCCTCTTGGCAAACCCATGTCTTCCCTTGACAGACCCTTTCTGTCAGTCTCTTCTGGCAGTCGTTCCATCCCTACTCTAAGGTAGGACCTGCCTCAGAGACCCCTTCCATATGTAGTACTTCCCCCTGGGTCAGTCCATATCAGTTTCTCCACATGTCACCTGCCTACGGGTAGGATGTGGTCTCCGTAGCGGCCTGTTCCTAGGCTCGCTTCCCCATTGTCTTGCCAAGCTGAAAGAACAAATAGTGAAGATTTGAAGCAATCTTTCACTGAAGGTTGAAATCCCTTCCATTAACTTTATGTGGGCGGAACAGCAGCATGGCCTTCTCCAGCAGCGAGGTACTCACCCTTTGGCCCCTTCGGTACCAAGGTCAGTGAATTTGCGCTGGGGCTTTGGTAAGGTTACGACCTTAAGCGTGGCTTTTGGGGCACGCCACGGCTTGCCGACAATTGCAGCGCTACAGGGTTGTGACGGTGTTCAGGTTGTGCAGTCTTCCATAGGACCCCATATGTCGTTCGACATAACTCTTAGTGACCGACAGATAGGTAACGTCTTGGTTACGTACGTAACCGAGACGTTAAAATTATTATCCAGTACTTCACATGTGCTTTAGTCGTTTAGTCAATATAAATGTACTTATTTACAGCTTGACAATAGATTATTAAAACATGATAAAAAAAATATATATAAGGAATATCTTTTCATTTGACATTGCAAAGTGCACTTTTTAAAAGTATGTAAATAAACTTGCACTTTCTTTTAGTAAATAAAGTGTTTTATTTAGGTAATATTATTAGCAAGTAATCCCCCCCTTTTTTTATAAACTTGTTAGATGTAAAGTACACTACAAGGGTACTGTCAGTACAATTAAGCGCACTGCTTTTTCATAATGGTAGTCATTAGTGCATGTTGTAAAAGTTTCATATTGTGAGATTTGCTTATACACACTCTTACGTTACTAGCACAAAAGGACTTCTAACTTCTAATCACGAACTGTCCGTATGAGAAAAACACTTTACTTTAGACTAGACTTAACAATCGTGCTAAAGACGTTCATAACCCTGGGGAAAAGGATTACAGATTGGCCACTTCAATGTATTTTGTTGAAATCAAGGCAAATAAGTGTGATGAGAGTGCACATCTTGGCTCTTTTCAACAGCTTGTTAAACTATAACGTAATTAACTCTGGACACTCCCAGCAACTGCAGATGTCTGTAATTTCCCTTATAACACCTGTCCTTTAACATCTACAGTACTAGGAATGTCTAAAAACAGATGGTTCAAGAGATGAAAGACAAAGGTATTGCCTAGGGACTTATTAGCAGAGCACAAGCACCATAGCTGGAAACTCGCAGAAGACCGTTGTAGGGTTACATTTATCTATGTGCATGTTTTTACTCACTACCTGGTTAAAAAAATTTAAAAAATAAATAAATAAATAAATAATAATAATAATAAGCTTAAAACATTTATTTCAATATTAGATGTTAAATCCTGTATTGTTTTACATATAATTGTTCAATGCAATTACTTCAGAAAATTACAGAAAGATTAAGTGTAATTCCTTAAGTGTAAGTTAAGTGTAAATCCACGTTTCTAGCATTTGTAAAAGTGCATTTTTCCATCTTAAAAATATATCTAAATTATGGCCTATGCTCTAAATGTCAAATGAAGAAATGTTAATCCATGCATTTATGACCTCAAGGTTAGATTATTTTAATGCTTTATTGGGTGGTTGTTCTGCACGCTTAGTAAACAAACTCCAGCTAGTCCAAAATGCAGCAGCAAGAGTTCTTACTCGAACCAGGAAATATGACCATATTAGCCCGGTCCTGTCAACACTGCACTGACTCCCTATCAAACATCGTATAGACTTTAAAATATTGCTTATTACTTATAAAGGCCTGAATGGTTTAGCACCTCAGTATTTGAATGAGCTCCTTTTACATTACATTATAATCCTCTACGTCTGCTACGTTCTCAAAACTAAGGCATTTTGATAATACCTAGAATATCAAAATCAACTGCGAGCGGCAGATCCTTTTCCTATTTGGCGCCTAAACTCTGGAATAACCTACCTAACATTGTTCAGGAGGCAGACACACGCTTGCAGTTTAAATCTAGATTAAAGACCCATCTCTTTAACCTGGCATACACATAACATACTAATATGCTTTTAATATACAAATCCTTTAAAGGATTTTTAGGCTGCATTAATTAGGTAAACCGGAACCGGGAACACTTCCCCTAACACCCAATGTATTTGCTACCTAGAAAGGACCTATACATCCCTGAAAGACAGCGGAGACCAGGACAACTAGAGCCCCAGATACAGATCCCCTGTAAAGACCTTGTCTCAGATGACCACCAAGACAAGACCACAGGAAACAGATGATTCTTCTGCACAATCTGACTTTGCTGCAGCCTGGAATTGAACTACTGGTTTCGTCTGGTCAGAGGAGAACTGGCCCCCCAATTGAGCCTGGTTTCTCCCAAGGTTTTTTTCTCCATTCTGTCACCGATGGAGTTTTGGTTCCTTGCCGCTGTCGCCTCTGGCTTGCTTAGTTGGGGTCACTTCATCTACAGCGATATCGTTTCTCGACTTGATTGGAAATAAATGCACAGATACTATTTAAACTGAACAGAGATGACATCACTGAATTCAATGATGAACTGCCTTTAACTGTCATTTTGCATTATTGACACACTGTTTTCCTAATGAATGTTGTTCAGTTGCTTTGACGCAATGTATTTTGTTTAAAGCGCTATATAAATAAAGATGACTTGACTTAACTTTACTTTTAAAGTGAATATTAATTAAATTCATTATTATTATAAATAAAGCTATACTGTGTTTCATGCCTTCTGATTTTCCTTCACTTTTTATATATTACTATAAACTTGACATAAAGAGGAAAAACATTTATCATTTTTTTTTTTTTTTTTTGATAAAACTGACAGAATTAGAAAGCTGAGCTGTGTTATTTTAAAAGCATCAAGATTACTGGGTGGTTGGCATGCTACAACTAATGAGTGGAAGACGTTAAGTTTTATGTCCAATCATTGGAATTTTCACAAAGAAAAGAGTATAATTTAATTAATTGGTTCACATAAATACAGCGATCTAATCATTAAAATCTTGAATAAAAAAAAACCTATATTGTAAGAAACATTAACGTAATATTTTGAATTTACTCAAAAAATATTTTGACTTCATTATTTTTATATTAAATTTAATCTTGTAATCTTAGATTTTTTTATTTATTATAATTATTTTTATATATTTTTATATATTTTTTATATATATATATATATATATATATATATATATTGTATCTGTATTTTGTGTGTATATATATATATATATATATATATATATATATATATATATATATATATATATATATTAAATTAATTAATTATTATTTATTTTTTACTTTTTTTTGTGGCACTTAAATGCCATTGTTGCAAACAACTGATGTTACAGTTTTTTTTTTCAGGTTCAAATAAATTTTTCTGAGCCATTTTTGGCAATGACTTTAAATGCATTAATATGACCACTTGGACTCAATGTCATCTGAAATTGGACTCAGATTTTTGCATTTTCTAGTTTGTGATTGATTCTTACCTGTGAAAATGTTGCTGCCATTATGTAAGGATCCTGTTTTGGGTCGTTTTGATGACGATATGCCATTCTTAAGATGTTCTAAATATATTTGAATGTGAATTGTGCACCTGAAGTGCATGTGTGCTATTCAGTTGCCACATCTTTCAGGTTGTTTTTTAAAATTATTATTATCAGTATATTTTTTAATGGCCACAAAAAATCCAAGGCAAACATCGGAAGGTACCGTGAAGGTTAATAGTCCCAGGTGCACAAGCCACAGGAACAATTGGTTGTTGCTCACCTGGCAATGACGAAGAGTACACAACTGACTCCCAGGTAGGCCAACAGGATGTAGACCCAAATATCAGGTGTCATTGGGTTCAGGAAGGAGAAGAAGCCAGAGTTGGTGCTGTTGGGTCTACGGTACAGGATGCTGATGCCAGTATTCAAGAAAGGTTTAGAAAAGTCAATCGCTTTCTCCCGCATAAAGGTGATTGTCAGAGGAGCCACCGCAAGATCAGCCCTCTAGTGGACAGGAAACAACAATTTGTATCAAAGATGTGTTCAGAAACATTAAAGGGACAGTGTAGTCCATAATATTCTTTGAAAAACAACATGAAACTACACTGACATCCCATTTTACTTCTCTAATGCAATGTATTTTTTAATTAAACAAGATATTTAACAATAAAGATATATTAGGTAGATTCTGATTATCCATCAGAAATGTAATGCATCATCAACCCATGTATTGAGCATTGTGCCTGTGGTGTGATTTCACCACAGGCGTTGGTCCCTGCATGTTTCACAACACCTTCAAAGTGAAAAGTTCAGTCAGTGCCACCAAAATTAAGTTCAGTTTTATCAAAAACACATCAACATGAATCTGGCGATGTTGTATTATTTTGCTTGTTGTATGCATCACGTCAGTTTGTAAATTACCTGATAAGTGGCCACAATGGAGATTAATGCTCTATCGCATTTAAAAATAACATACCATCAGTGCTGTGTAGATTACAAACTACAGTACATTACTGATTACAAATTACAAGACAATAACATAGTATAATTGTCAGGATCCCAATCTATGTTCCCCTGTCTTGGTTTTGTGGACTGTTATTTTGAAATGTTCTTGTTCCCCTTTGTTTCTGTGTTCCCTTGTTCCTTTGTCCATCTTGTTAGTTTCTAATATAATTGATTAGCTCCTCCTTCCTTGTTACCTCATTATCCTGTCAGTATATAACTCAGTCTCACACCACCATTCACTGCCGAGTATTGTTTAGCCCATGTTGTCTTGTTGCCTGCCTTGTCTTGCCTTCGTGTTTTGTTTCGGATCGTTTACCTGGTTTTGATTCTTGCTTTCGTATTTCTAGATTTACTCTTTGGATTACCCTGTCTGGATACTGTTCACTCCTCAAAAGAACCACGCTTGCCCTAGGATTATTCTTGTGTCTTGCTCTCTTTATACCTGTTTGCCATTGTTTCGACCCTGCCTGTTATGTCCACGTCTCTCACCAATAAAAGCTTGCACATGGATCCGCACGTCTCACGTCTCGTCAGCTCAAACTTTACAATAATAGTTAGTTACATAATCTGGATTACAGATTTTAGGTAATGAAGTCTAACTACTTTTTGATTACTTTTTGATCACACTCACATAGACTTCAACGGGATTATTGTGTACAAAAGAGTTTGTATGTGTGTGTGTGTGTGTGTGTGTGTGTGTGTGTGTGTGAGAGAGAGAGAGAGAGAACACTACACTCAAAATTATAAATGCAACACTTTTGTTTTTACCCCCAATTTTCATGAGGTGAGCTCAAAGATCTAAGACTTTTTCTATCTACACAAAAGGCCTAATTCTCTCAAATATTGTTCACAAATATGTCTAAATCTGTGTTAGTGAGCACTTGTCCTTTGCATATATAATCCATCTGTAATATCTTGAGGTTGGAACAAGACATGGTAGATGGTGGTTTGAATAACTCAATCACGTTTACTGGGAACACCCCCCCCCCCCCCGAAGCACGTGATCATAAGAACCAATCACATAACAGCATTTCACAACATGAGAAACACAGTCTACTACACCATCCACCTTACAGGTGTGGTATATCAAGATGCTGATTAGACAGCATGATTATTGCACAGGTGTGCCTTAGGCTGTCCACGATAAAAGGCCACTCTAAAATGTGCAGTTTTATCACAATGCCACAGATTTTTTTGAGGGGAGTATGCAATTGGCATGCTCACTGCAGGAATGTCCACCAGAACTGTTGCCTGTGAATTGAATGTTAATTTTTCTACCATAAGCCATCTCAAAAGGTGTTTCAGGGAATTTGGCAGACATCCAACCAGCCTCACAACTGCAGGCCACGTGTAACCACACCAGCCCAGGACCTCCACATCCAGCATCTTCACCTCCAAGATTGTCTGAGACCAGCCACTCGGACAGCTGCTGCAGCAATCCTTTTGCATAACCAAAGAATTTCTGCACAAACTGTCAGAAACCGTCTCAGGCATGCTCATCTGCATCGACCTGACTGCAGTTCATCATCGTAACCGACTTGAGTGGGCAAATGCTCGCATTTGATGGCGCCTGGCACTTTGGAGAGGTGTTCTTTTAATGGATGTACCAGTTTTCACTGTACAGGGCAGATGGCAGACAGCGTGTATAGCATCATGTGGGTAAGCACTTTGCTGATGTCAATGTTGTGGATCGAGTGGCTCATGGTGGCAGTGGGATTATGGTAAGGACATTAGTATGTTATGGACAATGAACACAGGTGCATTATACTGATGGCATTTTGAATACACAGCGATACCGTGACGAGATCCTGAGGCCCATTGTTGTGCCATTCATCCACGACCATCACCTCATGTTGCAGCATAATAATGCACGGTCCCTTGTTGCAAGGATCTGTACATAGTTCCTGAAAGCTGAAAACATCCCAGTTCTTACATGGCCAGCATATTCATTGGACATGTCACCCATTGAGCATGTTTGGGATGCTCTGGACAACAGCGTGTTCCAGTTCCTGCCAATATCCAGCAACTTCACACAGCCATTGAAGAAGAGTGGACCAACATTTCACGGGCCTCAATCAACAACCTGCAATCAACCATCAGCTCTATGCGAAGGAGATGTGTTGCACTGCGTGAGGCAAATGGTGGTCACACCAGATACTGACGCCCAAATACAGTATAACTGTACATTTTAGAGTGGCCTTTTATTGTGACCAGCCTTAGGCACACCTCTGCAATAATCATGCTGTCTAATCAGCATTTTGATATGCCACACCTGTTTGGTGGATGGATTATCTCGGCAAAGGAGAAGTGCTAACTAACACAGATTTAGACAGATTTGTGAACAATATTTGAAAGAAATAGCCCTTTTGTGTACATAGAAAAAGTCTTAGATCTTTCAGTTCAGCTCATTAAAAATGAGGGCAAACACAAAAGTGTTGCGTTTATAATTTTGTTCAGTGTATACATGTGCTTCTCAATAAATTGGAATTTCAATGTTAATTTATTTCAGTAATTCAACTCTAATTGTGAAACTCATGTAAACTCATGTAAATAAATTAAATGCACACAGACTGAAGTAGTTTAAGTCTTTGGTTCTTTTAATTGTGATTATGGCTCACATTTAACAATAACAATCAATGTATACTTCTTAAAACCAATAAAAAATGTTAGTTTACTGTACATTCATTCAATACTTGGTAGGGGCTCCTTTTGCTTTAATCACTGCCTCAATTCGGCAAGGAGGTGATAAGTTTGTGGCACTGCTAAGGTTGTATGGAATCCCAGGTTTTCTTTGACAGTGGCCTTCAGCTCATCTGCATGGTTTGGTCTCTTGTTTCTCATCTTCCTCTTGACAATAGCCCATAGATTCTCTTTTGGGTTCAGGACTGGTGAGTTTGCTGGCCAGTCAAGCACACCAACACCATGGTCATTTAAGCAACTTTTGGTGCTTTTGGCAGTGTGGGCAGGTGCCAAATCCTGCTGGAAAATAAAATCAGCATTTTCAAAAAGGTGGTCAGCAGAAGGAAGCATGAAGTGCTCCGAAATTTCTTGGTAAACGGGTGCAGTGACTTTGGTTTTCAGAAAACACAATGAACCAACACCAGCAGATGACATTGCACCCCAAATTATCACAGACTGAAAACTTAACACTACACTCCAAGCAACTTGGGCTACGAGCTTCTCCACCCTTCCTCAAGACTCTAAGACCTTGGTTTCCAAAAGAAATACAAAACTTGTTCTCATCTGAAAAGAGGACTTTGAACCAATGGCAACAGTTAATTTCTTCTTCTCCTTAGCCCAGGTAAGATGCCTCTGATGCTGTCTGTGGTACAGAAGTGGCTTAACAAGATGAATACGACAACTGTAGCCAAAATCCTTGACACGTCTGTATGTGGTGGCTCTTGATGCCTTGACCCCAGCCTCAGTGCATTCCTTGTGAAGTTCTCTTAAATTCTTGAGTCCAGTTTGCTTTGCAATCCTCATAAGGCTGCGGTTCTCTCGGTTGAGCATCTTTTTCTTCCACACTTTTTCATTCCACTCAACTTTCTGTTAACATGCTTGGATAAAGCACTCTGCAAACAGCCAGCTTATTGGCAATGATTTTTTGTGATTTATAATCCTTGTGAAGGGTGTCAATGATTGTCAGATACCATTTTGAAGGCTCAGGAAACCTTTGCAGGTGTTTTAAGATGATTAGCTGATTGGCATGTCATCATATTCTAATTTCTTGAGATCGTAAATTGGTGGGTTTTAGTTAAATGTGAGCCAAAATCAAGAACAAAAGACTTAAGCTACTTCGGTCTGTGTGCATTGCTTTTATTTAATACAAGTGTTTCCCAATTTGAGTTGAATTACTGAAATAAATGAACTCCTTCCCTTAACTTTTAAATTTTCCTCATCATTCTAATTTATTGAGAAGCACCTGTATATTCAACTAGCATATTTCATTCATTGTTATAAACATCATGAAATGCATCAACGGCACTTAAATTACTGTATGAATAATTTGCTGCCATTGTGTGAATGATAGGTAATCATGGAATACATAAAAAAGTAACCATTCTAAATATGTAATAAAATTTAATTGCACACACTTAATGTGTGGAATCTGATTACGTAATCCAGATTACACGTAACCAATCACTACCCAAAACTGCGTACCATCTACACTAAACCCTATCCTTAACCGAATTGATAGTGTTAACAAAAGAAAACCTTAAAAATATATATATATTTGCCAAAGCAACCATAGCATTTTAGCTTTCTTCTACAGGTCTTTGAGCTGTTTTATCATGTCTTGTGTTTCACAGGAGTCATACCAAAGTGCTCCACAACATAAGTACAATGCTGTTCCAGAATGGCTACCGAGCAAGCTTTCTATGTCAAAAAAGTTTGGAAAGCTAAATTTGGAGCTGGTTACATAATGCAGACATGAAAATGTATTCGTTTTCTAATCATACACTATGGCAAAAGTGTTTTGAGGTCAACTCAAAAAGCCCTAATTGATTAATAATCTAAAAATGTAATCATAAATTATGTGAAAATGATAAAATATGAACTTTTGGTGACATTAGTTTTTATTTTAAATGGAAACTACAGGAAATTATATTTTGGATTTTTTTTTTTTTTGCCAAACAACAATAATAATAATAGTAATAATAATAATAATAATAATTTAAAAGCACATACACAAGTTTGTAGTCATTGTAGTCGTGGAAGTCTAATTTTGTTCCGAAACGCAACAAATACAGCTTTGGTTTTCCTCAATAATGTGGATTTACAATAACGTATGAAACAAAATCAGACTTAAGAATGTGTATTAAGAACGTAAATAGAGACCATTTCAGTTTCAGATTGGCACAGTTGGCATGCTTCAAAAGGCACAGCACATAATCACTGAATTTACCAACTACTATAAATTGAACATGATGATTGTTCAATTTGAAGAAAAACTATTAAAATAGATTGTTCATTAATTGAAAATAAATTGTTTGTTATTATTAAAGGAGATATCAAAGCTCTGTGCTAATGTTGAAGCAATCTAAGGTTGAAACAGAGCAATTGCTACACATATATCATTTTAATATAATTGTTACCTGAAATAATATAAAAAATGTCTCGCTTGAAAGAAGTATAGATATGACAGCGTACAAACCATCCTATCACACTCTATGACACAGGCAAATTCACACCCCAGAGGCTCAAAGTCAGAATTGCCAAGGTGACTCAACTGTTGAAACAAGTGGCCTAGTTTCTTCGCTGTCTGCTATTACATTCCCTCCCTCTCTTTGAATCGCAAGAGCAGGGAGGTGTTCACTCGCTGATATCTGGCTGCATATTTAGAAGGTCACCATTTACATCGCCTTACCCTGCTTCCTTCTCTCCAGGGTTGGACAGGAGGTTAATGAAACCAGCTGCTTGGTGCACGCTTCACTGCATCCTTCCCCCTAACATGATGAAACTTGTGAAGGGGTTCAGACTCTGGTTTTACAAAATACTGCAATCCAACCATTATGGACTAAAGCATTTCCATTAGATGTCCTTTCCTCCTTTCACAAGAAGACTGCTGTTACATTTCCTTGGCTTTCTGTGACATTTCATTGCTTTGTCCTGTCCTGTATTGCCTTCCTTTTTATTGTTCTGTTTTTTTTCTACAGCTTTGGTCTCTTTCTTTTGGACAATGGTTATGAAAAGAGCCACAGTTCTGACTGACAAACCTGAGTGCCTGTATAATACAGCATGTGGGTAACAAGGGAAAAAGAAAAAGAAAAACCAAGAGAAAGACAACTCCAGTGTGTTTACAGGTTGGGTACCTGCAATCTCATTAAATATTTAGATTAACAACACACAGATTTTTCTTCTGTTCTCTCAGCCATCCACTGTAACCATTCAAGACTATGGATCTGGCTTGTAGGGCAAGGTAATCCCCGCTGAAAACACTATCCGGTACGTTCACCATGATGCATTTTGGATGATGGCTCTTCAGCCAAGCTTCTTAACTGGATTAAGAAACTGAATAACCAGCAATACTTTCTTGGTTGCTAACTGCGCCAGCTAATGTAGTGGTAAAAATGTTTGCACATGTCTTTTGTTGAGTATCATATTTGATTCATCAGGTAATATGATATAAGAAAATATGTAGTAAGTAAGTAAATTAAATCTATATATATATATATATATGTGTGTGTGTGTGTGTGTGTGTGTAAAAGTGTAAAAAATAAAATAGAAACACTTTTATTCAGAAACCCAAACTGAGCAAAAATACACAATTTGGTGCAGTTGTTGATATGTGTATGGCTAAAAGAAATACTACTACTACTACTACTACTACTACTACTAATAATAATAATAATAATAATAATAAATAATAATAATTTTTATTAGCATAAATCATTCTTATTCAACATATACCAGCTGTTTTACAACAGTTTAGAACATTGTCCATCCAATCAGTTTTTTAAACAAATAAAAACAAATCAGTTTGCATTAGTGAAAGGTAATTACACCAAAGCCAGAGTCAGATTTGAGATACAATGTCAATTTTCACTCATGGACACGTCAATATCATCTGTGATAACACTTTAAGGACTTTGCCTTTGCTTGTCAGGTTGTAATGAGAATGATAAAGCTCGGTAAAGTGCTCATGACTGAAATGTACTAAAAGGCCCAACATAGTCTACTGTACGTCAAAGTTAGTACAGTGAGACAATGACCCAGCCCTGGTACATAACCTTCTGGCTTATCCACCGGAGCAAAGATTAATTACTCTGACAGGAAGAAATGATGTGCTATAGCAGCCATTAACACTAGCATAGCTGGATGATTAATGAGACCATCAATTATAACCAAATCAAGTATAATAAGCATAATTTAATGCCTTTACCACCGTGACCTTTAGCTTTGGAGAGGGATTTGTGGCCACTTTTGAAAAAGAGGAGAAAAATAAACTGTGATGTCCTACTTGACACAACAGCCCTTATGACTTTAATTAATATCCAGTTGAGTATTTAAGAAGCACCCTTTTCCCTTTAGCATTGCATTTACTCTCCATGAAAAAATAAATAAATAAATAATGAAAAAAGACAACCAAGTAAATATTTAAAGCCCTTGTCTTTAGTTTGACATCATATATTCCATGAGTCTCCTGAAAAGCATCTCCTATCTAACTCCGAAGAGTGATCCATAATCTCCCAGAAATATGTCACTGCCATTGCAGCAGTCATAACACTTTTTTCAATTTTATCTTATATTATTTATCAGCAATTTATTGTTGATAAATGTTTTTTTTCTGATTTGCTGACATGTTTGCATTGTGAAAAATGTTTGCTCTAATCTGTAATCCAGTAAATATAAATAATATCTAAACATCTTTAAAACTACATGATTCTTTTAACTATCTTGTACAATTTTGCTTATAGAACATTTATTTTATGAAAGGTTGCAAAGGAAATGTCCTTGTATGAAAATGCAAATGACCAACATTGGGCACATGATCGCTTATTTAGAATCAAGGTTATTATTGTTAACTCTTACTGAAATTAACAACACTGGTTTTACATTCCTTGCTGCATGTTTTGCTGTAGTTTCAATGAGAAATGTCCAGTGAGTGGTTCTAAAACATGTTCAATATGTGACTGTGGCCACATTTTTATTAGATTGGTACAGGCACGTATTACGGCAGTCTCAGAATTTAAGTGTCCATGTATTGTCACTGAAAGGTTTATGGTCTATCGTGCTGAAAAAAAAACAAACCACCTACATCAAAACCAACACTAAACCTGCCTGATAATGTTAACAAATGCAAAAGTGATAAATATTTCAGGTAGCAGGGCTGGGATTCCTCCCACCTAGGTTAATTTCTATTATGCTACACTGTATCCCCTGATTTTTCAAGCAGGCAGTTTCCCTATTTCTCATACTTTGGGCCGTCTCCTCTGCATAAGGTTTTCAAGTAGATGGCCCTTTGGTTTTAGAAACATAGATGCTTGAGGACTGCTTCCAGCTTGGCTGGTTGGGATGTCCCTCCTTTTTATTAGTTTGGTTGGGTTTCCCCATTCCTGCATGTTCATCTACTCCTTTGTGCTCTCGCATCAGGTGGACAAGCATGGACCATGGCATGGTGTAGTGGGCTTTTTCATTCACCAAAATGGGGATGCAGTGAAAGTTCCCTTGAAGGGGACATCTCAGGTTGTGCATGTTGCCATGGTTCCCCGAGAGAAAATGAGACACTATGACCCCTTGCCATGCTTAGGGCTCTGGGGAATATTCAACCTTGCCCGTGAAAACTGCTATTCAAGGATAGCTGTGTTCCAGCTCTGTGACTCCTCCCCTTATTAGGGTATTTTAGAAGTAGTCTCATTGAGACAATCACCCAGACTGTGTGTCTCCCCAGTTGAAGTTTTAATTAGATAGCCCGATCTCTGTGGTCTTGGCAATCTTCAGTTAGGTCCTTTGGAGCATAGCTATCTTAGGATAGCTCTTTTCTAGCCCGATGCCTACTCCCTTTACTAGGGTTTTTTAAGAAGTGGTCCCCTCGAGCCCCTATCTAGACTGTGCTACCACCCTGTGTTTCTAACTAGGTAGAGTCTATCTGAGGTCCTTGTATTATCAGGCTAAGGGGTTGCTCACATAACACATCTGAGGATAGCTGTGTTCATACCTTGTTGTGGATGTCTCCATTTCATCTGAAACTGTGTTCCCCATTCCTGTGAGCAACCCTTGGCATCAGTGGCCTGGCCCTGTCCTGAGGAAAGGTTAGGTGTATGTCTGTCACTTTCTTGGTGCTCTTTCACCAAATGGACAGGGATGCAGTGCTGCATGGCATAGTTGGCATTTCATTCACTAAGTGTTCGCTAGAGGACGCAGAGCAAGTTCCTTAAAAGGGGAACATCTTGGAATGCGCATGTAACCATGGTTCTCCTGTGCATTTAAATACAAATAATTCATGCAATTATGAGTGAATGAGACAGTTATTTTTGTCAGTGGGATGCCTATCACTGAAATTTAGATTTTGTTTTTTGAAAGTTGGGATTCTATTGTTATGTCTCACACATATCTGATTATACTTCACTTCAAGAGGCTTGGTGACCTACAAAGACAAATTAAGATGTCTGACTTATTTTGATAAACCTTCACAAGTACATGCCATTAAATAGATGTACTAGGGCAAAGGCATTTGATAATTCAGTTATGAAACAAAGATTTATGTGAACACGCAGGGTGACAGTAAAAATGTATCACCCTATGATTGAATGGCACTTTATCAGCCAAAAACAACCCTGTACTAATCCGCTGTTGCTTGTTGTCTTCTTTAAATCTATGAGCCCTCGATTGATGACTCTACACGTGCATGTCATGGGCAGCAATAACACACACTCATCGTGTAAAGAACAATACCAAAGTAATGAAAATTCTGTAAGAGCTAATAAAAAATACTGATGAAAATAAATTGAGCTGATAAATAACTTTGACAAGAGCCATTGATAACAGCCTCTCAGTTCCCCGTGAACTCACAAAAAGGGCTCTCGAGCAACTGGGTTCTTGTCTATAACTGAAAATAGCCCATGTTTCCTGCAGTTTATGTTGACATACGAATGGCGAGGCAATTGGTAAAGCCATTCTAAATTCATGGAGATAACTTCAGAAATCTCATTCCAATTAAAAAAAAAAAAAAAAAAAATCTTAAATTGTTTTCATGAAAGGCTCAAGCTGCCAAGTTTTGGGTAGAATCGGTTGAGAAATCACAGAGTCCATAAATCCATCTTCAGAGATAAGGCTTTGAGTTTACTCACATGAAAACACTCTATCTAGCTCAGCCTCATGTGGCAGGCTGAGGTCAGGTCCCAGAGCTTGTTTCTTAGTTTGCTTTTCAGGTCTGCTGATTCCAGATCAGCTTATCTATATAGACAGCAGCAAGAGGGGCACTCAGCCGCAAAATGAGTGCTCCTAAAAATACACACCGCACCTTCGATACTGTGCAGGCCATCTGATAAATCTCAAGTATACTATACACTCAAATCCGTCGCATTGAACCCGAGGCTTAAAAC
The DNA here is from genome assembly GCF_963082965.1 of Carassius carassius. NCBI lineage: Eukaryota > Metazoa > Chordata > Actinopteri > Cypriniformes > Cyprinidae > Carassius > Carassius carassius. The sequence goes on along the minus strand of NC_081778.1, from coordinate 4,292,346 downwards.
ATCCGATGAGAAACTAAAACTGGTCAAATTCTTCTGAGAAGTATTTATAGAAAAGCAATGATTAAAAACACCATGATATCCCAAGCAGAGAGCTAGAGTCTGGTTGTGATAACTATTATAAGAGAGCTTTTTTTATTATATTTGGCATGTTCATAAACAACTGCCTAGCCCATTTGTATTCACCTTTTTAGTTTATAAATCATGATCTAGTGCAAAAACAAAGTCTGTGTATCTGGTATTACCTGCGATTGTAGAATGAGCTAACAAATAGTTTACACATGTGTAAGTGCTGTCCACTTGTAATCAAATAATCGCAAACAGATACCAGATTAACGTAGAAAATTTAGAAACGGAGAAAATTGGGTCTTTATCTCCCAAACAAGCTGCAGCTCTCAAGGCGCGCACTATAAGAATTACATTGTCTTGTTTCTCTCTTCTTCAATTAGTCTATCCCTAAAGGGATTTTACTAAATAGTAAGCCAGTCTTCATTATGTTTGTTTATTCTGGAAGACTGGTTACACTTTGATTTGTACAACTAAATTTGGGGACAAAGCTATTAATTATTCTGCAAAACAAGATGACTTCTTCAACTACAGATTCATTAATAAAACTTACAAGGTTTTATTAGGTGATGCATTAAACAACATTGACTAACAAGTTCAAGTTCAAGTCTGCTTTATTCTAAATTCTTCCACATGTACAGTAAATACATACAGAAGAATGCATTTAAATGCATTCCTCATTTAACAATGAGGAATGCATTTGCTACAGTGTTTATTCATCTTTCTTAACATTAATTAATAAAAAATACAACAGTAAATCTTTATTTTAAGGACCAATTATCACTTTTAACTGGCTTTTACATTACTAGCATATTACCTGTTAAGTGCGTCACATGGCTTAGAAAGCACATGAACAAAGCTGGTCTCCAATATTTCGTTTTTGTAAGAAAAAATATCTGTATTTAAACTTTAACCAGTGTAACATTTGATTTGTTTGTCTGAACTCTGCTGAACTCAGCTGGGGTAGCCTGAAATATGAGATTAGGATTCACAGGTTTGACATGGTTTTTTTTGTTGTTGTTGTTAATTCTGGATGTCCATATTGTGTCTCGGCTCCACTCGACAATCATTAGGCTACTCTGTCTGACCGTGCAAGTGCATCAACAGGTCTTCTTCACTATATTCTTTTCATTGACTATTTTTAACTCAAAAATCAATTTTATACATCATCGTTTCCGTTTATATAACGTGTGAATATATCCTCTATTGTATTCTACAACAAAAACAATCAGAACGCCTCGCTATCACTAGTTTTATTTTGATCTCCCGGGTCCGCTATTAGCTTTTAGCCCGTTAGCATCAGCGGCGTGGTTGCAGCTAACTGCACTTACATTGCTAATACTCTATTCACACGCATTACCACTGCTGTACTCACTGTTACTTGCTTTAATGGCGGATGAATGTCTCCACTCTGTGCAGCTCGAGCTCGAGGCCGTGGGAAAGCAGATTCGCGACCTGGAGGTGAGGCAGGCCCAGCTGAGAGAGCAGAGAGCCGCGCTGGAATCATCCCGGGCTGACGCTCACAAGTCCGGGGTAAGTATACAGCGATCTGCTAACAGTCCCACCACGTCTACTCCGTGTGTTTCTCTGCACAGGCCCGGTGCACCCAGGACGCGATCTTCCCAGATGTCCTTCACTGCGACGCCGGGACACCACGGACCCTGGGTGCATCCACAGCGGAGGACGCGAGCCGGGTCCCGGGCGACGACTTCTCCCCCTCCTGCCTTCGACATCTCCATCCGGAACCGCTTCGCTCCCCTCCGCGAGACAGGACGCGACGCTGTGATCATCGGAGACTCCATCGTCTGACACGTAAGTGTTACGTTAGCCGAAGGTAAAGTGCACACTCATTGTTTGCCTGGTGCTCGTGTTCTCGATGTTTCTGCGCAGATACCTGCGATCCTGAAGGTCGACGAGAGCCCCAGAGCGGTCGTGCTTCACGCCGGGGTTAACGACAACACGCTGCGGCAGACGGAGACGCTGAAGAGGGACTTCAGCAGCCTGATCGAGACGGTTCGCAGCACGACGCCCGCGGCGACGATCGTCGTGTCAGGACCACTGCCCACGTATCGACGAGGACACGAAAGGTTCAGTAGACTTTTTGCTTTAAATGAATGGTTGTTGTCATGGTGTAAAGAACAATAACTGCTGTTTGTTAATAACTGGAATCTTTTCTGGGAGCGTCCTAGGCTGTTTCGCGCTGATGGATTACACCCCAGCAGAATCGGAGCGGAGCTGCTCTCTGACAACATCTCCAGGACACTTCGCTCCATGTGACTAGTAAGACAATTCTCTAATAACTATTATGATGAGTTTTGTTCCACCCGCTTAAATGATAAAAGTACTTGCGCTGTAAAAACTATTAAGACTGTGTCTGTTCCCCGAATAGTGAGGTCAAAATATAATGTAGGATCTAGAAAAAATCTTATCGTAATTAAACCAGAAAAATGTAAAGTAAATGAACAAAAACAATTTTTAAAGTTTGGGCTCTTAAATATTAGATCACTCACACCCAAAGCAGTTATTGTAAATGAAATGATCACAGATAATAGTTTTGATGTACTCTGCTTGACTGAAACCTGGCTAAAACCAAATGATTATTTTGGTCTAAATGAGTCTACTCCACCAAACTACTGTTATAAGCATGAGCCCCGTCAGACTTGTCGTGGCGGAGGTGTTGCAACAATATATAGTGATATTCTCAATGTTACCCAGAAAACAGGATACAGGTTTAACTCTTTTGAAATACTTCTGCTAAAAGTTACACTGACAGACATGCAAAAGAAGTCTAATGTATCTCTTGCTCTGGCTACTGTGTATAGACCACCAGGGCCGTATACAGAATTCCTAAAAGAATTTGCAGATTTCCTCTCAGACCTTCTAGTTACAGTTGATAAGGCGCTAATCATGGGAGATTTTAATATTCACGTTGATAATGCAAATGATACATTAGGACTTGCGTTTACTGACCTAATAAACTCCCTTGGAGTCAAGCAAAATGTCACCGGGCCCACTCATCGTTTTAATCATACACTAGATCTAATTATATCGCATGGAATCGATCTTACTGCTATAGATATTGTACCCCAAAGTGATGATATCACAGACCATTTCCTTGTATCGTGCATGCTTCGTAAAACTGATATTAACTATATGTCTCAGCGTTACCGTCTGGGCAGAACTATTGTTCCAGCCACCAAAGACAGATTCACAAATAACCTGCCTGATCTCTCTCAACTGCTATTTGTACCCAAAAATACACATGAATTAGACAAAATTACTGACAACATGGGCACTATTTTCTCTAATACATTAGAAACTGTTGCCCCCATCAAATTGAAAAAGGTTAGAGAAAAACGTACTTTGCCATGGTATAACAGTAATACTCACTCTCTCAAGAAAGTAACTCGTAGTCTTGAACGCAAATGGAGAAAAACTAACTTGGAAGTTTTTAGAATTGCATGGAAAAACAGTATGTCCAGCTATAGACAGGCTCTAAAAACTGCTAGGGCAGAGCATATTCACAAACTCATTGAAAATAACCAAAACAATCCAAGGTTTTTATTTAGCACAGTGGCTAAATTAACAAATTACCAGACGCCACCTGATTCAAATATTCCACCAACGTTAAATAGTAATGACTTTATGAATTTCTTCACTGATAAAATAGATAACATTAGAAATACAATAGCGAATGTAGATTCTACAGCGTCTAACCCTTCAGTTTCATCCATCGCACCCAAAGATAAACTGCAGTGCTTTACAAATATAGGACAGGAAGAGCTAAATAAACTTATCACTGTATCTAAACCAACAACATGTTTATTAGATCCTGTACCCACTAAATTACTAAAAGAGCTGTTACCTGTAGCCGAAGAACCGCTTCTCAATATCATTAACTCGTCGTTATCTTTAGGTCACGTCCCAAAACCATTCAAGCTGGCGGTTATCAAGCCTCTTATTAAGAAACCAAAACTAGATCCTAGTGTACTGGCAAATTATAGGCCTATTTCAAATCTTCCATTTATGTCTAAAATTTTAGAAAAAGTTTTGTCTGCTCAATTGAGCACCTTCCTGCATAAAAATGATCTGTATGAAGAATTTCAGTCAGGTTTTAGGCCCCACCATAGCACAGAAACTGCACTTGTTAAAATTACAAATGACCTGCTTCTTGCGTCAGATCAAGGCTGCATCTCATTTCTAGTCTTACTTGATCTTAGTGCTGCGTTCGACACCATAGATCATGACATACTCATAGATCGATTACAAAACTATACAGGTATTCAAGGGCAGGCTCTAAGATGGTTTAGATCCTACCTGTCCGATCGCTACCATTTTGTTTACTTAAATGGGGTGTCATCTCATTTATCATCAGTAAAATATGGAGTGCCACAAGGATCCGTCCTAGGTCCCCTTCTATTTTCAATATACATGTTGCCCCTTGGTAATATTATTAGAAAATACGGAATTAGCTTCCACTGTTATGCTGATGATACTCAGCTATATATCTCAACGAGACCAGATGAAACTTCCCAATTATCTAAGCTAACAGAGTGTGTTAAAAATGTAAAAGATTGGATGACAAATAATTTTCTCCAATTAAATTCGGATAAGACAGAGATATTAATTATTGGACCAAAAAACACCACACAGAATCTTGTAGATTACAATCTGCAACTAGACGGATGTACTGTTACTTCCTCTACAGTCAGAAATCTGGGTGTTATATTGGACAGCAATTTGTCTTTTGAAAATCATATTTCCAATGTTACAAAAACTGCATTCTTCCATCTTAGAAACATTGCCAAGCTACGAAACATGTTATCTGTTTCTGATGCAGAAAAGCTAGTTCATGCATTCATGACCTCTAGACTGGACTATTGTAATGCACTTCTAGGTGGTTGTCCTGCTTTGTCAATAAACAAGCTACAGGTAGTCCAAAATGCAGCAGCTAGAGTCCTTACCAGGTCAAGAAAATATGATCATATTACCCCAATTTTACAGTCTCTGCACTGGCTACCTATTAAGTTCCGTATCAGTCACAAATTATCATTACTTACCTATAAGGCCCTAAATGGTTTAGCTCCTGCGTACCTAACTAGCCTTCTACCACGCTACAACCCATCACGCACCCTAAGGTCACAAAACGCTGGACTTTTGGTAGTTCCTAGGATAGCAAAGTCCACTAAAGGAGGTAGAGCTTTTTCACATTTGGCTCCCAAACTCTGGAATAGCCTTCCTGATAATGTTCGGGGTTCAGACACACTCTCTCTGTTTAAATCTAGATTAAAAACGCATCTCTTTCGCCAAGCTTTCGAATAATGTATCTCTTAAATCGTGAGTGTAGTTGCATCTGCATTTTTATTCTTTAGCTTGGGTTAAACTAATTTTACTTTGTTGGATCAGCAGCTATGCTAATGATGTCTCTATTTTGTTTCTATGTTTTGCCACGGGATTTACATCCCGTGGTAACTAGGATTTACACAAGCTCCAGTCTGCATCCAGAACACCTGAGAAGAGATGATGCTGACCCTCAGAGGACCCCAGATGATCCTAACCTTGAATCAACAAACAGAACTAACAATTATTTCTACATGTGTGACTGCATCATATAATTACTATTAATTAATAATATTGATAGTTCATCATCTAGCTGACTACGTCTTGTATTATTATTATTATTTTTCTTTTTCTAAAATCCTTTCAAACGTGCACAAACTACTAGCTACTACTAAATATTGTAGAAACATAATTTTCTGTAAAGTTGCATTGTAACGATTTGTATTGTAAAAAGCGCTATACAAATAAACTTGAATTGAATTGAATTGAATATACAAAAAGTTTTAGAGTAAGTTGTTAAAGTTAATAGACTTATGTGTCCATTACTATTCAAAAGTTCAGATTTATTTATTTATTTATTTACTTTTTTGAAATAAGATTCACCATGCTCACCAGTATAATATGCTTATTTGGAAGTTGAAACTGGTTGTGCTGCTCAGTATTTTCATTTTTATTTTATTGAAGTATAATAAAATAAAATCTTACTAAATAGAAATGTTTGAACAGTGTATGACATTAGTATTTCAGCATAAAAAAGTTAAAAGAATTGCAATTTCATGTATCATTATCAGTAGCTTATCCTTATAATTCCAAAATTGATTTACCAAACATTGCAATGTTTCAACCAGTCAGGTTTTCATCACGCACAGAGTGCTGCACTGTTTGGTAAATACATTTTTGGAACTGTGATTCTGGTGTACAGATATTATAATAATTATTTGTTTATTATTATTATTATTATTTTATTTCTTTATTTTTCTTTATTTTTATGTCGTACACCTTTTTGGGGACAGAAAAGCAGTATTTTCTCATTCTCCCTAATTGTGTAACACTGAGGTTTTGTGTGTAGATATAATTTAATGCCTAAACCTGCACCCCACTTCATTTGCTGGGGTTCAAGTCTGAATTAGCCTCAAGCCTCCATAATTTTCATATTGCAGTATCTCAGATTTCAAGGAGCAATGTCAAATATTTTATTAGTTAATATCATGTCAACTTTAATGAAATGTAATATGTACTTCTTATACTTTTCAATCTCAAGCCATTTAGACACACACATACCCCATATCCATTTTTGACTCTTCCCACCATAATCCCTTTGTTCCCGTCAAGGTGACTGCAATCGGGCCAGATCTGGCCAAAGCACAAGATAGATTAAGTGCCTCTGCAGTAAGTCACCTATCCCAACCCTTCAAGCACCTCGCCATTGCCTCCCACCTTATGACTTCCTCCACTAAATGCCACTTAAGCTATTACAGCTCTCCAGCCTCGGGGTTCTGGTGACCTCAGAGGGTGAGGACAGCAAAAGGGCGATGAGATGGGAAGCCAGCACAGCAGCACCCTTTCCTGTGACAAGGCTTACACCCCCAGCCTGACAGCACTGAGACTTGAGAGAATGGGCTGGGGGTTCAATGAGGGGAATCAGCTTTCAGCATTGTCTAGTTCTGCTGACTCTGTAGAGGCATTTAAACTTGTATTCGCTGTGGCAGCACTTGCTGCCGTGTCTTTGTGGTGTGTCAATGCGATCCAGGTGTGTTCTGTCACCTTTGCAGCACGTTTTTTGTGAGAGGAACAGTACTGGAACAAGCAACATGTTCAGTTAACTGCATTATTGTGTCATCTTGGCATTTTGTCATCAGAAAATGAGCAGAAAGGCTTTATTAAAGTGAAAGGCATAATTAGAGTTGCAGGTACTGGTAAATCTGACTCAGCAGATTAACTTAAGCGCTATGATGCTGTGGAGTGTGAATACTTACGTGTTCCATGAGTTCCTTTATCATCCCATTCCACTGGCCTTTATCATCTTGAAACCCATACTTTCCATCCGGCACCAGGTGGATCTCGTAGGAAAATCCAAGAATGCTTGCCAACTCCTTAAGCAGGTCAATGCAGAAGCCCTCAAAGCGGTCATTGCCGATGAGTGCCCTGTCAGACTTCTTAAGCATGACATATGGCTCCTCCTGTATAAATACAAAATATCCAATGAGAAGCATCTTCAAATGAGCTGAGGTTTCTCATTGAGTTTACTGCACACACACCTCACTGAGTACAGGTAATTCCAACTGATAACTGGCTCAGTTTGAATGGCAAATGATCATTATTATTATTATATGTATTTTTTTTTCTTACATAACCCATGTCACAAAATGTTTTTACATAGCTTATGTTAAAAACTGTACCAAGCAATTTCGGTGCCACTAACAGCACCAACTAAAATTGCAGACTGTTTGTTTGAATGGCCTGAGATAGCAATGGCTCACCAAATGATTCATGTATTGGGAAAGATTTCCTCACACCATTTTGAAGCATTTCTGTTTTGCACCCCAAGTTGCATAAAATGTAAAAGTTGAAGTACAGTGTAAATCAGTGTAACAATTACATAAAATTGCATTAGATTTCGAATCATTTCTCAGCATTAGATGTCAAGATTTGTTGGGATACTTTAGGAAGCATCGGTGAAAATACATTATGCATTTCAATGTCTTGACTATCCCACCTTGACATTATTTTACTCCAGTGGATCATGAAAATCTCTACAGGTCATTATTTTGTCTTGCCTTCTGCATTCCCTCACAGTGAAGAAAGCTGTGCTATACATGAAAGACCCGAAGATGATCCTGGGATTGGCTCATGCAGGAGTGCTGGCATGAGGTACTCAAATGTTGGCTAGAAAGCGGAAGAAAGAGATAAAGCACAGCCACAATCATAGAGACATTGGTCCTGAGGGCCTCTCAAAACTGACGCACTGTCCTGTTGGGCTGAGTGATAAGCCTATATTCCCACAGTGATAAGCCTATATTACCCTGGAATGTTTTACGAATAAAACATGTTGGCATGTTGTACATAGAACATCTTTCATGACCCACACATCTTAACATGTATATCCCAATCCACAATATAAGGCTTGATGGAAAGAAAGTTTCAGGAAATGAAGTCACATTGGCCAGGCCAGCTGTCATCACCAGCTCTAGAACCATTTCTATCATCTGTATCCATGGAATTCTTTCCTAAATCCTGGCTATAATAATCCCAATTGCAGAGGGCTTGAGAAATGTCTTCTCAGTGTAGGAACCAACCCAGGCTCACTGAAAATATGTGCTTGTGGCGACATTTCTGCAACGCTGTTATTATGTACCTTATTGCATGTTTCATGGAAGTTTCAAAGTGAATTTCCATTGAGTGGCGCTAAAATGCACATTCAATACTTGACCATGGCCACATTTTTATTACATTGGTACAGTGTTGTGGTGTTTTTATTACGCTGCTTCGGGTACATATTGTGGCAGTTCAGAATTCAAATGTCCAGTGAGTGTCACTAAAAGTTTAATGCTCCACTGTGTTGGAAAATAACAATCCCCCTACACCAAACCCAACCGTAAAAATACCCAATAGTGTTAGCAAAGGCAAGTCTTATAAAAACACATTTGCTGGTGCAACCATGCTATTGTAACTCTGTGGTTTTGAGCTTTTGTAGTTTCACAGGATTCTTACCAGAGCGCTTCACCTCTCAAGCACAATGCTGTATCGTATGAGCTACCGAGCAAACCTTAGTTAGAAGTTAGAAGACCCATACACATGAAGCTTTGCATGTGATGCTAATGTTCAAAAGTATTAGTTTTTAAAACGTGCAGCATCTTGAAATTGTTTTGCAGTCATAGCATAATATTGTGCAAGGAATTGTGCTTTCTTAATCGAAACTCTGGCCTGTACGTAATTTCTGTGAAAGGAATAAATGTTGCCAGACTCACGGCCTCTAGTGTTCATTTCAACTTGAAATGCATTGATTCATACTTAGTTTTATTTTATTTATTTTTATTTTTTATTTTTGTAGAAATGTAGGTAAAGGCATTAATTTCCAATGAGCCTGTGTAGGTAGGAACTGTTCTAGATCTCTCTATCTCCTTGCTGTAGATCCTGAACCTTGTTCTACAACATCTGAAATTGTTAAGTGTGTTCCCATACTGCAGAGGTCACTACCTAAAGTAGTCGTTTTATGCCACATATGATTGTTACTCCCTTTAAGTGCACTGAAAATACATCTGATGGGTCTGCTGCCAAAATCATCCAGAATATATATTTTAAATTGCTAATTATTACACCTAATCTATGGATGAGCTCCCATCACAACAATGAAATACCGTTATTACAGAACCATGAAAGTATCCCAGCTTGTGACGGGCTTGTTTAAATTGCTGTACTTTAGTTTCCCATCTGCGAACAGATGGTTTAGTGTTACAGTTTAATCAGACCTTAAAACTCTACTGAGTGGGTGCAACTGGGATTCTTCTGTAAAATTGTCTATGTACCTAGACATCTAAGAATTCCCCAAGCCAACACAGGGCTTTATATCTATATTGTATTAGTCCTTGGACACCAGTCTTAAGATCTCCAAGGCTTTGTCAATGACCAACCAACATTGCCCTATATGTTCACACATGCTCATCTATCAAAATTTGATGGCTATTGAGCATGACTAATAACACACCTATCATCAAATTGTTCAAGTTGAGCTTGTTGGAATTGTGTGAACACACTTTATGACCTACTGAAACTACCAAGCAGGCAGGGACTAAATGTGGAATAATAAGGAAACAGCAATATTCAAAGAAGACATTCACTTGAGTGAACAACTTTCCTTACACTATCAACAAAAAAGAAGTACAGTACATACAGTATAATTTCTGAATTATTATTATTATTTATATATTTATTTTTTAAGCAAGTGACAGTGAGAATGGCGTCTGCTTAAAGTTTAAATTTACATTTACATTTATTCATTCAGCATACGCTTTTATCCAAAGCGACTTACAGATGAGGACAGTGGAAGCAATCAAAAACAACAAAATGAGCAATGATATATAAGTGCTATAACAAGTCTCAGTTAGGTCAACACAGTACACGTAGCATGGGCTTTTAAATAATAAAAAAAAAAAAAGAAAACAGATTAAAAAAAGAATAGAGCAAGCTAGTGTTAGAGATCTTAAAGTTGATGACTTATTGAGGTGGAAATTCAATGGATTAGTCCTAGAGAAATCAGATCCCTTGACCTGTGACATCTTCCGTAATGGAGACAAATAAAGATGTTTTAATGAAGCATTATGTCAGCACCAGTAGTTATACAGTTAGTTTAGGACTGCTCTATTTATTGCTGGTGGTGCTTCTGATCAAACTCCCTCAAGGTGACCTACACTACGTGTTTCATCAAACATTCTGTGACATCCTTCTAGCCCTGACAGCATTCCATTTAAGCCAGAAAAGACAACACAAAATGGCACAATTCAAGCTTGACAGAAAATCCAAAGTATTCTGTTGGCAGCTGAAAACAGGACTAGCGCACCTGTCATGCATGTTCATCCTTGAACTAAATTGGAGAATCAGTTCCATTGTAATGCTATGCCCTGTCCAGACTTCTTAATAGTAGCAGGTGTTTTAGAGTGTTGTGAACAATATTTGAAGTGGGATCTGTCAAGATTTGAAAACTGTGCGCTCTGAAAATACTGTAAACAAACTATTTATTTGAGAGACCAGGACTGAGGCCTTTGTCAGCACTCTCAACAACTAAGTATTAATTGTGAGTCAATTACATAAATAGTTCCATTACACAAATAGAGAGCTGATTTATATTAAGTGTCTCTACTTAAATGTATTTAAATTTAAATGAATCTTTTGATACAATGCACTTCTTTTGTACAAATACATGTTTTTACATTATACTTATATTTAAAAATGCATTCCTGTAATTAAATTTGGAATTAACTTCTGTAGTTACATCTGCAATTACCCTACCCCTACACCTTCATCCTAAACTATAGTAAAAAGAGTTTTGCAATTCAATATGATCACAATAACAAATTTGGAATAAACATTTTCATTTTGTCCCAAAATAAATACGATATAAGAAATATTATGCTACATGCAAGTGTCATAAATTGCTGACATGCAACAGATCTAAGCCTGTGATTTATATGTTTTTAATATAAAATATTATGATTTTTTTAAGGCTAAAATGGATGTATTTTTTGATGTCCTGATGAAACCATGAGCCATGGATTGAATGGACGTAGAATGAAACAAAACTTTATACTAGTTGTCCAATTATCTTGATCAAAAATGTTTGTGTGGCCGGAAAAAAAATAATTCAATAATTCAATCATCTATAACAGTTACCATCTGTTCTAAGCCTCCAATATGTAAAATTCCCTAAGGTTCGTTGGCAAATCAAAGTCTGTGTTTTTTTTCTTTTCTTTTTTTCTTTTTGCAATACCTTCTCCCTCTTTTCCTGTATGAACTGTAAAAGAAAGCAGTCAGTTTGAATGAAGTATGAAACAAACTATTTAATCAAAGTAAAGATGCCTTTATAATTTGAGCAATTATACCAGACAAAAGTTGGGATTCTTATTTGTCAGCTGATGCAATAATATGATCATATTATATTCTAAGGTCCACAAATTTGACTTTGGCAATCCCAGCACCAGTTAGCATTATTTCTGAAGGAAGTTGTTGTCAAAGAAGCTTTTGGATGTTGGTACACTGTAAATTCTATCTGCCATAATTGCTATGTGTGATGTGCTATTATTCATTTGTATTGAAAATTGTAGTAGCCCTTATTTAATATCTATGTTTAATGCCTAAAAAAAAAAAAGGTTTCTATTTTCAGATAACAAAACCCATGACCACTACTTGGTACTACAAACAATAACTGATTATATCCTATCAAGAACTTTAACACCTAACAATAACACATAATTATAGCCTTTCAGTTCATTCCACATTTAATGACAGTGTTTATCCCTGTTGATAACTTCTGCCTGTCCAAAATAAGTCCCCCGAGGCCGTTGTCAGTACCACAAAATCCTGAAACATTCCTGTGACATCTGTAAAGGCAGAATCTGAGAGAATGCAGTGTTTAATGGGAACACATTTATTTTAATACATGTCATTTGTGCTATTATCTTGCAAATGACATTGCATAAAGCAAAATTTCACCCAGCATGCATCTGCTTGTAACATTAATAAGTTAAGGTTAGACCAGTAAATCTCTAAAAATATCCTATGGAGATAAATCAATCTGCAATGGGTCAGTGGCATTATCCAGTAAGTTGATTCATTGAATTGTTTTTAAGGTACCTGTGCAACGGTTAAATATTGAAGTTCATTACTTATTTTTAAGGATGTCTGTCACAATTTTCAATCAAAAGAATTGTATCATATGTTGACTGATTAATCAATTTAACTGCAATTAAAAGTAAAACTTAATTTGCAATGCCCTTTTTAATATTGCATTACCTTATTCCAATAATAACATATGCAATTATGCAGACCAAATAAAAAAATAAATAAAAATAAAAAAGCGATGTAGAAATTTTCACTAAATTTAAAATACAAAGAAATTGAAATTTTAACTCGATTAATTAAACATGAAATTATGAAGTAGAAAACACAATTTTCTTTTAAAATAACTTCAATAATCTTCAATCATTTTATTGAACTATATATATATATATCTTTTATGATAGTGCATGCATACTCAATTGTGTCACTGATACCTTTTATTTTTCTTCAGCGTTTTGCACCATAAGATTACATTCTGCTGCATGAATATATCCTGTGTGAACAGTTTTTACTATGTGGCCTGCTTTTATAAGAGTAGTTATGTCAGGTCCACTATCGTCAATGTAACTTGCGATTAGCATACATTTTAGGTTGGGGAATGGTTCTATTCTGGGCAAACACTCGTAGGGCTCAACCTGTGAACAGCACATGCCCTTTTTTACTTTACACTCCTAAAAGTCCTTTTAAAAAAAAATTTATTTGATTTATGATTGCTAATACACTTAATTTGTTATATATAGGATTGTGAGGGAAGAGCTCTGGCACAATTCAAACTTTTCAACTGTACTTTTCACAACATTTTTTAGGGAAAGTTTAGTGAATAAGAGACCTTCAAGAGACCAAAATCCCTGGTCCTCCACAGTATCAAGTTTTGTCAGGTATACAGATACATGTTGGATATGCTAAGGTAATGGCACGGCTATAGTTTCTTATAATTCCTATTTTGACTGGAATTGTATTATGTAGTAGCAAGTCTTGATACTTGCTCTGCCACAATAGCAGCAGTGTAGCAGATCTGTTCCTCAAAGACCAAACACATTAACATCGCCATGTATCTTACAGTGGTAAACTGAGAGTTGTCATGGCAGAATTCCTTTAACTCTAGTTTTATTTCCAAATTCAACTGGCCAAAATGTGTTGAGAGTCGCTGCTATCTCCAAATCAAAATTGTTATTCTGCTTACTAAAGCAGTCCGAATAGATGGCTCAAACTATGTTTTTAAACAGGGGAAGACATCTTGTGTTGTTGATTCAGCCAGGGCAATTTATTTTAAAGACTGACTCACTGAAAGGGACAAAGCTATTTGGCATTTCTGTGAGAGGAAATGAGAATCTGGAGCATGTGCATTTTGTTACTTGAAAAGCAGCCCATAAGCTGTCCTGAAACAAGGTAAAGCACACTCGAAGAGAAAGTGAAATTTGGGGAAAAAAAGAGTAAATTAGACATAGAATGATAAAGACTACTCTCCTTCACACACACGCATCTCAATGACCTTACCAGGATGGTGGTGATGACTAGAGAGCGATTGGAAAGCGAGTCAGTGATGTTCATGCCGTTCTGCCTGGGTCCCTCTGTGATGTTCAGCCCCCCAGATGCACTCCACTTCCCCACCTAAAAAAAGATGAATTTTATGTAGTCAGTGCATGTTTCACTTAACTGTGTGACCCACCCACATCGCAATAGCCCATCTGACTGCATTAGCAGCCCTGTGCTGAGCTCATCCAGAGGCATTAGTTGATTGGCTCTTCTGTTTTTATGCCAATAGGTCTGTACTTGGGCTCATGAGTAGCTAGGCCCTTGCATGCACTCTGAATACATTAACATAGAGGAAGGGCAATTCCACCAAAGGAGATTGCTTTTCAATTCAATTTTGCAAACACAAAATGTTGAACAAAGGAAAAGGCAGAACTTATGGTATGATTAACAATCTGCTAACATTGTGGAGGTGTTATGTATTTATTTATAGTTTGTGACTAAAAAAAATCCTATTCCAACTTAATATGTAGCATCAACTATAAACAAGACATCTGTTAGTTCATTTCTAAGTTGAAAAAATAAATTAACAAACAAACATATGTTTGTACAGAAAAAAATATAAATTACAGGGCACGTACTTGTGTTCTGGTATGAATTGAATATGGAAGTTTTGCAACTATGTGTGAATTCAGTCTTGCATGGCTAATAGCTAATAACTAAATGTTTGAGGCTATGTTAGATTGCATTCTTGCAATGTGTTTTTGGCCTTTCAAATTAACCATCCTTCGACAATAAAAAAAAAAAAAAAAAAAAAAAAAAAAAAATATATATATATATATATATATATATATATATACATATTTTTTAATGTTTGTTTTTGTGAAAAGTGGGGACATCTCATAGGCATAATGGTTTTTATACTGTACAAACTGTATATTCTATGGCCCTACACCAACCCTACACCTAACCCTCACAGGAAACTTTGTGCATTTTTAGTTTCTCAAAAAAACTAATTCTGTATGATTTATAAGCTAAAAATGGGGACATTGGTTATGTCCTCATAAGTCAACCTCTCCTTGTAATACCTGTGTCATACCCATGTCATTATACAGAGTTGTGTCCTGATATGTCACACACACACACTATATGTTGTACAAACACAAAGGAAACATTTACACAGTAAAATGCAGACAGCAGTTGCAATAGCTGTACTGTAAATATTGCCTCTAATATCAGGGAATCTGGGCAAATTAAGCTAGTTTGCACAAACATTCCTCTGCAGCGAGAAAAAAAGGAAGTCATGCATATTGTTCAGTCACTCTTCAACAAATCTTTACTGCAAATGGCCTCATTGCTGTCTGTATCCATCTCTGTCTGAGGACGTGTGCCACTGCCCCCTCCTGCAACACTACAACTGTTCTCATATGCATAAAGCAACAAGACTGGCAAATCTCCTCAATCACCCGATAACACCACTCACCTGATGCAGAGCCTAACAAATGCATATGGCTTGACACATGTATTAGTTACAGATTGGCTAAATTCTAGGTGATGTACATTTCAGATGATATGCTACGCCACTTAATAGGGTGAGGTTCTGTAATTGCAAATTGACTGCGATTAACTAAATTCATTAAAAGTCATTATCAGGACAAGGCACAATTATTTATTCACATTGCTGACAGTAGACTTTCTTGGCCTTCTCAAAATGAACAGATTCTTCAAACTACTTATTCCAGTCTAAAATGCAGATTAATATCCTTTGTATATATTTAGATTTTTTTGAATAGCTACTTACAGAAAAGTTAAATATGTGGCCTACTAAGAGAAACATGTGAATGTTACTGGGAATTGCATTATAGTTCTCTACAGGAATTATGGGTTTTATCATTTTGTGTGTGTTTGTGCTTCCGAATTCGAGCTGGTGATATTTTTAAGTTGGTTTTTAGTGAAACGATCATGGTTGGGGTTGCCAGATGTCATACACCTAAATCCCCAAATCAGAGTACTTTTTTGTTTCTCCCTTGAAAAAAAAAAAAAAAATTCTGTCATGTGGTTTACTTAAACTTCTCAACCTGGCATTTGCTCTCTCACTCTCTACATTATGGAAAAATACGCTGATGAGCTGAAAATACAGGCAAACATGTAAGCTGGAGTTTAGCTATATTTACTGAGATATTCTGCTCAAATAAAAATGTAATACAGAAAGTCTGTTTGCTTTCACACAGTTGGCTATTTATCCTGAAATGTTTCATTGTAATTTATTAATTAAATATTAATTTGGTAATTAAATTTGTAACAAACCTTTGCATGCTTTCATGGTTGCAGTTGCCAGATGTGTTTAAACCTCCCTCTCTCTCTATCTCTGTCTCTATCTCTCTCTCGCTCTCTCTCTCTCTCTCTCTCTCTCTCTCTCTCTCTCTCTCTCTATATATATATATATATATATATATATATAATGACAACATTGTATTATAATAAAATTACAGAAATCATGGTCAAATTTTGTGTCTACATTATGACATTCAAACTTCTAAATGAAAGTTAATTTAGTGCAGTCATATTTACACCTCATGACTGCACAAAAGCATGCTATGTGTAACTTCAGCCAGTCATTAATGAAGGCTTGTAATTAACAGTACTTTGTACACTAATCCAATTTGCTTTATGATCCACTAACTTATGCTTATGTTTAAACACCTCATTTGCTTCCTTGTTAGGAGGTAAATTAAACGTAAGACACAGATTGCTCTACATTTTCACAGCAATGGGGACCAAACGAGACAACGTACAAGAGGTTTCAGTATGCTAGACTGTGAAATCAGAAGGTTATTTGAGGGAAGATACAATCCTTTGCAATGACTCATATTTGTTCTTTGGCAGCATGAATGTTTCTAGCGTAATCGACTATGCAAAACAACAGTGAGTTGTTTAACATGCAAGCATTAGCGGAAGAAAACAGCTTTTGATCATTTTATCCCTCCTCCTGTGCAAAAAAGCATGGAGACATAGCAA
Organism: Carassius carassius; assembly: GCF_963082965.1. Classification (NCBI taxonomy): domain Eukaryota; kingdom Metazoa; phylum Chordata; class Actinopteri; order Cypriniformes; family Cyprinidae; genus Carassius; species Carassius carassius. The sequence continues at coordinate 4,275,120 of NC_081778.1, read as the reverse complement.
AAGCATTATTATCCTATATGTGCTTTGTTTGGGAGTTATGTTGTGTCTGATTTGAGACAGTTGTTATGTGTTTGTGTGGTGGTTTACCTTTTGGAGGCCATCTTCCTTAAGACTCACAATGTCAAGATCAAAGTCGGTGCGCAGACCTGTAGTTTTGTTGAAGCACAGTCGTCCTGTCAGGCCATCCCAGTGAGACTTGAAAGAGCAGAGAGAGATGGTCAACAATTTAAACACACCAGGGTTGTGCAATGTTCAGAATTTAACTGAGAATGCTATTTCAATCCAAATTAAATCCCCCAATTTGAATTTCATTTCAATCAACAAAGGAGACAGAACTGGAGTATAATATATATATATATATATATATATATATATATATATATATATATATATATATATATAGATAGATAGATAGATAGATAGATAGATAGATAGATAGATAGATAAATCCAATTCAACATACTGCAGTGTGTGTTCAAATCCATTCAAATTCACATTCATGAATTGAAATGGAGTCAGTTCTTCAATTCTCATCCATGTCGGGGAAACATACTTGTGCTTACATACATTACCCCCTAATACACTTCCTCATAAGCACACACAAACAGCTTCTATTTCCTTTTTAATTACATTTTATGTCCCAGCACCTCAAATACATCTTCCCCCAAGACCTCTGTCCTAATTAACGACCATCTCACTTGCAACAATCTCTAGAGACACAGAAAAAATTACATTGCAACTCCTCCTCTCCATTCCTCTCTCGGCCTCTAAGCAAAGAGCTCCTCCCCTGAAAAACACACACTTATCTCAAGCTCTCTCCATAGCCTCTTCCAAATGAAACACCTCTGTTCTTGTTCAGAAGATGTGTGTTCTCTGCTATGCCAAAGAGACAATGCTCTCCACGCCAACTCCACGGCCCTCATTTTGCTCTTCTCTCATACACGCCGCTCCACAGAGCTGTGTTCAACAACTCTAATCTGCCTATTATGAGTCCCAATCAAAGTCTCTCTTGTGAGCTGAAATAAGAGCTGATTATGACGAGCACATTTGCGTGCGAAGCACACGGTGATGAGAAAGTGGGACACTGTGAGTTTAGTAGTGCAGGGCCAGAAGAGAACGAATGCAAACTTTCTGCAATCAGCTTATCTACTGCACTTAAATGAGGCAATTAAAATGGATGGTGAATGGTAATAGTTTATCAGGTAAGATTCCATTAAAACCAAAGATAGCCTCTGAATAATGATGTGGAATGTATCAGTTGTAAAGTTATTTACTAATGACTAATTGGTAAAGGTATTTGGACATTTAGGTCACGATTAGAAGTATAGGCATGTCACTGATAACAAAACTATCAGAGTGAGTGTTATTTATTTCACAGAAAGATACCACAGGTACCACGCATATATAGTGTACTGTTTATCATTATTATTATTATTATTATTATTATTTTCTTAAATTTTCTTTAAAGAAATTTTGACAGCATGTTGAACTTTTATTTTGACATTGCAGAGAACTGAGCACACAAAGCTACATTCTCATCTGCTTTCTGCATTTGCCAATCGCCAATAATGTATTTCATTTAAACAAGTCTTATATTATATAATAAACATTTAACCTTAAAAACTGCAATTATGATATCCTCTGAAATGTGCATTTGTAGGCTGCATAAACATGAGTGTACTCGTGTAATATTCGGACCATTCAAATTGACAGGAGAGTTGTGCTATTAAAAAAAGAAAAAAAAAGAAAAAAAAATTGATTGAAAAACTTTCAACACTAATTTCAAACCATACAATTTGCTTCTATGTTGCATTCATGTCATTTTCACTGTGTGCTGAATGTGTGTTACCTGTGAAAAAAGATTAATATATATATATATATATATATATATATATATATATATATATATATATATATATATATATATATATATATATATATAAATACAGTACAGACCAAAAGTTTGGACACACCTTCTCATTCAAAGAGTTTTCTTTATTTTCATGACTATGAAAATTGTAGATTCACACTGAAGGCATCAAAACTATGAATTAACACATGTGGAATTATAAGTTTGTTAGAGTGATTACATTACATTATAAAGGTTTTACAAGTCAATAGACAAACAATAGAAATGTCATGTTTTTTTTTTTTAGTGTGCTTGTACTATCTTTCTTTAAAATGGAAATTAAAATATTGAAAAGTATTGAAAATACTTAGATAATGATACAAAATATTCACTTAAAAATTTTTGCAACCATCGCTAAAGTGTGCAGATACTTTTTGGGGTCAATGTATAAAACAATGCAGTTTAAATCACAAATAAAAAGAAAACCACTTAAAATGAGCTTCAACAGGCATCAATGACAAGTGTTCAGCAGAGAAGTTGATACTCTGTTATTTAAACAATATCTTATATATCTTATCTTGTCTCTGGAGAGCAGAAGTGTTTGTGACAGCAGTGCCACGAGCGATTGTCATTACCTCTTTAATGAAACTCATGAAGCGTCCTCCGAACCTCCAGGGTTTGTGGCGATGACACTGCAATGAGTTGACAGTCATCTGCGGCGCATGCTGGTAAGAAACCGACACAATGTGGACTGCGTCGTACGTCAGAGCAGCATCTGTCTGAAATAAATACAGGGGGCGATATGTTAGCTGAAAGGATCCGACAAGCGGGAGGGGTGTTAAAGCTGACCAGTTGACAACCTTGTCAAACAGAAAACTAGGCCACTGCTCAGCACCATTAGCACAGTTGAATCAAAATGTTAAAAGAAGAGAAGTCTTCACCATTTGATTCAAGTCTTATGCTAGGAGACAGTGTGCATGAATAAATGGTTTGTTGTTCTTCAAGGAGGAGGAGGTAGGGGGATGGGTTCAAGGAATTAGGAAAAGTTTTCATGTTTCATGGCAAAATTGTCATGTCATTGTTGTGTGCCAAAACTTCCATGGTTCATACTTATTGTTTTAATAAGTTGCTAACAAGCAAGTGCTTCATTTAGATGTATTGCACTTTTTTTTTTTTACAGGCTATTTTTAGTGATGCATAGTTGTTCTTTAACTGACCAATGCTACATGTATAAATGTCTAATAATTAAAGAAAAATAATAACTGTAGAAGAATAATTGTTTGACAACTAATTGTTTCTATCTTTGTACTGTAAATCATACAGAATTCAGTGCTTTGCTTGCTTACACATTGGTTTGACATTGCATTGCTTCAAACTGTGACTATATGGTAATGCCTGTCTTTGTGCTGTTTTGTTGACATTTCATTAGCTCCGAAGTTGACCCTACTCTCTTTGATTTTGCATTGCTATTTTGATGAGAAACATCAAATGACAAATGCTCCAAAAGTGGAACGAAACAGCGATAGTCATTTGAGCAGGTATGTTTATTTGCGGTCTGATCTCGATTACGCAATCCAGTGAGGAGCATTTGAATACAGCACAGGATTCTCTGTTACAAAACCCAGATGTCTTGGTGATTTTAAGCTAGATGAAACAGTACTGATGTTGAAAACACCAAATTCTTCAAAATGGTTGCACCAAACCCTGATTAGATAGAACTGGTGGAGGGAACAGAAACTAATAATAAAGAACATTATTTGTCCTTTATTATTAGTTTATGTTCCCTGCACCAGTTCTATCTAATCAGGTGTAGGTGCTACCATTTTGAAGAATTTGGTGGCACCTGTACCTCTCATATTGACTTTGGAGTCCTGATTTTGATGGACACAGATAAGGGAATCTATCTGCAGGGTCCATCAAGCAAGTATATCACAAGAGAAAGAGATTTTAGTCCTCCAACCATTTCAGCATCTGTAAACACTGTGACTGGTGTTAATTTCTTTCCACAATCTTTGCAAGACAAAGTCATTTTTCTGAGCCAAAACCAACCACAAGTTCCCACTGAGACACACTCAGTCTACAGTGAACAGGCTACAACTAAACATGAGGATTGTCAGACACTGCATCCTTAAGTCTGTTCTCTCTCCATTTTCATAACATTGTTTTCCAGTCTGCTGTAAACTCAAATACTGCCAAAGCATTTCTCAAAACTGAACGAAAATGCTGAACACCTTAACATGTAAGATTCAGAAAAAAAGAAGTAAAAAAGAGAATTTATAAAAAGGCATAAGGATGCCCTACATCAGAATATATTTCAAGAAGAACTATGGAAATGTACCTTCGCTGCCTTAAACACACCTCCAAAAGTAATGAAATAAACTCCGTTCTCAAATAAATGAATTACTCCAATTAAGATACTAAATGAGCCATTGACTATTTCATCCCTAATCATAATTTGTCTGTAATATTTAAGTAATCCCCCAAAAAATAGGTTTGATTTATAAAGGTGTGTTTGATTAGGTAAGAAGCTAAACTCTGCAGGACAGCACCCCTTTAAGACTTTTATGAACTGCACATACTTTTATTATAGAGTTTAAACTACTCTATATAATAAAATATCATCAACTGTAGGATGATGTGATCCTCCTAGACTGGATTTATCCATCTCTGTTTCCAAGTGTCTGCAAACTATCTGCAAAGAATATCTAAGTTGGCAATGTATTCCCTTACATGACAGGCTAAAAAGTTTTATTTTACAGATTGAAATATGGGCATGATATAGCTTCACCGACTCCAGGAGAAATGCTGGGAGCAGCATAAAACCTTGTACCTCACAAATCTGACCAAGGTTTTTGATCCCCCAAGCTCAGCTCATCAAAGAACTTTAACATCTACTGTGGCTTTCAGCAAGGATGTATCTGGTCCCTCTTCAGTCAGTTTCTTTCTCAGCTCTTAAAACATTCCCTTTAACATATACCAGGGTTGTCCAATCTTTCTCTTGGAAGGTCACTGTCCTGCAGAGTTTAGCTCATACCACAATTAAAAACACACATGAACCAGGTAATCAAGTCCTTCAATATATATATATATATATATATATAATAAAATGTACTCGTGTGTTGGGGCAAATCTTCACAATGCTGGCCATCCAGGAGATGGATTGTTCACCCGAGCAAGAACCAAAATATTCAATATAGACAAAAACATGTAATTTTCCAGCTCTGCTATTGTCATCAGCCATAAAGCAACTGGATTGATTTTGTCTGCAACGACTTCAGACAATTAATAAAAAGTAAGAAAAAAAACTGGTACACCATTTGCCCAAACTCACATCCTTAACACATCCTACTGTAACAATCTTCTGGAGAGATGAGGGCTTGTTCAGGCAATGTGAGCTACTCTAGATCAAGCATGTCCGCAGGAAGATGTGTTCACTGAGATGTCCTTTATATCGACCTTGCCATAGGCTTCTTGTAACCAGGCAAAACGATGTTGTGATTTGAGAGCTGTGGGTAAAAAGAGTGTTGAGAACACTAGACCTGATGGAAAAGTACATTTATTCAATAGCTGGGATGATTAAAATGAGTGGTTGAAATGAACTGTATTCAAACATTCAACACAGAGATGGATGTGGTAGAAACTATATGCCTCACATCAGTCTTGTTAGCTGTTCCAAATACAATAATGCCATCTAAGATGCATATGCCAGGGTTTTCAACCTTACACAAAAGACAAAGTACACTTTAATATTTATGAAACAAAAAGTCAATTTAAAGGAAATGGTAGCACTGAAAGTGTGTGTGTGTGTGTGCGTGTGTGTGTGTGTGTGTGTGTGTGTGTGTGTATGCATGTGTGGATGTGTGTATGTGTGTGTGAGTGTGGTTGTATGATAACAGTACTCCTCTAAATTAAAATAATCAGAAATTCTACAGAACGGCGTAGGAGTATTTGAACTACTGTGAAACCGATTAATAGATAATCAGAAGCCATGCAGTTAAAACCAGTCTTTATATCATGGTATTCAATAAAGGCAGCGTATAAGGCATACCATTTGGGATTATTAAATCTGACCTGCCGCAGTCTAAAGGATTCTATTACCTAGCAAACAAGTATTTGATACTGTATTTGAGTACCACCATTACTCTCCCAACTATGGTAATTATAATTATTACAGACAACAAATCCATCTGAAACATTTCACAGTCTTGGAATATTTTAAGAAATAAATAGCTCTTTTAGAGTTTATTTTTTTAAGAGTAGAGATTAACTGAATATGTATGGCTATGGATTAGATTGGATACAAGTGGAACCTATTCAAAGCTTTTGTGCCATTGTTTAATGTGCCATTTCTTTTTTTTAATAGCTGGTGACATTCAGAGAGAAAATGGAAGCATACCGTCATGATCCCTTCCAGGAGACCAGAGTCCGGTTTTGGGGGAATCTGCCTCTCAAGGGACCACTTTTCCACAATGGAGACAACCTGAGGATTGTCCACATTTAGGATGCGGAAGCCAGTCATATTGACACCACAAAAGCGGTACGGCTCCAGGTTTATGGCCATGAGATCCTAAAGGAAAGATAGAGAAAAGGATCTCATTTAACCAGCCAGAATTGAGCTTCATTGTTGCTGGGTGAGAGGCTTCTTGTATCTTTGTCCCTAATAAAAGCAGGAGAAAAAAGAAGATAGACAGAGCAAAAATAAAAGAGATTAAGGATAATAATGTGCTTTCCAGGCCGCCTGGGTACAGCCAGATGAAGCATAGTGGGACGTAGACCTCTGTGCCAGCATGTATGATATCATAGACAGTGAGCCAGGAGTCATTCGCACAATAGCTGATTGAAACAGTTATTTCCTCTGTCTCCATTACTTCCATCCAGCCAATTGAACCGTAAACACTTCACACCGATCTGAATGCCGACTTGACACTAAAAATGTATCACTATTCTGGGCATTCAATGATTTTAACAGTGTGGATTCTTAAAAAAAGGATTTCATACATTTCATATTCTCAATGCAGTGTTGTGGGACGAAAAATACTCTGAAAATGAAATTGCTTGGGTGGAAAATAGCATTAAGATTAAGTGTAAATTAATCAAGATCTTTTTGTCTTATGAGGTCAAAGCAAAAGGCACAGACACCTAACAAGGGGTTCTGTAAATCTGAAAATGAATGGCAAAATGAGCAGTGTTCATTGAAAGAACTTCATATAATGTGCTGAGGCTAATTAACACTCCAGAAACAATACCAACACACACCCACACTACGCATGCTATTGTCTGGAGTGTTATTCTGAGAACAGTCGGTCTGTTTCTTGTACCATCCTACATATTGCCAAACATGTTGGGAAGGTGGGGGCGGTGAAGAAATGTGGTAGAACATAATAGACTATTTCATTAACACCCTGTGGGGTTAGAACTGTTCGGAGAGAAACATGAAAAACACATGCAGAAATGGCTGGCTCCAAGAAACAGCTCTTTTTGAACTATAACATAAATGATTTCTTGTTAAATGTAGATGCTATGATGGAAGTCTGTTTTATGGCTTCTTTCCATTTTAATGTTTTACTGTATCAATGTGGCATAAGCGTATAAGTGTTGATTGATGCTCAAATGCTTAGAATGCAGTGGATTTCTAGTTGGATTATTGTAAATGCATATTAGGGGTGTAATGGTACACGTATTCGTACTGAAAATGTTCTTTCGGTTCATTACGCATGTGTACCAAACAAATACAGCATTGTTTTAATCACTGCATGAATGAAACTTCATTGGAAACTTCAAGTTTTATATATTGTTACTTTTGATAGGAAACAAAGTCTCATCTTTCAAATTATGTCTTTTTCTCTTGGTTTTGATGCTCTTTTATGTGGCACGACAGATCACTGTATAAATGCCACAGTTCAAACAGCAGCACGATCGCCTCTTCCTCTTTGCTACTAGTTTTAACGCGAAATAAACATGTATGAACATTTCATGCCTCAAGTAATCGCTCATTCATTGTTTCAACCACAGAAAGATGACAATAAAACAGCTTGTAAACAAAATGCCACATTAATTTACCTCAGTCAAGTCATTATCAGTGTCCACAGCTCATTAGTTCTCTATAAATAAAGTCTAGAGAAGCGCATTTTGTGAAATATTAGACTATATACTCATTATATTTTACTTTAACTGTAAGTGATGTCTTAATCATTTAATGTTAAATAAATCTGTTATGAAATGAATTATGAGACGCACAGTGTAAATGAATATGTTTCAACAGCAATTTTTTTTAATATAATTTAGAAGTTAATAAAAAAAGAAAATTGTGCAATTTACATGTTTGCATTTTTTTTTAAGTTGAGTGTTTCTTGTGATATTTAAAAATAAATATATTATAGTAATTAAATTTAAACTTGGACTCTGTTGTTAAAGGGATAGTTCACCCAAATAGCAAAATTATGTCATTAATAACTCACCCTCATGTTGTTCCAAACCCATGACTTCCGTTTATCTTTGGAACACAGTTTAAGATATTTTAGGCTTGAATCAAGGGCAATTGTTGCCAATGACGCCATTACGTTGAGCGCAAAAGAACCGGTGAACCGTTTTCTTCAACTGGTTTATTGAATCGAACTGTTAGAAAGAACTACTGGTGATCCGAAAACCGATGCAACCGGTTCTTGACTCGTGAACTAGTCAGTCTATTGTTCGTTATCTGGCTCGGCTCGGTGTTCATCTTCAGTTCTCTCTTCACAGCAGTTCAGTCAGTGTACTGTTTGAGTAAATGAATTACTCCGGGATATTGGTTTGTTTGAACTCAGAGGGAGTGTCAGCCACATTAAAAAAGTTAACAGCTTAAGTCATTTGTGGATTAATGCGTATTAGAGATGCGAACCATTTAAAATGATTCAGTTCGATTTGGTGAACTGGTTCATTCGCGAACCGTATATCACAAACTGCTTTGTTTTGAACTCTCTCGCAACAGACACGGAAGAGAAGACAATGCTGAATAAAGTTGTGGTTTTTGCTATTTTTGGATCAAAATGTATTTTCGATGCTTCAAAAAATTCTAACTGACCCTCTGATGTCACAGATCAGAAAAAAAAACAGTGTCATCGTCCACACAGATTTTAGGTTAGTTTGATTATTAACCGGATATACAGTATATTGTTTTTGTGTTTAAATAAACTATATTAATTTCAGGGTTGGGAGATAATCCTGTAGAAATACATAAATCATTGATTGAAGGGCGTCATGATTTATAGGCTAAGCTTATAATTTAAACACGTTTTAAGCAGGTTTTAAAACATAGTTTAAACTGTTCATGGACGTTAAACAGTGGGGCAGAATTATTTTCTGGTAAGTGCATGCATTAAGATGGTTTCTGCCATGGCATAAAACTGAACTGTCATTTTTGTGTACCTAATATATATCATAACAGAAATAGCTACATTGCTTATTTTATTGTCTTACATGTCTGAGCATGTAAATCTGATATCATTGGTCACCCACACCAAAAATTACGCTTGGTTTTTAATGCTTGATTTAGTATTTTTAATTTTAATTTAATTTAATTTAATTTAATTTAATTTAATTTAATTATTATTAATATTTTTTTCTTTTTTTTTGCAACTATTTACGCTAAGTGTAAATATATATATATATATATATATATATATATATATATATATATATATATATATATATATATATATATATATATATATACAGCATATTACTTATATTTACACTTTGAATGACATCTATGACCATTTGCATTTTGTGTGAACAAGATGTAATTGTTACACTTTAGTTTAGTTTAATAAACGTTTACTGTTCAGTTTCTGTGCAATCGTATATACATGCACATTCTAGAACCACATTTTATGCACAAATACCTACATTGACTGACAATATCACATAGTGCACTCAGATAATGCGGTACATCAGTATGGAGTACATTCATTTACACTGTCTTCCAGTGAAATACAAGAGTTTCGGTCGATTTATCATAATGAACAATACATGTGAAAACATCATAGATCAATTTACATAGGCTAAAAATTTTAATAGTCTAATGAAAAACACAGCTGATTAGTTTTCAGTGTGTTGGGTAGTAATCAAGCCTTTAGCAAGGATCAGTAAACCTCACTCATAACTCAGATGCTTGACACATAAGGTGCATTTGAAAGCCAATTGAACTCTGTTCCAAAAACCAAGTGAAGTTTAAGTTTAAATAATTAAATGACATCAATTTAGTAGTGGACAGTGAATCAGCTCCCTTGATTTAGAAACAACACCAAAATGTGTTCGAGAGAAATAGTGTTTGCAACAGGGAGGAAATCTCCAAAAAACTGTGATTTGCAATTTAGACTTCTGAGCTTTAAAATCCAGAGGTGGAACACAAGTCAATCACGTTGTTGCCTTTCAAAAGGCTTTTCAAAGACGATTTGTTGATTTGAGCTTGAGGGAAGGGCTAATGTTTTACACTGGGGTGGCGGAAACTCTATTAAGCCTTTTTTTTTAAGTGAAATTGATATTGCAGACTGGATCCAAAGCTCATCTGCAATTAAAAGCCATTCATCAAAAAATAAAGTGGGAGCAGCACAAGAACAAATGATATTTAATTTGCTGTTAGTACTGCGGTACATTACCAGAGTGGTGAAGATGTAGTGATAGTACTCTGTCATCATCCCCATCATCTGGGCCTGGAGAAAGAGGAAGGGGAGGGAGGTAGAACAAAATAATGAAAAAGGCCACTATGCCATGTCAGAGTAATTTGCAATCATTATGGCATCCAACACAAACAATGAACAACAAATGAGATTGAATCAAAAAAGCGGAACAATGAAGAATTATTAAACTCTTTTGATTGATCAGTGTCTCTCTCTCTGATTTGCCGTATCATACAGCAGAACAGCAAGTGCAGCTAGCTTCAAATCGTGATAAGGGCCCTGAATGGGATAGATGACCCAAAGAAATGAACATCCTGTCACCCTCATGCTGCTCCAAATATAACTTGTGTTCTTCTGCTGAACGCAAAAGATATCAATGTCTTTTGCAAACAATAAAAGAGAAAAGGGACGTTCGACAAAAAGGTTTGTAACAACAGGAGGATAAGAATTAATTTACTATTACTGTAGGGCCCTATTTATATATTAATTTTATTTGTTTGTTGGATTACATTATAATGGTTTATTTGCAAACTTTTATTTTGGATGCAATTAATTATCATTTATTTAATTTTATTGTTTATTTATTTATTTCTGTGTGTGTTTACAGCCCTGCATTTGATTTATAAATCCAAATTTGGCCAAATTCCATGGAATTCATTCTTATTTGGTTCCAATTTTATGTCTGGATTACATGATTCTGTTAATATGTTCTGCACTGTGGAAATCATAGGGCCCCCGTTTCCTGAACTAAAACATAATAATTGCTTTATAAATTGGTCATTGCTACTCCCAATACATTTCCTTCAAATGTTCATACAAATGGTTACTTTTCCCTTGGTGCTCATACAGTATGTCTGCTTTAATTATGCCATCTGCCGTGAGGAAAACTCAAGATTATGCTGAGGTCTTTCCCTCTTCTAGACCGTAATCACTCAAGTTTGTGGAAAAGTCAGAAACTGTTTCATTTCTTACAATGGGTTGCAGAAATAACCCCTTCTATGTCTATGCCTGTACTTTCTATATCTCCCAGTCCCTCACACACACACACTCACACCCACAAGCGCAGACTGCCTTTTAAAGACTTCTGGGATTTAGTCAACAGACGCTCAGACAGACTCTGTGTCCGACTGCATTTCCTATTTCTCTTTGGCCTGAGGGGGAGTACATGCACCAACAGAAGTTCAGGAGAGGCTGACAGAGAAAAACGAGCTGCAGACAGGTTGTAGACAGGTGACCGCAGGACTAAGCTTATTAAGAGGACTCGGGCCACAGAGAATGACACAACTTTTTTTCATAAGTTCAAATGTAAAATGAAACAGCCTACAGTTAAACCTGGAAGATACATGCAGCAGCGTCAACACAGAATGAAATGAAGAGCAAATACTGTCTGGAGATCCTTTGAAAAACCTACAAGGTTTAAAGCAGTAGCTGTTTGGACAGTGTTTTTTGTCATCAATATAAATAGAAAAGTATATTCAGTCTCCATTTGACCCAAGGTAGACATCCTCCATATCTGTTGCGATGATGTCAGATGAGCTTTGGTTTTGTTGCAAGGACAAGTTTGTGAACGCACCACTTAAATCATCCCTTCACATCTCAAGCACTGGATATGTTTTTTTTTTTTTTTTTAAGAGCTATTTCTACATTGCAATTTTTTTAAATTACATCCCAGAGTGTGCTTTATATATTTATATTTCAGGCTGATAAAATATAAGAAATATAATGGCCCCGAAAAATAAAAATCACACTTAATGGATGAACTATTATACACTATAGGCAACATCAATGATCATGGCTAAATATTTAATGACCTGCAAGTGGCACAGTTAGAGGCAAAGACTTTAAATTTGTCACAGTTTAGTTTAAAGGCAGTCCTCTAAAGGCTAAAATATTTATTTTGGTTTTACACACTCTAGGATATGCATACAGTGCATCAATTTCATAATCAGTAAAGTGTTTGCAGCCCGATTTTTGTAAGTACATTTGCACAACATGAAAAAATACTTTGATAAATCATAATTGTGACAAACAAAATAATTCTAAGATAAAGAAGTTGAAATTTTGACATAAAACGAAAAGTTTAAATTAAGAGATAAAGTCATTGTGAAAATATATGACAAAAAAATAACTGCATGTCTTAATTGTGCCTTTTTTATCTTACATTTTTCACTTCTTATTTCATAATTATTCATTTTATCTCATAATGATGACTTAATATTCCATACTATTAACTTAGTATTTAATATGTTTAACTTTCCATAATTTCACATTTTTGCCATAATTATGACTTGGTACCTCATCTCATTTTAACTTAGTATCTCATAAGTTTGAATTTTTGATATCATAATTGTGACTTACTATCTCATAGTTTCAACTTTTTTTATCTTATCATGATATAGTATCTCATAATTGTGACTTTTTATCCCACAATAATAACTTTATAATATAAATTATACTTATAATCGTACACTTAATGAACACACTATGAAAGATAATTATTTCGGCTGTGTACCCTAAGCATTTGAGTCAAACCTGAAGTATATGCAACATTTTGCAATATGATTTTATCTGCTGCCATAAGCTTCAACTATGTAAAACTAAACTAACAAACTCTTTATGTGCCAACAAACCTTTGATGTTTGGCTCTCTAAAAACAGCCAAGCAAATGGCATCTTCAAACAAATGATGCTAGAGATACAGCAGTACAAACAACCACAAAGTGAATAAATACTTTTACTGTAGTTTTCATTTTGAGCAGCTTTTTTTGTCACATAAGCCAGCAACCAATCTCACATGGATTTTAACATTATAAAGCCTTTATTAGAGTGTTACATGTTTTAAACCCTATGCATATCAGCCCACACAGGCCTTCATCAGGGTGCCATTTGAAAAATTACTTAATGTTTTTTTTATGTTTTTATTACATTGACACATTTAAAGAAATGAAAGGAATAGCTCATCCAGATCCACACTTTTGGGGGCCACTGTACATGTTCACATGTATGTGTAGCTTCATCTCCATTCTGCCTCCAGCAATATATATATATCATATTTCATATTAAAAGTCAGATCCAAATCTAATACAGTTTCTCTAGACCTGAACTAAAACTTCAAACAGGCTTGAATTCTGAGAGAGCATCACTGGATTGTATGATATCAGTGTGCATCACTTTCACAGGGTATGAACTCACTTGTTTGAGGATCTGGGCAGCCATTATGTGGCTGCAGTCAAAGATAATGCGAAACTCTCTGCTCCTTTTCATCTCTTTGAGCAGAGGTCTGGTGTCCGTGCTGTCCAGAGGGAGCTGTCGGATCTTCAGCCTGATGTTATACCTGGATGGAGCCATAATTAACTCCTGTAGTCTGATTAAACCTGCACAAGAAGAGTTGAGGGCCAGAGTCAATTACTTAGTATATCAGTACCAGCTCAAACCAGCCTGGGGAGATCAAACTGGTTTTTGAACATGACCACAACCACCTTGAAAAAAATGGTATACCATACTGATATCACTAGACACCTATATATATATATATATATATATATATATATATATATATATATATATATATATATATATAAAACCAATATATTGGCTAGTCCAGTAACTGCGCCAATATTTTGGTCATTATGGAATTTGGAAAAAATTTTCTAGGAAAAGGTGCTGGTAGGTTTCTGCCAGGACATTTTATGTTAAATTCACAGATTAATTATATATATATATATATATATATAAATAAATAAATAAATAAATAATAACAACAACATCTATGACTGTCACAGAATGTCGTTAAGTAACATATTCATTCATTCATTCATTCAACAGGGGTATATATCTATGGAAGCCCGTTTCTGCCATTGAACAAAAAATGTTAAAAAAAAGGTAATTGCGACTTTCTCACAATTCTGACTTTTTTTCATAATTGCCTGATACAAACTCGCCATTCTGAGATATAAAGTCGGAACTTTTTTTTTTCTTTTTTGCAATTGTGACTTTATAGCTCACAATCGTGAGTTTATATCTTGCAATTCTGTGGAAAAAAAATCTTTTTTTTCAGTGGTGAAATAGGTTTCCATACATATCAACTTACATAAGAATTTTTTTTTTTTTTTTTTTGACAAATCAGAGACCTGGAATTAAAAAAAAGTTTGAGATCCACATCTCTAGACATTTGTACTTGCCATTGAGTTGACCAACTGATCCAGGCCAAGTTAGATCAGTCAATGACCAGAAATAACAGCTTGGACCAGTTAGAAACCATGTAAAATTTGGATGAAGAAAGATTTGGAAATTTGGGACATGACCTTCGCCAGATTCGAACACGGGTCCCTTGTGAGCAGAGCTACTAAAATTGAGCGCAAAATGTTTCCTTCTGTGCCACGGCTCTGAAAACTTATACTATGAAGCAGACATTCAGTTTAACATGCAGTTATCTTGGTTGTATTTTGAATAATAAATATGTTTTTAATCACATATTTTGCATCCCAAATGACTCGCTTTCTATTCTTGTTCCTGTCAGAAGCAGCATTGCTCAATTACTTTGATGCAAACTGTTTCTAGTCTATTGAATGCTGAAGACTGACAGCAACAGGAAAATTAAGAGACTTCTGCCTCTTATCACTGAAGTACAGAGTCAAAAATACACTCTTAAAGGTGACGGTCCTACTTTGGCTGCAAGGACTTCATCAAATAACAGAGTTTACAATGACACACTTGACATAAAGCCATTATATCTCACCTGTGCTGTCATCGTAAACCACAGTGGCTGTCTTCCACTTGAGGAACTGCACCAGGTCTAAGATAGCGTAGCTGAGAGAAGAGTAATCCGGGTACAGGTTGGCATAAAATGTATCCCTGTTGTCCATCGGGTGGTGTTTCCATCGCACTTGAATGTGTGGCACCTCCAGGGCATTGCAGATAGACTGTACAGCATTCGATGAGGAGCTGTGAGACGGCCCAAATATGGCAACTACACCTAAAGACAGCTGGTCGCACGCTGACGAGAGCAGACGGTGGGTCATGTGGTAAGAAATGTTACTGCATACAGAATATTCCTTTGTACATTACACAATATTAATGTTCTTATGTTGTTTGTGTTCAGAGGTCTTTAAACTGGGTTTTGGCCTAAGAAATACATTTAGAGTTCATACGAGTCATTACTTACTGGTAAAAGAGTTATACATTTGCTTAAAGGTATATATATTGCTGAAATTTTACTCACCCTCAAGCTATACAAGATACAGATGAGTTTGTTTCTTCATCAGAACAAATATGGAGAAATGTATCATGTAATATTCCATCACTTGTTCACCAGTGGATCCTCTGCAGTGAATGGGTGCCATCAGAATGAGAGTCCAAACAGCTGATAAACGCATCACAATAGTCCACAAGTAATCCACACCACTCCAATCCATCAGTTAACATCTTGTGGAGTGAAAAAAATGCATGTTTGTCAAAACAAATTCATATTTTTTTTTAAATAATATTTTTTTTTTCATAATATTGCTTTCTGCAGTGAAAGTCATCACATTTGATGACTGAATCGGCAGAGAAATATGCACAGATGAAGCACTGTTTACCAGCAAAAACCGTCTAAAAGAGTTTTAAACAAAACAATCAGTGTATTTTAAAGTGAGAGCACAACAGGGGATGAACTCTGATATTGGAAGAAGTGTTATCATGGATTATGGACTAATTAAAATGCCTTAATAATGGATTTGCTTATTACAAACTTGCAGCATTTCATTTCACTGATGGACTGGAGTGGCGTGGATTATTGTGATGTTTTTAATCATGTTTTTGGACACTCATTCTGATGGCACCCATTCACTGCAGAGGATCTGCTGGGGAGCAAGTGATGCAATGCTACATTTCTCTAAAGGTGTTCTGATTAACAAACTTTTCTTAAATTAATCTTGGATGATTTTCAGCACATTTTCATTTTTGGGTGAAATGTTCTAAAGCCACAAAGCTTTACATTCTCACATCACTTACCTTTCCTGGAGGCCTCAAAGCTATCATAGATATTAATCCTCTGAATGTCGTATGTTAACGTTGTGTTGGGCAATAATGTCCTGTTTCTGTTAATATTATTAACAGCAAATTTAAAAGCCAGTTCCTCGGAGCTGACGAATGCCACAGGTCCATCCATTTGTTCAAAAATCCCCCCTACAAAAAAAAAACAACAACAACAAACAAAAATAAATAAATCAAACAAACAAGAAAATCACTGTCAAAAGAACCAAAGCTGAATCCAGAGACAAAGCCTGGCACCTCATCCAAACCTCGGAAGGTGTTTTGCATTTAGAGTTGTCGGCTAGCTCACTTAAGCAACACTATTCGTCTGCTAAACAGAAAAAGAGTCTCAGCTCAGGCTTTTAAAGTTCAAGGCCATAATGGAGATGAGCAGAGTCAAAGAGAGAAAGAGAAAAGTAAATGGCCTCATCAAAGGTACCTTCCCTCCTTAAGGCCTGTGGGTCATCTTTCATTCCCTGATAAAAATAAAAAAAAATGATTCATGCACAGGCCTATAACTTTTGGATAGAATTTTCGCACAGAAGTTTGAAAAGTTTAAAGCCACTTCAACAAATTCATTTCATAACAATGTGCTGAGATGCTCAGAAATGCGTTTTACTGACAAGATTCCACCAGCAGAAGAGCTGGAGAAGTAAACTCTGTGTTTATTGACTTTACTGTGCAATAGAACCCTATAAAACAATAAAATTATAACATCTGGAGCACGCTGAGCAATCTTCAGCCCTTGAGGATTTATACTGTTAGACCTGCTGCACCTTTCCAGAGTACATCAGCGATTTGACGTCTGGAAGGCAAAGACATATGAGCAGAGAGAAATATTGGAAGGGCAAAGTTTGTTCGGTTGTACAGAATTCAATTTCACGTATTATCGGTTCATGCTGTTTGGGATTTAAAATATTATTAGTACCTTCCACAAATAGTGAACAAAATAGTTATTTAATAGTTACATAATATTTTGTGTTCAAATGATCCCCTCCCAGGCCATCTCTCTCTTATTTCACATTACTCAATTATTAATCTAGCACATATAACAGTTTCAAAAACAAACAATAAATAAATAAATGCATACAAGCGGGATTAGTCCGTGTAATGCTTTAAAAAAGAACAGCAATGGGACACAAGCCCTATTCGTGGAAAGTTTTTTTAGTACATAAGCATACGAGATAAACACCATGCCAAACACAGAAGAACCCTTGGGCTTTTTTATTCTAGCATTCCTTTGCAATATTTGCAATTCTGCTTTTAGAGTTTGTAGCATCTAGATCGATGAACACTTGAATATTTAAGAATTCTTGAGTCAGACCTCAGCACAGGTCAAGAGCGGCCTGAACAGTGCTGTTATTCTCCCAGAGGAGAAGAGCTCAAGTACGAGGCTGCAGGGGAGATCACAGGCCGACAATCCAGAGAGCAACGCAGCATCCCCTGAGCCATGCACACTATTTATGACTCCAGCACTGCTTGACTTCTGAAGGGACATGATGCATAAACTCCCTGGAAAGAGCCCCGACGCATTAAAACAAATGAATCCTGCCATTTTGTGGGGAAATCTCATTAGAGTACATTAAGTAATTGCTGGAGTATATAGTAATTTGACTATTAAGAGGATAAAATGTGCATTGCTCGGAAGCACTAAATTAGATTTAATAAAAAGGGAGATCAGCTGCTGTGAGGAGAAAAAAAAAAAAACATGGCAAATAGCTTTACAATGAATGCAGTTGTTTCCAGATATACAAGCCATAAAGCAACATGCTTGTGACTCCTCCATCAGACAACAGAGAAGAAGCTTTGTTTCCGATCAGGAGAATCTCTATGGATAAACAGATACAAGCTAATGGCACAGGATAGTTATGCTGATGTACGGCTCTGTGCTAAATGGGCTCTTTAAAGGGCTAAATGTAAACTGAGCTTTTGATCTGAGATTTCTTGCACATTATTCTCTAACATCAGTCAGTTTAAATTGTTAGATTAAGTCGTTTCCTGTTTTGACACAGCTTTACAAAGGCGGCCTAATTAATCTCTTAGGTTATAGCCTAGTAGAGATAACATGTACTCATTACTCATTACTCATTTCTCATTTCTCATTTGGGGAAGTCGTGGCCTAATGGTTAGAGAGTTGGACTCCCAATCGAAAGGTTGTGGGTTCGAGTCCCGGGTCGGCAGGAATTGTGGGTGGCGGGAGTGCATGTACAGTTCTCTCTCCACCTTCAATACCACGACTTAGGTGCCCTTGAGCAAGGCATCAAACCCCCAACTGCTCCCCGGGCGCCACAGCATAAATGGCTGCCCACTGCTCCGGGTGTGTGCTCACAGTGTGTGTGTGTGTTCACTGCTCTGTGTGTGTGCACTTTGGATGGGTTAAATGCAGAGCACAAATTCCGAGTATGGGTCACCATACTTGGCTGAATGTCACTTCACTTTTTCACTTTACTCATTACAGCTGCTACCTTTACTAATACAGCAGCCAATAGACAGACCTCTTTACAATGCACTAGTTTTTAAAGCATTGCAAAGTAAGGCTGTAAATAGCAACACAATTATAGAAACCTTTTGTGACGAGCCTGACCCCCATTTTATCATCGTCATCCCATCTCTTAATCGCCGCCCTACACCAGGCTCCCAACAGGAGTGGGTGTGTGAGAGTGGAGGGGCGCTGGAAGAGCCAGGGCTGTGAGCATGTGTTGGGGAACACCTGGTGTAATTGGAGCCTCATCACAGCCGCTGTTTAAATACCGAGCGTGCCTCTCCTCGGGAGACTGGTCTCTTCCCCGTGCATGCACGCTGGTGTCCTCGTGGGTCCAGAAAGGGTACGTAGAGGCTCCACCAGAGACGTGAGCTGCCGGAGTCATGGTCCGGGTGAGGACTGCACCTGTTACACGGCTGTCAGGCCAGGATGCCAGGCCATCTAGTCCTTTCAAGCACCGAGGGCAACGAGAAGGATGCTGCCGCTGGAAGAAGCCACCACCCCGGACCAAAGAGGGGAGCACGTGCGGCCGCCGGACTCTGCCCTTTACCTGGACCCTTCATTCCTGAACACTACCTGGCCTGCAGCACGACGAGGACACCAGATCCCCTGTTTATTTTTGACAATTTCCCCTTTGGACAATTGTTATACCTGTTTTGGTTATTTTTCTATTAATAAAACCCTCTCCGAGGCCTGATGCCACCCCACTGTGTCAGTCGTTTGCTCCCCCCACTGCATTTTAGTACATGATTTGCATCAGGGCTGGTGGTGAAATCGTGTTTCTGAATGAATCTCCTAATCAGGGGTGCAAATAGGATTTTTTAACCTGACCAAGCTGTCCAGCAGTCCTTTTTTTTTTCAGTCTAAAAAAAAAAAATCCCCAGCTCAGTCATGGATGATAGTACAGGTCATATCAAAAAATTTGAATATCATTGAAAAGGTATTTTAATTAAAAAAAGCAAACTTTCTTATATTCTACATTCATTGCATACAAACTGACTTTTTTTTTTTTTTTTAAATATTTGAATATTCCTTTTTGAGCTTGATGAGTTTGACTAATTTTGAAAATAAATACTGGGTACCTCTTGGGCTAGTTTAAAACATGCAACAGTTATCCAGAAGACGATCATCAACACCCTCCACAAGGATGGAAAGCCACAGAAGGTCATTGCAGAAAGGGCTGTTCACAGAGTGCTGTATCAAAATATATTCATAGAAAGTTGACTGCAAGGAAAAAGTGTGCACAAAGCAACGCTTGTGTCCACAAGCAACAGGGATGACCAAAGCCTTGGTAACATTGTCAGGAAAAGTCGATCCAAGAACTTGGGAGAGCTTCACAAGGAGTTGACTGAAGCTGGAGTCATCACATCAAGAGTCACCACACTCAGTCGTCTTCAGGAAAACGGCTACAGGTTAGAGCCAAACCACTCCTGAACCAGAAAAAAGTCAGAAGCGTTTCACCTGGGTTAAGTAGAAAAAGAACTGGACTTTTGCTCAGTTCTCCACAGTCCTCTTTTCAGATGAAAGTAAATTTAGCATTTCATTTGGAAATCAAGGTCTGGAGTCCGGAGGAAGACTGGAGAGGCACAGAATCCAAAGTCAAGTGTGAAGTTTCTGAAGTCAGTGATGATTTGGGGTGCCGTGACGTCTGCTGGTGTTGCTCCATTGTGTTTTATCAAGTCCAAAGTCCATGCAGCCATCTACCAGGAGATTTTCAAGCACTTTATGCTTCCATCTGCTGACAAGCTTTAAGAAGATGCCGATTTCCTTTTCCAGCAGGACTTTAGCACCTGCCCACAGTGCCAAAACCACTTCCAAGTGGTTTGCTGACCATAATATTACTGTGCTTGATTGGCCAGCCAACTCACCTGACCTGAACCTTACAGAGAATCTATGGGGTATTGTGAAGAGCAAGATAAGTAACATCTGACAAACAATGCAGAGGAGCTGAAGGCTGCTATCTAAGCAACCTGGGCTTCAATAATGCCTAAGCAGTGCCACAGGCTGATCGCCTCCATGCCACGCCACACTGAAGCCCCAACCAAGTATTGAGTGCATAATTAAACCTGCTTTGGAGATCTTTGAACATTTCTGTTTTCTAAATCTTTTTTTTGATTGATCTTTGAAAATATTCTAGTTTTTTTAGATACTTAATTGTTTTTTTTTTCTAAACTGCAAGTGGTAACCATCAGAATTAAAACAAAAAAACTTTCAGTTTGTGTGCAATGAATCTAGAATATAAGAAACCTGGGGTCAGGAGTCATAGCACATACACACACAGAGAACATAAACGTCAGTGGCAGGACCATTGTCATGTGTTTATTGACAACAGAACAGCGTTTAGTGAGAAGGTGGGTACAAAGTAATGGTTAGATTAGTATTGTGCTTCAGCCTGTCTCTGCCCTGATCTGATTCTTTAGCATCAGAACAAACACACCCATACCCCAACAGGACCTGCTACGGTGGCCGAGAGAGATAAACGTGCTGCAAATGACAAAACCACCTGCAAATTAAAACATCTTCATCAGTTTGACAACACCGTGCTGCAAATACTCACAATACAAACAAATAAAGAAATGTGCTGCAAAAACACAGACCACATCAGAAATATTTAAGGGAACCGTAAAGTGACAAATATAGCTCGAACGTAATTTATCAATGTTTGCTCTGAAAAGATCTTTGTTTATTTTAACATCCTGATCACATGATTCTTTATTTTTGTTGTTGTTGTTGCTTTTTTTTGTGTGGATATTATTAGCCTAAATAAGCTGACTAAATACACAATTACTGTAACTGTGAACGGTTATGTAAGCTTGCTAACCTTTACAACTTACCTTACAAAAACTAACCATAGCCTGTGGTTTTACTATTGAAATTAATTAATGAATGAATTAATACATTTATTATATAAAAAAGCAAACAAAAAATGGTTACTGTAATCATGCACAAATTAACCATGGATTTACTACTCTAATCATAGTTTAACCATTTTAATTTGGTTGGGGTAATTTTGTTTGTGTTGAGTATTTGCAGCTCGTTTCTGTATTTGTTTGTGTTGTGAGCATTTGAAGCTTGTTTTTGTATTTCGTTGTGTTGCGAGTATTTGCAGCACGAAGATGTTTTCTTAATTTGTTGGTGCTTTTTATATTTGAATGCATTTTGTGAAGTTGCAGCGCATTGAGCCCCTATTTTAAAATCTTCACCCAACACGCAACCATGGCAATGGCGATCGCGAAAACAAGTGAAGGCACAAGCATTTTCAAACAAAAGCCAACATGGATAAGTTGTGTGAAACAAAGCAAAATCAACGTTACTCACCTATCAAAAAGAAACAAAGCAATCTGCAATCAATCGATCTGCTAACATGCTAATTTTGAATAAAAACATCTGCTAAATGACTAAATGTAAATGTAATATGCATCCTGTGCACTCAAATTGAGCGCTCTCTTGACAAGACACGCCCCCTTACTGCTGATTGGCTACAAGTGTGTTTTGGGACTTTGTCAGACACTGCTGTCAAAAGTGTGTTTCAAAAATCGGTTAGTACATGCTTAAGGAGCGGCGGGCAAGTTTGCCACTGCTTAGACTAATGTAGCTGAAACCCTGATTAATCCTCTGTTTATCTATAGAGCCTTTCATTGAGACAGTGAGGGGGACGGATCGGGTTACTATGAATCTAGGTAAGGTCTGAAGCTGTCTGAGTCATGTCACTGCTTTGAAAACCATGTGTCACTGAAAAAAAAGGAATGCTCAGGTCTTGGTGAATTTAAAAGGGTAATTTGAAGCAATTTCAAGTTATCCTTTCTCTTTGGAGTTTTACAAGCTGTTCATGCATAGATAAGATCCCTAAAGTTCTCAAAACCCAAAGAGATATTATATTGAAAAGTTAAGACTCGTCCACGCCCTCCTAAAACACCTTGTTTAAACACGCCCCCACATGTCTACATTACTGTGATGGAAAATGTGCATAATGGCGCCCAAATGTTCAAGCAAAGAAAAAAAGCATAACTTTAATTCTCTCTGAAGTATTGTTGCTGCTGCCATGTCATGGAGACGCTGTGTTTCATTGCAAAAGCTAAAATTGGACACATCTAGAAATCAGTGGTTAAGTTGTGTTTACAACACTTTTCCAGAACAGTTCAACCCAAATATTTATGTGTGTGTAATGCATTTTATGGAGGACTCTTTCCTGGACCAACAATGCCAGCTGTTCTCACAGCCTGCAAGTATGTTTTTATATTTAAATAATTTGCCACTGATGATTCAAACGCAAGTTTTGAGCAGTGTAGAGTACACTGGGGGCGGCAGTGGCTCAGTGGTTCATGTAGGTTGTCTACAAACCGGAAGGTTGGTGGTTCAACCCCCGGCTCCACCTGACCGAGTGTCGGTGTATGAATGAGTGTGTGAATGGGTGAATGTGAGGCAACTTGTAAAGCGCTTGGATGGCCTTGTGGTCTGTTGAAAGCGCTATATAAATGCAGTCCATTTACCATAGAGTAGTGCTTGTTGTTTGTTGTTTCTCTGATCACAAATGCAGACATGGTCTACATTTACGCGGTGTGATGCAATGCAGCACGTAAAAAGACAGTATAAGTCACTATAATCAGTAATTACGACCCCACTGGATACTAAAATGCCTTGTTTGTAATGGGTTTTATTGGTTATGTCTTGTCGCGCCGGTACACAGCATCACAGTATGGTAAGGGATGTTGCATTTCTATTTCACGCTTGAGGTATTCGGCCAATCACAACGGACTATATATATATATATATATATATATACATATATATATATACACACACACATATGTGTGTGTGTGTGTGTGTATACAGTACATATACACACACACACAATCAGGCATAACATTATGATCACCTTTCTAATAGTGTGTTGGTGCCCCTTTTGCTGCCAAAACATCTCTGACCCGTCGAGGCATGGACTCCACTAGACCCCTGAAGGTGTGCTGTGGTATGTGGAACCAAGATGTAAGCAGCAGATCCTTGAAGTACTGTAGGTTACGAGGGGGGACCTCCATGGATTGGACTTGTTTGTTCAGCATATCCCACAGATACTCGATTGGACTGAGACTGTTTCCATGAAAAGGTGAACAATTGCAATTGCCTGCAACAATGCTTAGGTAGGTGGTTTGTGTCAAAGTAACATCCGCATGGATGGCAGGACCCAAGTTTGCCCAGTAGAACATTGCCCAAAGCATCACAGCCTCTGTCGGCTTGACTTCTTCCCTTAGTGCATCCTGGTGCCATGTGTTTCCCTGGTAAGTGACACAGACGCAACCAGCAATCCACGTGATTCATCAGACCAGGCCACCTTCTTCCATTACTCCATGTTCTAGTTCTAATGCTCATTTGCCCTCTGTTGGTGCTTATGGGGGGTTTCACTTGCTGCCTAATATATCCCACCCACTAGCAGGGGCTGTGATGAATAGATTATCGGTGTTATTCACTTCACCTGTAAGTGATCATCATAATGTTATGCTTGATTGGTAAAAAAAATTACCACAGTTTCCAAAATAAATAAATAAATAAAAAGAGGAAGCACTAATCTAATCAGCATATTGCAATGATTTCTGAAGGATCATGTGACACTGAAGACAGGAGTAATGATGCTGAAAATTCAGCTGCGCTTCACAGGAATAAATTATATTTTAAAGTATAAAATAGAAAACCATTATTTTAAATGGTAATGATATTTTATAGTAGAACTTTTTTTTTCTGTATTTCGGATCAAATAATGCAGCCTTGATAAACTTCTTTAAAACACATTACAAATCTTAATGATCCCAAACTCTGTGGATATATTATTATTATTATTATTACTGTTATTTTTTGTTTTGTTTTTGTACCTCATAAAAAAATAAAAATAAAAAACTTTATTACTTATGGGTGGATTCAAAGAGTTTTCTTTATTTTCATGACTATGAAAATTGTAGAGTCACACTGAAGGCATCAAGGGCTATTTGACCACGAAGGAGAGTGATGGGGTGCTGCGCCAGATGACCTGGCCTCCACAGTCACCGGACCTGAACCCAATCGAGATGGTTTAGGGGTGAGCTGGACCGCAGACTGAAGGCAAAAGGGCCAACAAGTGCTAAGCATCTGTCGGGGAACTCCTTCAAGACTGTTGGAAGACCATTTCAGGTGACTACCTCTTGAAGCTCATCAAGAGAATGCCAAGAGTGTGCAAAGCAGTAATCAAAGCAAAAGGTGGCTACTTTTAAGAACCTAGAATTTGACATATTTTCAGTTTTTTCACACTTTTTTGTTATGTATATAATTTCATATATAATTCCACATGTGTTAATTCATAGTTTTGATGCCTTCAGTGTGAATCTACAATTTTCATAGTCATGAAAATAAAGAAAACTCTTTGAATGAGAAGGTGTGTCCAAACTTTTGGTCTGTACTGTATATATATATATATATATATATATATATACACACTCACTCACCTAAAGGATTATTAGGAACACCTGTTCAATTTCTCATTAATGCAATTATCTAATCAACCAATCACATGGCAGTTTCTTTCTATGCATGGTCCTGGTCAAGACAATCTCCTGAACTCCAAACTGAATGTCAGAATGGGAAAGAAAGGTGATTTAAGCAATTTTGAGCGTGGCATGGTTGTTGGTGGCAGACGGGCCGGTCTGAGTATTTCACAATCTGCTCAGTTACTGGGATTTTCACGCACAACCATTTCTAGGGTTTACAAAGAATGATGTGAAAAGGGAAAAACATCCAGTATGCGGAAGTCCTGTGGGTGAAAATGCCTTGTTGATGCTAGAGGTCAGAGGGGAATGGGCCGACTGATTCAAGCTGATAGAAGAGCAACTTTGACTGAAAAAACCACTCGTTACAACCAAGGTATGCAGCAAAGCATTTGTGAAGCCACAACATGCACAACCTTGAGGCGGATGGGCTACAACAGCAGAAGACTCCACCGGGTACCACTCATCTCCACTACAAATAGGAAAAAGAGGATACAATTTGCATGAGCTCACCAAAATTGGACCGATGAAGACTAGAAAAATGTTGCCTGGTCTGATGAGTCTCGATTTCTGTTGAGACATTCAGATGGTAGACTCAGAATTAGGCGTAAACAGAATGAGAACATGGATCCATCATGCCTTGTTACCACTGTGCAGGCTGGTGGTGGTGGTGTAATGGTGTGGAATATGTTTTCTTGGCACACTTTAGGCCCCTTAGTGCCAATTGGGCATCGTTTAAATGCCAGGGCCTAGCTGAGCATTGTTTCTGACCATGTCCATCCCTTTATGACCACCATGTACTCATCTTCTGATGGCTACTTCCAGCAGGATAATGCACCATGTCACAAAGCTTGAATCATTTCAAATTGGTTTCTTGAACATGACAATGAGTTCACTGTACTAAAATGGCCCCAACAGTCACCAGATCTCAACCCAATAGAGCATCTTTGGGATGTGGTGGAACGAGAGCTTCATGCCCTGGATGTGCATCCCACAAATCTCCATCAACTGCGAGATGCTATCCTATCAATATGGGCCAACATTTCTAAAGAATGCTTTCAGCACCTTGTTGAATCAATGCCATGTAGAATTAAGGCAGTTATGAAGACGAAAGGTGGTCAAACACAGTATTAGTATGGTGTTCCTAGTAATCCTTTAGGTGAGTGTATATTAGGGGTGGCATGGTTCGCTGAAAAAAACCTGTACCGTTCGGTTCACCACACACGGTTCGGTAAGCGCTGGGACCGCGGTTCAACTTAAATCCAAAGCATCTGTAATATGGTTTGCTATAAATAGTAGTTAATATATGTTTCTGTTGATGGATGCGCATTCTGGATTCCCAGACATTACAACAACAACAAAAAAAAAAAACCTGGACAAACCATTCACTCTTGATCAATTTGAATGACTTATGCTGGAATATGAGCAGTCATTTATTCTGTCATCATCCAGGTGCTGAAAGCGCATGCGCACAGATGAGACCTGAACAGCACACGTTAATATGTGTTTAAACTAAACTCATTAAAGCTTTGTCAGTTTAAACATTTAAGAGCCAGAGGACGTGAGCTCGCACGCGCAGTGAGAAGATTTGTGCATGCGCTTGAAGTATTACTCTACAGAATCAGAGATGGATCAGAACATCTTTACTAAGGATTCACATGTTCAATATAACATACACTTCCGGCTCACGTATACACGTACACACGTATTACACACGTATATACGTATTACATATCACAACATCCCCCCTGTTTAACATAAGTGTGTAAACACCTCAGATAACCAATACAAACAAAAATATTGCTCTTTTTTTCAATAGGTTGCACTTTAGAACTATAATGAACTATAACAATCTACTTGATGACTACGCGTGAAAAATACACATTTAGTCCGTATTTGGTATTCTTTTTACTGTTTGACTATTATTTCAGCTTTACACAAAGTCTTTGTATTGGGCTGGCTTGATAATGACCCATCCAGACCTTGTGCATGTTGGTCTTGTCTCAGTACCTGTATTGTCTGTTTTTGTATCAAGAGGTTGTGTGATTTTGCTCTCCACTGGATTCTTGTGGCTTTGTTCAACCTCATCTTTTTGGGGTGTTTCAGCAAACTGTACTTTTTTCTGGATTTTCCGTGTGTGTGTTACATACATTTCACGGAGTTGGCTCCTAGTTCGTCGGACTGTGTTTCCATTTGGTGTTTGGA
Organism: Carassius carassius; assembly: GCF_963082965.1. Classification (NCBI taxonomy): domain Eukaryota; kingdom Metazoa; phylum Chordata; class Actinopteri; order Cypriniformes; family Cyprinidae; genus Carassius; species Carassius carassius. The sequence goes on along the minus strand of NC_081778.1, from coordinate 4,247,404 downwards.
TCAGGTAACTTCTCGGCTCCTTGCATCTTTCCACAATAGTTCCTGGGTGCCATGTTTTCCTCTCCTTGTCTAGCACTCTAACACTCTGTCCACGAAACAATGGTGTTAAGTCCCTAACACTACATTGGTCATGGTGTGTTTTCATCCTTGTAATCCTTTTTTCCAGGTGCTGTCTGTGTTCCAGTTTACCTGGATCTGCATGACTTGGTAGAAGTGTGGTGATTGGTCTGCCGAGGAGTAATTCTGCGGGGGATGGTAAATCACCATTAATGGGTGTCGCTCACACCTGCATCAGAGCCACTTGTACATCTCCTTTGTGTTGTATTGTTTTTTTGATGATGGATTTGATGTGTCTCACATGTCTTTCAATAAATCCATTGCTTTTTGGATAGTGTGGTGAACTTGTGATATGTTCTATTCCCCAATCAGTTCCGAATTTCCTGAAAGGTTGTCCCGTGTACTGCGGTCCGTTATCTGTCGTTATTTCATCTGGTCGACCAAATAAAGACATGTAACATTGCATTTTTTGTGCAACTGCATGGCTACTTACTGGTATGGGCATTTCATCAACTAATGGATACTTAGAATATCTGTCCACGGTAAGTAGGTAGTGATGGCCATGTATCTCGAACAGATCTGATGCCAGGTATTGCCATGAATTTGTGGGAGTTTTGTGTGGAATGAGAGGTTCTTTTGGTAGTGCATCTTGGTGTTCTGCACAGGTACTGCAAGATCTGCACATTTTTTCAATGTCTGTGTTTATCTTTGTCCAATATACACTTTCTCTAGCCAACCTGCGTGTTTTTTCGATACCTTAATGGGCTGCATGGAGTTGATTCTGGAATAAGCACTTGTCTGCCCTTAAATACAACTCCAGCTTCTATGGCGAGTTCATCTCGAAAAGGCCAATAGCTGCGTAGGTCTTTTGGCAAGTCTTGAATTCTGTCTGGCCATCCCTGATGGATGATTTCTTTTAGCGCACTGAGCTTGGGGTCTTTTGCAGTCTCCGTTCTAAGACTCTCCTGTTTGTTTGGTGAGAAGTTTACAATTGCAGCAGTATGATGCTCAGGGTCTTCAAATTCGGTATCCAGCCCATCAATTCGTTCATCGAGTTCAATGTCTTCATTGTTTTCAGGGTTTGGCAGGCGGCTGAGAGTGTCAGCTAAAATCATTTGGCATCCAGGACTATACACAGTGCTGTAGTTGTATCCCTGTGTTTTGATCAACATGCGTTGTAACCTGGGAGGAGCAGCATGAAGAGGCTTTGTGCATATGGTGACGAGAGGTTTGTGGTCCGTTACTACGACGAATGATTTGCCATACAAGTATCTGTGATATCGCTGCATACCATACACAATAGCAAGCATTTCTCTTTCAATGTTGCTGTATCTTGATTGACATTCAGTTAGTGTCTTTGAACCAAAAGCAATGGGCTTGTTGTCTTGCACCAGTGCTACACCAATGCCTTTCTGTGACGCATCTACCTCCAGTGTTAGGGTGGCTGCTGGATTATAGTACTTTCTAAGCAAGCATCAATAGTCACTGTTGCATTTAAGTCATCAAAGAATTTCTGATAATCAGTGTCCCACAGCCACGGTCACTTTTCAACAATCCTCTCAGATTGTGGGCTTTATCAACAAACTTTGGTATGTAGAGTGACAGGTAGTTGAGCATGCCCATGAATCGATGAAGGTGATCTTTGTTTTGTGGCGTTGGCATTTTTTGTATGTCGTGGATTTTGGCTGGATCTGGTCTGATGCCTTTGTCTGTGTACAGGTTGCCAAAAAAAGATATGCTCTGCTGTTTGATGATACACTTGTCACTGTTAAACACCAGACCTGTTTCTACAGCTCTTTCCATCAGGCTTCCTCAGATTCCTGTCATGATCCTCCTCGTCAACTCCACAAACTGCAGCGTCGTCTGCTATGCTGATTACACCATGAAGACCTTCAAGAATTTAGTCCATTTTGGCTTGGAAAAGGTCTTGGGACACACTGAGACCAAATGGTAAGCGTCTCCCGCAGTATCTGCCAAAAGGAGTGCGGAACGTGGTTAGAATCTGTGACTCCTCTTCAAGATGTATCGACCAGTATCCGGCTTTTGCGTCTAGCTTGCTGAACACTTTTGCATTTGCAAATTTTGGGTTTAGTTCCTCTACAGTTGGAATTTTGTGAGGGCACCTCTTCAGGCTTGTATTTAGTTTCTGAGGATCTAAGCAGATTCGAAGTGATCCATCTTTTTAAGTGCTGAAGGCAAGACTAGAAAACCAATCTGTGTGTTCTTCTACTTTTCACAGGACTCCTTGGTCGACAAGTCTATTCAACTCATCTTGAAGTTTGTCCTTTACGTGGATACTGCATTTGCAAGGTGGGTCGATGAATGGATTGGCCCTTTCCTTTAGGATGAGCTTTGCTGTGCCACTGAAACTGCCAATTTTGTCAAATTGGTCTGGGTATTGCTTTTTTAGTTCTTTGATGCCTTTATGTGTTGATAGGTACTCACTTTTGTTTGTCGTTCTCCATGTTCATTATTTTCTCTTTCAGTCATCGCATCAACATTTACAGTCACAAGGTTGAGGAGCTCACTTGTGGGTAGTCCAACCACGGCTGGTCCAGGTACATCAATGACATAAAACTTTACATTTATCCATCTGGACTTTTTGTGCTGGCATGGCATGTTGATGGTTCCAAACCAGGGAATCACATCACCAGTTTTTGACGTTAGTTTTACGTTGGATGCTGATTTTAGATGTTCCATGCTTTGTGGAGATGCACCATACATCTGCTTGAATGTACGCAATGGAAGCGTGTTTCCAGATGCCCCCGTATCTATTTTCAGGCGAAGT